>NC_140019.1:12442071-13042071 GCF_964263955.1 Coregonus lavaretus
TGACCAGTTTCCCAGTCCCTGCCGATGAAAAACATCCCCACAGCATGATGCTGCCACCACGCTTCACTGTGGGGATGATGTTCTCGGGGTGATGAGAGGTGTTGGGTTTGCGCCAGACATAGCGTTTTCCTTGATGGCCAAAAAGCTCAATTTTTGTCTCATCTGACCAGAGTACCTTCTTCCATATGTTTGGGGAGTCTCCCACATGGCTTTTGGCAAACACCAAATGTGTTTGCTAACTTTTTTCTTTAAGCAATGTCTTTTTTCTGGCCACTCTTCCGTAAAGCTCAGCTCTTTGGAGTGTACTGCTTAAAGTGGTCCTACAGACAGACACTCCAATCTCCACTGTGGAGCTTTGCAGCTCCTTCAGGGTTATCTTTGGTCTCTTTGTTGCCTCTCTGATTAATGCCCTCCTTGCCTGGTCCATGAGTTTTGGTGGGCGGCCCTCTCTTGGCAAGTCTGTTGCGGTGCCATGTTCTTTCAATGTTTTTATGATGGATTTAATGGTGCTCCGTGGGATGTTCAAAGTTCCAGATATTTTTTTATAACCCAACCCTGACCTGTACTTCTTCACAACTTTGTCCCTGACCTGTTCGGAGAGCTCCTTGGTCTTCATGGTGCCGCTTGCTTGGTGGTGACCCTTGCTTAGTGGTGTTGCAGACTCTGGGGCCTTTCAGAACAGGTGTATATATACTGAGACCATGTGACAGATCATGTGACACTTAGATTACACACAGGTGGACTTTATTTAACTAATTATGTGACTGCTGAAGGTAATTGGTTGCACCAGATCTTATTTAGGGGCTTCTTAGCAAAGGGGGTGAATACATATGCACGCACCACTTTTCTATAATTATTTTATTTTTATTTTTTTAAAGTTATTTATTTTCATTTCACTTCACCAATTTGGACTATTTTGTTTATGTCCATTACATGAAATCCAAATAAAAATCCATTTAAATTACAAGTTGTTATGCAAAAAAATAGGAAAAACGCCATGGGGATGAATACTTTTGCAAGGCACTGTACGTTATAAAAGCCAAGCCAACGACTTAGGATATATTGCAAATTAGTGCCTGTCATATGTTCCCCTGAATCAACACCTACCCTAAGTGTTAATTACTATTACAGGGCTCCAGACTAACCTTTTCCCCTGGTGTCACTAACTTTTACAGTGGGTGGCAGTGTCCCAGTCATTCATAGTGCTTTATTAAGAAGTGTAGTAAATAGACTGAGATATTCAAGAAATAAGTTATTTCATCTAACACGTCCAAGCAGGAATGCATGATTCAAGATATTTTGATGTACAACCTAATCCAGTGATAGTCATGAATTTTGGGTTGACAATTTTGTTTTGTTCAATAGAGATGAATTACATACATCTTTATGTGTACTAATATCATAGGCTAAATAATTTGGGGTTCAAATCCTGAGGAAGTGGAAACTCAAAACACATTAACTAAATCGTAACAGTAAACAGTACATTTAGTGTCCTAATAAAATGTGCAGTTGTAAGCTATTACCCATGAGACCTATAGGCCTATGCCCTCGCAATGGCCGGTGCGCACATTCCGAGCACACCCTTTGCTATGAGACTCGAAATTGAGCTCAGGTGCATCCTGTTTCCACTGATCATCCTTGAGATGTTTCTACAACTTGATTGGAATACACTTGTGGTAAATTCAATTGATTGGACATGATTTGGAAAGGCACACACTTGTCTCTATAAGGTCCCACAGTTGACAGTGCATGTCAGAGCAAAAACCAAGCCATGAGGTCGAAGGAATTGTCCGTAGAGCTACGAGACAGGATTGTGTCGAGGCACCGATCTGGGTTATTGTACCAAAACATTTCTGCTGCATTGAAGGTCCCCAAGCACACAGCGACCTCCATCATTCTTACGTGGAAGAAGTTTGGAACCACCAAGACTCTTCCTAGAGCTGGCCGCCCGGCCAAACTGAGCAATCGGGGGAGAAGGGCCTTGGTCAGGGAGGTGACCAAGAATCCGATGGTCACTCTGACAGAGCTCCAGAGTTCCTCTGCAGCACTCCACCAATCAGGCCTTTATGGTAGAGTGGCCAGACAGAAGCCACTCCTCAGTAAAAGGCACATGACAGCCCACTTGGAGTATGACAAAAGGCACCTAAAGGACACTCCGACCATGAGAAACAAGATTCTCTGGTCTGATGAAACCAAGATTGAACTCTTTGGCCTGAATGCCAAGCGTCACGTCTGGAGGAAACCTAGCACCATCCCTACAGTGAAGCATGGTGGTGGCAGCATCATGCTGTGGGGATGTTTTTCAGCGGCAGGGACTGGGAGACTAGTCAGGATCGAGGGAAAGATCAACAGAGCAAAGTACAGAGATCCTTGATGAAAACCTGCTCCAGAGCGCTCAGGACCTCAGACTGGGGCGAAGGTTCACCTTCCAACAGGACAACGACTGTAAGCACACAGCCAAGACAACGCAGGAGTGGCTTCAGGACAAGTATCTGAATGTCCTTGAGTGGCCCAGCCAGAGCCCGTACTTGAACCTGATCTAACATCTCTGGAGAGACCTGAAAATAGCTGTGCAGCGATGCACCCCATCCAACCTGACAGAGCTTGAGAGTATCTGCAGAGAAGAATGGGAGAAACTTCCCAAATACAGGTGTGCCAAGCTTGTAGCGTAATACCCTGGAAGACTCGAGGCTGTAATCGCTGCCAAAGGTGCTTCAACAAAGTACTGAGTAAATGGTCTGAATACTTATGTAGATGTAATATTTCAGTTTAATTTATTTATACATTGGCAAAAATGTATAACCTATTTTTGCTTTGTCATTATGGGGTATTGTGTGTAGATGGATGAGGATTAAAAAAAAAATCAATTTTAGAATAAGGCTGTAATGTAACAATGTGGAAAAAGTCAAGGGGTCTGAATACTTTCCGAATGCACTGTACCTACAGAAAGCAGAGACCCTCCTCTCTTCGACAAGGACAAGGGGTACAAATCTTCCAAATGTGTTTTTCAAGCAATTGCATTTTGAAATGTTATAAGGGAGTATGCAAGCACACTCAGTCAGCATGCTTCAGTTCAGCTGGCACTTAGCCGAACTCACTAGCCAAATCAAACAAGTGTGCTCACATACTCCTTTAAAAAGACCATCGCTTGAAAAATGACAAAAAAAAGCAGCAATAGTACCTTTTGGCCATTTTGAGATGTTGTAGCCTGTATACGCTTCCTCAAAATAGTCAGAATTAATCTTAGGTAATTTAAGAAATCTGTCATTAATTGATGTTTTTGCCTTAGAGATTTTAATCACGCAATTTTACATTGACTAAAATGTTGTTGCAGTATAAGCTCCTGAGTGGCGCAGTGGTCTAAGGCACTGCATCGCAGTGCTAACTGTGCCACTAGAGATCCTGGTTCAAATCCAGGCTCTGTCGCAGCTGGCCGCGACTGGGAGACTCATGGGCAGCGCACAATTGGCCCAGCGTCGTCCAGGGTAGGGGAGGGAATGGCCGGCAGGGATGTAGCTCAGTTGATAGAGCATGGCATTTGCAACGCCAGGGTTGTGGGTTTGATTCCCACGGGGGGCCAGTATAAAAAAATATGTATTCACTAACTGTAAGTCGCTCTGGATAAGAGCGTCTGCTAAATGACTAAAATGTAAATGTATTTTTCAATGAAAAAATTTGCATGAAAACGAGTCATCTCTTGTTGAATGACAAATACTTGATTGAAGAATCCCTACTGTTGACCAATCACCGACAAAGGGGTGTAGACTTAGCCTCTGAACTTCGGCTGAAAAAACCCTCCCCGAAGTCCAAAACTAACAAAAATGTCATCATAATATATGCACAAACTCTACCTAACTGTTTTGGCTGGGAAGCATGCGGACGCCTGTAAGCCTAATCCTTTTCCTAACCTTAACCACAGGAGGCTGCTGAGGGGAGGACGGCTCATAATGGCTGGAACAGAGGGAATGGAATGGCATCAAACACATGGAAACCATGTTCGTTTGTATTTGATACCATTCCACTAATGCCGCTCCAGCCATTACCACGAGCCTGTCCTCCCCAATTAAGGCACCACCAACCTCCTGTGACCTTAACTGCATTCTCCTAACCTGCTATGTTAATAATAATAATTTGGTGGGTGCTTATATTTGTACTATTTCACATGTACAAGTGTGTATTATATGCATGTGTGAATTGGAAATTGTTTTTTTTGCATATCCGAACTCCCGAGACACCTTCAGAGAGTGGGATCACGGAATTAGGGTTAAGTGCCTTGCTCAAGGGCACATCAACAGATTGTTAGAATCCCCGAGCTGACATGGTGAACATCCGACAGATTTTTCACCTTGGGGATTCCAACTAGCAACCTTTTGGTTACTGGCCTAACACTCTAACTGCTAAGCTAATTCACCTCACCTCTTACGTTAGTTCTCCTAACCAGCCACGTTAATTATCCTAACCTGCTATATAAACAAACAAACATCAGTATCACCACACCGGCCGTTGCCCACCGATCAGCCAAAGGCTCATTATAGATTAGTATAATAGAGAAATTGCGCAACCTATTTTTATAAATATTTTTATCCAGCCACGTCACCTTTTTCAGTGTTTTATTTTTATATCAAAACATTGTGTCAATTTCGACCAGCTAGATGACCAATCCGCCCCTGCCATTGAGACAACATTTACAAACAGAGCAGTCTATTGGGATCAAAGTCATACTGGTGCCTCAGACAGGCTGAAAGGACAACTTGAGGCAGATACAATACATTCCATTGATCAAGCAAATAGCTGGCTGTTATTACAAAAATAACTTGATTTAATGAGGCGTAAAAAGGGTGGAAGGGAAAGGATGCCTATGAATAAACAACACAGCAATATAGAGAAATGGCTTACACAATGTGAGAACTTAGTTAAAACTAATTATATTTCAACAGCTGAGAACTGTTGGTCTTACCACTGAAAGGAGAAGAACAGAGGTCTGGGGAGGGGATTTAAGAATACATGAAGGGAAAAGTAAATACTGTAGCACCAGTTCCTCCACCCACCCTGGGATCCTAAATAACTACAGATCAATACAAATATTTTCAAAATGCCAAGTTCATAAACTGCTGGTAACTGACTGAAAACTCCTGCTTAGGTCAGAGGCGAGTTCAACAAGGCTTGTTGCCAGAGTAACAATTTCAGTTGAACGATTTGAATGAACATTCCAAAATGTTACGGTGAAACATCAAACAGCTACTTTTTCTAAGGACTACTGTGGCTTTTTAGCGACAATATTCAAAAACAACTTACCTATTCCTACTAAATATAGTAGAAAGTCTACATGGCCACTTGATTGTTTTTAGCAGCAGTTTAGACACGAAACAGACAATTACGTTCACCGCACACTATATTCTCAGACTGTTAGCTAACGTTAGCGAACAGTTGCTGCTAACACAAAGCAAATGGAATATGTTAGCTAACGTTAGCCAGCGTTCGCAAACTATTTCCCTTATTGAACGCACCTCTGATAGTGATTCTGATCTCAGCAATACAGGAACATCAAATACATCATAAGGTTTCAACTGTCTACCCCCTGGTCACCGGTCCATATTTCTCAAAACAGAAAGCTGTGTAGCAGAGTCAAAATGGTCACACTGGTCTAGATTCGAGATTAGACCTAACCAGCCCCGCCAATCTTATCCTCGCTCTCTTTTCTCTTACTTTATCCATCTGTCTGTACTAATCTACAGGCTGTAGAACTTGAGGCTTCTGTCCATTCCAGCGGAGGAAAGGAACTGAGCATTGTCTCCGAACGCCACCCCTGTCACCAGGCCAGAGTGGTCTGGAAAAAGAGGAAAGAAATGGATTTTTTAAAAGACATGTTTAAGTTGACTCTGTAAGTTGACGCCATAGGACACTGAGTTTTTCCTAACGATTTGTATGTATGATTTGTACAGTGGTCTGATGAAGGTTGAATTTAGATATTCTGTTCGGTTGTTTTTCTCACCGCTGAAGTTGAGGACCTCAGACCACTGCTTGCAGATGTACACCCTGATGTCGGATCCACCCACAGCCAAGTATGTACCACTCTGATCAAACACCAGAGACTTAACCTGAGAGAGAGTAAATAAGGTTCCAATGAAAAACTCTGCAAGAAATAACCATGTTATTTGCAGTAAATTAATTAGTGAGAAGTTGATCCATATCTGTAGCTAACAGACTCTGCACTGTCTCTCATTCTCACCTCATAGTTGTTGTCCAGGGCGATGGTCTTGAAGTTCTTCAGTTTCCTCAGATCCCACAGCTTCACAGAGCTGTCCTGGGCACCTAGAACACAGAGAGAGAGAGACTGGGTCAGGGAATCCATGAGAAATCCAACATTATTTACACTGTTTTGTGAGGTTGGAGAGAGACTGACCTGTGGCCAGGTAGTATCCGTTCTCAGAGAAGGCGATGGAGGTGACAGGTCCAGAGTGGCCGGGGAAGTTGGCCACGTTTGTGCGCTCCTTCAGATCCCAGATCTTGATCTGGGAGTCGGCAGTTCCCGTCCCAAAGATCAGACCATCAGGGTGGAACTGAGCACAAGTCAGAGCTGGGTAGAGGAGGGGGTAGAGATACAATTGAAGTCGGAAGTTTACATACACCTTAGCCAAATACATTTAAACTCAGTTTTTCACAATTCCTGACATTTAATCCTAGTAAACATTCCCTGTCTTAGGTCAGTTAGGATCACCACTTTATTTTAAGAATGTGAAATGTCAGAATAATAGTAGAGAGAATGATTTATTTCAGCTTTTATTTCTTTCATCACATTCCCAGTGGGTCAGAAGTTTACATACACTCAATTAGTATTTGGTAGCATTGCCTTTAAATTATTTAACTTGGGTCAAACGTCGAAACGTATTAGGAAGGTAGCCTTCCACAAGCTTCCCACAATAAGTTGGGTGAATTCTGGCCCATTCCTCCTGACAGAGCTGGTGTAACTGAGTCAGGTTTGTAGGCCTCCTTGCTCGCACAAGCTTTTTCAGTTCTGCCCACAACTTTTCTATAGGATTGAGGTCAGGGCTTTGTGATGGCCACTCCAATACCTTGACTTTGTTGTCCTTAAGCCATTTTGCCACAACTTTGGAAGTATGCTTGGGGTCATTGTCCATTTGGAAGACCCATTTGCGACCTAGCTTTAACTTCCTGACTGATGTCTTGAGATGTTGCTTCAATATATCCACATAATCTTCCTTCCTCATGATGCCATCTATTTTGTGAAGTGCACCAGTCCCTCCTGCAGCAAAGCACCTCCACAGCATGATGCTGCCACCTCTGTGCTTCACGGTTAGGATGGTGTTCTTCGGCTTGCAAGCAACCCCCTTTTTCCTCCAAACATAACGATGGTCATTATGGCCAAACAGTTCTATTTTTGTTTCATCAGACCAGAGGACATTTCTCCAAGAAGTATGATCTTTGTCCCCATGTGCAGTTGCAAACCGTAGTCTGTATTTTTTATGGCGGTTTTGGAGCAGTGGCTTCTTCCTTGCTGAGCGGCCTTTCAGGTTATGTCGATATAGGACTCGTTTTACTGTGGATATAGATACTTTTGTACCCGTTTCCTCCAGCATCTTCACAAGGTCCTTTGCTGTTGTTCTGGGATTGATTTGCACTTTTCACACCAAAGTACGTTCATCTCTAGGAGACAGAACGCTTCTCCTTCCTGAGAGGTATGATGGCTGCGTGGTCCCATGGTGTTTATACTTGCGTACTATTGTTTGTACAGATGAATGTGGTACCTTCAGGCGTTTGGAAATTGCTCCCAAGGATAAACCAGACTTGTGGAAGTCTACAAAAAAATGTCTGAGCCCTTGGCTGATTTCTTTTGATTTTCCCATGATGTCAAGCAAAGAGGCACTGAGTTTGAATGTAGGCCTTGAAATACATCCACAGGTACACCTCCAATTGACTCAAATGATGTCAATTAGCCTATCAGAAGCTTCTAAAGCCATGACATCATTTTCTGGAATTTTCCAAGCTGTTTAAAAGGCACAGTCAACTTCTGACCCACTGGAATTGTGATACAGTGAATTATAAGTGAAATAATCTGTCTGTAAACAATTGTTGGAACAATTACTTGTGTCATGCTCAAAGTAGCTGTCCTAACAGATTTGCCAAAACTACAGTTTGTTAACAAGAAATGTGTGGAGTGGTTGAAAAGCGAGTTTTAATGACTCCAACCTAAGTGTATGTAAACTTCTGACTTCAACTGTATAAGAGACAAAAATAGTAACCCAGCTTTTGTGTCCATATGCGTAGACCTGACCACAAACACACTTACCAACACCAGCAGCCTCATCTGTGACTTTGGTAAGGACTCGGCCTGTTTGGATATCAGAGAAGGCCCAGTACTGAGAGACAGAGAGAGAGAAAGACACAGAGAGAGAATGAAAAGAATGCAGTGTTAGCATACATTTACCAACACACACAGAGGTGCCATTACATTTACTATTGACAACAGTGCAACTGGTGCCATTCTATTCAACGGACCAGTTGACTCAGGAGTTGTAACAATATGCTGGACTCAGGTGTTCTAACAGTACAATGGACTGACCTGGTCTTCAGAAGAGCTGAGCAGGTAATCTCCAGTGGCGTGAAGTGACAGCCCAGTCACGCTCGCCTCGTGAGCTCGCACCACCTGGACACAGTTGCCCCCAGTAACAGACCACACCCGGATGGTGCTGTCTGGAGAGGCAGAGAACACCACAGACTGGAGAGGAAAGAAAGACAGAAAATACAAACAAAATACGAAAGTGTGGAAGGAAATTAGGCAAGTGAGATTTACAAACTACAACACAGCACATTTTAAACTGGGGTATAGAGATACCACAAATCAAGTCATCTTTAACTCTTTTTTTAAATTTCACTGTATCACAATGTTGAAAAGTGGCGGTCATGAGTTGAGGTCATCATTGAGTTCATTTCCATAAAATGTTAGGAGCTAGACAGGTGTATAGACAGGTCTGTTACCTGGGAGGGGTGGTAGATGACAGAGGTGACCTTCTTGGTGTGACCCTTGAGGGTGGCAATGATCTGCTCCTCCTTCTTGTCAAACACCACCACATTCTTATCAGCCCCACCTAGCAACACAAGATACAGTCATCAATTACATTTGATTGGTAGTTCTATTTAGATATGCAAGAAAAAGAGATTGAGAGAAAATAAAAAGCTGTTAGAAACAGCAGGGGTGCCTGGGTGCTTACCAGTGAGTACTTTGTTGGTGTCTGAAGGACAGAGGTCCATACACAGGATTCCTGGGACACTGGCACTGTGAAGTCCCTGAGATATTCAAAAGAACATGGTCACTATATGGACAGACAGACAGCTACGGGCAACCTCAGATAGTATTGCTAAGCAGCAGTCAGTCCAACTACAGGTTATTACAGTCCTACAAACAGACAGACAGACAGACAGTAGTACTCACAGCATGTGAAGCCACTTGGCGGTACTTGCTCAGATCCTCAGCCCTGACCAGCTCCTCTGGCACGGTCTTGCCTCTCTGGTTAGGAAGAGAAAGGGAGGAGTGAGCAAACATAAGGGGCAAAATGAGAGGATGTATTAAAATATTGAGTGGTTTATCATCCATCTCTGCAATCCTACAACGCATGACACAGACATTTTCTTGAATGAAAATCGTACCTTCTTTCTCTCTGTGGTAAGGACAGTGGCCTTATCTTGAAGCTGAAAACAGAACAGTAGAGGAGCGGGAAAGAGACGAATCAGAATTCAATGAACCACAAATCCATTCCCATATTGAGAGGGTCTCAGAGTAATGAGAACACTAATCACAGGGCGTAAAAAGAAGAAGAGGAAATTAGCTCTTACCTTCTGGATGATCTCTGGAGTCATTCCCACCTGCTCACTAACCTCCATGGGCTCCCCACCAGCACCCTGAGAAAGGGAGGGGCAAAACAACAGAGAGAGGATGACTTAGAAAAGAGAGAGAGCATCTATCCTCAATCTCTGATGGACAGAAATCCTGTTTGATGGATGGGAATCAGCGCTAATCACTCACCCCAGCGGCTGGCTGAGAGGCGGACATAGCCTGAGGGGCGACCAATCCGGCTTGGGGCTTGAGTGTGGCCAGGGCTGTTGAATGGGAGAATGGGCAAAGAGTAAGCATTTGTCTTCACAGGTCAGTGAAGGAGAGAAGATAAGGAAGTGACTTCAGACTATAGGAGATCCCCACTAGAGCTCCCTTGGCCCTCTCTTACCCTCTCTGGCTGCAGTGACCTCCTTGGTGAGACGGGCGATGACTCTGCAGGCTGCGTCATGCTGGTAGAGGGCGTGAGAAAGCTCCTGGCGAGTCGTCTGCAGCTGCTGCCTCAGAGTGAAACTGTGCAACATGACCGCATCCTTGAAAGAGACAGAAGACATTAAGGGAAAGATGTAATAATACTGAGGAAGAGTATTCTGTTGTAACACTGTCCACAGCTAGACTACAAACTCCAGACTGTCTAGACACTCACCCACTCATCTTGCAGAGACTTGAGTATGGCAGGGATACTGGTAGCGGATGGAGCCTTTGGTCGGATAGGATGAGACACTGGGCAACAGAAGAAAGGTAGCACAACATTGATTCAAATTCATTACAAGAATGTTTCTTCGAATACATGGAACCATCTTAGATTTCCTTCGAAGTCAAAACTAAAATCAGTACATAAATACATACTTGATGTAATTGAGTCGACCGGTTACGTTAACAGTATATCCCCGCCCTCTGTTTACCTTTAATATCGATAAGTTGCTCCTCCGACAGCGGTTGGCTATTCATGGGGTCCACTCCATTCTCCGCGATGAACTTCTCGATCAGTCGACGCTCGAACACCTGGTTGGACACCGGGGACACGCAGGGGTGCTCCGGGACCTCATTGGAAACTGAGTGGGAGAACATAAGTGGATACATACAATTATTAGCTATCGATTCGTGAATAGATTAGAGCGGTCACGGTTAGCTAATATAACTAGTAGGCCACCCTGAATAAGATGTTGTAGAAAAATGACAGTAGACTACAAATACAATGCATCAGTTACTAGCTAGCTAGTTAGCCACACTAGCTAGCAGAGTGCTAATGTAAGCTAGCTAGCTCATTCAACTTCAGAAGCATGTTCAACTTACTTGCGCAAACCAAAGACATATTTCAAGTGCACGTCGCTCTGCAGCTAAACACGATTTGTTGTGTTACTTTTGATGGCAAACTATATTGAAACTATTGTGGCTACTTTATTTTTGTTTTCTTCCAAGTTCGCACGCTGGCGTTTCATTGCCGCTTCGAAAATAGTGCACGCTGGGATAGCATCAGTCCTCCAACCCGAGCCCCTCTTCGTTCCCCCTACTGTCATGACTACGACAACTTTCATAAATAGATTTAATTACTTTTATTTTCTTAATCTTCATTAATTACTTGACTAACAAACCAATGACACGTTAATACACAATAACACATTGGTAAAAGTATATTACTTCAAAACATCATATTGACATACTTTCAGATTGGATTATGATCTCTTTATTGGTATCATTCTATAAAACCTCAATGACAATGTGAATACCTGGTGAAAATAATGTAACAGTAATTTAATCATGTACACCATTTTATGGCAATCACAAACAACACATATCTTACATAAAAAATATGTAATCTAATAAAAGATAGTTTGTTATTTTGTGTTAATTTACTTGATTAATAGTAGGAACACATGCAGTTAGATATGCTTTTAAATTGAGAGGCAATTCCCATATTCTACTACGAAATATGTTCTTTAACCTGGCCATCTCTTCTCCATCCTAACATAACTTCCATATATTTACACACATATACAGACATTATAGCTTACAGTACAGGTTTAAATGTGTGGTCCTGAGGGTTCCTTGAGTTAAATGTGTGGTCCTGAGGGTTCCTTGGTAGGTAGGTAGGTAGGTAGTTAGCAAAGTCATCGTTAGATTTTTGGGAACATTACCTATCCAGTTGTACAAAGGAGTGACATGCCAAAATGGAGGATATTGCTCATCTCATGCTTAAAAGAAATGATAATGACATGATCATAAAGAAATTGTGAAGTAATACGCAATACCCAAACAGGTCCAAATAGGGTTCTGAGAGTGAAGGCACTATAGTGACAAAATCAGCCATGAACAGTTTCATCATATCGCCCTCCACTATTTTCTCTCCTCCCTCTTCCTTTACCTCCGTTCAGTCCTCTTCTCTGTGCTCTATAAGAAGTTGAGTTTATCAGAAGTGTAGACGCTGCAAGTCTCCGAGGTATCTGTGTCCAGTGGAAGTGTGGAGAAGTAGTATTTTGCTTTGCTCCATCTCTGCTTGTCTCCCTCTTTCTTGATCTGGAACTGAAAGCAGTCTTCAGATGAGTGGAGGCAGTCTGAGGTGCCAGCGATAGAAAAGGAGATCTCCCTCTCTCCGTCAGCAGTCTCCTGAGAAGAGAGAGGGAGTCAATGATCAAAAGAAAGAGCAGAATATAACTTTATTGTCCATTGTGAGACAGAAAATAGAAACAGTGTGTGTATTTACCTCTTTACTAGGAGTGTGAGTAGTGGCAGTATCAACTCTAAGTCCATCTGCCTCCTGTTGTCTCGCTGTCCTCACTGGCTCAGGAGAGGGCTGTGGTCCACTGTCCACTACAAGTGGTGCACTGTCCACGACAGGAGTATAACCCTGAGAAAGACACATAATACAGAAATCTAGAATAATGGTGAAAAGAAAAACATTTAAGAAAGAGCCTAAATTAACTTCACCGCCTCCCTACCGAATTTGTAGGTCTGGGGCTCCATATTTTTGGGGTAACAATCTGCTGTGAATGACCGTAAAAGCCAGACGGCTGGAGGCTGGGTGGACTGTAGTCCTGCTGATGACATAAACAAAACAACTATGTAAATATCAAATCCACTATATTTAGCGTAGACAGACAGGGGAATGCACAGCCACACAAACATAAACAATCCACAGAGAAGCATGAAACTGTAGGTGACCATTGACCCAATTTAAATGTGTAAGGAACTGATGCAGAAGGATATTCAGACTGGCGCAAAGGACTGGTTCTATTTTTACTCTGACACGCACTTCAGAATGCTATATCACACAGTTGAAATGGCTGGACAACATAGTACCATGATAACAGGCTCATAGCATTGCGCACACACAAACCCTCCAATAACCACTCATAACCCCACCATATTGCTTCTACCTACCAAGCTCACACACATCTTTCACTCTACAGCCATCAAACTCATTCAAAACATCCCCTCACCTGGACATTGGCTCTTGGAGGGTTAGCTGCTGGTGTGTGGTGACCTCTTAGGCCGTTGATGATCATAGTGAGGCTGCAGTTAGGGTAGCGCTTCATAAACAGGATGAAACCAGCCAAAGTCACAAACATGCCAGAAGGAACACTGATGGATTTGAGGACTGCTCTCCATCTAGCAGTCTTATCTGGAGAGAGAAACAAAGAGAGAGAGAGAAACAGAGTGAGTGAAAGAAAAAAGGGAGGAAAGGAAGGGAGAAATAGTGAGCGGGTAGATCAAGAAAGATATTATCTCTGCATCATGTAAAGGGGAAAGCTCTTGCTCACACAGAGACACACACACACCTTCACTGTCACTCACCGACCACATGGAGAACGGTGGACGACACCAGGTTGCCGTCCTGATCTCGGATCTCATACATCCCATCATGCTTTGCACTCAGCCTGGTGATGACAAACTCATTGACAGTCCCGTTTCTCCCCAGAGAGATGAGGCCCCAGTACCGGGGATCCTGGTCCACGATCTGGCCGTCCCTGATCAGCTGCACGGGGCGGGAGTACCGGGAGTCAAGGGGCACGTTGGAGGGGTTGGAGAGGTCGGAGAGGTGCAGTGACGGGGTAAAAATGAGGTGGACATGTGGGACAGGGAGAAAGAGGGGAAGGTTTAGAGACTCCTTGAAGAAGCGGGTGACATTGAAGGTGTGCCCTGCACCCACACAGGGGATAATGAGGAGAGAGAGAGAGAGAGAGAGAATGGGAAAGAGTGTAAAGTAAAAGAAAAAGGAGAAATTAAGGAGGGGACATGAGGACGATGAGGGGCATCAGGATGAAAGAAAGAATCAGATACAATTAAGAGTCAGTTTGGACCATTTGTCAGATCTAATATCGCAATCTCTCCTCTCCTAGCCTCCAATCCCATCTACCGCTCTCTCTCCATCTCCCTTTTCATTTTGCTCTCCCCTTCATCCAGATCTCTTTGATATTTCTAATGCTCACCATTGACAGTCAATTTGCTGCGGGAGATTACTTTCCCGTTCTCATCTCGGATGGTGTAGTTTCCCTGGTCTGCCTGGGTCACCCTCTCTGCCACCCAGACCCTCCCATCTGACCCTAGCCTCCCCCGGCCCGCCTCGCTGGTCTCAGGGTCCGTCCGGTTCCACAGTAATACCGGCTGGGAGTCAGGGGGGGAGCCCCGGGGAGAGAACTCCAGCAGGGAGCCATATTTAGGGATGTTGTGCTGAAAGGTTTCCCCATAGCCCCGTCTGAAGGTTTTTATACATTCTGAGAAAGGGTGAAAGAAAGAGAAATAGAGAGACATTATCTTGAGAGTTATACAATGTTTCAAAGTTTATACAATCTATTTCAACAGACACAATGAATCATTATACAATATCATAGAGAAAGAGAGAGACAGAATAGAGAGCAAGAAATAGAGCGAGAATAGATAGAAAGAAATGGAGAGAGGTATTCCCTGTGGCTGAGTTGTACCTGAGACAGTGAGGCGAACGGTCTCGTAGGTGAATCCAGAGGACAGTTTGATAGAGTAAAGCCCTTGGTCACGGTGTGTGACGTCCTTCAGCAGCAACGTCCTATCTTTCGTCCACTCAAACCGTGGGTCCTTCAACTACAAAACACACAATAGTGCTTAGCTCACACACACACGTTACGTTCTTCTATCCTCGTGGGGACCTAAAATTAATTTCCATTAAAAATCCTATTTTCCCTAAATCTAACCCTTACCACTAACCCCTTACCCTAATTCTAACCATAACCCTAAATCTAACGCCTAAGCTTAAAACAGCCTTTTTCCTCATGGGGACATGGGAAATGTCCCCACTAGGGAGGATTTTCCTTGTTTTACTATCCTTGTAGGGACATTTGTGGATTTTAGGTCCCACAAGGATAGAAGAACCAACCCACACACAACCTACATTGTTGTTCTCCAGAAGCACTCTTCTTGGTCCCGGAGGGTAGTTGGGGGTAAAGGTCACAATTCTTGACCCTGAGTAGACCGGCAGACGGAACTCTCGACCAGAACACACTATCTGTAAGTCTTCATTCCAGCCTGAAAAAGAGAGGGACAAATAGAGTGAGACAACAGGAAATGTAAAACATTGATGGGAGGAGGAAAAAAGGTAATGGCCAGACATTATCAAAAGTAAATACAGCATTTTTTAAATCCATGTGTGACTTTTTGTGAGACAACAACGACAACACTGGACCCACCCAAAGAGAAAGCTAGACGGGAGAGAGAGAGAGATTGGAGTCAAATCAAATTCTTCCAACATATTACTACTGTAAAGTAATCATAGGTTGAACAACAATCTACAACTGGATGCAAATGCTATAATATTAAAACGGTAAAAAGTCCAACTCACCCAAAGACACAGGGATGCTGAGAAGGGCACTCACTAGGATACAGAGGTGCATGTTCTGAGGACAGACACAAGACAGCTGTAGAGAGACACCCACTGGGTCAGGGGGGGTTGGCGGTAGGCTATAGATAGTTCTAATTAAATCTCACTTGTATCCTTCAAAATAAAGCCAGCTTTATTATCAATAGATGATTTGTTAGACATATTTTAATGTGTTAGATACCATAAATGTTACTAAAGTGGACAGGCAACATTCGTTTTAATACAATACACCAGGGTTTCCCAAACTCGGTCCTGTGGCCTCCTCTGGGTGCACGTTTAGTTTTTTGCCCTAGCACTACTCGACTGATTCAAATAACCAACTCACCATCAAATTTAGATTATTGAAATAATCTGTGTAGGGCAAAACACAAAACGTGCACCATGGCTGCGGGGAGTCTGGGAAACCCTGCAATACACCATAGGCTAGCTAATACAGTATTAGAAAGAAATGTATCTAGTGAATGATGACCATTGCATAATTTACAACTAGGCTACAAAAAACAAGAATAGGATTGCCGCTGATTCATGGTCCATGAGTTTCACCGAACAACAATAAGCCGCTTCCCGTTTCGACTGTGAAAGATTAGTGAAAAACACCACTACACGACCAGAACTGGTAGCCTAGCCTACAGTTAGTTAAAAACACCACTGTACATAATTGTCATTCAGCCCGACTCCCCACTATTACCGCGCCAGCAAACACTGTTCACCATCAATCAACTACACAAGGGGGTGCTAATAGTCTAGTTTTAGAACGTTGCACTGCTCCTAATTCCACACGACCTGTGATGCTGAAATAGTTAAATTAATATTGTATAAGCTATTATCGACAGTATTCAACTACAGCACACGACAACAACCTATTTTACAGTTAGCTATTTAGTTAATCAATTTATTGGAATCAACATGGAATAAAATGAAGATGTATTATATGCCTACATTTGCACTCACCTATGCACGACAGCAAAACACAATAGCCTACTATTATTTTATATTATTAAATGTATTACGAGCCCATATAGTGGATGCCCATTGCAAGCGTTAAGATCATTAACTGCCTCTTCTTTGCCTGCTATGCGCATGAGCGAAGTTGCGTCCTCTGCTACTTGTTGTAAGGGAAGCGTTCCAGGTCATCTTTAACAACGCCTGGAGTGTTGCAAATCGCAATCTTCTAAAATGCGCAGCGCAGCTATACAAATACGACCTGAAACGCTACCAAGGTGATGGGCAGATTATTTGATATATAAATCACCCCACTTGCAGATATTGGGTTTATGATATTATATACAGCGCAGGCAGGATTGGACCCAACCGGATGTCTCTTCTAGTCTACAGTCTACGGCAGTTTCAAGGCTCTGACTTTCTGAGCTTTGTAAGTTATCTCAAACAGGGCCAACTGTGTAGTTCCCGCCCACCTCACGAATTGGGACACTGATAAGGAAGCCCATTGGTTGGCTGTGCTTGTCAATCATCTAACATCTATGGGGGTGTTTATTATGGCCAAATAGAGCAACGGTAAAATTATTGTGGAGGTTGGTTGTTTTTTAAGACACTCGCGTGGGGTGTGTTTAAAAAAAAAAGGTCGAATGGAGTAATGCTGTGTTGTTTGAACGTTTTGACAATTAAAATAATAACCTTAAATAGAGTTGTCTCAAGAAGATCATGTTTCTCCTGGTATTGCTGAGTGCATCATTTATCTGTATGGGTGAGTATAGTGGCATCTGTAGGCCTACTTTGTACCCCCCCCTCTCTCTCTCTCTCTCTCTCTCTCTCTCTCTCTCTCTCTCTCTCACACACACACACACACACACACTCACACACACACTCACACACACAAACACACAGACGCCTATCTCTGCTTGCCTCTTATTATAATTGTTTCATTGTATTCACAGGAATATCCCTGTATTGATGTGTACTATTGTTATTATTGTTGCAATAAAAATGATGTCTTTGAAACCCTCAAGTTATTATTCTACTACTTGTATGAGTTGGTAAACAAACTGAAAGGGTGCATACTGCCACCTGCAGTTATGGAATGTTTGCTCACGAGTATAATTAATTGGGTGATCCCTCCTGATGACCTGGAATTATGTGATCCTTCCTTAACCCATAGGAAGTCCCACCTAGTTGACTACTTCAAAATAGTGAAACTTCTCAATGGCGCTGCCCATGTTAAAACAGGCTTTTTGGTACTATCTATCGTTCGTTCTCAATGACTGGTAACTAACCTCCTCCTTCTTCTATCTGTGATTTTATATTGAACAAAAATATAAAATGTAACATGTAAAGTGTTGGTCCTATTTTTCATGAGCCCCCTCCAATGTCGTTTTAGAGAATTTGGCTGTACATCCAACCGGCCTCACAACCGCAGACCACGTGTAA
Organism: Coregonus lavaretus; assembly: GCF_964263955.1. NCBI lineage: Eukaryota > Metazoa > Chordata > Actinopteri > Salmoniformes > Salmonidae > Coregonus > Coregonus lavaretus. The sequence goes on from NC_140019.1 coordinate 12,460,158, forward strand.
CCACACCAGCCCAGGACCTCCACATCCGGACCTCCACATATTTGTAGGGAGTGACATACCAGGAAGGGCTCCCTGGACGTTTTTCACTTTAAAAAAGGGCTGCCCCCACACTAAAGGCCATTCTACACAACTCTTTATTAATTGTGAGTAAAGGGTAAACTGACTTTGGAAGATTACTTGTGTGACTTAACTAATCATGCTCACGAAGACTAGTGCCGTCCTCGCGCGACCTGAGCCTAGGGCAGTGGTTCCCAACCTTTTTCGGTTATTGTACCACCAACTGAATTTTGCTCTGCCTGGAGTACCCCTGAAGTACCCCCTCATTTTCATTTTACCAGTAGGCCTATGGTCTCATGAGTCTTCTCAAGTACCTCCTGTGGATAGGCCAAGTACCCCCGGGGGTCCTAGTACCCCTGGTTGGGAGCCACTGGCCTAGGGGGTCTACCATTGGGGTCTTCAGACTTTACGCAAACTATGCAAACGCAACGTCATTTTACGTCACAAAATGGGGAGCTCCTTTCAGTACGCAGTACAGTAAATTTCCTTCTGTAGGAAGGCGGGGGGCAATTGTATGAATATTCATTAGTTTCAACATAGAACCTGTCGGGTGATTGGTTGAGCCTTCTTGAGTGCGTAAAGTTACAAAGATGCTCTACAGAGCCATCTGTTTAGCTAGCTCATTCCCCTGGCATGAGCAGTTAGCACCGACTGAACAATTTGGGAAACCCAGCTTCAGCTTGATCACCAAATTAATTGGGAAATAAATGAAAGCCTCACCAGATAGCTACCAGTTTATTTTAGTTTCACTGTCCAGTCATTCTGCGTCCTCAACAGAAATGCTATCATGGGTACTTGGAGGCTGTATCACAGTCATTTGACCAAATGAGTCCGATTGGGGAATGCAGGCAGAACCAGGGTTGTGGGTTCGATTCCCACTGGGGACCAGTATGAAAAAGTACGCACTCACTACTGTAAGTCGTTCTGGATAAGAGCGTCTGCTAAATGACTAAAACATAAAGATATGGGTGTCTCCCGAGTGGCGTAGTGGTCTAAGGCACTGCATCGCAGTGCTAGCTGTGCCACTAGAAATCCTGGTTCAAATCCAGGCTCTGTCGTAGACGGCCGTGACCGGGAGACCCATGGGGTGGCGCACAATTGGCGTAGGGGAGGGAATGGCCGGCAGGGATGTAGCTCAGTTGGTAGAGCATGGGTTGTGGGTTTGATTCCCACAGGGGGCCAGTATAAAAAATATATAATGTATGCACTAACTGTAAGTCGCTCTGGATAAGAGCGTCTGCTAAATGACTAAAATGTATATGAGAAATATAGTTGTGAAAATTCAAATTAATACATTTGTCCAGGATAATAGGTAATGAGCACCAAATTACTTTTTCAAGATATGTTGAAGCTTCAAATGATTTATAATTTCTTTGCAAATTATCAAATGACGACAAAACATTAACAGGTCTTTCAGATTTTTATATTGATAAAGTAAGACAGTTCAAAGATATGTAAGGTATTTATCATATTCTTCAAAATCAAGGGAAATATGGCAAAAATACAGGCAATGACTGCTAATGTTAGCAGTAGCAAAACTTCAGCCCAGGGTTCAATGCAAGCCACCAGTCATCCATTATGCTAATGTTCTGACCAGTCTCTGAACGTCTGACATTTACAGTGCATTCGGAAAGTATTCAGACCCCTTGACTTTTTCCACATTTTGTTACGTTACAGCTTTATTCTAAAATTGATTAAATTGTTTTTTTCCCCCCTCATTAATCTACACACAATACCCCATAATGACAAAGCGAAAACTGGTTTTTAGAAATTTTAGCAAATTTATTACAAATAAAAACCTGAAATATCACATTTACATAAGTATTCAGACCCTTTACTCAGTACTTTGTTGAAGCACCTTCGGCAGCGATTACAGCCTCCAGTCTTCTTGGGTATGACGCTACAAGCTTGGCACACCTGTATTTGGGGAGTTTCTCCAATTCTTCTCTGCAGATCCTCCCAAGCTCTGTCAGGTTGGATGGGGAGCGTTGCTGCACAGCTATTTTCAGGTCTCTCCAGAGATGTTCGATCGGGTTCAAGTACGGGCTCTGGCTGGGCCACTCAAGGACATTCAGAGACTTGTCCCGAAGCCACTCCTGCGTTGTCTTGGCTGTGTGCTTAGGGTCGTTGTCCTGTTGGAAGGTGAACCTTCGCCCCAGTCTGAGGTCCTGAACGCTCTGGAGCAGATTTTCATCAAGGATCTCTCTGTACTTTGCTCCGTTCATCTTTCCCCTCGATCCTCACTAGTCTCCCAGTCCATGCTGCTGAAAAACATCCCCACAACATGATGCCTGAGTGGCGCAGTGGTCTAAGGCACTGCATCGCAGTGCTAACTGTGCCACTAGAGATCCTGGTTCGAATCCAGGCTCTGTCGCCGCTGGCCGCGACCGGGAGACTCATGGGCGGCGCACAATTGGCCCAGCGTCGTCCAGGGTAGGGGAGGGAATGGCCGGCAGGGATGTAGCTCAGTTGATAGAGCATGGCGTTTGCAACGCCAGGGTTGTGGGTTCGATTCCCACGGGGGGCCAGTATAAAAAAAAAAAAATGTATTCACTAACAGTAAGTCGCTCTGGATAAGAGCGTCTGCTAAATGACTAAAATGTAAATGTAATGCTGCCACCACCATGCTTCACCGTAGGGATGGTGCCAGGTTTCCTCCAGACGTGACGCTTGGCATTCAGGCCAAAGAGTTCAATCTTGGTTTCATCAGACCAGATAATCTTGTATCTCATGGTCTGAGAGTCCTTTAGGTACCTTTTGGCAAACTCCAAGCGGGCTGTCATGTGCGTTTTACTGAGGAGTGGCTTCCGTCTGGCCACTCTACCATAAAGGCCTGATTGGTGGAGTGCTGCAGAGATGGTTGTCTTTCTGGAAGGTTCTCCCATGTCCACAGAGGAACTCTGGAGCTCTGTCAGAGTGACAGTCAGGTTCTTGGTCACCTCCCTGACCAAGGCCCTTCTCCCCCGATTGCTCAGTTTGGCAAGGGCGGCCAGCTCTAGGAAGAGTCTTGGTGGTTCCATTTAAGAAGGATGTAGGCCACTGTGTTCTTGGGGACCTTCAATGCTGCAAACATTTTTTGGTACCCTTCCCCAGATCTGTGCCTCGACACAATCCTGTCTCGGCGCTCTATGGACAATTCCTTTGACCTCATGGCTTGGTTTTTGGACAGGTGTGTGCCTTTCCAAATCATATCCAATCAATTTAATTTACCACAGGTGGACTCCAATCAAGTTGTAGAAACATCTCAAGGATGATCAATGGAAACAGGATGCACCTGAGCAAAATTCTAACGATTGTACAAAATGTATGAAAAAGAAAACATCTTAATTAGATAAGTATTCAACCCTCTGATTCATTACATGTTAGAATCACATTTGGCAGCAATTATAGCTGTGAGTCTTTCTGGGTAAGTCTCTAAGAGCTTTCCACACCTGGATTGTGCAACATTTGCCCATTTATTATTTTCAAAATTCTTCAAGCTTTGTCAAATTGGTTATTGATCATTGATAGACCACCATTTTCAGGTATTGCCATAGATTTTCCAGCAGATTTAAGTCAAAACTGTAACTCGGCCACTCAGGAACATTCACTGTCTTCTTGGTAAGCAACTCCAGTGTAGATTTGGCCTTGTGTTTTAGGTTATTGTCCTGCTGAAAGGTGAATTATTCTCCCAGTGTCTGGTGGAAAGCAGACTGAACCAGGTTTTCCTCCAGGACTTTGCCTGTGCTTAGCACTATTACGTTTATTTTTTATCCTAAAAAACTCCCCAGTCCTTAATGATTACAAGCATACCCATAACATGATGCAGCCACCACTATGCTTGAAAATATGGAGAGTGGTACTCAGTCCTGTTGTATTGGATTTGCCCAAAACATAATGCTTTGTAATCAGGACAAAAAGTTAATTGCTTTGCCACATTATTTGCAGTATTACTTTAGAGCCATGTTTTGGAATATTTGTATTCTGTACAGGCTTCCTTCTTTTCACTCTGTCAATTAGGTTAGTATTGTGGAGTAACTACAATGTTGTTGATACATCCTCAGTTTTCTCCTATCACAGCCATTAAACTCTGTAACTGTTTTAAAAAGTCACCATGGTGAAATCCCTGAGCAGTTTCCTTCCTCTCCGGCAACTGAGTTAGGAAGGACGCCTGTATCTTTGTAGTGACTGGGTGTATTGATACAACATCCAAAGTGTAATGAATAACTTCACTTCACCAAACGGATATTCAAGTCTACTTTTTTTTTCTTCCCATCTACCAATAGTTGCCCTTCTTTGCGAGGCATTGGAAAACCTCCCTGGTCTTTGTGGTTGAAATTCACTGCTCGACTGAGGGACCTTACAGATAATTGAATGTGTGGGGTACAGAGATGAAGTAGTCATTCAAAAATCATGTTAAACACTATTATTGCACACAGAGTGAGTCCATGCAACTTAGTATATGACTAGACATTTCAGCTTTTCGTTTTTAATTAATTTGTTTTAAAAAATGTAAACCTAATTCCACTTTGAGATTATGGGATATTGTGTGTAGGCCAGTGACAAAAAAAATCTTTATTTAATCCATTTAAAATTCAGGCTGTAACACAAAAAAATAAAGAAGGAAAACGTCAAGGGGTGTGAATACTTTCTGAAGGCACTATATGTGTGTTTTTCTGCAGGAAGACAGAGAACTAGCAAATAATAAAAAGCAATAATAAAAGTACATGAATTTATAGTTAAGTTATTAAACAAAGCGTGCCCTGACTATGAAAATTATATATTCTGAATCAGGGTATGATGGAGAAAAACCCACACCTTTTTTTGTAGAAGGACATTTTGAAGAATAATTTTTTTTTTTTTGGAATTCAATCTTTCTTCCAGGCAGTAGCCACTAACTAATCGTGGACCCTATTCTTTGATATATATCAAGCAACACATATCAGACCGTTTGTGGAAAGGTAAAAATAACAATTAGTGGGATCGTGTCACGACTTCCTCTGAAGCTGCCTCCTCTCCTGGTTCGGGCAGGCTTCGGCGTTCTTCGTCACCGGCCTTCTTGCCGCTCATCATCTCATCTCATCATTCCATTTGTTTTGTCTTGTTTATTACACACACCTGGTTCATATCTCCTCATTAGTACTTGTGTAAGTGTTCCCTCTGCCCCCTTGTCCTTGTGTGTGATTGTTTATAGTGAGGAGAGTGTAGCTCGGTTGAGCGCCGTGTATTTTTGTATTGCAGGGGTATTTCCCCCCCCCCCCAGTGTGCCTGTTTGTTTCCAGTGCTGTTTGACGCATTTCTGCGTAACTCTGTATTCCGGAATGAATTCTGTATTCTGTGATTTACCCTCCTGTGCCTGACTCCTTCAAATCACCCATCACAGATCGTTTTTTCAATGATCTGAAGGCAGGCAGCTGCGGCCTTCATTATCCCGTATGAATCGTTCTAAAATCGACTGTTGAGTTCCATAAATTGTCTGTCCAATATCTTGTTCCATAATGCCTGTAAATCTGAGTTTAGCATACAAGGAGTTTTACTATGAGAGCACAGTGCATGGCTGGACGAACCAACTCTCGGGCCCTGGGAAGGAACATTTTTAAAGGCCGCCTCTTGGCATCGGAGAGAACATTTTGCAGTTTTCAAGCTAATTTCCTGTAATTCAACACATTTGTTAATGGGGCAGAGATATTTATTGTTGTTTCAGCTTTAATCCTGCAATTCTGCAAAATTTTCCATGAGGCAGAGAGAACATTGCAGATTTAAAGCTTAAATTAGTGCATTTATATATTATATATTTTTTCTGGGGAATACAAGAAGTATTGAGTTGAAAAATGTATAATTGGTGGAGTACTGTTGATACAAATATTCCTGTGGTCCTTGGCTGTCTTTAAGGCCCTAGATTAAATCGATGTAATCAGTGATTGGAGGGAGACTGGAGGCCCTTCGTACAAAATCACTGATATCAAATAACATGACAAATGCTCCAACATCCTCTTCTATACGCGGTCTCTTTAAAAAATGTAACAGTGAGCTTTGTTTGGCCATTTCACTTGTTTTTGCTAGCCAAGATGGCTAGTGAGTCTTAGCTAGCTAACGGTAAGTACACAATGAAGTGTAAGCAATAGCTGTATACTTCACATGGTATCAGTGCGCAGCGACATGTGCCAGAACCCGCTAATTATTTAGAAATTGATAAGCTGATTGTTAAAAAAAAAAAAAGTGTATTGTTTTTCCTGGTAAATAATTAAGCATAATTCCATTTCATTACATAGGCCTACATGAAATCGATTTTATGTACAACACTAGATTGAATGTAGGAACACTTTGAATGTAAGATGTCCTTGAGTGTCCTGAAAGGCATCTTCCAAATAAAATGTATTATTATAATCACTATTATTATTGTTAAATATACTGGAAATATCTTTCCCACCCCTCCCTACTGCTTGCTATGAATTCTATCTGATGGTGTATGCATGTTTAGGCCAGTGCTTGACTTGGACTGAAATATGTGCCGGTACTCATTTTGGGTGCCAGTATCGTTTTATATTTAGGTGCAACAACTCCTCAATACTTTTTAGCTAATATTTTATAGGAGGTGCCGATACTCAGTTCCGGTGAGCTCCTGCCGAAGTCAAGCACTGCGTTTAGGTAAAAATACAAATAATGTCCTGTTTGGAGCGCTAACAAGTAGAGAAAAAAAAAACATCTGATTGGGTGGACATGGCTCCCCAACCTACGCAGCTGAGCCTGACAAGTTTCCTTTTTGCACTCAACACTGATATTTAGAGGATTTTCAGGATGTGTTTTTGCCGTTCTCATCTTCAGCTGAAGGACCTACGCTACACAACCACACGTTTTCTTCATGATGACGTATCTAATAGGTTGTAAACTTGTAACAAGTTTGTAAACTACTTGAAATTAACGAATTATCTCGCTCTCTCTCTCTCCCTCAGCACCTATGCCTGTATGGGTTTACATTTGTGTATTCTGATTTTTCGTTGCTGTATGTTGTTGTTGTGTGAAGAAGTGTTGCTATAAGAAGCAGGCAGCTGTGGTCCTCTGTAGCTCAACTGGTAGAGCACGGCGCTTGTAACGCCAAGGTAGTGGGTTCGATCCCCGGGACCACCCATACACAAAAATGTATGCACGCATGACTGTAAGTCGCTTTGGATAAAAGTGTCTGCTAAATGGCATATTATTATTTGGCAGCCAAACCTGACAGCTCTGCTGCGACACCAGGACAGGCCAGGGATCAACATACACCCCCTGTGGTTTACAGTTTACTATCATGACATATGTGCAAATACAAACCAACATCACCAGCATGTCTGTATGTGATTTGCAGAATCCCAGTCAACCTACTGCTTCAAGTTACCCCAACCAACCGTCAGGTCCAAATTACCCCAACCAACCCAGTCAACCTGCTGCGCTCACATTTGAGTCTACTGGTAGGTGTATTTTCTGCTCTTTCATTTTGCTTACTGAATTCTGTAAAGAGTGTTTGTGATCATGGAATTTGCTATCTACATGTACAGTATTATTGCACACGCACACACACCAACTCTGTTCTTTCATCTGTGTCCAGGTTTCAGCTGCAGGGGGAGGGGAGGCGGCTCCGTTCATCCTTCAGGGTTCAAACCCTCTCCCCTCTCCCCTCTGACTCAGTTTGAGCTGCCCACTCTCAACTATTATTATTATTATTATTATTATTATTATTTATTAAGCAGACACTCTTATCCAGAGCGACTTACAGGAGCAATTAGGGTTAAGTGCCTTGCTCAAGGGCACATCGACAGATTTTTCACCTAGTCGGCTCAGGGATTAGAACCAGCGACCTTTCGGTTACTGGCACAACGCTCTTAACCACTAAGCTACCTACTCCTCTGCTCCCTTCTGAGACTACACTTCAGACAAAGTCAACCCACTACAGCCCAATTTCAATTATCCTTTTTTATTCAGTCGCTGTGTCTACTTGTCCACTCTGGGGAATCCCCCATCAAGACCAGGATGAGGCAACACCCCCATCTCAAGGGGTGACATTCCAATTCTTAACGTATGGGGTTAAGCTAGCAAAATTATTCCCTCAACCCTTGATTTCCCCCTTGTTCTGACTATTCTCTAGTCTAGAGTAGACATGTCAGCTCTGAAACCCAACAAGCAACAAGTCCCGGCAGTCTTCCCTTCAAACTCACTTTACATTGGCATGTTGGTCAGGGTTCTGGGGTGGGACTGAACAGAAAAGGGGAGGGTCAGAATTGGGCTCATCCTGTCCTCTCACATCCGGTCACAGGTAAACATTTAGTCAAACCACTCTCCTTTAGATTTTATACATTTATATTGACATTTTAACTTTATTTAATCATTTTCTCAGGGTATGAGCTGCCTTCACATTTTCTCTTTGGAAATCGTATTTTTTATGTTTTGGAACATTGTCTGTTGAATTGATCAACTTTCTCTTCACATTTTCTTCTCTCCACTAATGGAGGTGGTCATCTCATCTTATTGCCAATCCACTTCTTCAAGGAATTGAGGAAAAGTAGTGGGAATCAAATTCAATCAATCAATCAAATGGATTTTATAAAGCCCTTTTTACATCAGCAGAATAGAACAGAATAGTCAATGCATTGAACACTACATCTCTGACCTAATTCTATGGCCTCTTTTGTCCTGTTGCCTTTCTGTGTAAATGCTCCATTTAGCAAACTTTGCAAATATTCCAGCATTTGGCTTTTTTTAAGGTATCATTTATGTTTATAGAATAGAAGGTTTTAGCAATTTATTATATTATCTGTATGTAAAAAAACAAAACAATGCATAGTTTATTAGTTGACTTCTCTCTAATAAACACTACTTTCTGTGTTTTGTTTTGCTTGGTTGTGGTCAGATTAGGGTTGCAAAGAAACGGTATATTACTGGAAACTATCTAAGTTTACCAGTAAACTACCAGCATTTTGGTATCTTTCAAGGATTTTATGTAATCTATCACAAGCATTCTAGTGGCCCTTTTGGGTACTTCAGATTTTTACAGGTGTGTGTAAAATATATGAAATAATTAAATAAGATGATTTAACAAAAAAATGTAATGACAAAGCTGTAAAACGTTCTCCTAAATATAAACCATCAGCTTAGTGAATACCAATGGTGTTTTATATGAGGGTTTCAGCATGAAATATCCTTAATCATTTGTTTCACACACTTATTTATTTTACTATGTCAGTATGTATATGTTGTCAATGTTTTGGCCTCAAACTGGTGGCAGTTGTGAAAAAAGTCAATAGTTGGATGTTGCAGAGTTAAAGGAGAAGTTTACAAAAAAATCCAGAAACTCCCAAGGGATTCCTTATTTTGAAACTAGTTCAGTGGAGTTTGCCCTCTCCCCCTCTTTCTCCCTGGAGTGCAGAACTGAGACAGCTGCAAAAACGGGTCATGTGACTCATGATGTTGCTGTATGCAGGCCTCGCTCTGCTCCGTTGTTAGTAATAATATATAATAATATGCCATTTAGCAGATGCTTTTATCCAAAGCGACTTACTGTCATGTTTGCATAAATTTTTACGTATGGGTGGTCCCGGGGATCGAACCCACTACCCTGGCGTTACAAGCGCCATGCTCTACTAATTGAGCTACAGAGGACCACAAGTGAGTGCGTTATTCACAAATCTGCGAATTGTGGACAAATTCCTTGTTTTATTGAAAGCCTACAGCAGAATTAGCTATTTTTGTCAAAAGTACTATCGGTTTGGAGTCTGGAAATGTGTACTTTTCCACTTAAAACATATGCGATTATTTTATATCATTATTTGATGTAGCCGACTGCCACAGCAGCGGAGATGGGTAACAACGGAGCATGTGCACCCTCGTGGGGGAAACCCTGCCCTTACATTGAGCTTGATGGCACGGTTTCTTTGAGTGGGAGAAGGAGCTGGTGTGAAAGTTGGCCTATCGCAGGTAAAGTTAGTTACACAAAGGGGGAAAAGAGATGGCTGGAAGAGAAAGTTGGTGTTTGGTCCTTGGCTGTACTTTATAGACTACAGGAAATCAAGGGAAGAAGGCACGAAATTTCACAGTTTTCCGGTAAAATATGCATAGAGATGCAGAAGATGGTTAGTAGCAATTAGAAATAGTGAATACGATGTACAAACTCCTGAGGTCAAACTTCAGCGACGATGCATAGGATCAAGATATGCAATCTGAAATTATGGCGACAGAAAACCGAAGGATACTAAAAGAAATGGCTGTTGCTACTGTATTTCTATGACTGGATCTTTAGCAGTACCAAAATAAAAAGGTGCGTCTGAGAAGCGACAAAGCAAGCGTGCGGAGTTATATAGCCTAGCCTGATCCTTGAAGTTCGAGGTGTTCTTTTTGTGTTATTACCATTGCACAATATCATGTAGACCTATAGGCCTAGGTCAGGGTTCTTCAATTCCGGTCCTGGAGGGCCGAAACGCTTCTGTTTTTTTTATTTATACCTGGTAGTTAATTGCACTCACCTGGTGTCCCAGGTCTGAATTAGCCCCATATTAGAAGGAGATGATGAAAAACAGAGGTGTTTCGGCCCTCCAGGACCGGAATTGAAGAACCCTGGCCTAGGTGCTCTACGGGTTAGTATATATTCCCTATGTACATGTATCTATGACAAGGGGGGTTGAGGAGACAAAATACATTGTGTTACCTAACATTTGCACAATATAATATCCCCAAAACATAGTGATAAATAAACATAGGCCATATAGTGGTTTGAGCTAATGTGAAAACATAAACCCACTAATGGTCCCGCTCAGAGGTTTATGATAAGCCATCATTCAATAAAGTAGAGTTTAGCTACTCGATTGATAACTGTCTATTTGGCGCAGCTGGAACAGGGTTGCGTCTCCAATCCCTTTTTGGAATATGGGAAAATGTTTCCAGGACACCAGAGTTTATGTAGGCAGCAAAATCCCTGTGGTCGCAAAAGCAAACTAACTGCTCCTCATCATCAATAAGTTCCTCCATGTCTGTAAGAATTGTAGTCACATATTTGAATTCTCTGCAGCACATCCGTTGGCATTGGAGCGCAATTGCCACAACTGTACCACCAGTCTTTTGATCCTGGGGATGGGATGGGACTCTGGCTGCTGTTGCGGCCTCGGTTTCTAAAACAGCGGCTGCCATCTTAAGTTCAATTTACCTATATTTATTTGTCAGAATCAAATAAATAAGGTTGGACAACATCGACGCCCCTCCAGTAAGATACTCTTCCTCCTCACTCAACTCTTTCGTCGTCAGACATGTTCTTGGTGCAGAAGGTGAGTTTAATCATAAGAAAAAGCCAGATAAACAAAACAGGAGACGCGTACTGAACGTGACAAAACCAATCCTGCCTGATTACGGAGGGCTAAATAAAGGGAGAGTAATCAAGATGATGATGTGGTCCAGGAGTGCGTAATGAGCGCTGGAGCGGGAGTAGGCGTGACATGGTTGTTTTTTTCTAGATAACTATAATGTGAATGTACTGTCATCAGTATCATCACTACTTCTACCTCCCCCAAAAAATGTAATCTGTAACATCAAGCTCTATATAAGGGCATATCATGATGTTTCTACGTAGCAGGGTTTCCAACACGAGGGCGCTCATGCGCAGTTGTTACCCATCGCTACTGCTGTGGCAGTTGGCTACGTAGCATAATTATATAAAATAATCTCAAACATTTTAGGTGGAAAAGTACACATTTCCTGACTCAAAACCAATAGCTAATTAGGCAGTACGCTTTCAATAAAACGATGAATTTGTCCACAGTTTGCAGATTTGTGAATCATGTTTTCACTGACAACGGAACAGTGCAAGGCCTGCATCCACCAACATCACGAGTGATGTGACTCGTGAAGAGAAGGGGAAAGGACAAACTAGTTTCAATATATGGAATCACTTTGGAGTTTCTGGATTTTGGGTAAACCAGTCCTTTAATTTAAAATAATGCCATTGTTGATTAGATGCTTTTTTCATTAATTATGCTATTTTCTCTTGAACCATATGGTCTATCTACTAGAAACTCATGGACAATATGGAGGCCGAAAAAAATTATATACACTACAGGTCAAAAGTTTGGACACACCTACTCATTCAAGGGTTTGTCTTTATTTATTTTTTTACTATTTTCTACATTGTAGAATAATAGTGAAAACATAAAAACTATGAAATAACACATGGAATCATGTAGTAACCAAAAGTGTTAAACAAATATATTTTTTATTTGAGATTCTTCAAATAGCCACCCTTTGCCTTGATGACAGCTTTGCACACTCTTGGCATTCTCTCAACCAGCTTCATGAGGTAGTCACCTGGAATGCATTTCAATTAACAGGTGTGCCTTGTTAAAAGTTAATTTGTGGAATTTATTTCCTTCTTAATGCGTTTGAGCCAATCAATTGTGTTGTGACAAGGTAGGGGGGGGGGGTATACAGAAGATAGCCCTATTTGGTAAAAGACCAAGTCCGTATTATGGCAAGAACAGCTCAAATAAGCAAAGAGAAACGACAGTCCATCATTACTTTAAGACATGAAGGTCAGTCAATACGGACAATTAAGAACTTTGAAAGTTTCTTCAAGTGCAGTCGCAAAAACCATCAAGCGCTATGATGAAACTGGCTCTCTTGAGGACCGACAAAGGAATGGAAGACCCAGAGTTACCTCTTCTGCAGAGGATAAGTTCATTGGAGTTACCAGCCTCAGAAATTGCAGCCCAAATAAATGCTTCACAGAGTTCAAGTAACAGACACATCTCAACATCAACTGTTCAGAGGAGACTGTGTGAATCAGGCCTTCATAGTCATATTGCTGCAAAGAAACCACTAATAAAGGACACCAATAAGAAGAAGAGACCTGCTTGGGCCAAGAAACACTAGCAATGACATTAGACCGGTAGAAATGTGTCCTTTGGTCTGGAGTCCAAATTTGAGATTTTTGGTTCCAACCGCTGTGTCTTTGTGAGACGCGGTGTGGGTGAACGCATTTATTTAGAATTCAAGGCACACTTAACAAGCATGGCTACCACAGCATTCTGCAGCGATATGCCATCCCATCTGGTTTGGGCTTAGTGGGACTATCATTTGTTTTTCAACAGGACAATGACCCAACACACTTCCAGGCTGTGTAAGGGCTATTTTACCAAGAAGGAGAGTGATGGAGTGCTGTATCAGATGACCTGGCCTCCACAATCCCCCGACCTCAACCAAATTGAGATGGTTTGGGATGAGTCGGACCGCAGAGTGAAGGAAAAGCAGCCAACAAGTGCTCAGCATATGTGGGAACTCCTTCAAGACTGTTGGAAAAGCATTCCAGGTGAAGCTGGTTGAGAGAATGCCAATTGTGCAAAGCTGTAATCAAGGCAAAGGGTGACTATTTGAAGAATCTCAAATATAAAATATATTTTGATTTGTTTAACACTTTTTTGGTTACTACATGATTCCATATGTGTTATTTCATAGTTTTGATGTCTTCACTATTTTTCTACAATTTAGAAAACAGTAAAAATTAAGAAAAACCCTTGAATGAGTAGGTGATCTAAAACCTTTGACCGGTAGTGTATATATTACCAAATAATTCCAAAGTTACGATGGATTGCCATAGATTTTCTGTTAATTACCAAAATTACTGAATATTACAGTAGTTTTGCAACCCTAGATCAGATACAGTTTAGGGAAATAAATATTGAAACAGACTACAGCTATTACAGCCGTACTCAACAGGCGGACTGAAGGGCCGGATCCGGCCCAGAAAGGGGTCAATACGGACCGTGGGCCCAGACATAAAAAATATGTTTTTATAGTTTTTTAGGAATTCGGTCGGGATTCGACTTCTGGTATCATATGAAAACACATAAGACATAAAAAATATGTAGAATTGCAGGAAATGGGCTTTAAAACTGCAAAAGGTTCCCTTTGCTCCATGGCATAATTATGGAAGCTTGTTCCCACCACCCCACAAAAATGATCTGACTATGAGTTATGAGATTGTAAGTCATTATTATGAGATAGTACAGTTGAAGTTGGAAGATTACATACAGCTTAGCCAAATACATTTAAACTCATTCCTCCTGACAGAGCTGGTGTAACTGAGTCAGGTTTGTAGGCCTCCTTGCTCGCACACGCTTTTTCAGTTCTGCCCACAAATGTTCTATAGGATTGAGGTCAGGGCTTTGTGATGGCCACTCCAATACCTTGACTTTGTTGTCCTTAGGCCATTTTGCCACAACTTTGGAAGTATGCTTGGGGTCATTGTCCGTTTGGAAGACCCATTTGCGACCAAGCTTTAACTTCCTGACTGATGTCTTGAGATGTTGCTTCAATATATCCACATAATCTTCCTTCCTCATGATGCCATCTATTTTGTGAAGTGCACCAGTCCCTCCTGCAGCAAAGCACCCCAACAGCATGATGCTGCCACCCCCGTGCTTCACGGTCGGGATGGTGTTCTACGGCTTGCAAGCCACCCCCTTTTCTCTCCAAACATAACGATGGTCATTATGGCCAAACAGTTCTTTTTTTGTTTCATCAGACCAGAGGACATTTCTCCAAAAAGTACGATCTTTGTCCCAATGTGCAGTTGCAAACCATAGTCTGTATTTTTTTATGGTGGTTTTGGAGCAGTGGCTTCTTCCTTGCTGAGCGGCCTTTCAGGTTATGTCAATATAGGACTCGTTTTACTGTGGATATAGATACTTCTGTACCTGTTTCCTCCAGCATCTTCACAAGGTCCTTTGCTGTTGTTCTGGGATTGATTTGCACTTTTCGCACCAAAGTACGTTCACCTCTAGGAGTCAGAACGCGTCTCCTTCCTGAGCGGTATGACGGCTGCGTGGTCCCATGGTGTTTATACTTGCATACTATTGTTTGTACAGATGAACGTGGTACCTTCAGGCGTTTGGAAATTGCTCCCAAGGATGAACCAGACTTGTAGAGGTCTACAATTATTTTTCTGAGGTCTTGGCTGATTTCCCATGATGTCAAGCAAAGAGGCACTGAGTTTGAAGGTAGGACTTGAAATACATCAACAGGTACACCACCAAGTGACTCAAATGATGTCAATTAGCCTATCAGAAGCTTCTAAAGCCATGACATCATTTTCTGGAATTTTCCAAGCTGTTTAAAAGGTACAGTCAACTTAGTCAACTTCTGACCCACTGGAGTTGTGATACAGTGAAATAATCTGTCTGTAAACAATTGTTGGAAAAATTACTTGTGTCATGCACAAAGTAGATGTCCTAACCAACTTGCCAAAACTATAGTTTGTTAACAAGAAATTTGTGGAGTGGTTGAAAAACGAGTTTTAATGACTCCAACCTAAGTGTATGTAAACTTCCGACTTCAACTGTAAATCTGGATCATGGACATTGAATAGTCCTGCAGATCTACCCCTTTTAAAGGATTCTGGGATTGAAACAATAACAAAGCATTTTCCCAGCCATTTTATTTGGTAAACAGCTGAGGAATGCAGCAGGAAAAATGTAGCCACTCTCAAATACATAGACGCAAGGACTCTCACATATGGATGCAAGGACTGACCATCCTTGAGATCAAAATTATAGTTTTAATCACGCAAGCACTCACGCACGCACACGCTCACACACACACACATACACTTGTGATTGACTATAGGATATACAATATATGATGATTGTATGTGAGTGTATGTGCGTGTGTGTAGAGTCAGTATGAATGTGTGTGTGTGTTATGTGTGTGTGAGCAAATTAAGTGTGTGTGTAGTTGAGGACTTGGTGGACTGTATATTCTGTAGGTTTAGGTTGTGGATCAGGTCACTCAACATCATCGCATTCCTCTTCATCGTTATCGTACTCCTCGCTGAACTCTTCCTCTAGCTCAGGTGGGGGAATGAGGTGGACTGGGTCAACCGATTCAATTCGTACAGCGGGGCCAGACTGTTGTTGAGTAGACTTTGTGTGGGTGTAGCTGGCTGCAGTCGGGTCAAGGGGTGGCTGGAGACTGCAGACCTTATCCACAATCTTCCTCATTTCCTGTTTAACTCTGTCAAACTTGGCGAATTATCTCTGTATGGCTAGTTGAGAGATACACAGCTTCTCGTTCTCTTTCCGGATCTCCTCTAGCTCTTCCTGTGCTCCCGGTAAGCATAGGGTGTGGAGGCTTCTCTGCTTATCTCCATGTGCTCTCTTTTTCTCTGCAGGCTGTGGGCTAGCTGGGGTTCTGAACCATACCCTCTGTGGTGATGGCTCTGATGGTCCCTCTCTGGGGCAGCATCCCATTGAACCTGGTGAGTGGATGAGGTTGCACATGACGTGGTGAAGGGGGTCTTGGCTGCTCCTTCTTGATGAGAATACCACTCCTCTTCCTGCCCATGTACATCATACCGTGCTGTGCTATGGTGTGGTGAAGCATGCAGTCTATGGCTCACATAGCCTACCTCGTAATCTTGTAGATGCTGTGGTGGCCGTGTCTGACGCTTCGGACGAACTGTTGGCTGTGTGAAAGCTTCACTCACATAGTAGTCTTGCATCTTGCTCTGGGAAAAAGCACTGAAGATCCGTCTCGAATGGACCACAATGTAGTTGAGGACTTGGTTGACTGTATATTCTGTAGGGTTAGGTTTTACTTAGCACTAAGTGTTCTCTCCCAGGTGCTTGTAAGGGCACAGATGACAGACCGGTAGGATTCCAGTTGAGGTTGTTTAATTACGCTGATTCACAGAGCAGTAACGGCACGGCACAGCACTGTGTATGGCTTGACAATTGTCAAGAGTTTGTGTGTGGTTCTGAAAAAGGGGAAATTAAATACAGTAGTAAATGGCAGGTATAAATGGCTTAATACAACCTCCAATTCTGACATGTTTACACTATTTGTATCCGTTTGCATCAGTTTCAATGCGGGACTTTTCTTTTGAAGGCGAACCGCTGATTGCACTCATCGCGAATATTGCTCACTTCACAGTCGTGACCAGAAGAACGAGCCGAGCTAACGTATTCATTCGGCTGGTGAAGTTTGTAACGGCAACGTTATAATAACAGTGCAGTCAAAGGCTGTCGACAAAGGAAAAGCGAGAATATCATTCTATATTGATACCCGTTTCGCAACTGTAAAAGTAAAATTGTCAGTTTATGTAAAGCTAGCTAGGTAACTAACACGTTAGGTAGTTCGCCGTACACTACAGCTCATTGCTATATGCTAGTTAGCATCACGTAGCTAGCCTGTGCTCTCTCTCTTCGACAACCGCTCCCTGCTACGCACTGGCAGAATGGCCTTAAAACGAATTCACAAGGTAAATGGATTGTTTGACACTTTGCCGTAAACACTGCTTAATAAGTTAGATGTTCTGAAGCAGGTAGCTAATGTGGTAAAATTGATATCTGTCGTTTTAGCTAGATAACTACGTTAGTTGATGTCGTTTTACAGTGAGTGAGAAGCTAACTATAAGGTTAGCTAGCTCGTTATAACGTTAGCTAACTATAACGTTAGCTAGCCAAGCGTGCTGCCTTGGCGTTTGGTTAGCCATCTTAGCTAGCAGCAGCAGTAAAGTGGCAGCAGGGCCTAGCTTAGCTAGCTAGCGAATGTTAGCTAGTTTTAGTAAATTTAAAGTGAGTGACCAAAACATTAGTTCAGAATCTAAGTAACGTTAGCTAAAAATCCAAGCTATATGAGTCGTTAGCCCCTAAACTTATACTGGAGCTAACGTTAGCTAGCTAGCTAACAAGTCATGGTGAAACCTGATGAGATGGAGGATAAGGTTGTTGCATACCACTAACGTTACAAGCTCGTGGCATGTTTCGGTTTGGAGTTCCTTGCTGGAAATATAAAACTTGTCATGCAAGCTGGTGAAGTCAAGTGTCATCCTGGTGTGGGTATTTTCTGGCCTCTATTATATTCAGAAACGCGTATATAAAAATAGACCTAGCTAGCTGCTGTGGTGATTACTACAATAATAGTCTGGAATTGCTGTGTCCCCCCCAAGCCAAGTTCTATATTCAACACCTCTCCTAATCTTGCTTTAGAGGTGTCATGCACTGACACTTGACTTGGACACAGAACTCAAGATGAAAATGCAAGAAATGTAGTTAGTTGAAAGCATACCATATTACTCAGCTTTGAATGGTATAGGGCCATGGCATTAAGCTAAAGTTTTGCCTATTCTATTGTAATTGGCAAATATTCAAACTAAAACACCATGGAAGTCACCAACATTAGATTGCTTTAGTAGGTGTTTAACCAGTGCCTGTACCCTTTTCTTTTGGTGGGTGTTATGTAAGGCATATCTTATAAACATTCAGTTTGAATAGATGTAAACAAATGTAGGCCTATGCTGCTTGCTATATGCTCACCATAAGTGGGACAGGGCCCATGCCTAAAAATAAATGTCTGGTAACCCTGGATGTTGCTTCAAAGCCCTTTGAGGCCTGCCTGAAAATAAAGGGGAACATTGGTTGTTAGTGTACAAATAACTTCTAGCCTAATAAATAACCTATTAGAATTGGATGTTAGTTTCTAAGGTACTGACACAATTGAACTGAATTGAACCAGCATAGTTTATGAAACCAGCAACAAAATATAGGTCTAAACATGAAGGAAGTTGCACATAACCCCACAGGGGGCCAGTTTGAAAAATAAAAAAATAATGTATGCACTATGTAAGTCGCTCTGGATAAGAGCGTCTGCTAAATGACTAAAATGTAAAATGTAAATAACTCAGGTTTATTATGATGCATAATTTCCTTATCAAAAATCTTTATAATTTCACTAAGCCCACTCTTAAGGTTTGCTCAACCACAGAGAAGTGCTTGAGTGCAGAAAGACACACATTGACAGAAATGCTGCTGTTGTCTTTTCCTCCCATTTGGGCTCCCACCATATAACACTGGTCAGGCCAATCCTCATTCTGACTCAGGTGTTTGAGTAAGACATTGCCACAATTTGACAGGGATAGGCTTTCATCCATCGTGCTAAATTCTGTATTCCCTATCGCTAGATGCTAATTCCTAGCCTTGACTCACATACGCATCACTCAAGTCTAATAATAATAATTAATCATTTAGCAGACGCTCTTATCCAGAGCGACTTACAGGAGCAATTAGGGTTAAGTGCCTTGCTCAAGGGCACATCGACAGATTTTTCACCTAGTCGGCTCGGGGATTAGAACCAGCGACATTTCGGTTACCACTAAGCTACCTGCCGCCCTATACAGGCCTATGTTTATTACTGAGTTATAGCAGGTCTGTATTTACATAATGGTTGTGTGTTGATCTTTCTAACCTGTTAGTTGACCATGGGAGAGGAAGCCTAGGCCCATGTCAAGGGTCTGTCACACAGGCTGTTAGCCTGTTACAGGTTGAGTGACAGCTGTGTGTGTCTGTACTCTAGCTCAGCTTTGCACAGACACCACCTGTGCCTGACGGAAACACAGCCCACAGCTTCCTGCCTGCTCAAGGCTTACACCTCTTTTACTGATCTATTTGATGACAAACATTCTCATCCACTCCCAATCAGACCCATATGCAATATAGACTGTAATCAACAGGACCCTGAACAGCTTCTACCCCCAAGCAATGAGAGTGCTAAATAGTTAATCAATAGCTACCTGGACTATCTGCATTGACCCTTTTTGCACTAACTCTTTTGACTCACCACAGTAGTTTATTATCTATCCTGTTGCCTAGTCACTTTATCCCTACCTACAGTGCATTCGGAAAGTATTCAGACCACTTCCTTTTTTCCACATTTTGTTACGTTACAGCCTTATTCTAAATTGATTAAATTAATAAAAATCATCATCAATATACCCCATAATGACAAAGCGAAAACAGGTTTGTGGAAATGTTTGCAAATGTATTACAAATAAAAAAACAGATACCTTATTTGCAAAAGTATTCAGACCCTTTGTTATGAGACTCGAAATTGAGCTCAGGTGCATCCTGTTTCCATTGATCATCCTTGAGATGTTTCTACAACTTGTGGTAAATTCAATTGATTGGACATGATTTGGAAAGGCACACACCTGTCTATATAAGGTCCCACAGTTGACAGTGCATGTCAGAGAAAAAGCCAAGCCATGAGGTCCGTAGAGCTCCGAGACAGGATTGTGTCAAGGCACAGATCTGGGGAAGGGTACCAAAAAATATCTGCAGCATTGGAGGTCCCCAAGAACACAGTGGCCTCCATCATTCTTAAATGGAAGAAGTTTGGAACCACCAAGACTCTTCCTAGAGCTGGCCGCCCGGCCAAACTGAGCAATCAGGGGAGAAGGGCCTTGGTCAGGGAGGTGACCAAGGAACCCGATGGTCACTCTGACAGAGCTCCAGAGTTCCTCTGTGGAGATGGGAGAACCTTCCAGACAACCATCTCTGCAGCACTCCACCAATCAGGCCTTTATGGTAGAGTGGCCAGATGGAAGCCACTCTTCAGTAAAATGCACATGACAACCCGCTTGCAGTTTGCCAAAAGGCACCTAAAGGACTCTCAGACCATGAGAAACAAGATTCTCTAGTCTGATGAAACCAAGATTGAACTCTGGCCTGAATGCCAAGGTTCATGTCTGGAGGAAACCTAGCACCATCCCTACAGTGAAGCATGGTGGTGGCATCATGCTGTGGGGATGTTTTTCAGCGGCAGGGACTGGGAGACTAGTCAGGATCGAGGCAAAGATCAACAGAGCAAAGTACAGAGAGATCCTTGATGAAGTCCTGAGCGCTCAGGACCTCAGACTGGGGCGAAGGTTCACCTTCCAACAGGACAACGACCCTTAGTACACAGCCAAGACAACGCAGGAGTGGCTTTGGGACAAGTCTCTGAATGAATGTCCATGAGCGGCTCAGCCAGAGCCCGGACTTGAACCCGATCAAACATCTCTGGAGGGACCTGAAAATAGTTGTGCAGCAATGCTCTCCATTCAATCTGCGGAGAATAATGGGAGAAACTCCCCAAATACAGGTGTTCAAAGCTTGTAGAGTCATACCCAAGAAGACTCGAGGCCATAATCGCTGCCAAAGGTCCTTCAACAAAGTACTGAGTAAAGTGTCTGAATACTTATGTAAATGTGATAGTTCAGTCTTTTATTTTTAATACATTTGCAAACATTTCTAAAAACCAATTTTTGCTTTGTCATTATGGGGTATTGTGTGTAGATTGATTTAGGAAAACGATTTAATCCATTTTAGAATAAGGCTGTAACTTAACAAAATGTGGAAAAAGTCAAGGGGTCTGAATGGTTTCCGAATTCACTGTATATGTACATATCTACCTCAATTACCTCGTACCCCTGCACATCGACTTGGTAGTGGTACCCCATGTATATAGCCAAGTTATCGTTACTCATTGTGTATTTATTCCTTGTGTTATAATTTTTCTATTATTTCTCTCTGCATTGTTGGGAAGTGCCCGTAAGTAAATATTTCACTGTTAGTGGCATGGTATACCGGTACCACGTTAATATCACAGTACCAAAACATCATGATACTTATGATACCAACATTTTAGAAAACCGTAGTACCGTTTCATATGATACTACCACATTTTTCATAAATTATAAAAGTTTTGTAAAGTCAGTTTTGTTCATAAATTCAGTTGAATTTAAGCAAAAGCCACTTTCATGTGCATATCACGTGGCAGCTGTAATCAGCCAGCCGCATCCCCTACCAGACCTCACTCACCTGCTTCTCTCCATCCGCTCTTCCTGCGCATCTGTTCCTCTAATTTAGCCATGATGGCGAGTGGGGATGCAAACCATAATGATTCTTCTGTTATACAGTGGGGAGAACAAGTATTTGATACACTGCCGATTTTGCAGGTTTTCCTACTTACAAAGCATGTAGAGGTCTGTAATTTTTATCATGGGTACACTTCAACTATGAGAGACGGAATCTAAAACAAAAATCCAGAAATAAAATGCAAATTAATTACTTAAATCATACAATGTGATTTTCTGGATTTTTGTTTTAGATTCCGTCTCTCACAGTTGAAGTGATGATAAAAATTACAGACCTCTACATGCTTTGTAAGTAGGAAAACCTGCAAAATCGGCAGTGTAACAAACACTTGTTCTCCCCACTGTATTTGTGACAATGTACAAATGTTATAACCATGACACAGGCCAGTCTGATTACACTGCAAGTTCGCTGTACACAGACTCTAAGTGCCAGAGGGGGGAAATGGAGCACAGCTTCGCGGCTGGCATGCTTGCAGCTTTACATCAGAGAACGGCTTGTCTCTAGCCTGAACGTTTAAAAAAAAATGACCCATAGCACCAGTAATATCTTTCGCGCTAATTTTATACTGAACAAAAATATAAACATGACATGCAACAATTTCAAAGATTTAACTGAGTTACAGTTCATATAAGCAAATCAGTCAATTGAAAAAAAAAATTAGACCATAGTCTATGGATTTCACATGACTGGGAATACATATATGCATCTGTTGGTCACAGATACTGTAC
Organism: Coregonus lavaretus; assembly: GCF_964263955.1. Taxonomy (NCBI): domain Eukaryota; kingdom Metazoa; phylum Chordata; class Actinopteri; order Salmoniformes; family Salmonidae; genus Coregonus; species Coregonus lavaretus. The sequence goes on from NC_140019.1 coordinate 12,482,626, forward strand.
CTTTAAAAAAAAGTAGGGGCGTGGATCAGAAAACAACTCCGTATCTGGTGTGACCACCATTTGCCTCTTGCAGCATGGCATATCTCCTTCACATAGTTGATTAGGCTGTGGAATGTTGTCCCACTCCTCTTCAATGTCTGTGCGAAATTGCTGGACATTGTCGGGAACTGGAACACGCTGTCCATCCAGAGCATCCCAAACATGCTCAATGGGTGACATGTCTGAGTATGCAGGCCATGGAAGAACTGGGACATTTTCAGCTTCCAGGAATTGTGTACAGATCCTTGCGACATGGGCTGTGCATTATCATGCTGAAACATGAGGTGATGGTGGCTTATGAATGGCACGACCATAGGATCTCGTCACGATATCTCTGCGCATTCAAATTGGCATCGATAAAATGCAATTGGGTTCATTGTCTGTTGTGTTGTGACAAAACTGCGCATTTTAGTGGCCTTTTTATTGTCCACAGCACAAGGTGTACCTGTGTAATGATCATGCTGTTTAATCAGCTTCTTGATATGCCACACCTGTCAGGTGGATGGATTATCTTGATTTAGGAGAAATGCTCACTAACAGGGATTTAAACAAATTTGTGCACAAAATGTATGAAGCTATTTGTGCGTATGGAACATTTCTGGGATCTTTTATTTCAGCTCAAGAAACATGGGACCAACACTTTACATGATGCATTTTATATTTTTGTTCAGTGTTTATAATTTCACAAACCATGTCGCGGGCAGTGTTAAACTAATCGCGGGTTGTTAATTATTGGTATGATAAAGTTTTTCAGTCATGTTACCTAGCTAGCTTACAACCTGGTAACTTAGGTTTAGGTTAAATTTATTTGCACCAAAGAAAATAAGTGATAAACAACAAGAGCTACAAAAAAATAAGTGTGCAGGTGTGGTTGGAAGTCCAAGGGCTTGTATAAAAACCACACCACAAAAAAACAATATACAATACATAAGTACAAAAATAAAGGTTTGTTAAAACGGATAACAAAACCACTCATTTATAAATGAACCGATCAGCAATCACAAAAAATTATAAACAGTATATGTTTTGTTTAAGAGTGTGTGTGTGTTGATGTGAGAGTTGGGCTATATGGAGGAGATTACTGAGTAGTCTGGATCATCAGGCTGACCCCCAGTCTGGTCTTGAAGTTATTGAGGGATAATGAGCTTTTGCCAATGTGAAGATAAGAATTCCAGAGTATGGTACCTCTTTATCTAAGTAATTAATTAGCATTTTATTGCATGACATAAGTATTTGATACATCAGAAAAGCAGAACTTAATATTTGGTACAGAAACCTTTGTTTGCAATTACAGAGATCATACGTTTCCTGTAGGTCTTGACCAGGTTTGCGCACACTGCAGCAGGGATTTAGGCCCACTCCTCCATACAGACCTTCTCCAGATCCTTCAGGTTTCGGGGCTGTCGCTGGGCAATACAGACTTTCAGCTCCCTCCAAAGATTTTCTATTGGGTTCAGGTCCGGAGACTGGCTAGGCCACTCCAGGACCTTGAGATGCTTCTTACGGAGCCACTCCTTAGTTGCCCTGGCTGTGTGTTTTGGGTCGTTGTCATGCTGGAAGACCCAGCCACGACCCATCTTCAATGCTCTTACTGAGGGAAGGAGGTTGTTGGCCAAGATCTCGCGATACATGGCCCCATCCATCCTCCCCTCAATACGGTGCAGTCGTCCTGTCCCCTTTGCAGAAAATCATCCCCAAAGAATTATGTTTCCACCTCCATGCTTCACGGTTGGAATGGTGTTCTTGGGGTTGTACTCATCCTTCTTCTTCCTCCAAACACGGCGAGTGGAGTTTAGACCAAAAAGCTCTATTTTTGTCTCATCAGACATTTTACATTACATTTGACATTTTAGTCATTTAGCAGACGCTCTTATCCAGAGCGACTTACAGTTAGTGAATATAAAAAATGTTTTATACTGGCCCCCCCTGGGAATCGAACCCACAACCCTGGCGTTGCAAACGCCATTGCTCTATCAACTGAGCTACATCCCTGCCGGCCATTCCCTCCCCTACCCTGGACGACGCTGGGCCAATTGTGCGCCGCCCATGAGTCTCCCGGTCGCGGCCGGCTGCGACAGAGCCTGGATTCGAACCAGGATCTCTAGTGGCACAGTTAGCACTGCGATGCAGTGCCTTAGACCACTGCGCCACTCAGGAGTACAGACCACATGACCTTCTCCCATTCCACCTCTGGATCATCCAGATGGTCATTGGCAAACTTCAGACGGGCCTGGACATGCGCTGGCTTTAGCAGGGGGACCTTGCTTGCGCTGCAGGATTTTAATCCATGACGGCGTAGTGTGTTACTAATGGCTTTCTTTGAGACTGTGGTCCCAGCTCTCTGCAGGTCATTGACCAGGTCTTGCCGTGTAGTTCTGGGCTGATCCCTCACCTTCCTCATGATCATTGATGCCCCACGAGGTGAAATCTTGCATAAAGCCCCAGACCGAGGGTGATTGACCGTCATCTTGAACTTCTTCCATTTTCTAATAATTGCGCCAACAGTTGTTGCCTTCTCACCAAGCTGCTTGCCTATTGTCCTGTAGCCCATCCCAGCCTACAATTTTATCCCTGATGTCCTTAAACATCTCTCTGGTCTTGGCCATTGTGGAGAGGTTGGAGTCTGTTTGAGTGTGTGGACAGGTGTCTTTTATACAGGTAATGAGTTCAAACAGGTGCAGTTAATACAGGTAATGAGTGGAGAACAGGAGGGCTTCTTAAAGAAAAAGTAACATGTCTGTGAGAGACGGAATTCTTACTGGTTGGTAGGTGATCAAATACTTATGTCATGCAATAAAATGCAAATTAATTACTTAGAAATCATACAATGTGATTTTCTGGATTTTTGTTTTAGATTCCGTCTCTCACAGTTGAAGTGTATCTATGATAAAAATTACAGACCTCTACATGCTTTGTAAGCAGGAAAACCTGCCGATTCTGCAGGTTATCAAATACTTGTACTCTCCACTGTATGTACTGGCCCAGAAAATATTAAAGTAAATCAGATATGGGTAAAGAGTTAGGAAGCAAGCCTGATGAACCAAACCACTAATCCTTCTGATGATACCAACATATTTCATCACTTTGCTGCAGACAAATTGAATATGATCTTTCCAGGATTACTTTCATCAATTAGAACTCCAAGGAATCTAGTGGATGTGACTTGTTCCATTTCATTCCCACCAATTCAGATTCTGGCTCTTTTTTTTAACAATATTTCTTATTCTTACTAGTGAATACAATAAAGTTGGATTTCTTTTAACATTTAAAGATAATTTGTTTATCTGGAACCATTCAGAAAATTTGGCCATGCGAGTTGACTTCATTAATTAGTGAATCAAAATTGTGATAAAATCAAATTGGTATCATCAGCAAAGAGAGTGGGAAGTACGGTAGAAGACACAGCAGCAAGGTCATTGATATATATTAGGAATAACAAAGGTCCAATTATTGTTTGCCTAAACAAATTGTTCTCTATCATAAACATAACTATAACTAATTATATGTATAATCATGAAAACCATAATGCAATTTGGAAAGTAATATTTAATGATCAACCATGTCAAATGCTTTGGATAAATCAAAAAAGATGCCAAGAGCATATTCATTGTTACGGGCTGTAAATATTTTATCCACAATTTGCAAAAGAGCCATATCTGTGGAATATTTTTTATGAAAACCATATTGGTGCTCACCTAGAATAGTGTTGATTTTAAATGTTTCAACATTCTCTTATACCAATTTTTCTAGGATTTTAGAAAACTTGGTAGGACAGATATTGGGCGATAATTTGTAAAAGATCTTCGATCCCCAGATTTATAGAAGGGGATAATTTTGGCAATTTTCTAATCTTTAGGAACAATACCAGTTTGCATAGATTTGGTGAAGATACAGTTGAAGTCGGAAGTTTACATACACTTAGGTTGGAGTCATTTTAAAATTCGTTTTTCAACCACTCCACAAATGTCCTGTTAACAAACTATAGTTTTGGCAAGTCGGTTAGTAATTTTTCCAACAATTGTTTACAGACAGATTATTTCACTTATAATTCACTGTATCACAATTCCAGTGAGTCAGAAGTTTACATACACTAAGTTGACTGTGCCTTTTTAAACAGCTTCGAAAATTCCAGAAAATGATATCATGGCTTTAGAAGCTTCTGATAGGCTAATTACATTTTACATTTTAGTCATTTAGCAGATGCTCTTATCCAGAGCGAATTACAGTTAGTGCATGCATTATTTTCTATTTAATTTTTCATACTGGCCCCCCATGGGAATCGAACCCACAACCCTGGCGTTGCAAACGCCATGCTCTACCAACTGAGCTACATCCCTGCCGGTCATTCCGTCCCCTAGACGACACTGGGCCAATTGTGCGCCACCCCATGGGTCTCCCGGTCGCGGCCGGCTACGACAGAGCCTGGATTCGAACCAGGATCTCTAGTGGCACAGCCTTAGACCACTGCGCCACTCGGGAGGATATCATTTGAGTCAATTGGAGGTGTACCTGTGGATGTATTTCAAGGCCTACCTTCAAACTCAGTGCCTCTTTGCTTAAAATCAGCCACCTCCACAAGTCTGGTTCATCCTTGGGAGCAATTTCCAAACGCCTGAGGGTACCACATTCTTCTGTACAAACAATAGTACGCAAGTAGAAACACCATGGGACCACGCAGCCGTCATACCGCTCAGAAAGGAGACGCGTTCTGACTCCTAGAGATGAATGTACTTTGGTGCGAAAAGTGCAAATCAATCCCAGAACAACAGCAAAGGACCTTGTGAAGATGCTGGAAGAAACCGGTACAAAAGTATCTATATCCACAGTAAAACAAGTCCTATATCGACATAACCTGAATGGCCGCTCAGCAAGGAAGAAGCCACTGCTCCAAAACCGCCATAAAAAAGCCAGACTACGGTTTGCAACTGCACAAAGGGACAAAGATCGTACTTTTTGGGGAAATGTCGTCTGGTCTGATGAAACAAAAATAGAACTGTTTGGCCATAATGACCATCGTTATGTTTGGAGGAAAAAGGGGGTGGCTTGCAAGCCGTAGAACACCATCCCAACTGTGAAGCACGGGGGTGGCAGGATCATGCTGTGGGGGTGCTTTGCTGCAGGAGGGACTGGTGCACTTCACAAAATAGATGGCATCATGAGGAAGGAAAAGTATGTGGATATATTGAAGCAACATCTCAAGACATCAGTCAGGAAGTTAAAGCTTGGTCGCAAATGGGTCTTCCAAATGGACAATGACCCCAAGCATACTTCCAAAGATGTGGCAAAATGGCTTAAGGACAACAAAGTCAAGGTATTGGAGTGGCCATCACAAAGCCCTGACCTCAATCCTACAGAAAGTTTGTGGGCAGAACTGAAAAAGCATGTGCGAGCAAGGAGGCCTACAAACCTGACTCCGTTACACCAGCTCTGTCAGGAGGAATGGGCCAAAATTCACCCAACTTATTGTGGGAAGCTTGTGGAAGGCTACCCGACATGTTTGACCCAAGTTAAACAATTTAAAGGCAATGCTACCAAATACTAATTGAGTGTATGTAAACTTCTGACCCACTGGGAATGTGATCAAAGAAATAAAAGCTTAAATAAATCATTCTCTCCACTATTATTCTGACATTTCACATTCTTAAAATACAGTGGTGATCCTAACTGACCTAAGACAGGGAAGTTTTACTAGGATTAAATGTCAGGAATTGTGAAAAACTGAATTTAAATGTATTTGGCTAAGGTGTATGTAAACTTCCGACTTCAACTGTATACTTTAGAGGCTCAGTGATTGAGGAATACACTTATTTCACCAAAGAGGCATCAATCTCATCATGACTTGCTGCTGATATCTTTAAGTTACCTATTACCTCCATTACAACAGGAGGATCAAACCTCAGCAGAGAAGGGAAATGTCCCTTAATGTAATGAAAGGGATTTCCATCAGTTTTCAAATTTTTCTTTGACAGAGAGGAACCCACATTCACAAAAAAGTTATTAATTTCACATGAAATAACATCAGCATAGGTCTTATTTCCAACAATAATTTGAGAATGGATATTTGTAGATGGCTTTTTCTTATTCAACAGTTGATTGGTTGATTTTCCAAGTGTTATTATCTTTAATTTTTTTTGACTTTATTATTTAAGTTTTCTTGGAATTTGTAAGTAAAACATATTTTTTGGGATACCTGAAGTAGGTGAGTAAATTTGTTCTTATGCTTTTTATAATTTACAGAATTCAGGGGAGAGGGATTTGAGAAACTTTTTATACAACTTGTTGATTTTATTTTTTGACCGGTTGTAAACCAAGGTTACCAGAACTGTTCTGCTGCTCTCTTATGTGATTAAACTAAGGGAAGCAGTGGTGAAATACAGAGTTGAAAGATGTGAGAAAAGTCTGGTAAGTGGACTCCACATCGGCCTGATTATAATAATCTTCCCATGAAATATCTTCAATCAACAACTTAAATCTCTCACAAATACTTTTAAGTATTCTACATTTAATGCTAATAATCGTTCCCATCTGTTCATTTCCAGCTGCCAAAGAGAAGTGGAAAATTGGAAAGTGGTCAAATGTCAGTATAAAGTATACCTGTATTAGCCACATTATTCAAGGAATTTGTAAAAAATATTATCAGTAAGGGTGGCAGATGAACTGGTCACTCTTGTGGGCTTATATATGAGGGGATACAGAGAGCTGGAGTATAAAGTATTCAAAAAGTCAGATGTCAGTAAGTGGTTCTCACTTTTAAATAAATGTATGCTGTAATCACCCAATAGAAAACAGATGTTATCTTCATTATTAATCAAAACCAAGGTTGATGCAAGGATATGATATGAAACTACCAATGTCAGAATCGGGTGGCCGATGGATGCATCCAATTACCACTTTTTTACCACCAAAAAAAGAACAGGAGGGAATTTCTATGAAAAGAGATTCAACATCAGTGTTATCAGATGTAAGTGTGAGGTCCTCTTACAAAGAATTTGAACATGTTTATGAACAAAAATGGACACCACTCCTCCCACTCTTTTGAGGTTCTACGGTGGTGAACAACATTATGAGGAGACATGTCATAAAGCATGGTTGTCTCTTCAGTCAACCGTATTTTTGAAATGGCAACAATGGAAAATTCATGACTGAGAGAAGGCCGATGATGAACAAGGTGGTCATGATTTTTAGGAAGACTGCGGACATTCAAATGAAAGGTAGAAAATAAGCTAGACTTGGAATTAGATAAACTGCTATCCGGGTTGTTAAATTGCTTAACATAATAGCCATCACAAGTGATCATCTTATTTCTGGTAAATTTCAGGAAATTTGAATCTGGATCAACACAATCATTATATTTATCGATCGCTTCATTAATATATAATGGGTTAAAGATCATGTTATCAGGGGTGATATCCTGCCTAACTAAGAGTGATACAGTCGGAATCATCCAGAGAGTGGAATGGAAACATAGAAGTCCATGCCTCATGTACAATACAACCATACATTTGTGTTAGTTTTATCAGTAGGGGTGCACTTCCTATGGAATGCACATTGACACAGTCCACAACACCACTGAAGACTTCAGAGGGTTATGACATTTAGAGCAATGTGTGTTTTTGGTCATGAGTTTAGGTGAAACGCATGGGAAAAGTACAGTAAATATGTGTGTGTGTGTCAAATCCGTGGACTATAGCTGAGTCACTTGCCATAGGCTACGAGATGAGGGGTGAACGACCAGCTGATTATACTTAAGGTATGAGATGTTGCCTTTCTTTCGTTCTTCAATTAGTCGTGGCAGCAGTTCCTTTCTTTTGAGGCGTACCTTTTTGGAGAAGTCTTCATTGATGAAGATTTTGGTTCCCTTCAGGCAGTTGGCTCTCCTGAGAATCTCCTCCTTGTCTTTGAACCTGAGCAGTTTCACCACTATAGATCTGGGCCGTCCATCGGGGAAGAAAGGGCCATTCCTATGCGCCTTCTCCATCTCCATGAGTTTAGGGTCCAGTTTGAGTTGATCTGCCAGGAGTTTCTTGGCCTTGACAGAAGGTCTAGGCAAATTTGATTGGCACAGGAAGAAATTAAGTGTCTGCTACTCATGAGATGTGCTTCAATGTAAGCCTAAACTATATCAAAAATGTATCTATTTCTGGTGCATCTTGAATTCTGTATGGTGCCTAACATTTTAAGTTGGGAGCTGTGTGTGTGTTTACTGAGGAGTAAAGAATGTTTCATGCAGTGTTTTCCCTTACTGCCACAATGACTTGTAGATCATTATACATGTATATTCCTTCCTCCCATTCCTCCAGCCAAATCACAGGTAGGCCTTTGCAAATCAGCAATTCTATGCAGTATATTCTATTATACACTGAACAGTGTGAAGTTAAAGTTTGTTGTATTGAGTAGAAGCATGAATTTCAGTGACAGGTTCTTGCGTAGCACATGCGCAGAACATTTGGAAAACGGGAACAAGGGGACGGGGCAAACAGGACGCTAGGCTACTCAGATTTTGTCGTGACATCACTAGTCTACACCTGTTGTTTACGAAGCATGTGACAAATATAATTTTATTTATTGGCCCAAGAAGTTCTTACCTGATCTGGTTTCCTGGAGTGTTTGCTCTGGCAGGGCTCTGCAAGAGACCATATGCTCAATCACTGCAATACAAGAAACACGCTAAGTCACTGCCCACTTTCACTACGGCCAAGACCAGTGGTGTAAAGTACTTAAGTAAAAATACTTTAAAGTACTACTTAAGTCGTTGTTTGGGGTATCTGTACTTTACTATTTATATTTTTGACAACTTTTACTCCACTACATTCCTAAAGAAAATAATGTACTTTTTACTTCATACATTTTCCCTGACACCCAAAAGTACCTGCTTAGCAGGACAGGAAGATGGTCCGATTTGCGCACTTATCAAAAGAACATCCCTAGTCATCCCTACTGCCTCTGATCTGGCGGACTCACTAAACACATGCTTCGTTAGTAAATGATGTCTGAGTGTTGGAGTGTGCCCCTGGCTTTCTAAATAAAATAAAATGATGCCATCTGGTTTGCATAATATAAGGACTTTTGAAATGATTTATACTTTTACTTTTGATTCTTAAGTATATTTTAGAAATTACATTTACTTTTGATACTTAAGTATATTTAAAACCAAATACTTTTAGACTTTTACTCAAGTAGTATTTTACTGGTGTGACTTTTTTACTTGAGTCATTTTCTATTAAGGTATCTTTTACGTTTACTCAAGTATGATATTTGCATACTTTTTCCACCACTGGCCAAGACTAGTCATTGTGCTGTTTCATTATGAAAATTGATTCCTCTTTTCATCCGTCCCTAATTAACCTTTAGAAGTACTTCCTGTGCAGTGCTTTTTGCAACGTCAGCAATGTAAATACAATGTAAATGCTCTTCGAAATACAACTGTGAGGTCTGTGCAGTAGCAGTATCACTGAGTTTGCTGTTTCTAGTTGTCCTAAAAAGAAGCAACAATGCACACGTGTTTGCAACCACAGCCATTATGCTGGATAAGCTAAATAGGTGGAGTTGAAGGGATGAGAAACTCAATAACCATGTTGGTAGGGGAACAGTGGGACTGATGGTGTCCTGGTTTGGTCCTTCTTTCAGGAGCTGAACGACCTGGCCAGGGACCCTCCTGCACAGTGTTCCGCTGGCCCCGTTGGAGATGACAGTAAGGCCAAACAAAGCACTTTTATGAGAGCTAACATTCTCAACATCTGAACCATTCCTCTAACTATCTCCTTTCTGTTTTGGCAGTGTTTCATTGGCAAGCTACAATTATGGGGCCTGTAAGTATAATTTGTGTAGCGTTTGCTCGTTGATGAATTTGAAGTTGCATGCGTTTTGGCTGGTCAGTGTGTCCTTTTGACATTTTTGTTTCTTTTCAGAATGACAGTCCATACCAAGGAGGTGTTTTTTTCCTGACTATTCATTTCCCCACAGACTACCCCTTCAAACCACCTAAGGTAATTATTTCCTCTCCTGTTCCTCTGTTCTATTAAAATTAATAGTTTTCTTGACGTATGTAGAAGATTGAGGAGTATGGTTTCCGTTGATCAATATAATCATATGTTTGATTGCTGCTCCAACCTTTTCATTGCAGCTAGCATTCACCACAAGAATTTATCACCCAAATATTAACAGTAACGGTAGCATCTGCCTGGATATTTTGAGATCACAGTGGTCTCCAGCATTAACTATCTCTAAAGGTAGGATGTCCAATGTTTTTCATGCTTTGTGATACACATTTTTACCTTGTGACTTCATTTAAATTCACATGCCTAAGATCCACTACTAATACTTCTTTTCAATCTCCTTTTCAGTACTTTTGTCCATTTGTTCACTGTTATGTGACCCCAACCCTGACGATCCGTTAGTGCCAGAAATCGCCCGTATCTACAAAACAGATACTGAAAAGTGAGTATACTGTAGACCCAGCTTTGTCTCCAGCTTTCACATTTTGTTCATAAACTGCATACTCTAATAATTTGTGAAAAAATATGATGCTACTTTTTGATCCAAGACTTGCACGAGAGGTGCCAAATGAAAGTTACATCCTGTAATGTTAGATCTTTATAATATAGGACTTTTCCTTCCATGTCAGGTATAATAGACTAGCGAGAGAATGGACAGACAAGTACGCTATGCTTTAGGGTAAGACTGCCCTGCATTGTGAAGGGAGTGGACTGTGTATGTGTCTGTGGTGGAGCTTTATGGGTTGTGACCAGGGGAGAATGACTCCTCCCCCCTCTCATTGAAGCCACGAAGTTCAAGGCCGACCACGGTACTGCAGGCATTGTTTGCAGAAAACAAGATCCCCCCTCCCCCATTATAGTGAAGGGGAAAATGGCAGTCTTTGGTCAATCTTCGTGTAAATAAATAGACATTTCGAAGACAATCATGGCACCAATAATTACTTCTACTACACCAGATTTATATCTTGATTATATTAAAATCGGACACAGAAGTTATAAGGATAATTTAGTAGCTAATGGCAGCCTGCAGTACCCCGGTCGGCCTTCAACTTGAGATACTCAATGAGGGGGCAGCACTGAGCTAGCCTGGAACGTCACTTCCTGGAGTAGCTCAAACTGTGCATGTTATGTCTACATAAATCTCCGACATGAGACGCCATCATAACTGACTTATTTGACTTCAAATGCGTGATTGAGTCTTCATAGGAATGAATGGTGTCACGTGATTGATGGCTTTGGCCAGAAATTCGTTTGTGGGTGGACCTGCAGAAATGTGGGTGGGCCCAAATAAAACACACAATACAGCTAACTTCCTGCAATTCTACACATTTTGCCATGGGGTAGAGGGGAAACTGCCGTTTTTATAGCTAATCTCATGCTATTCTACACATTTTGCCATGAGGCTTTAGAGAATTTTGCATTTTTAAAGCTAATTAAAGTTAAAATATAGGTGTGACTGTGATAAAGGCACTGGATTATGAGCTGTCTTGTTTGCTAATGAAGTAGGCAGTGGCATGGTGCATATAGCCATAGAAGCACAGTGCTTTATGCCTCAATGCAGTCATGTTCTTGGCATATTAGGGGTGTGGCTTTCAGTTAGATGTCATTCCAGTGCATTGCTTGCTAAGAATTCTATCTGATGGTGTTTGCATGTTTAGGTAAAAATACAAATGTCCCGTTTTTGGAACACTTGACAAGTAGAGAGCATAAAATATATATATATACCAAACATTAGGAACACCTTCCTAATATTGGGTTGCTCCCCCCCCAATTTGTCAGGGCATGGACTCTACAAGGTGTCAAGCGTTCCACAGGGATGCTGGCCCATGTTGACTCCAATGCTTCCCACAGTTGTCAAGTTGGCTGGATGTCCTTTGGGTGGTGGACCATTCTTGATACACACGGGAAACTGTTGAGTGTGGAAAACCCCAGCAGCATTGCAGTTCTTGACGCAAACTGGTGCGCCTGGCACCTACTACCATACCCCGTTCAAAGGCACTTCAATCTTTTGTCTTGCCCATTCACCCTCTGAATGGCACACACACAATCCATGTCTCAATGCTTAAAGATCCTTCTTTAACCAGTCTCCTCCCCTTCATCTATACTGTTTTGAAGTGGATTTAACAAGTGACATCAATAAGGGATCATAGCTTTCACCTGGATTCACCTGGACAGTCTGTCATGTAAAGAGCAGGTGTTCTTAATGTTTTGTACACTCAGCGTGTGTGTATATGTGTATGTATATATGTGTGTGTGTATATATATATATATATAATATACTGAACAAAAATATAAACGCAACGATTTCACTTGGGAGCCAGGCCCAGCCAATCGGAATGAGGTTTTCCCCACAAAAGGGCTTTAATACAGACAGAAATACTCCCCATCCTCAGACGATCCCACAGGTTAAGAAGCTGGATGTGGAGGTCCTGGGCTGGCGTGGTTACACGTGGCCTGTGGTTGTGAGGCCGGTTGGATGTACTGCCAAATTCTCTAAAACGACATTGGAGGCAGTTTATGGTAGAGAAATTAACATTCAATTATCTGGCAACAGCTCTGTTTTACATTCCTGCAGTCAACATGTCAATTGCACGCTCCCTCAAAACTTGAGACATCTGTGACATATTTGGCCGCTCTAAATAAATCTGCCTCGGTGGATGGTGGCTTGGTTCTGACAGTATTTCCACTGTCTGATTGTCTGTCTGTGACTGTTTGACTATAGAATGCCATTTTGGTGGGACTATGGGGGGTTTTATGTGTGAACATCATGCATCTCAAGTTCAACTTGGGTAGTTGGCAACCTGTTGCTGTGTTGTAACGCATGGCATTGTTCTTGATCTTCACACCCCTTGTCTATTGTGTATTGATAGTCTTATTTTTTGCTGATTTGTTTTCTATTTGTTCTGTCTCCACAGGTACAACAGAATAGCCCGGGAATGGACTCAGAAGTACGCCATGTGATAATCTGTCATGGTCGTAACAACTTGCGTTATAGATGGAATAAACTTTCAATTACTGTAATTGTTTTGCCCATTCGGCCGCAACCCCTTACCATCAGCCAATAACAGTAATTTTATTTGTTTTGTCCCCCCCCCCCCCTCCCCCTACATTTATTTACATGCTCTTAACAAGTAAAAATGTCTCCATGGCCCCCTTCTTTCCAAAAGTTGCTAATTGCTCAGAACTCTCAATGGAGCATGTATCTGTATAAAGCCAACCACAGCCACTTTGTGAAGAGCTCTTGATTTCTCTAAGTTCACGCAGAAGGTGCCAACTAAAAAGAATAAGGATTCTCCAAATGCCACCATTTCTGTATTGAGAGGATCAACATGGTGCAATCACACTTTTGTAAGATTTTCCAATAGCATTAGAGAACTGAGGTCTGTGAATATTATACACTTACTCTTAACTGTTTGAATGGAGAATTGCTGAAGTTAGCTATATCTGCAGTAAATAAGGACAAAAAAAAACATTTTATGCATGTTGATAAGATAAATAATTGGTTTATGTGCTGCTGAGAATGAAATGAAAAGAGTTGAGGAGAGAAAACGTGTCCACTTTTTAAAGTTTCACCTTTTTTGTTACTCCTTTTCCTTTTGTTAGAACGGGAGCCATTAGTTAATCGATCATCACAACACTGTTCTCGCTTTTGCACTGAATACGTTATTCAAAGCTCTCGATGGCTGATCGATCAACTAATAGCTCTGCTATTTAATGGTTACTTTAATTTTTTTTCTCAATAAAGTTGAACAAATTACCCTTTGGTATTCTGGTGTGTTTTGTAACATGACTACTTTTAAATGTATGAATATGGAGATGCATTGGGACTGTTGTTGTTAGTCTGTTCTGGTTGCATTACAAGTAGAAAACGATATGCTGCTGAGAACCCCTCAACAACTGTGGGGCTAATTATAGGCCCCCCATGACTAGAGCAGCTATGGCCTTTCAGATGTGATAGTTGCCATGTCTTTTCCTACACTCCTTACCTTCATTTAAGCTAGTCTTTGAAGACTTGGATGGGTCAGAGCAAGTCCACTTCAGTATTGAGATGCACCTGGATGCTGAATACCTGTATTTGAATCAGTAAATGTTGATATTTACATTTTGGTCATATAGCAGACCTATCCAGAGCGACTTCGATACATAGAGATCATATTACACTGAACACAAATATAAACTTGACATGTAAAGTGTTGGTCCCATGTTTCATGAGCTGAAATAAAAGATCGCAGAAATTTTCCAGATGCACAAAAAGCTTATTTCTCTCAAATTTTGTGCACATTCCTGTTAGTGAGCGTTTCTCCTTTGCCAAGCCAATTCATCCACCTGACAAGTGTGGCATATCAAGAAGCTGATTAAACAGCATGATCATTACACAGGTGCACCTTGTGCTGGGGACAATAAAAGGCCACTAAAATACAATGCCACAGATATCTCATGTTTTGAAGGAGCTGCTGAGGAGTATTTATGTCTGTAATAAAGCCCTTTTGTGGTGAAAACTCATTCTGATTGGCTGGGCTGGTCTATGCCCATGCCCAGTCATGTGAAATCCATAAATTAGGGCCTAATTTATTTATTTCAATTGACTGATTTCCTGTAACTCAGCAAAATCTTTGAAATTGTTGCATGTTGCGTTTATTTTTTGTTCAGTATAAAATAGTCATATTATACAGTTTATCCAGGTTTTATACTGTTATTTTATCTATAAATAGCCTCTAAAATATGTAAATGGCCATAAATGTCTTAAATGTTTTTCATGGAAAGCTTTGAGTGCTATTATATGATGCAATATCAGTACTTGTTGCATTTACAACTTGTCTAAAAAGTCCTATCAACTGATTTGAGCCAGTGTATGGCTGTGGATTAACTGCATTGTTTGAATGGAATGTTGGCATATTGGCAGTTGATTTGAAAAATTGATGGTATCATTCCTCTAAAACTGTCTGGCTAGCTGTCAAGCATAGTGCAGATACATTCTTGAAATGCATTATTTTACATTATATCTTATCACAGCACTGGCAAACCATGGTTGACCAACTCCCTGACCAAAATGGCTGACCTTTAGACGGTCATAAGATTCATGTCCATTCTATTATTCTAATTCTGTGGTCAGATACTTGCCATGTTTTCCCAACTTGTTGTGCAAGTGTGTGATTATTTACTGGCCTGTGTCCACCACTAACTACATTACCCAATATGAAGCTGCTAGAATATGGGGAAAAGACATGAACACAATTAACAATTTTATTAAAAAAGTATTACAATAAGACCCATTAAAAAGCAAACATTTATGACTGTACAAAACAGTTTCACAGGGTACAGGTATAAATATTGAACCCCCACACAAAGTGAAGGAGTGCCTGCCTATCAAACCTTCGGTTTGGGACTGATACTAATCTTAATCTCAAAATGCCAGTGTTGTCAGGAAAATGTTGGAACAGCTTCAAACTTGATTGAAACAAATGTCTTTCAATGCCCATCTGATGTTGATAACATGAAAAAGAGGGTTTAGGAATATCAAATGGGGACTGAATACTTAATTACAAAATGGGGAAGAACACAGTGAAGAAAATAAAGCACCACTCATTCTCTAACATGTCTTCGCAGTGGTCTTGAAGCAGAACTTGATAACCTGACTGAATGTGATATGAACATATTAAACCTACTCCATCAAATACATTGATAAGAGAAAGTAAATGTTACTAGAAACAAAATGGCTTCCAAAAGTGAGTTTACCCCCCAACTTAATACAGACGTCAATGGACAAAATGAAAGGATACACCTCATAGTTTATAATGATAACTGGTACGATGAAAAGCTTGTCTACACAGGAATGACCTTAAGGCTATTCAAAGTGGTTTCTGTACTGTAGTCAAGGCTGAGGATTGTGCTCTAACAGGCGTGCATAGTGGAGGAGAATACAGTATGCTTCATGATTATTGCAATAATCCATTATCATACGTAAAAATCACTGGTAGCACCACTTCCATAGGAAATTTAATTTGACTTTGTTGTACATGATACAAAAACATTGCAAGAGCAGGTATTAGTGGTTGCTTGGTTTCAATCCAAACCATTGAACAGTAACCATTCTATCCATGTTTAGCAAATCCACGTGATATTTCCACAGCTACAGAGTCACTTTATGAGTGGTTGATACATAAATGGGCTATCCTTTTGGAAACTACTACTATACTACTGCTGTATATAGGGGCAATTTTCATTTAATATAATTTATCAGACACTTTTATCCAAAGCGGCTTACAGTTAGCACATTCTGTATGGCAGGGCTGCCCAACCCTCTTCCTGGAGAGCTACCGTCCTGTGGGTTTTCAGTCCAACCCTAATTTAACACACCTGATTCTACTTATTAGCTGCTCAACAAGACCTTAACTAGCTGAATCAGATACGCTAAATTAGGGTTGGACTGAAACCCTACAGGACGGTAGATCTCCAGGAAGAGGGTTGGGCAGCCCTGCTGTATGGGGTCTATGCCTTATAAATCAGGGGGTGTTTAACTTATTTTTCTCAGGCTTTGCCAAGGTCCAGAGTGCCACACTCAAAATTGGTTATTTGAATCGGCTGAATTTTTGACCGCTCTGCTCCAAATTAACTGTAGTGTGGGAAGAACAATTCTGATCATATAATTTTTGAACTAATGATCTCATAAATTACAAATTATTTAAAAAATACTTTTTTTTCCACATTTATACCATGCCGTTACCTCTGAGTTTTCCCCTGAATAAAACACATTCATGATGTTAATACAAACAAGATTCAAATAGATTACATTCAGGTTTCCTGAAATGTCATTATGCAAACATAACATGCATATTATGTTTACGTATACAAAACCACTATCAAAACATTACTGGGCCATATAAAAAGTTAAGATATTCAGCATGATGTGTGAGGAGACGTGCTTGCTGGATTGTCCCTTTCAGAGAGAAAATGTCTGTAGCTTGCTTATAGGAAGCAGAAGCCTCATGAAATCCTGACAAGGTCAGGGCCATGATGTGTGATTAACCAATCTGGCAGTCACACTGTGGAGAGCTCCACCCCACTGTCACACACACCGCTGTCCTCCCGTCCATCCAGCTTTAGATCCTGCACACGTCCTGAGAGACAAGGGGGGGGGGGGGGGGGGGGGGGGGGGTCAGGGGGGGTTTAGTCAGCCACCAATTGTGCAAGATCTCTCACTTAAAAAGATGAGAGAGGCCTGTAATTTTCATCATAGGTACACGTCAACTATGACAGACAAATAGAGATTTTTTTTCTTCAGAAAATCACATTGTAGGATTTTTTATGAATTTATTTGCAAATTATGGTGGAAAATACCTACAAACAAGCAAGATTTCTGGCTCTCACAGACCTGTAACAACTTCTTTAAGAGGCTCCTCTGTCCTCCACTCGTTACCTGTATTAATGGCACCTGTTTGAACTTGTTATCAGTATAAAAGACACCTGTCCACAACCTCAAACAGTCACACTCCAAACTCCACTATGGCCAAGACCAAAGAGCTGTCAAAGGACACCAGAAACAAAATTGGAGACCTGCACCAGGCTGGGAAGACTGAATCTGCAATAGGTAAGCAGCTTGGTTTGAAGAAATCAACTGTGGGAGCAATTATTAGGAAATGGAAGACATACAAGACCACTGATAATCTCCCTCGATCTGGGGCTCCACGCAAGATCTCACCCCGTGGGGTCAAAATGATCACAAGAACGGTGAGCAAAAATCCCAGAACCACACGGGGGGACCTAGTGAATGACCTGCAGAGAGCTGGGACCAAAGTAACAAAGCCTACCATCAGTAACACACTACGCCGCCAGGGACTCAAATCCTGCAGTGCCAGACGTGTCCCCCTGCTTAAGCCAGTACATGTCCAGGCCCGTCTGAAGTTTGCTAGAGTGCATTTGGATGATCCAGAAGAGGATTGGGAGAATGTCATATGGTCAGATGAAACCAAAATAGAACTTTTTGGTAAAAATTGAACTCGTCGTGTTTGGAGGACAAAGAATGCTGAGTTGCATCCAAAGAACACCATACCTACTGTGAAGCATGGGGGTGGAAACATCATGCTTTGGGGCTGTTTTTCTGCAAAGGGACCAGGACGACTGATCCGTGTAAAGGAAAGAATGAATGGGGCCATGTATCGTGAGATTTTGAGTGAAAACCTCCTTCCATCAGCAAGGGCATTGAAGATGAAATGTGGCTGGGTCTTTCAGCATGACAATGATCCCAAACACACCGCTCGGGCAACGAAGGAGTGGCTTCGTAAGAAGCATTTCAAGGTCCTGGAGTGGCCTAGCCAGTCTCCAGATCTCAACCCCATAGAAAATCTTTGGAGGGAGTTGAAAGTCCATGTTGCCCAGTGACAGCCCCAAAACATCACTGCTCTAGAGGAGATCTGCATGGAGGATTGGGCCAAAATACCAGCAACAGTGTGTGAAAACCTTGTGAAGACTTACAGAAAACGTTTGACCTGTGTCATTGCCAACAAAGGGTATATAACAAAGTATTGAGAAACTTTTGTTATTGACCAAATACTTATTTTCCACTATAATTTGCAAATAAATTCATTAAAAATCCTACAATGTGATTTTCTTTTCTCATTTTGTCTGTCATAGTTGACGTGTACCTATGATGGAAATTACAGGCCTCTCTCATCTTTTTAAGTGGGAGAACTTGCACAATTGGTGGCTGACTAAATACTTTTTTCCCCCACTGTATACCAGATGATTCTATTTAAAATCATAAGGTATGCTAGTATATACACTACCGTTCAAAAGTTTGGGGTCACTTAGAAATGTCCTGGTTTTCGAAAGAAAAGCTTTTTTTTTGGTCCATTAAAATAACATCAAATTGATCAGAAATACAGTGTAGACATTGTTAATGTTGTAAATGGCTATTGTAGCTGGAAACGGCTGATTTTTTAAATGGAATATCTACATAGGCATACAGAGGCCCATTATCAGCAACCATCAGTCCTGTGTTCCAATGGCACGTTGTGTTTGCTAATCCAAGTTTATCATTTTAAAAGGCTAATTGATCATTAGAAAACCCTTTTGCAATTATGTTAGCACAGCTGAAAACTGTTGTGCTGATTAAAGAAGCAATAAAACTGGCCTTCTTGAGACTAGTTGAGTATCTGGAGCATCAGCAATTGTGGGTTCGATTACAGGCTCAAAATGGCCAGAAACAAGTAACTTTCTTCTGAAACTCATCAGTCTATTCTTGTTCTGAGAAATGAAGGCTATTCCATGCGAGAAATTGCCAAGAAACTGAAGATCTCGTACAATGCTGTGTACTACTCCCTTCACAGAACAGCGCAAACTGCCTCTAACCAGAACAGAAAGAGGAGTGGGAGGCCCCAGTGCACAACTGAGCAAGAGGACAAATACATTAGAGTGTCTAGTTTGAGAAATAGGCAGAAAAAGCCATATCTCAGACTGGTAAATAAAAGATTAAGATGGGTAGTCTGATATGGCTTTTTCTTTGCAACTCTGCCTAGAAGGTCAGCATCCCGGAGTCGCCTCTTCACTGTTGACGTTGAAACTAGTGTTTTGCGGGTACTATTTAATGAAGCTGCCAGTTGAGGACCTGTGAGGCGTCTGTTTCTCAAACTAGACACTAATGTATTTGTCCTCTTGCTCAGTTGTGCACTGGGGCCTCCCACTCCTCTTTCTATTCTGGTTATGATCAATTAGCCTTTTAAAATTATAAACTTGGATTAGCAAACACAACGTGCTATTGGAACACAGGACTGATGGTTGCTGATAATGGGCCTCTGTACGCCTATGTAGATATTCCATTTTTTTTTTTTTATCCGCCATTTCCAGCTACAATAGCCATTTACAACATTAACAATGTCTACACTGTACTTCTGATCAATTTGATGTTATTCTAATGGTTACATTTTTTTGCTTTTCTTTCAAAAACAAGGACATTTCTAAGTGACCCCAAACTTTTGAACGGTAGTGTATATTGCACATTGAGCTACTGGCTGAGTTCTTTTTGAGCTTACCTAAGAGCTCTGTGGTGCTTTGGGGAGCCTGCTCTGTTTCACACAGTGCCCCCTGCAGTACTGTCAAAGCGGTGCAGTTTCCCACTGTCCTGAGTCCCTCCAAAAGGTCCTTGACCCTTCCCCCGGATACCTACAGGCAGGGGCATAGAAGTGTTACTTATAAACCAACTATTGGGTCAAAATTAAATGGAAGTGTTGAAAAAAAGTCCCCAAGTTTCAATGAGAACATATTAATTCATTTTCTGTACTGACTTGAATTCAAGGTGGGAGAAATCTGAGCAAAAAAGAAGAGAGACTATCAAAGTGAAATTTCAAATCTTACAATGCCTATGTTTCCCCCTCATGTCTTTGTCTGAATGTTGATTAATGTGTCCTGGCACAACACCAGAGAAGATGAGGAGCAAGTTTCCAGAGAAACATCAGCTTTCTTAGAAATGGGTTTGTAAGTGAATTCCCTAAAGAAGATATTTGCCTAAGGTTGGGATAGTGTGTGTGTGTGTGTGTGTGTGTGTGTGTGTACCTCATAGCTGTCCAGCAGCGTGCTGGCGGGGGAGGGGCTGAGTCTGAAGGCGCTGTTGAGGATGCCCAGCCCCAGCGTGTGCGCCAGACTCTCCCAGCTCCCCCCCTGGCACTCAAGGGCCTGGCATAGTGCCTGCTTTGTGTCTGAGCCCAGGCTCTGCATGTCGCCTACAGAAACATGACACCGTTAGCTGTACTCCAAAGTGGACAAGAACCAAGACGAGACAGCAGTAGAACCCTATGGCCTAAGACGTAGAGATTACAATGAAGGGGGTTGTTTAAACTGAAGTGCAGGAGCCAACCTTGAGGGGGGATGAAGACTGGGATGGTGGTCTCTGGCTTGTACTCTTTGCCATTCAGAATTTCCAATACCTAGAAGTACAAGGAAGAGAGAGAATATTTAGCGAACATTCAAATAGATAAAGATTTCATTTTTAAATATTCTTTCAACTCGTGAATTCACGTCAGTAGTTTTGTTGTCATAAAATGACATACATGTTATCTTTAGAGTCAAAATTAAAAGGCGTGAGAAAGGACTATAGCAATATTAGTCAGTTGAGTGAGATACGTGGCGTGTGAGACGATAGTAGAACATGTAGGAAAATGACTTCCAGAAAACACATCAAAGCGTGTGCAAGTGGAACCCACCTCAGGAGTGGCAGCCATGTTAAGAGGAGTCATCCCTGGGATGTAGCCTTCGTCCTGCTCCTCCTCCTCTTCCTCATCCACATAGCAGTCATCCTCTCTGAAGAACAGGGGCTCAAAGTTTTCTTTGTGAGGATTGGCACCTAGACATGAAAAGATTGATAAAGTCATGTCTGTCTTTGAGCTAGGACTATATTACAAAACAGCAATTACAGAGAAAACAAAGACATCGAACTAAGCCATTTTCACAAAGGGGACAGTTTGAAGAAACTTAGTCATACCTGCAGCCATGAGGAGAGCGGTCAGTTTGACAGAGCCCCGCCCTGCTGCTATGTGGAGAGGGCTGGAGCCGTTGTAGGTGCAGCAGTCCACATCAGCATTCCCCTATGGAGGGAGAGAACACTGTCAACACACATCTTACACCCATGACCCATCCACCGTCACAAGGAAAGGGCTACTTGAGTTGTGCTAGTTTGTTACGTTCTCAAAGTTTCACCTTACTAAATACACTCTAGGTCTCCCATCCAGGTATTGACCAGGCCCAACTCTGCTTAGCCTCAAGATACCAGCCAGTAGAAAGATGCAGGGTGGTCCGTAATGGAGGTAGGCAAGGCTTCTACGGTACGTACCTCCAGTAGCAGGCAGCCTGCCAGGGAGACATTGTCCAGCTCAGTGGCCAAGTGGAGCGCCGTGCGGCCGCAGCTCCTCTCCTGGACCTCCACACTGCCCCCGCTCACCAGGAGGTCCCTGAGGGAACACAGGTTGTTGGCCAGCACAGCCAGGTGGAGGGAGCAAAATCCTGGAGGATAAAAGCACTGTCATGCTCTAGTTGACTCTTCACTTTCCACTATGCGTGTGTGTATATGAGTGTGTGTATGTGTGTGTGTTGTACCTGCTGCGTTGGGGAGGTCCACTAGTTCCACCACCTCTCTGTGTCTTAGTAGACATTCCACCATCCCTCCCTCCTTCTGCTGAGTGGCCAGGTGTAGAGCTGTGTTTCCGTGGCGATCAGACAGAGTGACATCAGCCCCAGCCAATAGGAGGGCCTCGGCCGCCACCTTCTGCTGGGTTATCACTGCTAGGTGCAAAGGAGTCTGGGATAGAGGGACACAAATATAGGATATTACTGCCTGTTCTGTCATTGACAAACTAAGATCGTCACAGAAACACAAGGCGTGTGTGTGTGTTTGTTACCTGATAGAGGTCATTCCTCATGTTGAGGACCTCCTCTCCAGGCAGGACAGAGAGGACCTGAGCTAGACTCCTGACTGCGTCTGTCTGGCTGTGGATCACGCCCAAATGGAGACCACTGGAGAAACAGAGGACATGCACAGATTGGCATGTGCTACTGGAGAAACTATGCCACATATCAGGGTTATATATCCCATTGGCATCAATGCAAAGCTGAATGCAGATGGACACAAAATGGAGGTTATACAGTTATACAAATGCTGTGAAAGTCTGAGTTATATTTATGTTAAAATTAGGTCTGAAGTGATAGGTTGTGTGGGAGGGGACGTACGTGTCACCGTTCTCATCCTGAGCCGTCATGAGGTGGCGCTGTGGAGCCAGCAGGTAGCGGACGTCTCCAGTGACGGCGTACTGGAAGAGGGCTTCAGCTTGCCTCTCAGCCACATCCACCAGCTTGGCCTCCAGCACGCATTCTGGACACAAATATAAAAACACTGTCATTAACCACCCTGGCTTCCAGCACAAACACACAGTCATACACCAACAAGTACAGTAGTCTGTTTCCTGGGGAAGTGGCTCACTAATCACTATACAAATGTCCTTGTTGGGCGCACCTCCAGTCCTGTCCCCTGGTCCTAGCTCCACACCAGCCCCTCTCTCCTCACTTGTCTCCCCAGCAGAGGCATCCTCCGACTGGGCTTGGACCGCCACCACTGCCCCTGAGGACGGGTCATCGTCCACGTCGCTGTCATCATCGCTGTCCTCCGCTCTGCCCTGTGGAGCTGTGTCGAGGGAACATGGTTGAGCTTAATTCCTATCCTGAACTTAAATGGAATTGATCTAGCAGACAGACAAACACACTCACCATGTTTAATACCCGCTCCGCCACCACTCATGCCAGGGGAAAAGCCAGCGCTATAGCCAGTGCCGTAGTTATTGTAGGTGGAATAGCCCTGGAAGTAACCTAAAAGAAAGTTGCTTTTAAGTGGTTACACATTTCCTTTTAGCCTAAATAGACAATAAAGCTTTTGAACTTGTACTTTGTCTTGTGTTCAGGATTTTGTGAGACATTGCCCATTTGAAGTTTACATGGCTTGTCTCGTTCACCTTAAATCACATTTCTTCTGTTGTGTTAAAATGAATGATTCATCAGAAACATTTTGGGTGTACCTCCTCCCCCAGAGCCGGGTCCTCCCCCCGTAGCGGAGCCTCCTCCCCCTGGTCCCCGGTACATGCCCCCTGCTCCACCTTGGCCGCTGTAGTCCTGGAAGTTAGGCAGGGTCTTCTGTCTCTTCCTCTGCACCTCTTCCTTATCTGAGGATGAAGACCAGGGACAAGATGAGCGGATTGACTTGACAGTTGACAGAATAGCGGGTTATGTCCAATTTGAACCCTGTGCCATAAGAATGGCACAAACTATAGTTGGTTGGGATGGAGTCCAGCATGCACAGGGGGTCTCCAGGACCAGGTCTGGGGGTGTTTCAGAGCGGTTCACCTATGATCTGTGGGTGGTAGGTGAAGGGCTTGGGCTCGCTCGTCTCGTTGTCCGATTTACGCTTCAGCTGCACAAACACTGAGGTGGGCTTCTGGAGGTTCAGGTCTCTGTATTTGGGGGTCTTGAAAACAATGGCAAACTGTGGAAGGGAGTGGAGATTTTACCAGTGGTTAGGTTATAGTACTGTTACAGGGGAGGAAATATAAAAACTGACTTTATTGGCAAATTGTGTGTCAATGACCTGTCGATGTACATCAGTGGGGGAGAAGTCCCCAAAGGCCTCCCATGTCAGCCCTGTCTCATCATCCTCATAGAAGCGCACCTGGATGTCATCTGTCACGACAGGGGAAAAGGTACACTGTCACAACCCCAATTTCAAACTATGAGTAAAGGAACAAACTGGTGACGTGAAATATATTGGAGGATAATAGAAGTTGACTAGAAAAAATACTCATTTTCAAAACCAACGTTTGTGCATTTAGCCTTCAAGTGTTGCTGAAAATCTTTCACGTGTCATCGGTCATGGAACCACAAGGAAATGTCAATGTCTTTCCAAGGTAACCAGGAAATGGTGCCACCCACTACTGACAGCCCCACAACTACAGACAGAAGTATTTGAATATCCTACTGGAATGTTTTGGCTGCACCGTACATTTCCTTGACAAGAAAACTCAAGTCGTGGGAGAGCTGCTGGGTGTGAAGGCCTTTGCTCCAACCCAACACTAACATTTCAAAGAATCAACTAAAATTGTGATATTCAGTATGGATTGTCAGAATTAAGTGTCTTCGAGCTGGGCTGAAACAAAAGCCTGAAGGGCTGGAGTAGTACAGTGCCTTGCAAAAGTATTCATCTCCCTTGGCGTTTTTCCTATTTTGTTGCATTACAACCTGTAATTTAAATAGATTTTTTATTTGGATTTCATGTAATGGACATACACAAAAGTGAAATTTAAAAAATAACTTGTTTCAGAAAATCCAAAAAAATTAATAACGGAAAAGTGGTGCGTGCATATGTATTCACCCCTTTGCTATGAAGCCTCTAAATAAGATCTGGTGCAACCAATTAACTTCAGAAGTCACATAATTAGTTAAATAAAGTCCACCTGTGTGTAATCTAAGTGTCACATGATCTGTCACATGATCTCAGTATATATACACATGTTCTGAAAGGCCCCAGTCTCTGCAACACTACTAAGCAAGGGGCACCACCAAGCAAGCGGCACCATGAAGACCAAGGAGCTCTCCAAACAGGTCAGGGACAAAGTTGTGGAGAAGTACAGATCAGGGTTGGGTTATAAAAAAATATCAGGAACTTTGAACATCCCACGGAGCACCATTAAATCCATTATAAAAAAATTGAAAGAATATGGCACCACAAACCTGCCAAGAGAGGGCCGCCCACCAAAACTCACAGACCAGGCAAGGAGGGCATTAAATCAGAGAGGCAACAAACAGACCAAAGATAACCCTGAAGGAGCTGCAAAGCTCCACAGCGGAGATTGGAGTATCTGTCCATAGGACCACTTTAAGCCGTACACTCCACAGAGCTGGGCTTTATGGAAGTGGCCAGAAAAAAGCCATTGCTTAAAGAAAAAAATAAGCAAACACGTTTGGAAGAAGGTACTCTGGTCAGATGAGACTAAAATTGAGCTTTTTGGCCATCAAGGAAAACGCTATGTCTGGCGCAAACCCAACACCTCTCATCACCCCGAGAACACCATCCCCACAGTGAAGCATGGTGGTGGCAGCATTATGCTGTGGGGATGTTTTTCATTGGCAGGGACTGGGAAACTGGTCAGAATTGAAGGAATGATGGATGGTGCTAAATACAGGGAAATTCTTGAGGGAAACCTGTTTCAGTCTTCCAGAGATTTGAGACAGGGACGGAGGTTCACCTTCCAGCAGGACAATGACCCTAAGCATACTGCTAAAGCAACACTAGAGTGGTTTAAGGGGAAACATTTAAATGTCTTGGAATGGCCTAGTCAAAGCCCAGACCTCAATCCAATTGAGAATCTGTGGTATGACTTAAAGATTGCTGTACACCAGCGGAACCCATCCAACTTGAAGGAGCTGGAGCAGTTTTGCCTTGAAGAATGGGCAAAAATCCCAGTGGCTAGATGTGCCAAGCTTATAGAGACATACCCCAAGAGACTTCCAGCTGTAATTGCTGCAAAAAATTGTTATGCACGCATAAGTTCTGTTTTTTTGGTCTTATTTGTTTCACAAAAAATAATATTTGACATCTTCAAAGTGGTAGGCATGTTGTGTAAATCAAATTATACAAACCCCCCAAAAATCCACTTTAATTCCAGGTTGTAAGGCAACAAAATAGGAAAAATGCCAAGGGGGGTGAATACTTTCGAAAGCCCCTACCTTGTCACAACACAACTGATTGGCTGAATACTTTAGCAAGCCACTGTATATCACTGATTGACTCTGCAAAACATGATACACAGTGAGGTAGAAATAGACTCGAGATGAGGCCCTTTGTTTGGAGGTCAAACAGCAGAGCCCAAAAATGACTTGAACTTTTGTCCCAAGAGAGGATCTTGCATTACAGGGTTGTTGACGTTCTGCCCACAGGCCAATACGGCAAAAACAAAGGTAGAGAGGACAATACACCGCTATAAAACTCTTCCTGGAAAAGCAGGCCGGAAGTAAGAGCCGGAGAGATAATGCTTCAGACTACGTGTTGACAGTTAGATCTTAATGATAACGTGGTCTTGATAAATCACACTCGGGATCATGGATGACAGATCCATTCCCCAGTCACATACTGTACCTTTCTGGACCTTGTCACAGAGCAGGTAGACCTCCTCTCCTCCTGTCACACAGCCAGCTGTGCGGTCCATCCGCACTATCTTCAGGTTGGATGCATTAGGAGCTTCTGCAAACAGGATAAGGGAATAGAGAGATGGTCAATTGGTCAACTCAGATCTTCGGTTTAGTGCAGGCAGAATACCGTTACTTCTCATTTATTGACAGCTAATAGGTAAAGTGCATTCAGATAGTATTCAAACACCTTGACTTATTCCACATTTTGTTGTATTGCAGCCTGAATTCAAAATGGATTTTAAAAAATCTCACCCATCTACACTACCGTTCCTTGTTTTCGAAAGAAAAACACTTTTTGTCCATTAAAATAACATCAATTTGATCAGAGGCGACTCCAGGATGCTGACCTTCTTGGCAGAGTTGCAAAGAAAAAGCCATATCTCAGACTGGACAATAAAAATAAAATATTAAGATGGGCATTCTGATATGGCTTTTTCTTTGCAACTCTGCCTAGAAGGTCAGCATCCCAGAGTCGCCTCTTCACTGTTGACGTTGAGACTGGTGTTTTGCGGATACTTTTTAATAAAGCTGCCAGTTGAGGACCTGTGAGGCGCCTGTTTCTCAAACTAGACACTATTTGTCCTCTTGCTCAGTTGTGCACCGGGGCCTCCCACTCCCCTTTTTATTCTGGTTAGAGACAGTTTGCGCTGTTCTGTGAAGGGAGTAGTACACAGCGTTGTACGAGATCTTCAGTTTCTTGCCTATTTCTCGCATGGAATAGCCTTCATTTCTCAGAACAAGAATAGACTGATGAGTTTCAGAAGAAAGTTACTTGTTTCTGGCCATTTTGAGCCTGTAATCGAACCCACAATTGCTGATGCTCCAGATACTCAACTAGTCTCAAGAAGGCCAGTGTTATTGCTTCTTTAAATCAGCACAACAGTTTTCAGCTGTGCTAACATAATTGCAAAAAGTTTTTCTGATGATCAATTAGCCTTTTAAAACGATAAACTTGGATTAGCAAACACAACGTGCCATTGGCACACAGGACTGATGGTTGCTGATAATGGACCTCTGTACGCCTATGTAGATATTCCATTAATAAAAATCAGCCGTTTCCAGCTACAATAGCCATTTACAAGATTAACATTATCTACACTGTATTTCTGATCAATTATTTAAATGGAAAAAAATTGCTTTTCTTTCGAAAACAAGGACATTTCTAAGTGACCCCAATCTTTTGAACGGTAGTGTACATACAATACCCCATAATGATGCAACAGGATGCATGTTTTGGAATATTCTGTACAGGCTTCCTTCTTTTCACTCTGCCAATTAGGTTAGTATTGTGGAGTAACTACAATGTTGTTGATCCATCCTCAGTTTTGTCCTATCACAGCCATCAAACTGTAACTGTCTTAAAGTCACCATTGGCCTTGTGAAATCCCTGAGCAGTTTCCTTCCTCTCCGGCAACTGAGTTAGGAAGTACGCCTGTATCTTTGTAGTGACTGGGTGTATTGATACACCATTCAAAGTGTAATTAATAACTTCACCATGTTCAAAGGGATATTCAATGTCTGTTAGTTTTTTTACCCATCTACCAATAGGTGCCCTTCTTTGCGAGGCATTGGAAAACCTCCCTGGTTTTTGTGGTTGAATTTGTCTTTGAAATTCTCTGCTATACTGAGCGACCTTAGATATAATTGTATGTGTGGGGTACAGAGACGAGGTAGTCATTCAAAAATCATGTTAAACACTATTATTGCACACAGAGTGAATCCATGCACATTTTTACTCCTGAACTTATTTAGGCTTGCCATAACAAAGGGGTTGAATACTTATTGACTCAAGACATTTAAGCTTTTCATTTTTACTAATTGGTAAAAATGTCAAAAAACATTTTTTTCTCTTTGACATTATGGGGTATTGTGTGTAGGCCAGTGAAAAGAATCTCAATTTAATCCGTTTTAAATTCAGGTTGTAACACAACAAAATGTGGAAAAAGTTAAGGGGTGTGAATACTTTCTGAAAGCACTGTAACTAATACATGCTGTGCATCATCCATATTGGATTCCTTGTAAATCTTTGAAATTGCCCTTTGTTATCAAACTGGAAACACTATTTTATTTGTTTCTCTTCAAAAATCTTTTATCATTTAAATAAACCACAGACACCAAATGTGGAAAAAAAGACTTGACACAAACTGTGTGGATGCTTTCTCTCAGTAAAGGGCGGGCATCAAACTGAAAGTGAAGGCCTAGTTTCAGCCTGCGAGAGGAAGCTGAGTAAGAAATGTGAGGTAGAGGAAGCACAGAGCTAGGAAAATGAAACCTGTGCACACTGATGTGGTTTATTTCAATACATCTTAAACTCAGTGACTAATTACATGAATTCAGTGATGACAGGCACAAGAGTGATTCTATTAGTTTGTTCAAACAGTAGTTCCTTCCTGAGTTTCATTAAGCTGAGGCACAACTGGGTACCATGTAGCCTAATCTGGTGTGTTTCTATGGTGAGGTGGGGGACCTTTGTCATAGATGGACTTAGTGAAGGGTAATGGAACATCTTTCACTGATAATGTAAAGAAGAAACAAAATGGTGGACCACAGACAGTTCTTCTTGGGTCATGGCTAAAGATTGTTTTAGCTAGCTAGCTAGAACCATTGTTTTGTTGGGGTCACAGCGCACTGGGAAACACAGCATTAACGGCCTAATCCTTGTTTGCATAAATCATGCATTGATGTCAATGGGTACATTTTCACAAGAACTGAAGTTGATTTGGCGCTTAGTGACTAGGTGGCTGTTAATGACTTACTGCTGTCGAAAATGGGGTCTGATATGACGGGGTCCAGTCTACGGGAGAAGCCCCCGTCACTATCTGGGAGGAAGGCTGTGAACATGAGGCGCACCACGCTTAGGTCCATCTCTTTAGCCTGCTGGTGCGCTGCGCTGCAGATCATGTTTCTCTGGTGATCTGAAGACACACGCGAAGGTTGAGTGTGAAGTTGGCGATGCATAGATTCACATATATGCAAAACAAGAAATATTCTTAGTGCTCTGCAGAAATACATTCATTCAATCAACTGTCTTAAAGGTGGCTGACCAGTGAGCTCCCGGGGGATGCGGACCTCTCCCTGGAAGGAATCTATGTCGGAGTGGATGACAATGCCACAGTTGTAGCCCATCCTGTAGGCCTCAGTCATGCGGTCCTCCAGGGTCTTACTCACATTCTTCTTGGTCACGTGGAGGATGCCCAGGTTGGGGAAACTGTCACAAGGAATGACTGATTTACATGTGGTACGTTTTTAAGAATGAGTGCAAGACATAACACCATAAAGTCAATTCAAGTTAGATGGGGAAACCCTAAGCGAGAAATCTCATCATTACATATGATCTCAAAGGAAGGATCCATAATGGTTCTATAGGAAGTCCAGACATTTCTGCAATGTTGTCAATAAGCAAACATTTTAGAAGGTGCCAAACGTACTCATTTACCGGTAAGCTAACTTGCTCTTTCAATGGTGTGTGTTAGGGCTGTGACGATCATGGAATTTTGGGTAACGGTTTGCAACATTAAGGCAGGCAAATCTTCACCTCTCTTCTAGTGGATCAATCTATCACGTGCAGTGGTCATGCCTCTGGGTTATGCACACAGACTTGACGTTTGCTAGCCTATTTGATTTCAACTTCGGTTTTTATAACATTGATGATTAACTTTTGCTTATAAATGTCCACATTCACCAACAATTACATTGGGTAGCTAATTTCAGCAGACAGTGATAATTCAGGTCGGATTTTAGCATCTTTTTACATCTTTACAAACCGGAGAATTATGCGCACTGTAGCTGGCTACAGCAGCATCAAAGGGAGTGCACATTTTGAAGAAGAGAGCGTGTGTCGGGAGGAGGTGGAGACAGTTTGATATCTAGATGGATTAAGGTAGCAAAACAAATGTTCATAATCATTCATTTACACTACTGCTATTGTGTAAAATATATCTACTACTTGAAAATAAAGTTCATAAAAATATATATTTTTAAATTATGTATTAAACTGTTATTTTATTAATGGTCTTCATCCATAAATTGTCGGTTACATGATTATACAATTACCGTGCCAGCCCTAGTGTGTGTTCATTCGTGCGCTAACTAGAGTGAACGGTGGAGACACACCTGATACTGGAGTCTTTGGGCTGTAGGTCTGCGATGCAGATGCCCTTGTCACACTGCTTGCCCACCAGACTGTGGGCATGGAGGTGGGCATCTTTAGAGTTGGTCACCAGCTGTACCACCACACGTGCCAACCCCTGGTAGTTACAGATCTGCAAAGACAACAGCAAATTGCCTTTTTAGAGGGAGACACTCTTTAGACAAGATATTCGAACGATAGCCTCGAGATAGCCTCGAGTGCCAGACTGCTTACATAAACTCAGCAAAAAAAGAAACGTCCCTTTTCAGGACCCTGTCTTTCAAAGATAATTCGTAAAAATACAAATAACTTCACAGATCTTCATTGTAAAAGGTTTAAACACTGTTTCCCAAGCTTGTTCAATGAACCATAAACAATTAATGAACATGCACCTGTGGAACGGCTTACAGACGGTAGGCAATTAAGGTCAGTTATGAAAACTTAGGACACTAAAGAGGCCTTTCTACTGACTCTGAAAAACACCAAAAGAAAGATGCCCAGGGTCCCTGCTCATCTGCGTGAACGTGCCTTAGGCATGCTGCATGGAGGCATGAGGACTGCAGATGTGGCCAGGGCAATACATTGCAATGTCCGTACTGTGAGACACCTAAGACAGCGCTACAGGATGACAGGATGGACAGCTGATCGTCCTCACAGTGGCAGACCACGTGTAACAACACCTGCACAGGATCGGTACATCCGAACATCACACCTGCGGGACAGGGACAGGATGGCAACAACAACTGCCCGAGTTACACCAGGAACGCACAATCCCTCCATCAGTGCCCAGACTGTCCGCAATAGGCTGAGAGAGGCTGGACTGAGGGCTTGTAGGCCTGTTGTAAGGCAGGTCCTCACCAGACATCACCGGCAACAACGTCGCCTATTGGCACAAACCCACCGTTGCTGGACCAGACAGGACTGGCAAAAAGTGCTCTTCACTGACGAGTCGCGGTTTTGTCTCACCAGGGGTGATGGTCGGATTCGCGTTTATCGTCGAAGGAATGAGCCTTACACCAAGGCCTGTACTCTGGAGCGGGATCGATTTGGAGGTGGAGGGTCCGTCATGGTCTGGGGCGGTGTGTCACAGCATCATCGGACTGAGCTTGTTGTCATTGCAGGCAATCGCAACGCTGTGCGTTAGAGGGAAGACATCCTCCTCCCTCATGTGGTACCCCTCCTGCAGGCTCATCCTGACATGACCGTCCAGTATGACAATGCCACCAGCCATACTGCTCGTTCTGTGCGTGATTTCCTGCAAGACAGGAATGTCAGTGTTCTGCCATGGCCAGCGAAGAGCCCGGATCTCAATCCCATTGAGCATGTCTGGGACCTGTTGGATCGGAGGGTGAGGGCTAGGGCCAGTTCCCCCAGTAATGTCCGGGAAATTGCAGGTGCCTTGGTGGAAGAGTGGGGTAACATCTCACAGCAAGAACTGGCAAATCTGGTGCAATCCATGAGGAGGAGAGGCACTGCAGTACTTAATGAAGCTGGTGTCCACACCAGATACTGACCATTACTTTTGATTTTGACCCCCCCTTTGTTCAGGGACACATTATTCAATTTCTGTTAGTCACATGTCTGTGGAACTTGTTATGTTCATACAAATATTTACACACGTTAAGTTTGCTGAAAATAAACGCAGTAGACAGTGAGAGGACGTTTCTTTTTTTGCTGAGTTTAGTATGGTGGTGTTTTGTGAAAAGAAAGAAATCTTGTAAAGTCTAAAATGTGCTCTCTGGTTTATTGGCTCTTAGCCTGTGTAACTAGTTCAGTCATAACGACTTGACTGATTGGCTGACTGACAGGCTCAGTTAGGAGCTTGAGTGCTACTGTCTCTTTGTGCTTTGTTTGTCATGTGGTTACTCAGACACTTTCACTAGGGGGAAAATTAGTCACTTTTGCATCAACAACACACATCATTCAAAATTCCCAGTCGAAATGGTAAACAATTTCTGAGTGATGAGTCAACCAAATGAGGTTAGTAACACACTTTCTCTAGGGGGAAAATGTGTCACTCTTGCGTTGACAAAACACACGTATACAATCACACAAACACACAGCATTCAAAACAGTGGAAAATGCCAGTCCAAATGGTAATCCATTTCTGAGTGATGAATCAACCAAATGAATACATGAAGGAAATGCTGGATGAAAACACTTTTACACATGGCTCAGATTTTGATAAACAGGGTTACATGCTGACCACACTGCCTGTGTTGCGTGGGCGAGCGTTGCAAAATTAATGTATACATACAGTGGGGAGAACAAGTATTTGATAACCTGCAAAATCGGCAGTGTTTCCTACTTACAAAGCATGTAGAGGTCTGTAATTTTTTATCATAGGTACACTGTGAGAGACGGAATCTAAAACAAAAATCCAGAAAATCACATTGTATGATTTTTAAGTAATTAATTTGCATTTTATTGCATGACATAAGTATTTGATACATCAGAAAAGCAGAAAATATTTGGTACAGAAACCTTTGTTTGCAATTACAGAGATCATACGTTTCCTGTAGGTCTTGACCAAGTTTGCACACACTACAGCAGGGATTTTGGCCCACTCCTCCATACAGGGATGGTGTTCTTGGGGTTGTACTCATCCTTCTTCCTCCAAACACGGCGAGTGGAGTTTAGACCAAAAAGCTATATTTTTGTCTCATCAGACCACATGACCTTCTCCCATTCCTCCTCTGGATCATCCAGATGGTCATTGGCAAACTTCAGACGGGCCTGGACATGTGCTGGCTTGAGCAGGGGGACCTTGCGTGCGCTGCAGGATTTTAATCCATGACGGCGTAGTGTGTTACTAATGGTTTTCTTTGAGACTGTGGTCCCAGCTCTCTTCAGGTCATTGACCAGGTCCTGCCGTGTAGTTCTGGGCTGATCCCTCACCTTCCTCATGATCATTGATGCCCCACGAGTTGAGATCTTGCATTGAGCCCCAGACCGAGGGTGATTGACCATCATCTTGAACTTCTTCCATTTTCTAATAATTGCGCCAACAGCTGTTGCCTTCTCACCAAGCTGCTTGCCTATTGTCCTGTAGCCCATCCCAGCCTTGTGCAGGTCTACAATTTTATCCATGATGTCCTTACACAGCTCTCTGGTCTTGGCCATTGTGGAGAGGTTGGAGTCTGTTTGATTGAGTGTGTGGACAGGTGTCTTTTATACAGGTAACGAGTTCAAACAGGTGCAGTTAATACAGGTAATGAGTGGAGGACAGGAGGGCTTCTTAAAGAAAAACTAACAGGTCTGTGAGAGCCGGAATTCTTACTGGTTGGTAGGTGATCAAATACTTATGTCATGCAATAAAATGCAAATTAATTACTTAGAAATCATACAATGTGATTTTCTGGATTTGATACACTGCCGATTTTGCAGGTTTTCCTACTTACAAAGCATGTAAAGGTCTGTAATTTTTATCATAGGTACACTTCAATTATGAGAGACGGAATCTAAAACAAAAATCCAGAAATAAAATGCAAATTAATTACTTAAATCATACAATGTGATTTTCTGGATTTTTGTTTTAGATTCCGTCTCTCACAGTTGAAGTGTACCTATGATAAAAATTACAGACCTCTACATGCTTTGTAAGTAGGAAAACCTGCAAAATCGACAGTGTATCAAATACTTGTTCTCCCCACTGTACATGTTATTCAATCATTTCATCCAAAAGTTGCCAGAAACTAAACTAGAACATGGTTCTATTTTAGACACTTGACGCGCTGCAAGTCCCGCCTCTCCCATCTCCTCATTGGTTTTTAGGAGCATATACCCACGTGGGTGATTGAAAGATGAACGAGGTCCACACTCCAGTCGGTTGCTGTAATGCACCTGAAAGTTGGTTGCCAACCTCCATATAAAATCCACAGAGAAGGCTGAACTAGGAGCGATTACCAGAAACTAACTAGGTTTCCCCTTTTATCTGTGGATTAATTGTCGGAGTAGAGAACACACGATATTGTGTGACTCCAAAATTGGTAAAAATTCTACAAAGATCCAGCAAACAAAAGGCCCTTGTACATTTCAGGTAAAATAACAACCAAATGTCTATATCCCAGGACAAATTACCTAGCAACAGCAAGCTAGCTAGCTAAATGTCCATGAATGTTTCATGTGTGTTGCGACCTGTCCCCAAATGAATATAGTTGGTTCAGAGTTCGTTTTGATATTTCAACCTGCTTGTCCTGTCTGGTGGGGATAGAAAAACTCAACATGCGCACGAGCGGAGCCAGTTTGGTCATCATGTTAGGGCAGGGTTCCATCCTGCAACCATTTGACTTGGCAATGCGACACACTATTTTTTATTGGTCGCAAGGGTGCCAGTGAATTTTTTGACGTGGTTACGTTCGTTTTTTTATTTTATCATCATGATTTATTCAAACAGTAATGTGCAATTGACCAAAAATAAACCAACTTTCTTCAGAGGCGACAATGGCATGGGAATGCCCATGTCTGTGTGTGTCAGTGCTCGACATACAGGGAGGTTTTTGAAACCCTCTGGGCCAGTCGATCAGACATTGGAAAATCTGACATTTTCCTCTAGTCTCGTTGGTCCTTGAAAAGTCATTGAAGTTGGCAGCCGATTTAGAAGTTCTACTGTTTCAATATAATATTCAGTGATTTCATTTCTGATCAGGGCATGCTAATTTAAAAGATGGCTAGTCATTATTAGCCTGGTGCTGTATGAAATGCAGGCACATTATGGGACACAGGCCAGGTCATTATCAATTCTAAAATAAATTATTTTAAAAATTGGTGCGACCAAATCGTGTGCTGGTGCCACCAACTAAAAAAAGTTAGTAGCACCAGTGCCACCTGTGGAAAAAGTTAGTGTAGAACCCCGGGTTAGGGTAGGTTGGGAATCTCAGTCCTTTTTCATGTGACCAGAGCTATTTTCAAACAATTATAAAATGTCAAGTTTTTCCACAACTTCAACTAAAGATCCCATCCTTTCAAAACCCCTCAGGGAAAACCCCTCCGCTTATCAGTCACCCATTCTTCACAGAAAAGAGAATGTGCATTTCTCTTCAGATGAATTACTTTCTATGACACATAAACTAATGTCTCACAGCGTTCTGTTCAAACTAACAGGAAGCCAACATAGATCCAACAATAGTGTAAACAACATGCTTGAACTGTCAAAGTCTGATAACATGAATTTAATGCAGCAACAATGATGCATCACATAAATTATTAACTGGGAGTGACTGATGCTTATGGATATCAACACATGTAATGGACACAGGGAAAGGTAAAAGTATGCCATCTAACCACTTTGAAATCTTACACATTCTTCCTTGACAAAATGAATACTGCACTGTAGACTAATGCCTTACATTTAGCATTTTAGTCATTTAGCAGACGCTCTTATCCAGAGCGACTTAGTTAGTGAGTGCATTCATTTTCATACTGGCCCCCGGTGGGAATCGAACCCACAACCCTGGCGTTGCAAGCGCCATGCTTGGTTCTCCCAGCCAAAATTGGCCTACATACAAAACCAACCACGTTCCAAGAAATAGTACATATGTTAGGCAAAGCAGTCAGAGGGTGAGACTGAAGAACACATTTTGAATTTGCCTACCTAGAAAAGTCTTTAGCCTGCCCTTGAGCTCAAATGTCTCGCCTCAACCCCAGTCTTTAGCCACTGCATTTAAAAGAGAACTCATATCAATGTACTCTGTAACTTTATGTACAGAAGCACAACATAGACAGTGGGCTATATCTGCCTCTACAACCTCTAGAACAGGTTTGAGAGACACCTCTATGTTTTACACTCTGAGGCAGTTGTTTCATGTCGGAGTCTGAGACCGTGGGGGCGAGCTGAAAACACAGTTTCCTGTTGGTGATGCCACTCGACAGTCCCTAGTAATTACCTCTATGACACAGGAGGAAATTCCCAACAGATTTATATACACTCCCCTCCGTATGTATTCGGACAGTGAAGCTAAAATTGTAAATGTGGCCTTATACTCCAGCATTTTGGATTTGAGATTTTAAAAAAATCATATGAGGTGACAGTACAGAATGTCAAAAGAAAGTGAGGGTATTTTTTATACATATCTGTTTTACCATTTAGAAATTATCTAGACCCCCATTTGAAGATGTCATAAGTATTTGGACAGAATTAACTTATAACGTATTAATGTAGTCAAAAGTTTAGTATTTGGTCCCATATTCCTAGCACGCAATGACTACATCAAGCTTGTGACTCTACAAACTTGAATGCATTTGCAGCTTCTTTTGGTTGTGTTTCGGATTATGTTTTGCCCAATAGGAAGAGAATGGTGAATGATGTAGTGTCATTTGGGAGTCACTTTTATTGTAAGTAAGAATATACGTTTTTCTAAACACGTCTATATTATCTGGATGCTACTTCCATGATTATTGATAATCGTGAATTAATTGTGAATGACCCAAAACACAACCAAAACAAACTGCAAATGCATCTAACGAATGTGTAGTCACAAGCTTGATGTAGTCACTAGGGAATATGGGACCAAATACTCAACTTTGTGACTACTTTAATACACACTAAGTGAATTTTGTCCAAATAATTATGACATCTTCAAACTGGGGACTAGATACATAAAGTGCTTTCATTTCTAAACAGTAAAACAGATACAGTATGTATAAAAATACACTCAAATAAAAAAGGTGACATTCTGCACTGTCGCCTCATGTAAAACATTTGATCTCAAATCCAAAATGTTGGGAGTATAGAAACAAAAAAAAGATCTTACCTTCACTGTCCAAATACATACGGAGTGGAGTGTACATGTCTTTAGACTCATTTTATCTTATTTTGTGCATAATAATATAATAATAATATGCCATTTAGCAGACACTTTTATCCAAAGCGACTTAAAGTCATGTGTGTATACATTTTTACGTATGGGTGGTCCCGGGGTTCGAACCCACTACCCTGGCGTTACAAGCGCCATGCTCTACCAATTTCGCTACAGAGGACCACTAGCCTCTAACAATCATGGGAACAGAACTTAGAGCTTACTGAAGAAATGAAGATAAGATTCCTCTTTCCCCTGACCATTGAAAGACTATCCATTCTCATGTCTAGCTCCAATAAAATATCATTTAAAACCTTTCAGCAAAAAGACCCTCAGGTGTAAAGGTTCAAATGTATTGAAACAAAAGCATGCTCAGAAGATGAGCGGTTGGAGTTAGCGCCTCAACACCAACAGACAGTACCTATTCATACTGCTTGAGGGAAATATTTTGAGGCACAACAAAGGGGGATTTCCCAGAGTACAGACTGAACATAGTTCAAATTGCCTAAAGATACACAAGTATTTGTGGTGTGTGTGTGAGGGGCAAAATTGTGTTACTTGCATGAACAGATTTCTGTCAGGATGGGCATGTAAATGTTAGCTTGAAATACATGCGGAGCTGATCAAATGTTTTTTCATTCACATATGAACAAGATAATTACATCTCAAACACGTGAGACGCTAAATTCATTGGAATCTCATGGGGAATTCCTACTTCCGCTTGTTTAGTTGAAAGATCAAAGGAAGGAAGGAATGAAGGACGGACAGCAGGCCTTTGTATCTATGCCATTATAGCGTCTGTGACAGCATGGGCAGAGCCATTGAGGCAATCTCCATTTTGAAGTAGTACATTTTCTTCTTCACGATTGGCTGATCCTGCCTGGTGACCCGGTTAGACATGACTCCAACAGGGTCACCAGGCAGGATCAGCCAATGAAGTTGGACGTCCCACCCAGTTGACTACATTAAAATGGTGGAAGCCCTCAATTAGAGGCCTTCACGGATCCACCTGTACGCGAATACCCGAATCGAGAATTCTAAATAAACAGGGCCTCCTGAGTGGCACAGCGGTCTAAGGCATCACTACAGACCCAGGTTCGATCCCAGGCTGTGTGTCACAACCGGCCGTGACCGGGAGTCCCATAGGGCGGTGCACAATTGGCCCAGGGTTAGGGGAGGGTTTGAAAGGGGGGGGGGGGGCTTTAATTGGCTCATCGCGCTCTAGCGACTCCTTGTGGCGGGCAGGGCGCCTGCAGGCTGACTTTGGTCGTTAGTTGAACGGTGTTTCCTCCGACACATTGGTGCGGCTGGCTTCCGGGTTAAGCGTGCAGGTGTTAAGGAACGCGGTTTGGCGGGTCAGGTTTAGGAGGATGCATGACTCGTTCCTTCGCCTCTCCCGAGCCCGTTGGGGAATTGCAGCGATGAGACAAGGATATCACGAAAATGGGGAGAAAAAGGGGGGTAAAAAAAAAAAGATTTCTAAATAATGTCACAGGTCTGGGTCGGATCTGATATGTGTAATTTTAACTGACTTGTCCGGAAAGGCCCGTACAGATCCAAACGCGACTGCTGCAGTAGAGAGAGAGAGAGAGACATTTTATCCTTTATGCCGCTGCTCTTGCTTTTCACGAGAGTGGAGCGTGGCACGTGTAGCTTGTTGTTTGCCAATCTTAAGTCATCAAAGTGGCAATAGGCTACAGTCATAGAGCCTCGCTCAGTGTGTGGCACAAGTTAGGCGATATCTAATCAATGGAAAATGGAATTAAAATGACAGAATTAAAAGTTAAAGGAGAAGGATAGGCTACAACGACCAAGAGCCAACAGGTAGGCTACTTAATATTCCGAATGGAGTTGTTATTTGTAACTGTAGGATGAGAAAGCGCATGCACTGCAGTCTCAGTTAGCCTAGCTAGCTAACATTAGCTAGCTTAACTAGCTTCCCCCGGTTTGATGCAGTCAAGACAGGTGCTATGTAATCATATTTTATGATAAATAACCTAGCTATGGCAGCTATTAGTCTACTATAGCGTGAGTTGGCTTGGTTGGTTGCTGTCTCTTCCTACTCAACGTGTCACTCGCTCACACTCACACTTTATCAGCGCCGGTTAATAAAGTAGCTTAAATTACTTTTCTGATGCTTCCCTCACTCGGATCGGACCGGGTCTGCATCCGACCAGGTCTATACGGAACGGGTCTAGTTGTCTTCAGGTCCGTTCGGAACGGGTCTCTAAATGTTTTTATTTTTATTTATGCATATTGGGTCTGGGTGGGAAAGTCCCAGGTCCATTTCGAAACGGGTCCAAAAGGTGAAGACCTCTACCCTCAATGGCGCTGCCCATGCCAATACAGCCTTTTGGGCACTAGAGGCCTCTATCATTCTCTATGGGTGAGACTTACCTTGACCTGGGGATAGGACTTCCTGTTCTTCTCGCTGGAGGCCCCTGGGAGCCCGCCGTGAGAGGGCCCCTCACAGCCATAACGGAACCTGAAGCCCCGCTGGAACAGACATGAATGATACTCAAATAAACAGTTTTTAATATCCCTTTGAAATTTGGTTAAATTTACATAGCCTATGCTGTAACTAAGAGAAGGAGCACACTGAAGGAAAGGGTTACCTGTTTAGGCTGTTCAATGATTTGGAGGTAAGGTCCATCTGCTGTAATTAAGAACAAATAAACAATGGTTTACGTTAGTTTTACAGCAGGACTGGCTCCCCCTCCTCCTACTGTATTGGGTGTGAAGGTTTTTGCTCCAGCTCTGCTCTAACACACCTGATTCTACTAACTAATCAGCGGCCAATGAGGACATTGATTAGCAAAAGCAGGTGTGTTAGAGCAAGGCTGGAACAAAACCCTGAACAACCAGTAGCTCTCTAGGGCCATCCCTCTTCTTAACAAACATCTTGAATTGAGCTGAGGTGCTGTGGTAGAGGATGTATTTTGAATCAGATAAACAAAACTAACAAACAAAAGGTATGGCTTTTTAGGAATGGGGGCCTGGGCTATCTAGTTCCATGTCAACAAAACAATGTTTTGAGTCTTTTACCAAATATGACAAAAACCCTTGTGATAGTCGTCTCATCTTGCTCCTCAAACAATTGTTTGCGGAGCCAGCCTCTTCCCCTTCCTGCCTAATGCAGGGCCTGCTGCCTAAGCCACATCCTCCCACCGATGTAACCTCAATCAACCTTATCTGCCAAATTATACTCGGCATCAGCTCTCTATAGAACAGACGACCTTCATCCGGACATTGAAATTCAACATTTTCCTTCAGCTCTAAGAATGGCGCATTGCCCTCACAGGATGGCTATATCCATACTTGTAAGATTAATGAAGTAATGAGCATCAACATACGAGATTGTGGGGTATGTCCATTCATCAAGACTGCTCTTGAATATGCCATTTGTGGTAAAGAGATGGGTATCCCCCGGAGAAAGTAGTAGTTCCAATATATTCCCATTAGTCTTGCCTAAACAACCACTAGTCTCGCTTAAACCTTGGTTTTAAAACAGCCCCCGAGACAAATGGAGAAGTGAAAGTTAGACAGAAGGAGAAGTAGGCTCATGTCTACATTAGAACTCTGTAATATCATGACATCATGAAACTGAGTTATTTTTTAACTACCTTTTCATAAAAAGGTGGTGGCGAGGAAGAGCTTACTCTTGACCATGAAAGCGCTCTCCAATTTTAGGCTACCACTGGCATTCATGAAATTACATCTTTAGATATACCTATTTAATCTATATTTTGGAAAAATACCTACAGTGCATTCAGAACGTATTCAGACCCCTTCACTTTTTCCATATTTTGTTACGTTACAGCCTTATTCTACAATTGATTAAATTGGGGGGGCTTTCTAATCAATCTACACACTATACCCTATAATGACAAAGCAAAAACAGGTTTTTAGAAATGTCTAGGAGACTCGAAATTGAGCTCAGGTGCATCCTGTTTCCATTGATCATCCTTGAGATGTTTCTACAACTTAATTGGAGTCCACCTGTTGTAAATTCAATTGATTGGACATGATTTGGAAAGGCACACACCTGTCTATATAAGGTCCCACAGTTTACAATGCATGTCAGAGCAAAAACCAAGCCATGAGGTTGAAGGAATCCGTAGAGCTCAGAGACAGGATCGTGTCGAGGCACAGATCTGGGGAAGGGTACCTAAACATTTTTGCAGCATTGAAGGTCCCCAAAAACACAGTGGCCTCCATCATTCTTCAATGGAAGAAGTTTGGAACCACCAAGACTCTTCCTAGAGCTGGCCACCCGGCCTAACTGAGCAAATCAGGGGATAGGGCCTTGGTCAGGGAGGTGACCAAGAACCCGTTGGATCACTCTGACAGCGCTCCAGAGTTCCTCTGTGGAGATGGGAGAACCTTCTAGAAAAGACAACCATTTCTGCAGCACTCCACCAATCAGGCCTTTATGGTAGAGTGGGCAGACCGAAGCCACTCCTCAGTAAAAGGAACATGACAGCCCGCTTGGAGTTTGCCAAAGGACTCTCAGACCATGAGAAACAAGATTATCTGGTCTGATGAAACCAAGAATGAACTCTTTGGCCTGAATGCCAAGCGTCACATCTGGAGGAAACCAGGCACCGCTCATCACCTAGCCAATACCATCCCTACGGTGAAGCATGGTGGTGGTGGTGGGGATGTTTTTCAGCGGCAGGGACTGGGAGACTAGTCAGGATCGAGGGTAAGATGAACGGAGCAAAGTACTGAGAGATCCTTGATGAAAACCTGCTCCAGAGTGCTCAGGACCTCAGACTGGGGCGAAGGTTCACCTTCCAACGGGACAACGAACCTAAGCACACAGCCAAGACAACGCAGGAGTGGCTTCGGGACATGTCTCAATGTCCTTTAGTGGCCCAGCCAGAGCCCGGACTTGAACCCGATCAAACATCTATGGAGAGACCTGACAATAGCTGTGCAGCGTTGCTCCCCATCCAACCTGACAGAAGAATGGGAGAAACTCCCCAAATACAGGTGTGCCAAGCTTGTAGCGTCATACCCAAGAAGAATTGAGGCTGTAATCGCTGCCAAGATGCTTCAACAAAGTACTGAGTAAAGGGTCTGAATACTTATGTAAATGTGAGATTTCTTATTTATTTATTTTATTTATATAAATTTGCTACAATTTCTAAAAACCTGTTTTTGCTTTGTCATTATGGGGTATTGTGTGTAGATTGATTAAGAAAAAACAAACAATTTAATCCATTTTAGAATAAGGCTATAAACGTAACAAAAGGTATAGAAAGTCAAGGGTCTGAATACTTTACGAATGCACTGTATACACATATACACACACTGTATACCATTGATGCAATTTCAATGTTGTTTGAGTTGCATTGTGTATCACCAAATTTGCTTGAGAATATTTTACTGCAACACTTCTCACAGC
Source organism: Coregonus lavaretus (assembly GCF_964263955.1). Taxonomy (NCBI): domain Eukaryota; kingdom Metazoa; phylum Chordata; class Actinopteri; order Salmoniformes; family Salmonidae; genus Coregonus; species Coregonus lavaretus. The sequence continues at coordinate 12,525,712 of NC_140019.1, forward strand.
ATCCAAGTTGCTTGACATAGGCGTTTCAAAGAGCTGTCAGTCAAGACAAGCTCAATAATATAAGCTCCCCACCCACTCAGCCAGTCTTTTCAAACTTCCTGGTAGTTAGCCATGAGAGAAAAAGTACTTTTCAGAATGACTGTTCAGTACCTTTAATGGGGTTTCTTTAAATCAAAATCAAATTGTATTGGTCACATACACGTGTTTAGCAGATGTTATTGCGGGTGTAGAAAAATGCTTTTGTTTCTAGCTCCGAGAGTGCTGTATATCTAACAAGTAATATCTAACAATTTCACAACATATACCTAATACACACAAATCTAAGTAAAGTAATAGAATTAAGAATATATTAATACATATATGGATGAGCAATGTTTATATAAAAGGGGTTTATATAAAGGGGTTTATTTAAAGGGGTTTATAGGCCAGATAAAAGATTATGCTGTGCCATGAAGTCATTCCTTCTTCTTACCTGTCCGGAGTGAGTTGGTGAGTGACATGGGAGGGAAATTCAGAGGATCCCATAGTGGCTCTATGTCAAAGTACTACAAGAAAAGAAAACAAGAGAGGACAAGGTTATTGACATCTTTTTTCACTGACAAATGTAGGGGTACAACTAGCATCTATGAAAGAAACACAGGCAAACCTGTCAGATGAAGTTACAGTGCCTTCAGAAAGTATTCACACCCCTCAACTTTTTCCACATTTTGTTGTTTTACAGCCTGAATTTAAAATGGATTACATTTAGATTTTGTGTCACTGATCTACACACAATACCCCGTGGAATTATGTTTTTAGAAATGTTTACAAATTAATTTTAAATTAAATGCCTTGAGTCAATAAGTATTCAACCCTTTTGTTATGGCAAGCCTAAATAAGTTCAGGAGTAAAAAGTTGCTTAACAAGTCACATAATAAATTGCATGGACTCACTCTGTGTGCAATAATAGTGTTTAACATTATTTTTAAATGACTACCCCATCTCTGTACCCCACACATACAATTCTCTGTTAGGTCCCTAAGTCGTGCAGTGAATTTCAAGCACAGATTTAACCACAAAGAGTAATTGAACACTGGTCACTTTAATACTGTTTTACCCACTTCATATGTACAGTTGAAGTCGGAAGTTTACATACACCTTAGCCAAATACATTTAAACTCAGTTTTTCACAATTCCTGACATTTAATCCTAGTAAACATTCCCTGTCTTAGGTCAGTTAGGATCACCACTTTATTTTAAGAATGTGAAATGTCAGAATAATAGTAGAGAGAATGATTTATTTCAGCTTTTATTTCTTTCATCACATTCCCAGTGGGTCAGAAGTTTACATACACTCAATTAGTATTTGGTAGCATTGCCTTTAAATTATTTAACTTGGGTCAAACGTTTTGGGTAGCATTCCACAAGCTTCCCACAATAAATTGGGTGAATTTTGGCCCATTCCTCCTGACGGAGCTGGTGTAACTGAGTCAGGTTTGTAGGCCTCCTTGCACGCACACGCTTTTTCAGTTCTGCCCACACATTTTCTATAGGATTGAGGTCAGGGCTTTGTGATGGCCACTCCAATACCATGACTTTGCTGTCCTTAAGCCATTTTGCCACAACTTTGGAAGTATGCTTGGGGTCATTGTCCATTTGGAAGACCCATTTGCGACCAAGCTTTAACTTCCTGACTGATGTCTTGAGATGTTGCTTCAATATATCCACATAATATTCCTTCCTCATGATGCCATCTATTTTGTGAAGTGCACCAGTCCCTCCTGCAGCAAAGCACCCCCACAGCATGATGCTGCCACCCCCGTGCTTCACGGTTGGGATGGTGTTCTTCAGCTTGCAAGTCACCTCTTTTTCCTCCAAACATAACGATGGTCATTATGGCCAAACAGTTCTATTTTTGTTTCATCAGACCAGAGGACATTTCTCCAAAAAGTATGATCCTTGTCCCCATGTGCAGTTGCAAACCGTAGTCTGGATTTTTTATGGCGGTTTTGGAGCAGTGGCTTCTTCCTTGCTGAGTGGCCTTTTAGGTTATGTCGATATAGGACTTGTTTTACTGTGGATATAGATACTTTTGTACCCGTTTCCTCCAGCATCTTCACAAGGTCCTTTGCTGTTGTTCTGGGATTGATTTTCACTTTTCGCACCAAAGTACGTTCATCTCTAGGAGACAGAATGCGTCTCCTTCCTGAGCGGTATGACGGCTGCGTGGTCCCATGGTGTTTATACTTGCATACTATTGTTTGTACAGATGAACGTGGTACCTTCAGACGTTTGGAAATTGCTCCCAAGGATGAACCAGACTTGAGGAGGTCTACTATTTTTTTCTGAGGTCTTGGCTGATTTCTTTGGATTTTCCCATGATGTCAAGCAAAGAGCTACAGAGTTTGAAGGTAGGTCTTGAAATACATCCACAGGTACACCTCCAATTGATTCAAATGATGTCAATTAGCCTATCAGAAGCTTCTAAAACCATGAAATCATTTTCTGGAATTTTCCAAGCTGTTTAAAAAGGCACAGTAAACTTAGTGTATGTAAACTTCTGACCCACTGGAATTGTGATATAGTGAATTATACGTGAAATAATCTGTCTGTAAACAATTGTTGGAAAAATGACTTGCGCAAAGTAGAAATTTGTGGAGTGGTTGAAAAACGAGTTTAATGACGCCAACCTAAGTGTATGTAAACTTCCGACTTCAACTGTATACACTGGGTACACACCTTTTCTATTCATTTACTATGCATATTGTCTATACACACCATCATATACAGTACTATGAAAAAGTATTTTCCCCCTTTCTAATTTTCTCTACTTTTGCATATTTGTGATACTGAATATTATCAGATCTTCAACCAAAACCTAATATTAGATAAAGGGAACATAAGTGAACAAATAACACAACAATTACATATTTATTTCATAAACAAAGTTATGCAACACCCAATTCCCCTGTGTGAAAAAGTAATTGCCCCATTACACTCAATAACTGGTTGTGCCACCTTTAGCTGCAATGACTCCAACCAAATGCTTTCTGTAGTTGTTGATCAGTCTCTCACGTCGCTGTGGAGGAATTTTGGCCCACTCTTCCATGCAGAACTGCTTTAACTCAGTGACGTGTGGGTTTTCAAGCATGAACTGCTCGTTTCAAGTCCTGCCACAACATCTCAATTGGGATTAGGTCTGGACTTTGACTAGGCCATTCCAAAACTTCCAATTTGTTGCTTTTTAGCAATTTTCATATAGACTTGATTGTGTGTTTTGGATCATTTTGGATATTGTTTTTTTTTTTTAAAGCAGACATTGAATATCGCTTTGAGCATGATGCACTTATTAATTTTACACTTTGGATGGTGTATCAATACATCCAGTCACTACAAAGATACAGGCGCCCTTCCTAAATCAGTTGCCGGAGAGGAAGGAAACCGCTCAGGGATTTCACCATGAGGCCAATCGTGATTTTAAAACAGTTAGAGTTTAATGACTGTGATAGGAGATAACTGAAGATGGATCAACAACATTATATTTACCCCACAATACTAAAATAAATGACAGAGTGAAAAGAAATATTCCAAACCATGCATCCTGTTTGCAATAAAGGCACTAAAGTAATACTGCAAAAAATGTGGCAAAGAAATTAACTTTTTGTTCTGAATACAAAGCGTTATGTTTGGGGCATATCCAATACAACACATCACGGAAGTACCTCCTCATATTTTCAAGAATGGTGGTGGCTGCATCATGTTATGGGTATGCTTGTCATCAGCAAGGACTAGGGAGTTTTTTAGGATTAAAACAAAAGGAATGGAGCTAAGCACAGGCAAAATCTTAGAGGAAAACATACTTAAGTCTGCTTTCCAACAGACACTGGGAGACAAATTCACCTTTCAGCAGGACAATAACCTAAAACACAAGGCTAAATATACACTGGAGTGGCTTACCAAGACAACATTGAATGTTCCTGAGTGGCCTAGTTACAGTTGTGACTTAAAATCGATTTGAAAAACTATTGCAAAACTTGAAAATGGCTGTCTAGCAATGATCAACAACCAACTTGACAGAGCTTGACAATTTTTTAAAAGAATAATTAGCAAATATTGTACAATCCAGGTTTGCAAAGATTTTAGAGACTTACCCAGAAAGACTCACTGCTGTATTTGCTGCCAAAGGTGATTCTAACATGTATTGACTCAGGGGGTTGAATACTTACAGTGCATTCGGAAAGTATTCAGACCCCTTCCCTTTTTCCACATTTGTTACGTTACAGCCTTATTCTAAAATTGATGAAATAAAAATCATCAACACCCCATAATCACAAAGCGAAAACAGGTTTGTAGAAATGTTTGCAAATGTATAAAAAAATAAAATAAAAACTGAAATACAGATCATCCTCGAGATGTTTCCTGTGGTAAATTCAATTGATTGGACATGATTTGGAAAGGCACACACCTGTCTATATAAAGGTCCCACAGTTGACAGTGCATGTCAGAGCAAAAACCAAGCCATGAGGTCGAAGGAATTGACGTAGAGCTCCGAGACAGGATTGTGTCGAAGCACAGATCTGGGGAAGGATACCAAAACATTTCTGCAGCATTGAAGGTCCCCAAGAACACAGTGGCCAGCATTGAAGGAACCACCAAGACTCTTCCTAGAGCTGGCTGCCCGGCCAAACTGAGCAATTGGGGGAGAAGGGCTTGGTCAGGGAGGTGACCAAGAACTTGATGGTCACTATGACAGAGCTCTAGAGTACCTCTGTGGGGATGGGAGAACCTTCCAGAAGGACAACCATCTCTGTAGCACTCCACCAATCAGGCCTTTATGGTAGAGTGGCCAGACGGAAGCCACTCCTCAGTGAAAGGCACATGACAGCCCGCTTGGAGTTTGCCAAAAGGCACCTAAACAAGATTCTCTGGTCTGATGAAACCAAGATTGAACTCTTTGGCCTGAATGGCAAGCGTCACGTCTGGAGGAAACCTGGCATCAACCCCGTGGTGAAGCATGGTGGTGGCAGCATCATGCTGTGGGGATGTTTTTCAGCAGCTGGGACTGGGAGACTAGTCAGGATTGAGGGGGAAATGAACGGCGCAAAGTACAGAGGGATCCTTGATAAAAAAACTGCTACAGAGCGCTCAGGACCTCAGACTGGGGCAAAGGTTCACCTTCCAACAGGACAATGACACTAAGCACACAGCCAATACAACGCAGAAGTGGCTTCGGGTTAAGTCTCTGAATGTCCTTTAGTGGCCCAGCCAGAGCCCGGACTTGAACCCGATCGAACATCTCTGGAGAGACCTGAAAATAGCTGTGCAGCTTTGCTCCCCATCCAACCTGATAGAGCTTGAGAGAATCTGCATAGAAGAATGGGAGAAACTCCCCAAATACAGGTGTGCCAAGCTTGTAGCGTCATACCCAAGAAGACTCAAGGCTGTAATCGCTGCCAAAGTTGCTTCAACAAAGTACTGGGTAAAGGGTCTAACTACTTATGTAAAATGTGATATCAGTTTTTTATTTTTTATGCATTTGCACGTAATTTCTAAAAACCTGTTTTTACTTTGTCATTATGGGGTATTATGTGTAGATTGAAAAACAATTTAATCAATTTTAGAATAAGGCTGTAAAGTAACAAAATGTGGAAAAAGTCAAGGGGTCTGAATACTTTCCGAATGCACTGTATATAATCAAGTTACACTCAGTTGCCTGTTTATTAGGTACACCACCCCGTTCACGAAAATGGTTCGCTCCTACAGACAGTGAATCACGTGTCCGTGGCTTGCTATATAAAGCAGGCAGACAGGCATCCAATTACTGTTCGATTGAATGTTAGAATGGGCAAAACGAGTGACCTAAGCGACTGAGCGTGGTATGATCGTCGGTGCCAGGCGCGACAGTTCCAGTATCTCAGAAACGGCCGGCCTCCTGGGCTTTTTCCGCACGACAGTGTCTAGGGTTTACTGAGAATGGTGCGACAAACAAAAAAACATCCAGTCAGCGGCAGTCCTGTGGGTGAAAACAGCTCGTTGATTTGAGCGGTCGAAGGAGAATGGCAAGAATCGTGCAAGCTAACAGACGGGCCATAAACAGGCAAATAACGGCGCAGTACAACAGTGGGGTGCAGAACGGCATCTCGTAGTGCACAACTCGTGGGTCCTTGTCACGGATGGGCTATTGCAGCAGACACCCACACCGGGTTATTCTTGTTTTTAGCTGACAGGAGTGAAACCCGGTGTGGTTGTCTGCTGCAATAGCCCATCTGTGACAAGGACCCACGAGTTGTGCGTTCCGAGATGCCGTTCTGCACACCACTGTTGTACTGCACTGTTATTTGCCTGTTTGTGGTGGCCCCATCCTGCCTGGTGTCAACGATAGATGCTGGTGACGGTGGTGTAATGGCGTGGGGAATGTTTTCCTGGCACACATTTGGTCCATTGATAACAATTGAGCAACGTTTGAATGCCACACCTTGTAGAATCCATGCCCCAAAGAATTCAGGGTGTTCCCGAGGCAAAGGGGGGCCCAACCAAGTACTAGATGGGTGTATTTGTATTATTTTCCATTAATAAAAAAGAAAAACGTTTTTTTTCTTCCACTTTGACAATTAAATCCATTTTAATCCCACTTTGTAACAACAACATTTTGAAAAAGTCAAGGGGTGTGAATACTTTCTGAAGGCACTGTACATCTTTAGCCACACCTCTACTTTTATAATGATGTTGTTCTTAAGTGTTTTAAAAAATCTATAGATTTCTGCTTCAAACTTTGTGACAAACAATATAGCCTACAATGTATATATGACAAATACAGAGATCCAGTGTAGACATAGCATGGACATGAAACACCTAGCCTACCTGTGGGTGAGCCAGGTAAGCATCCTCTTCTGCCATGGTGTCTGAGAGAAGACAAAGACCTTGAGAAAAGTATTGACTTATAAAACATTCAAGCAGTTTAGTGTACATATGCTTACCGGAATTAAAGATTTAGTGATTTCCTGCATCTGAACCAATTTCAAATGTGCCCTGCTCTCGTGACATTTGGATTTGCTACTGGCATGCTGTGCATAAACCACTTATCTAACAAGCTAGCCAGTTAGCTAACTAAAACACAAGTATCAAAATAAATTAGCTAAAACAGCACTCTCTCTTAAGTCAATTTTTCAAGAGCACCATAGTAACAAAATAAAAGACAAAGCCAACCGTCCGTTTGCTCTGATCTAACTAACTAGCTAGCTTACTAACCAACTTCAGTTTTTTGTTTGTGGCTAGCATGCATATAGCTAGCTAATTTGACAATGAGGAAGTGAACTTGACTAGCTAGCAAAGTTATAACAATAAACTTAAATTGGTTACTTATTATAATTACTCATATAATTAAATTGAAATATTGTAGCCAACACTTACCTAGGTCACATGCGATTCCTACATCCACATGAAAGTTCGACAATTGCAGTCCCAATCCAATCAGAGGAGTCGAGTTTTGCACATTAGTGTGCCATACTTTGGTGAACTGATTTGACCGAATCAAAACAGTGACAGTATCTATCGTCAAACGTTCATATTATACAAAACTTTTAGCTTAATAATTTTGCATCAGTAAACGAGGATGAAATATGTCAGTGCTTGCTGGCAACAAAAGACAGCAACATCCAATTGTTCAGAAACGTGACTTCCCCACTGGAAATTCCCAGTGACGTAGGCTTGTGAAGGTCTTTGCAGCACCTGCCCCCTGCTGGCCAAAGCTGGGATATGTTTGCTCACAACTAGACCGACAAAGGCAACATAACCCGTGCAAAGATGATCTATTATATTGACGAGATAGCCGAGTCGCCGCTCTAACAATGGAAATACATGTCCTCAATGACTGAAGGCAGGCGAGATCAGGTGGGACCATTCTAGCCAATGAGAGGGCAGATTAAATACCCTCTGCCATCGCGGAGCCACATATAGAACAATGAGACAGTTCCCAGATATTTCACCGGGTGTATAAATGTGAAGCATCCGCTTAGTGTTTCCACTCACTACCAAATATGGTAGTGAGAGGAAGCCCACTGGCCGGCAGTGGGAGAACATTGAACGAGATGGATTTTGGCAAACATTCTGCAAATGTTTACATACACTCAATATAGCATGTTGATTTGTTATTATGCATGCCTGCATCCTGGGAATAGGGGAGTGTGTACTTACAGTTGAAGTTGGAAGTTTACATACACCTTAGCCAAATACATTTAAACTCAGTTTTTCACAATTCCTGACATTTAATCCTAGTTAAAATTCCCTGTCTTAGGTCAGTTAGGATCACCACTTTATTTTAAGAATGTGAAATGTCAGAATAATAGTAGAGAGAATGATTTATTACATATTTTATTTATTTCATCACATTCCCAGTGGGTCAGAAGTTTACATACACTCAATTAGTATTTGGTAGCATTGCCTTTAAAATTGTTTAACTTGGGTCAAACGTTTCGGGTAGCCTTCCACAAGCTTCTCACAATAAGTTGGGTGAATTTTGGCCCATTCCTCCTGACAGAGCTGGTGTAACTGAGTCAGGTTTGTAGGCCTCCTTGCTCACACACGCTTTTTCAGTTCTGCCCACAAATGTTTATAGGATTGAGGTCAGGGCTTTGTGATGGCCACTCCAATACATTTACATTTTAGTCATTTAGCAGACGCTCTTATCCAGAGCAACTTACAGTTAAGTGAGTGCATACATTTTCATACTGGCCCCCCGTGGGAATCGAACCCACAACCCTGGCGTTGCAAACGCCATGCTCTACCAACTGAGCTACATCCCTGCTGGCCATTCCCTCCCCTAACCTGGACGACACTGGCTAATTGTGCGCCACCCCATGGGTCTCCCGGTCAGCTACGACAGAGTCTGGATTTGAACCAGGATCTCTAGTGGCACACCTAGCACTGAGATGCAGTGCCTTACACCACTGCGCCACTCGGGAGACATACCTTGACTTTGTTGTTCTTAAGCCATTTTGCCACAACTTTGGAAGTATGCTTGGGGTATTGTCCATTTGGAAGACCCATTTGCGACCAAGCTTTAACTTCCTGACTGATGTTTTGAGATGTTGCTTCAATATATCCACATAATTTTCCTTACTCATGATGCCATCTATTTTGTGAAGTGCACCAGTCCCTCCTGCAGCAAAGCACCCCCACAGCATGATGCTGCCACCCCCGTTCTTCACGGTTGGGATGGTGTTCTTCAGCTTGCAAACAACCCCCTTTTTCCTCCAAACATAACGATGGTCATTATGGCCAAACAGTTCTATTTTTAGAAAGAGGCGACAATGGGCAGAACATATTTGTGCTCTATAAATATTTTGTCTTTTTTTGGATGCAGGTATGTGGTTTTATCTATGTAAAATGTATGTTATGTGTTGATACATTATAAGGAGAGGCTGTACTAATTTTTGTATTCTAGAAAATCATTTTGATGCACTATGAGAGAAAGAGGCGACAATGGGCAGAACATATTTGTGCTCTACAAATGTTTTGTCTTTTCTTTTGGATGCAGAGAGAATTCTGATTAATTCAAACAGCCTGATCTCCGAATTCCACGTCTATAGTCCCAATCAATCACACACATCGCAGAGATACAGCCATGCAGTACAGCACCGGTTACATAAGGAAAAGAGCCGGTGTTCCTAATATTTTGTACAATCAGTGTATAACCTGAAAACTAGCGGTTGTTGGCAGAGAGATTTGAACTCTGTTATTGGTCTATTAACTTATTCCGCCTGGTGATGTCACCAGGCAAGCCAAAACGTCACCCATGCAAAACCTGATTAAAAGGTCCTGTATAAATTGTATTTTCAACCAACAACTATCAGGAAATAACACTGATCACATTTCTGCACACTTTTACAGTGTTAGTTTCATCAGCTGTTGTACATGATACAAAACACAGGAAAACATCATTTTGACTGCACTGGGCCTTTAAAATGTGCTACTATCATCAAATGATGCTTTACTTAATGAAATGTAAAATACCTGGTGATTTCAGTACCATAAAAATGTGCTACCAGTTTTTGCATTGTATTATCAGTTTCAGACATGACACCCAACTACAATAAAAACTCAGGTAGATATTACATAAATGTCCCATTTCTAAATTTTATTTTAAATGGACACATAGTTGTTAAACGGTATCTTTTCATATATCTTTAGTTATTTGAACATATCTTTTTTATTTAGTTATTTCAACATTGTTTACTGTTAATCTTATCACCTAAAAGCAGCTGTAAACAATACATTTAGTGCAATTTACAGTTAAAACTAAAAACAGCTTTTGTCTGCAAAAATATACATACAGTATTTATTCATTTTAACATTTAACTTCCATTAAGACTTTGTAAAAATAAACATAAAATACCTTCTATTGCGGCAAACAAAATCAAAATACAGAATTGTCAACATAAGTCATCTAGAGGCACATTAGCTCAAAATGGTCTAGAAATGCCTAGATTAAGATATTCAATCACTGCACCAGCAGGAGTATTATTATAGTATTATTATTATAGTACATATTATTTTAAACATTTTGACACACAGGTAATACTACCAAGGTTCTAGAAGCATTTCAATGAGGCACTACGTGGAGTTTAGGCCTAATGACACCACAGAACGACACTTTGGCCTGAAGGTTAATTCACAGCAACAGGCACAATTGACGCAGAAGCTGTAAACGTACTACGATATGCACATAAGCGACATTCAACACAAAAAACAGTACCTTGGGCATTGACATCAATGCTGTTATGCAGTTTTCAGCGCAGCAACATTGAGGAGAAATGAAAATACAATTAAAATAATGGCACTTTTGCGGGTAAACACATTGAAAACCTTATGATTGATAGCCATTATCAAACTGTGTTCCGATGCATTTACCAGCAATCAGTCATCAATTCTCCCATGTCTTTTCAAATCATCCCTTGGTGTGGACATTCTTCAGTCTTATGAAACAGGTTAAAGGGGAAAACCTATTGGACTATCGCCATCATTGGGGTGGATTGCTTTTGGGGATGGAGTTATGTTGTGACTACATCATCACAGCAATTATTCTAAAGTATTGTCTTTTCCAATGGGCAATGCAGAACAGAGCTGACCATTGACACCAAAGACAGATGCCAAAGATACATCTTGATCCAAAACACAATACTGACCTCTACATACTGTATACGCATAAACACATTATGCCTCTAAATGGAATAAACATTGACAATATAACAAACTAAATGTTTACTCACATGACTTCTGTACACATGGTGTTGACAGTACATGCATTTCACAACACAAAAGCTGTGTCCCCTCAGTCTGATATGGATTAATGTCCTTGTCATAAGTCTCTTGACTTGAATGGTGAACGTATGGTATATAGTGAATACCTATCCAATCCTTTCATTTACTAGTGGCCAGGAAGGAGAGTAGACAAGGAAAGGAAGCCATTGAGAGAATTTGAACACGGCCGATGAGGAACCACAGATGAAATCACCACAGTGAGTCTAATGGGCCATGATGACCCAACAGTCTAGGGCCCTATTCATTCAAGCCCAGTTAGCTGTCAATGCACATTTGATTTTCTGTAGTCAAAATCAAGAACATCAACTGCATGTCAATTCAAATGCTTTCACACTTTATAAAAGGACTGCCGATTCTGACTCAACACTGACACCCGCTTACCAGCTTTGATTTAATAGGGTAGGTAACAACACATCTGCCACGCTGATCCTCAACACGGGAGCCCCTCAGGGGTGCGTGCTCAGTCCCCTCCTGTACTCCTTGTTCACCCATGACTGCATGGCCAGGCACGACTCCAACACCATCATTAAGTTTGCAGACGACACAACAGTGGTATGCCTGATCACCGACAACGATGAGACAGCCTATAGGGAGGAGGTCAGAGACCCGGCCGTGTGGTGCCAGGATAACAACCTCTCCCTCAACGTGATCAAGACAAAGGAGATGATTGTGGACTACAGGAAAAAGAGGACTGAACACGCCCCCATTCTCATCGACAGGGCTGTAGTGGAGCAGGTTGAGAGCTTCAAGTTCCTTGGTGTCCACATCACCAACAAACGATCATGGTTCAAACACACCAAGACAGTCGTGAAGAGGGCACGACAAAGCCTATTCCCCCTCAGGAGACTGAAAAGATTTGGCATGGGTCCTCAGATCCTCAAAAATGTCTACAGCTACACCATCGAGAGCATCCTGACTGGTTGCATCACTGCCTGGTATGGCAACTGCTCTGCCTTCGACCGCAAGGCACTACAGAGGGTAGTGCGTACGGCCCAGTACATCACTGGGGCCAAGCTTCCTGCCATCCAGGACCTCTAAACCAGGCGGTGTCAGAGGAAGGCCCTAAAAATTGTCAAAGACTCCAGCCACCCTAGTCATAGACTGTTCTCTCTGCTACCGCACAGCAAGCGGTACCTGAGCGCCTAGGTCCATAAGACTCCTGAACAGCAAATCAAATGGCTACCTGGACTATTTGCACCCCCCCCCCCCATCCTTCTTTTACACTGCTGCTACTCTCTGTTTATTATCTATGCATAGTCACTTTAACTCTACCTACATGTACATATTACCTCAATTACCTCGACTGGGATGTAAAAAATGAGATCTAGCTTCATATTATGGAGTCATTTCATGATTGCATTTCTTGTAGATTCTACATCATCAGGAATGTGGACGAAGTGCTGACAACTAGAAAACAGGTACTCAGGTGTACCATCTCTACTATGGATGAAACATGATCTCTAGGCCAGGCAAATGACTGGGAAAATCCAATACAAGCCTCTAGTTTATAATGCATGTTTAGGCTTGGCTAGTGGGCTCTTCCCTGCATTCATTCCATCAGCTATAAAAAATTAGCAGCAACATTCAAGTCATGATTCCATTAAAACTTCCTACCTACAGCTTCCTCGACAGCTTTCAGCTTTCCCATCTCCCAATGATACTTATGTTTGGAATACATTTGTGAGGCATTAAATGTTGGTGAACACATTCTGCAGTGAGGGCGACTGCTACAGAGAAAGGTTGAGGTACTAAAATATGAGGTACTTAGCTATAGACTGAATATTAAGATTTGAGTGTGTTTGTGTGTGCGGATGTGCATATTTCTGAGACTGTCGTAAGCCTCCACTTGGAATATCTATCCTCCTCAAAGTACTACTGTTGAATGAAACATGAACATATTAAATAACAGGCAATGTCTCACATTAACTTTATAGAACTGTTATTGAATGGCCACTGTGTGGTTTTAGACGTATAGTGATTTTTTTTTTCCTCTAATCAAATTTCGTAAGCATTTAGACTTTGGCAACAAAACAAAAAAAACATTACATTAGTACTTTGTAAAACCAAGCACAAGAGTCTAGACTATTTGACATTTGAATCCAGTATTTGACACACGTGACTCTCTGAAGCAGCTTGATGTCGAAACTTTGAAAAAGCAACAATTACACTTTATTTTACAGTCTGGTATTTACCATGTATTTACTTTGATATTACATGGAAACAGCGTAATTACATCTTATAAATACACTACGTGACCAAAAGTATGTGGACACCTGCTCGTCGAACATCTAATTCCAAAATCATGGGCATTAATATAGAGTTGGTCCCCCCTTTGCTGCTATAACAGCCTCCACTATTCTGGGTAGGCTTTCCACTAGATGTTGGAACATGGCTGCGGGGACTTGCTTCCATTCTGCCCAACCTGGGCACTGATGTTGGGCGATTAGGCCTGGCTCACAGTCGGCATTCCAATTCATCCCAAAGGTCAGGGCTCTGTGCAGGCCAGTCAAGTTCTTCCACACCGATCTCAACAAACCCTTTCTGTATGGACCTCGCTTTGTGCACGGGGGCATTGTCATGTTGAAACAGGAAAGGGCCTTCCCCAAACTGTCGCCACATTGTATGCTGTAGCATTAAGATTTCCCTTCACTGGAACTAAGGGGCCTAGCCCGAACCATGAAAAATAGCCCCAGACCATTATTCCTCCTCTACTAAACTTTACAGTTGACACTATGCCAACTGTAAAGTTGCATTCGGGCAGGTAGCGTTCTCCTGGCATCCGCCAAACCCAGATTAGTCCGTCGGACTGCCAGATGGTGAAGCGTGATTCATCACTCCAGAGAACGCGTTTCCAATGCTCCAGAGTCCAATGGCGGCGAGCTTTACACCACTCCAGCCGACGCTTGGCATTGCACATGGTGATCTTAGGCTTGTGTGCGGCTGCTCGGCCATGGAAACTCATTTCATGAAGCTCCCAACGAACAGTTATTGTGCTGACGTTGCTTTCAGAGGCAGTTCGGAACTCGGTAGTGAGTGTTGCAACCGAGGACAGACGATTTTTACGCGCTACACGCTTCAGCACTTGACGGTCCTGTTCTGTGAGCTTGTGTGGCCTACCACTTCGCGGCTGAGCTGTTGTTGCTCCTAGACGTTTCCACTTCACAATAACAGCACTTATAGTTGACCGGATAGCTCTTGCAGGGCAGAAATTTGACGAACTGACTTATTGGAAAGGTGACATCCTATGACGGTGCCACATTGAAAGTCACTGAGCTCTTCAGTAAGGCCATTCTACTGCCACTGTTTGTCTATGGAGATTGCATGGCTATGTGCTCGATTTTATACACCTGTCAGCAACGGGTGTGGCTGAAATAGCCGAATCCACTAATTTGAAGGGGTGTCCACATACTTTTGTATATATAGTGTACCTCTCAGTTTCTTATTGATTCATTGTAACTACCTGGTACCAAATGCTACTTAGTGCTACTTGTTCTATATCGTGGAGCTCCGCCCCATGGGGAGCTCTGCTCCTATTGGTTTATCCACTGCCCTAAGGCAGCAACAGCCTGAGACAAAATTATGCACACACCTGCAGCCAATAGGAGTACAGGTGTCCCTATAAGAGGGGACGCTTCCCCTCAATCAGCCTCCCTTTATCTTCAGCGACTGGACTAGACTGAAGAAGCCAAGAAGAGACGAAGAAAAGACTCAGGACGAAGAAATGCCGTCGATTTTCCATTTCATCGACGTCGTCCTAAATGAGCACACCAGGAGATTTTCCACCCCCAAAAGCTCAATGCCGCTGTGCCTCCTTGACGGCTGCGGACCCCCACGACCTATGTTTTGTGTGTTTGGGTGCACAGCACGCCAAGGATGGCGTCAGCGTTCCCCCTAAATGCGCCAGCTGCGCCCTCCTTCCTTTGAAGGAGAGGAAGCAGCGGCGCGCATTTTTTAGGGAGGATATTCCCCTAGAGGACGTGCTCTCAGTTTTGGCCTCAGCTTCTGAGGCGTCATCTGGAGAGGCTGACTCTGGGGATGACAGGGATGATGGGGATGAGATGGACGTTCCTATGGAATAGTCCAGTCTCAGGACCCAGACTTTTAAGACCCCCTTTCTTTTGGAGAGTGAGAGGTCTTATTCTTCCCTGGGCGATGAAGACACAGGCTCTGAGAGGTCAGAAGCCCTGTCTTTCGCAGCGGCCTCTCTGCGCTCAGACTTCCCTGGGCTTATTGAGAGGGCTGCTAGACGGCTAGAAATTGCACTGCCCCCCATTCCCGCCGTACCGGAAATGAATATGATGGAGGGCGGCCCGTATTCCAGACCAAGAAGGGCGGCTGAGCCTCTGGCTCCAGCAATGCCCTCATTGGCTAAATACGCGGAGGGCTCATGGGAGGTGCCTATGGAGGCGCGTTCGCCAGCCAAGGCGTATCTCCCATTTACCAGAGTGGAGGGTAGGCAACAGGGCCTCACGGAGGGAATCCCCAGGCTGGAGAGCGCCCTAGTGGCGTATCTCGTGCCGGGTTCGAGTCCCTGGCCCTCTTCCAAGAAGGCCACTCTGCCAACGCAAAAGGACCGACTCACAGCACGGCTGGTAGAGAAGTATTTTACGTTGGGAGCCCAGGCTGTAGCAGCAGCCAATAACATTGCCCTCCTAGCGGCCTCTCTGTCCCGTCTAACGACGGGTAAGACTGAGCTCGGCAGGGAGGAAGTGGAAGAGGCGGCCAGGATTTCTGCCGCTATTCTCCACCTGACGCAAGCGTCGGCTGTCTGTGCGGGGAGGTCCATGGCTACTTCGGTGGCTGTGGAACGACACCTATGGTTGTCATTGACGACTATGAAGGAAGCCGATAGAGCGCCGTTCAGGGGGGTGGTGGAGACGGTGATGAAAACGCCCGAA
Organism: Coregonus lavaretus; assembly: GCF_964263955.1. Lineage (NCBI taxonomy): Eukaryota > Metazoa > Chordata > Actinopteri > Salmoniformes > Salmonidae > Coregonus > Coregonus lavaretus. Next base: position 12,541,908 of record NC_140019.1, read on the forward strand.
AAAGTGGCCGCTCTGGTTTCAGAGATTACGGAACTTTTGGTGAAGGAGACGGTCACAGTAGTTCCCCAGGAGCAAAGGAACAAAGGGCTATTTCCGCCCTATTTCCTGGTGCCCAAAAAGATGGGGGGAATGAGGCCGATATTGGATTCTCGCATTCTCAACGAGAGCGTAGCCAAACGGCCCTTCCGAATGCTAACGACAAACCGTCTACTGGAAGGTGTCCAGAAGGGAGACTTTTGTACGGGCATAGACCTAAAGGATGCGTACTTTCATGTGCCGGTGCAGCCGCGTCACAGAAAGTTTCTGCGATTCGCCTTTCAAGGGGTGGCGTACGAGTTCACGAGGATGCCATTCGGGTACGCCCTGGCACCTCGCACGTTTTCCAAATGTGTGGAGGCGGCATTTGAACCGTTGCGTCGTCAGGGAATAAGGCTACTAGCCTACCTAGACGACCTACTGGTTCTCGCCCTGTCAGCAGAGCTGGCGTTCACTCACACAACACAGACAGTGATTCATCTCACACGTCTGGGGTTCGCTGTGAATTGGAAAAAGAGCGCACCCTGGCCCAGTCATCAGATTGTCTATCTGGGGATACAGATCGACACTGTAATGATGAGGGCTCGAATTTCGGACCCTCGAAGGGTTGCTATGTTGCTAGCCCTACGACGGTTTCGTCCGAATCACACAGTAACGCCGCTTTCGGTCATGTCACTCTTGGGTCTCATGTCGTCGGCCCATTTCGTGGTTCCGCTGGGACTTCTGCGCATGCGCAGAATACAGCGTGGTTCGCCCAACTACGACTAGACCCAGTGTGTCAACGTCATCGGTTGGTGGTGGTTCCTCTCTCGCTCAGTGCAGATCTGAACTATTGGAGAGACCCGCGTGTTCTCACGCACGGAGTCCCAATAGGCAAAGTGTCCTCCTACATTCCAGTGTTTACAGATGCCTCTCTGACTGGATGGGGAGGGACATGTCAGACCCAAGCGATAGGAGGTGTGTGGCCTCTTTCGAGTCGTCACATCAACCTCTTAGAGTTGGAAACGGTTCTACTGGTTCTGACCCACTTCGCATCTACCCTTCGGGGTCGGGATGTGCTGGTTTGGTCAGACAACCGAACCACAGTAGCCCACATCAATCGCCAGGGAGGAGTCAGGTCTCCTGCACTCCACTGGGCGGCGGAGGAATTGTGGCTGTGAGCTCACGAGCACCTTCGCTCATTGAGAGCAACAAACATTCCAGGCTACTTGAACGTAGGGGCAGACATCATGTACTCCTGAGTGGCGCAGTGGTCTAAGGCACTAGATCCTGGTTCGAATCCAGGCTCTGTCGCAGCCGGCCGCGACCGGGAGACTCATGGGCGGCGCACAATTGGCCCAGCGTCGTCCAGGGTAGGGGAGGGAATGGCCGGCAGGGATGTAGCTCAGTTGATAGAGCATGGCGTTTGCAACGCCAGGGTTGTGGGTTCGATTCCCACGGGGGGCCAGTATAAAAAAAAATAAAAAAATGTATTCACTAACTGTAAGTCGCTCTGGATAAGAGTGTCTGCTAAATGACTAAAATGTAAATGTAATGTCTCGAGGGGGTCCCAGATTTGGGAACGGTTTCGGGAGAGCTGAGGTGGATCTATTCGCGTCACGCGTGAACGCGCATTGCCCTCTTTGGTTCGAGCTCAGGACGAACCGCCACTGGGGAGGGACGCATTTGCGCACAGACCATGGCAGAGAGTTCTCCTGTATGCTTTCCCACCGCTGTCCTGCATTCTCCCACTGTTAGCCAGGGTGAGATCAGGCGGGCTGTCAATCATATTGGTGGCTCCCGATCGCCCAGGGGCTCCATGGTTCACAGAGATGATTCAGATGTTGATTGCGCCACCTTGGCCAATTCCACATCAACGGGACGCGTTGTCTCAGGCGGGAGGTGCGATATGGCAATTGCCCATAATCGGCCAACCACTGAAGGCTTGGCTCCTGAGAGGGACAGGCTAGAGCGCCGTGGGTTATCTGATTCTGTAATCAGGACCATACAGGGTTCACGTGCCAGTTCCACTTCCAGGGTGTATGCCAGTAAATGGAACGTGTTTTCACAGTGGTGTGCCACAGAAAATGTGGACCCCGTGTGCTGTCAGGTTGAGAGTGTTCTCTCGTTCCTACAGTTTTTATTTGATAAGCAACGTTCGCCCGCCACCATTAAGGTGTTTGCAGCGGCGATTTCGGCTTGTCATGAGGGGTTTGGCAGAGACACTGTCTTCAGCCACCCTCTGGTGAAACGTTTCCTTTTAGGAACACGGAGGCTTAGGCCAACGCCTAGGGCCACGGTTCCTCAGTGGGATTTGGCTCTGGTACTCGAAGCGCTCTGTGAGTCGCCGTTCTAACCATTGAACCAAATACCCCTCAAGATGCTGTCTTTAAAGACAGCACTGTTGCTCGCTTTGACTACTGCTAAGCGTGTCAGTGATTTGTGTGCTCTTTCAACGAGACCCGACTGCCTTGCCATTCATGGCGATTTGAGCAGAGCGGTGTTACGTCCTAACCCGGCATTTATGCCGAAAGTTATTAAGAGCTCATATAGATCACAGACCGTGGAGCTGTGGGCTTTTTCTCCCCCTCCATATATGACATGACTCCTGACTGACATGTTCAGTATAGTAGAGGGAATGTTATTGATCTGCCCACCAGTATTACTGGGTTGGGGCGGAATGATGAGGGAAATAGTTTTTGTAACTTTGTTACATTACTATTGAACCGGTCATAAAATATTGACGGAATTGTGACGTCATCTATCTGCTGGTTCAGGTTAGTATGACTCATATTCTGGTTATCTGCCCACTAGACATTGGCAATGCCATTGGACTAGGTGGGGCGGATTTGTACCGAGGACACAGTATATTGTGACACAGTGTGTTACAGTACTGTGGGACTTGGTCGCAGCCATTGCTAGGCCCGACCATTTCATTTCGATGGGAAGTGTTGGGCTCGGCAGGGAGTACATTTTGGAGCGTTGCGCTCCGCCTTAAACCAATAGGAGCAGAGCTCCCCTATGGGGTGGAGCTCCACGATACACAACGATAGTTACCGGAGTTGTAACTCCAGTTCTATGAGTGGAGCGGAGCCCCATTGGACTTAAGGCCCTGCCGACCCTCTCTAGTCTCGCTGAAGATAATTTCTCGGGAGGCTGATTGAGGGGAGGCATCCCCTCTTATAGGGACACCTGTACTCCTATTGGCTGCAGGTGTGTGCATAATTATGTCTCAGGCTGTTCTCTGCCTAGGCAGCGGGGTAAACCAATAGGAGCAGAGCTCCCCTATGGGGCTCCGCTCCACTCATAGAACTGGAGTTACAACTCCGGTAACTAATCGTTTCAAAATGTATTATTTAATCATTTTTAATAAGTACCAGATAGTACCACTACCAATTGTTACCATGTATGTCTCTCATAAAATACCAGGCCATACCAACTCTGAAGGACTGTAAAATAAAAAATAAACCAACAAATTAGACAAGAAGCTAATCTGAAGGATCCTAACTGGGGAAAACCGAACCCAACAACGGTGAAATTGATAAGCAGTAAGATGAGAATGGGAGTGACTGCTAAATGCTTGTGATATCTCTCCTTTGTCAATGGAGTGGAGCTGTATGTGCTAACTACACAAACCATCTGAGAACCTATTGGGCACTGTTTAGAGCAGCCAACAGACCACCATGCTCTCATGGAGACACCAAGGAGCAGATGTTGGGTGGCAGGGTGGGGGGGACGTCAGTGTCCCCCATCGCTGGACGAAGGGCTTTCAGATCTCCCCTCTTTTAGGCTGGCACACTGCTGCTTCTGCTTGTGTTTGGACTTCCTCAGCATCCGCACCTGAACACAACAACAAGGACACGATTACTTAATAGCTGTTGACTTTATAGATAGGTATGGGAGGTTCGCAACCATAGTGAAGGATACCACAGTGAAATTGTAACTATTTGTCCCAATATAGTAACAAAAAGCTGTTACCTTTGGGCCTGCTGCAGATATGATGATATGTCCGGGGGCCTGGATCCAGGGCTCTCCGTCCACCTGCACAGGGATGGGCTTGGTCACCGTGATACGCACATAGTTGCCCTGGGCGAGACGGATCCCAGAGCGCATGCCGCTCTGCACCTGGCCCTGGACAAAACAACACACATAGATATAACTTTTTACAGTACATGTATACAAAAAGTATTACTGCTATACTGATTTTAACGCTATACATCAATACACCGGCCAGTTTATTAGGTACACCCAGCTAGTACTGGATCAGACCACCCTTTGCCACCAGAACAGCCTGAATAATTCGGGGAATGGATTCTACAAGTCGTAAACGTTCCACAGGGATGTTGGTCCATGCTGATGCGATGGTATCATGCAGTTGCTGCAGATTGGACGGCGGTACACCACCGCCACCAGCCTGTACTGTTGACACCAGGCAGGATGGGTCCATGGACTCATGCTGCTTACGCCAAATCCTGAGTCTGCAATGACGCAACAGGAACTGGGATTTGTCAGACCAGATGTTTTTCCACTCCACAATTGTCCAGTGTTGGTGATCGTGTGCCCACTGGAGCCGTTTTTTTTTTTAAAGGGGGTAGATCAGCTTTAATATTGCAGATAGATTGTAACTTCCATCAATGTAATTGTCTGCATCACTTCCAATCCCCCATATGTTTTTTTCTCTCGCATATATATATATATATATATATACACACATACATATACACATACATACATATAAATACATATACAGTACCTTGCAAAAGTATTCATCCCCCTTGGCGTTTTTCCTATTTTGTTGCATTACAACCTGTAATTTAAATGGATTTTTATTTGGATTTCATGTAATAGACATACACAAAATAGTCCAAATTGATGAAGTGAAATGAAAAAAATAACCTTTTTTTTATTTTATTCTAAAAAATAAATAATGGAAAAGTGGTGCGTGCATATGTATTCACCACCTTTGCTATGAAGCCCCTAAATAAGATCTGGTGCAACCAATTACCTTCAGAAGTCACATAATTAGTTAAATAAAGTCCACCTGTGTGCAATCTAAGTGTCACATGATCTGTCACATGATCTCAGTATATATACACCTGTTCTGAAAGGCCCAGAGTCTGCAACACCACTAAGCAAGCGACACCATGAAGACCAAGGAGCTCTCCAAACAGGTCAGGGACAAAGTTGTGGAGAAGTACAGATCAGGGTTGGGTTATAAAAAAATATCAGAAACTTTGAACATCCCACAGATCACCATTAAATCCATTATTAAAAAATGGAAAGAATATGGCACCACAACAAACATGTCAAGAGAGGGCCGCCCACCAAAACTCACGGACCAGGCAAGTAGGGCATTAATCAGAGAGGCAACAAAGAAACCAAAGATAACCCTGAAGGAGCTGCAAAGCTCCACAGCGGAGATTGGAGTATCTGTCCATAGGACCACTTTAAGCCGTACACTCCACAGAGCTGGGCTTTACAGAAGAGTGGCCAGAAAAAAGCCATTGCTTAAAGAAAAAAATAAGCAAACACGTTTGGTTTTCGCCAAAAGGCATGTGGGAGACTCCCCAAACAAATGGAAGAAGGTACTCTGGTCAGATGAGACTAAAATTGAGCTTTTTGGCCATCAAGGAAAACGCTATGTCTGGCGCAAACCCAACACCTCTCATCACCCCGAGAACACCATCCCCACAGTGAACCATGGTGGTGGCAGCATCATGCTGTGGGGATGTTTTTCATCGGCAGGGACTGGGAAACTGGTCAGAATTGAAGGAATGATGGATGGCGCTAAATACAGGGAAATTCTTGAGGGAAACCTGTTTCAATCTTCCAGAGATTTGAGACTGGGACGGAGGTTCACCTTCCAGCAGGACAATGACCCTAAGCATACTGCTAAAGCAACACTCGAGTTGTTTAAGGGGAAACATTTAAATGTCTTGGAATGGCCTAGTCAAAGCCCAGACCTCAACCAATTGAGAATCTGTAGTATGACTTAAAGATTGCTGTACACCAGCGGAACCCATCCAACTTGAAGGAGCTGGAGCAGTTCTGCCTTGAAGAATGGGCAAAAATCCCAGTGGCTAGATGTGCCAAGCTTATAGAGACATACCCCATGAGACTTGCAGCTGTAATTTCTGCAAAAGGTGGCTCTACAAAGTACTGACTTTGGGGGGGGGGGGTGAATAGTTATGCATACTGAAGTCTTCTGTTTTTTTGTCTTATTTCTTGTTTGTTTCACACAAAATATTTTGCATCTTCAAAGTGGTAGGCATGTTGTGTAAATCAAATGATACAAACCCCCAAAAAAACAATTTTAATTCCAGGTTGTAAGGCAACAAAATAGGAAAAATGCCAAGGGGGGTGAATACTTTCACAAGCCACTGTACATACATATTTATACATATCCTTTTAAAATATCCTTTGTGGTCCTCTGTAGCTCAGCTTGTAGAGCACGGCGCTTGTAACGCCAAGGTAGTGGGTTCGATCCCCGGGACCACCCATACACAAAAAATGTATGCACGCATGACTGTAAGTCGCTTTGGATAAAAGCGTCTGCTAAATGGCATATTATTTATTTATTATTTATATATATTTCCCTTTATTACTTTCCAACCCCACCACCCCTTCCCTAATTGGAGTAAACTAGTGAACAACAATGCTTAGGCCTCTACTTCCAGCTTATACATACTATATACATTTTATGGACACAATCAATTTTACAATAATTATATTTTGTTTGTTTTTACTCCTGAACTTCCTCTAGCCTCAACCTCTCCGATCATTTTCATGATGTCCATCCGGTTTGCTTCTATATGCCATATCTTTCTATCTGTGCTCTTTCACAAAAACTCTCAACCTATAACCTATATACTTATTATGGACACAGTATGCTTTACATTAGTTATCTTGTTGTTATTATATTATTGATCGATTGACTATGACTTTTCAGATCACCCAGTAGTGCTATCTGCAGGGTTAGCTCCAAGTAAATATTGCAATCCTTTAGCCATTTCTGGACCTGTGTCCAAAAACAAATGATCTAATGATTCTGTCTCTTCGCAGCAAAATCTGCAGAGCTGGGAAGATCGTATCCCCCATATAAATAACATTCTATTGGTAGCAAGAATTTTGTATAATAATTTAAATTGAAAAATGTGCGTATCAATTCATAAACATTATGCCATGGAATCGGTACGTCAAAAATCTCTTCCCAACTATTTTGCAATCTATATGGGACGGGTGTCAATCCTTTGGTCCTTAAATGAAACTGGTATACTTTTTTATTTATCACAATTTTCTTTAAACCAATTATGTTCTTTAATGCAGGGCCGACAGACAAGTTCCTTACTTTTTCCCCCTTCCACTTTCCTCTTCCATTTTTGCAGTAATGCTGCAATTATTTGGTTGTAATTTTGGGTAGAGTAGACATTTCCATATGTTTTTGTTAGCTGTATGTGCGTCATAACTCCACCAGTCCTACCTATGATATCATTTACGAAGATTATACCTTTTTAAACATTTTTTCAAAAAATAATTTTTTTTTATCAATTAGTATATTTGAGTTTAACCACAATATTTGTTGCATTATTTGTTCTGTCATTTCGTTGCAACCAACTTTCTATGGCTTGTTTTAGAAATAGTGATATTTGGGAGATGATTTCCTTTTCAAATAACTGAAAGTGAGAGGTTGTAATCTGAATAAAAGGAAAAAGGCCATTCTTGAACATTGGGTGAGACAATCTTACTAATTTGCTAGAGAACCAGTTCGGATTTAAGTATAATTTTTGTATGACTGAAGCTTTTAGTGATAGGTCTAATGCTTTAATATTTAATTATTTTTGTCCTCCGAATTCATATTCATTATATAAATAGGCCCGTTTAATTTTGTCTGGCTTGCCGTTCCAAATATAATTTAAAAAACTGTTCGCTAGGCGTAGGCAAGACCATAAGCAAATAGGTAAACTGGGATAATACTAAAGACTTAATCAGGGTAAATTGACTGTCACGGTTTCGGCCGAGGCTGCTCCTCTTCCTTGTTCGGGCAGGCTTCGGCGGTCGTCGTCTCCGGAGTACTAGCTGCCACCGTTCTATGTTTCATGTTCGTTTGGTTTTGTCTCTTTGTAACACCTGTCCCTTGTTTGTGTTTGATTGTGTTCCCTATTTAGTTTCGTTTGTTTGGGTCAGGTGTTATGCGTGATTGTATTTTGTCAGCTTGCCTCCGAGGAGTTTGTTCTCTCTCGTTTGTTGTATTTTTCGAGAGTTCGCACTGCGTGCGCTTTTTCTTGTTTTCCGCACTGTGTGTTGTGCGTAATTGTTCGCGCCGCCCGGTTGGGTTGGCGACTCTTTTCCTGTATTTGGATTTACTAAAGTCTGTTGAAGTCATCCTTGTTCCTGCGCTTGATTCCCTACACTCATCCACACACACCACTCTGACATTGACAGGTATTTACCTTTCCATGGTAGCAAGATCTTATCTATTTTTGATCACTTTCTATTCAAATGTATTGGAGTGAGATCATTTATTTCATTCCGGATATGTATTCAGAGTATATCCACATCACCATCAGACCATTTTATTGGTAAACTACATGGTAATGTCAAAATTGGATTTTTTAGTGATCCAATACGTAATATAGTACATTTATCATAATTTGGTTGTAACCCAGAGAGGTTAGAAAATGTATCTAGATCCTCTATGAGGCTGTGGAGGGCTTCTTCTTGTTTTTAGCTGATAGGAGTGGAACCCGGTGTGGACGTCTGCTGCAATAGCCCACCCGTGACGAGATGCCGTTCTGCACAAGATGCCGTTCTGTTTGTCTTTGGTCCGCATGTTGGCTTGCACGATTCTTGCCATTCTCCTTCGACCTCTCTCATTTCACCCACAGGACTGCCGCTGACTTTTTTGTTTGTCGCACCATTCTCTGTAAACCCTAGACACTGTTGTGCGTGAAAGGCCAGGAGGGCGGCCGTTTCTGAGATACTGGATCCGGCGTGCCTGGCACCATCGATCATACCACGCTCAAAGTCGGTTAGGTCACTCATTTAGCCCATTCTAACGTTCAAATCCAACAGTAACTGAATGCTTCGATGCCCGTCTGCCTGTTTTATATAGCAAGCCACGGCCACGTGACTCACTGTCTGTAGGAGCGATCCATTTTTGCGAACGGACTGGTGTACCTAATAAACTGGCCAATGAGAGTATATACACTACATATCAATGACCGTTTTTTACATTTTGATCTGGATAAAACATTCTGTATCACTGGGATCAGGTTTAACGCTGATCTCTTCTTTGTGGTAACAGGACATACTCAACAGAGTAAGGAAAGACTTGTAGTGAGTGATGAACTCACCATGTGTACCACCCCGGTCACCCCCACCACCTCCAGCATGCCATCGTCAATGCGAGGTTTCCCGTAGCGCGAGTCACCCTCTGATCCCCACAGGTCTGCCCCGGAGCCCCAGCTACACACACGCAGTTGTAAGTGCAGTGTTTCCGATCAATATGTACGTACTTAAGGTGTGAGTGGGTCAGGGGCCAGTGTGTATAAGCCAGTGCGTGAGGCCATTCTTCTTTAGGAGCATGCATCTTGAAGTGAATGTCATGCGTCATGAGTGTCTGATTGTCAGCCGTGTGTAGAGTTTAGCCGTTTGTGCTTGTGTGTGTATTTGCTACCTGGGGATGTTTAGGAAGATGAGGCCTTCTATGCTGGGCAGTTCTATGTCTTGTTTGTCCACCTGCAGTTTGAGGTCCTTGTGAAGGTTCCGTGTGTGACTCAGTTTCTGCAGACCCGCCTTCAGGTACACACCTTTGTTGTGGAACCTACACAGACACCAAAGATAAGTCGTTTTGGGGATATTCCCTTTTTGGGGATATTTTAAAAAGCAACTTCTCACCGGAGGTGGTCTCCTACCTGCTGTTGAACTTTCCTGGTTCCTCTTGACGGGCATGGTGGAAGTCCAGACTGAGCTCAGCATCGATGCCCAGCCCAAAATAGTTGTTCATCTGCACTATCTGCAACAAGGGAGACCCCCAGTTGAACGGCAACGCCAACAAGTGCACTCATGCATCGATTAAATGGCAATGTTGTTATAACAATGGCAATAGTTATAACATAAATCATATCTTTCTATATCTATTCATGTTTGTCAAGTTATTGTTTTGTGTGCATTGTCATATTGCGAAAGTAAACAATAAAAACTATAATTGCAAAAACATTAATCAAAACTGCATTATTCTGATTGGACCTTTGGTGGTTCCAGGAAGCAGTTCTCCTTGCCGTCATCTGTGATCTCCTGTGCATCCAGCAGAATAGTCCAACGGTCTATCTGCACCTCCTCCGCCTCGTCCACAGACACCAGGATGTGGTGGAGGTCCTCTCCGCTGTAGCCCGCCCCCCAGCGCAGGATCCGCGCCAGGTCGTTACCTGATGGGAGGCATTAGGGGGGGATTATTGGGAAAAAATCCTAAATCCAATAGTTCAACTACTGATGTGAGCTGATTAAAGCTAACCTATGCACACTACAGCAATTAGAAGAGAATGGTGTGTCCTCAGGGGTCCCGCTCACCTGTGCCGAGTGGGACAATGCCGATGGGGGGCTCGGGACAGACCAGCTTGTGTCTGATGTCCTCCAGGACTCCCAGGACCCAGCTCACTGTCCCATCTCCCCCACACACCAGCACCCGGAAGCGGGGCACCTCCCTAAACATGTGGAGTCTGTGGAGGATAGAAGAAAAATACAAGTTAGATTTGTAGCCTAGTTAGATATATCTGTTACATAGAAAATGACATACACGGAGTATACAGAACATAGACTGACCAGGTGAAAACTATGATCCGTTATTGATGTCACTTGTGAAATCCACTTCAATCAGTGTAGACGAAGGGGAGGAGACAGGTTAACGAAGGATTTTTAAGCCTCGAGACAATTTAGACATGGATTGTGATGTGTGCCATTCAGAGGGTGAATGGGCAAGACAAACGATTTAAGAGCCTTTGAACGGGGTATGGTAGTACGTGTCAGGCGCACCGGATTGTGTCAAGAACAGCAACGCTGTTGGGTTTTTCAAGTTCAACACTTTCCCATGTGTATCAAGAATGGTCCACCACCCAAAGGACATCTAGCCAACTTGACACAACCGTGGGAAGCATTGGAGTCAACTCAATATTTGGATGGTGTTCCTAATGTTTGGTATACTCAGTGTATATAACAATATATATATTTATTGTCAATCATATATTCACTGGTTGACATTTCTTTGTGTCCGTGTCATGGCTCACAAACATACATGGTAGACAAAACTATTTCCAAAGACCTTGCGGGAAAAAAAACATTGCACAACACAGACCCCCCTTCTACACAGACCCCCCTTCTACAAACACAACAGCTCTGACATCACACTGCTGAATGAGGATAACCACCATTTGTCTCACCCAGACAATGGTCCCCCATTGGTCATGTCAAACACTTGGTGGGGGTTCAGAAGCTTCCGGAAGCCGTAGAGGAGCTCTCGGCCCTTCAACTCGCCACTCTTGGGGTTGACAAACACCAGTAGGGGCGAGTCACCTTTGGGCAACTTGTTGTGCTGCAGGGGAGTTACAACAACAGCACTGTCAATGGAGTAAAGCAAGCCAGCTTCTTTCAAAGTTCAGTTCACGTAAATTACACTTTCAACTGTGATCTGGGTTTGTTTACGTCACATTGACGTAGCATTACCATGATCTCTGGTAGGACTAGGGAGGTGAGCTGCTGGTTGCTGACAGACGTGTCTTTGGCTAACATGTAGATCCTCTCAGCCTCAGAGAAACACGATATCTGCAACACCACTGCACCTTCAACGCAGACAGATAGACAGACAGGCAAACCTCGGAATCGATTAACTCCCACATTCAATGTTATGATGACATTTAGCACTTTGTATGTAATACACTAAAAGTGCTCCACATTGAAATGGTTTATTATAATAAAGACATCACAAGATAAATGGCTGTGGGCTATACAGAAGGCGTGATATAAATGGACCATTTAGCTCTTGGGCAGTGGCAGCAGCAGTGGGGCACTCACAGTCTGTAAGAAAGGGACTTATGTAACACTGAATGGGGCAGGAACCTGCTGCAGTGGCCTGCGGCAACACAGCAGTGACTTGAGCAGTGTCAAGCAGAGACACAGCCCAGAACAGGCCGTCTGGGGATGATGTGGAATGAGGGCATAGGGAAGGGGACAGGGAGGGGATTGTGGGGAGAAGAGAGTGACAACAGGGAGGGGACAGCAGGATGAGAGAGGGGGACGAGATGGAGGGGGGTGGAGAAGGGAGGGTGGTGCTCCATTGGCTGTTTCCATAGCGACGTACCCACCTTGGTTCCCGTAAACGTGTGTGATGGTGACCAAGTGACCTATGGAGCAGGGGAGAAGAGGAGAGCAGATTCACATCTAGTCAGTTAACAACAGTCTTAATCACATTTAAATCAACTATAGTCCATTTCAAGGAAAATGTTCAGGAGGATCTCTGGGGTAAAGTGAAATGAAAGGGGGACGGCACTGAACCTAGTGGGATTCCGTCCGTTTTATCTATTGCAAAGGAGCGGAATCATGATCCGATGTGTATAGACTCACTCTTCATAGCTAAGTGCTCCTGCAGCAGGTCTGCATATTCCTCCTTGCTCAGCTGTACAGGCAGTCTCTCTACCAGCAGGTTGACCTGCACAACCTGGTTCCTGCTCTCCACTATGTAGAAACGGGTCTGGTTCATCTGCCTTAGGGAGATCTGTCAGAAGCAAAAGGATACAGATAGAACACACACTGTCACGCCCTGGCTCTGGGGACTTTTATATGTTGAGCCAGGGTATTCGTTTCTATGTGTTAGTTTCTGGGTGTTAGGTTCTATGTTTCGTTTTCTATGTTCTTGTTCTAGTTTATGTGTTTCTATGTTGGCCGTGGTGGTTCCCAATTAGAGACAGCTGTGGCTCGTTGTCTCTGATTGGGAACCATACTTAGGCAGCCTGTTGTGCACTTGTCATTTGTGGGATCTTGTTCCGGAGAGGTTTGTGTTTTGTTAACCTTAGGACTTCACGTATCGTTTTGTAAATTGTTATTAAGTACTCATTAAAAGATGTACGCATATCACGCTGCGCCTTGGTCCGTTACTTACGACGATCGTGACACACACTCCTGTTCATAAACACCTACACACACATACGCACCCCCAATGACCCATAAACCTGAATGTCAGGTCGAAGTTCCTCATACTGTACCTTTCTTATCTCTTGCAGTTTGTCCAGCAGCAGCTCCTGGCCTGTTAGCACTTGTCTCTGAACTGGATGTGGAGAAAGAAAGAAAGAAAGAACACACACCATCAGTGAACTTTGATACAGTAATGAAGGCATATCAACAGAGTAAGAGACATCTTATGCTATGTAAAAGGCCAGCATTGATGTATAGGTCAGACATATTCCTGTTTCCTATTTCCTTACCTTGCTTACTGCCCATGTAAACTTCAACAAGACTGAAGCTTGATGGGTCTTCATCCTAGAGAAAAGAGCATCACCAAACAAGAGTATTGAACTAGAGTTGTCATTAACAGATACATTTATATAGTCAGAGCAATAGTTCAACCATTAATTTAAACTTTTGGGTACAATACATTTACATTTGAAGCATTTAGCAGACGCTCTTATCCAGAGCGACTTACTGGCCCAACGCTCTTAACCGCTAGGCTACCTGCCGCCCATACAGTACTTGTGCCAAGCTGTATTTAAGGTGGAGTGGTTGTGTTATGTTGGTGACCTGCTGGTAAGCTGTACCTGTCTTCCCAGTTGAGTGAGGACCTCCTTAATGACAGAATCCACAGTGCTGTTCTTGGAGATGGATATGTATGCCACAATAACCCTGTAAACAGACCCAGGTAGTAGAGATGGGAGATATCAAAGGTATGGTATGAGGGCAACTGTCACCTAGTCGGCTCTGGGATTCGAACCAGCGACCTTTGGATTACTGGCCCAACGCTCTTTTGACCAAAGCATTTTCTGATGCCTAATGAGTCCTTTGAGATTGACTCATTAGCGCATTTGAGATTTGCACTAGTGATGTGGTTATATCAGCTGGGCGGACGGGTTTAGGGTCATTCAATATTGTCTGGATGAAGGGCAGGTGGTTGGCAGGCGGGTTGAATAAAGAGAAAACAATACATAAAAAAATCCATTCATTTATCATTCTTGTGCAATTTAGATCTATAGGCTACATTGAGGTTTTTCTTTCATTATTTTAGGCTACCTGGCATTAGTGCGTAAGCCTAAGCTTTAAGGCCAAAGTGCACATGCGCCAAATAGCCTACACGCCAACCACCAAATGCTTTTGGGAACGGGCAGAAAAAGTTAACGTCAATCCACGGAGGCAAAAAGGACAATGTCGGAGTTTAATACAATAAGAGAAAAGCTGCGAAATGGAGAGTTGAAACTAAAGAGAAGGGAGGGCCAGAAAAGTAATGTTTGGGAAAGATTTGGTGAAGTGGTAAAAGAGAATTATACCAGTGCCGGCCGGCTATGTTATGTGTGATGATTGTGAGGCGCTATATAAATTCGACAGTCACAAGACGGGGACTTCGAATAGGCCTATGGCACGTCAAGGGAACTGTAGCCTACTGTTCAGATGGGTTAAATGGAAACTGAAATCTGGACACTGACTGTAGGTGTCACACCCTGGCTCTGGGACTCTATATGTTGAGCCAGGGTGTGTTCATTCTATGTGTCCATTTTCTATGTTGGGTATTCTAAGTTGTTCTATGTCTTTGTTTGCCTGTGTGACTCCCAATCAGAGGCAACGAGTGTCAGCTGTCGGCTGGTTGTCTCTGATTGGGAGCCATATTTAAACTGTATGTTTTCCCTTGGGTGTTGTGGGTTTTTGTTCCGTGTCGGTATTGTTAACCGTGGACTTCACGAGTCGTGTTTTGTTTTGATAACTTTAATTAAATAAAGTCATGTTTGTTTCACACGCTGCGCCTTGGTCTACTCACTCGGACGACGATCGTGACAGAAAAACCCACCATACCAGGACCAAGCAGCGTGTCCAGGAACACACGCAGGAGGTGACTCTTGTGGATGTCCTCCTCGGTTGGGGGCAGATTACCGAGGAGGAGGCCGTCCGGTACCGGAGGGCTATGAAGGGGGAGACCCAGGCAGGAGAGGAGCAGCGGCGTCAGCAGTGCCATTGTCGGAAGGACGAGAGGCACCCCCAATAATTTTTTAGGGGGGGGCACACGGCATGGGCGACTGGGCAGCAGGAGGCTGCCACAGGGCGAAATGGGAGACGAGGAGAGAAGGCCACCGGGTTACGGGAGCCATTGGCGAGAGGAGGGAAGGAAGTTGTAGAGGCACGGCGAGAGGTACTGAGGTGTATTGCCAGTCCGGTCCGGCCCGTTCCTGATCCCCGTTTAAGGCCAGTGGTGTGTGTTCCCAGTACGGTCCGGCCTGTTCCTGCTCCACGCACCAAGCCTACGGTGTGCGTCGCCAGCCCAGTCCGGCCTGTCCCTGCTCCACGCACCAAGCCTACGGTGTGCGTCGCCAGCCCTGTCCGGCCTGTCCCTGCTCCACGCACCAAGACTACGGTGTGCGTCGCCAGCCCAGTCCGGCCTGTCCCTGCTCCACGCACCAAGCCTACGGTGTGCGTCGCCAGCCCTGTCCGGCCTGTCCCTGCTCCACGCACCAAGACTACGGTGTGCGTCGACAGCCCAGCCCGGCCTGTCCCTGCTCCACGCACCAAGCCTACGGTGTGCGTCGACAGCCCAGCCCGGCCTGTACCTGCTCCACGCACCAAGCCTACGGTGTGCGTCGCCAGCCCTGCCCGGCCTGTTCCTGCTCCACGCACCAAGACTACGGTGTGCGTCGACAGCCCAGCCCGGCCTGTTCCTGCTCCACGCACCAAGCCTACGGTGTGCGTCGCCAGCCCTGCCCGGCCTGTTCCTGCTCCACGCACCAAGACTACGGTGTGCGTCGACAGCCCAGCCCGGCCTGTCCCTGCTCCACGCACCAAGCCTACGGTGTGCGTCGACAGCCCAGCCCGGCCTGTTCCTGCTCCACGCACCAAGCCTACGGTGTGCGTCGCCAGCCCTGCCCGGCCTGTCCCTGCTCCACGCACCAAGCCTGCGGTGTGCGTCGCCAACCCTGTCCGGCCTGTCCCTGCTCCACGCACCAAGTCTACGGTGCGCGTCGCCAGCCCGGTCCGGCCTGTTCCTGCCACTCGCACCAAGTCTACGGTGCGCGTCGCCAGCCCGGCCCCGCCCGTTCCTGCCACTCGCACCAAGCCAGGGGTGCGAGTCGTCAGTCCGGCACAAGCCGTGCCTAAGTCATCGGTGCCAATTCAGGTACCGCTCTACTGCTCCACTAAGGAGCTGAAGTCTACCGCTCCTGCTACGTCCAGTCCAGCTCCAGCCAGCGGGGCCAGACCGGACCAGGGGCGCTATGGGGGGTTTGTTGGAGGGTGGTGGGCAAGCCCGGAGCCGGAGCCGCCGCCGAGGAGGTATGCCCGCCCAGCCCTCCCCTGTTTTGCTTTAGTTGAGGCGCGGTCGCAGTCCGCGCCTTTAGGGGGGGGTACTGTCACACCCTGGCTCTGGGACTCTATATGTTGAGCCAGGGTGTGTTCATTCTATGTGTCCATTTTCTATGTTGGGTATTCTAAGTTGTTCTATGTCTTTGTTTGCCTGTGTGACTCCCAATCAGAGGCAACGAGTGTCAGCTGTCGGCTGGTTGTCTCTGATTGGGAGCCATATTTAAACTGTATGTTTTCCCTTGGGTGTTGTGGGTTTTTGTTCCGTGTCGGTATTGTTAACCGTGGACTTCACGAGTCGTGTTTTGTTTTGATAACTTTAATTAAATAAAGTCATGTTTGTTTCACACGCTGCGCCTTGGTCTACTCACTCGGACGACGATCGTGACAGTAGGTCTATAACCTCTCACATAGCCTTAATATGAACTCCTACAGAATAGAATTTACTTCAATTGACTAATTTCCTCAAATAACCCGTAACTCAGTAAAATCTTTGAAATTGTTGCATGTTGCGTTTTATATTTTTGTTCAGATTGAAGCATTCATTCTATTGATTTATGACATTATTCTGATGAGCAAGGGTTTATTTAGTCTTCTAGGGCAACATATAATGACAGAAGAGAAGCTGCATGTATCTAATTATAGACAAGTTAACTAACAAATAGCTTGGCAATTATAAGCAGAAACAGGCAAAAAAAATCCTGCACCCCCTGTCAAAATCGTTCTGCCGTCTTTGACTGTAACCTACAGCGCATTTTCTATATTAGCGGGTTAGGGTCGGGTGCAGTCCTCAGATTTTCCCTTTATCACATATGGTGGGGTGGTTGCGAATGGGTTATTAGCAATTGCGGGCGGGTGCAGGTGAACAAACAGCTGACCCACGCATCACTAATTTACGCCATGACTGAGCAGTTTCCCCATACAGTACTCACTTGAGCCAGCCGGCATAGATCTTGAGGACCTCTGTTTCCTGAGGTTTGGCCCTTAGGAGCCATGCCTCGGGCACATTCTCCTTAAAGATGGCCTTGTTGTCGGGGGTGCCGTTACGGTTGACGACGTCGTCGCTGTGTAGAGCCTGCTGGTCGTTGTCTTGGAGCTCATAGTCCAGCGGGTCATCTGGGATGTAGAAGGCCCTCAACGCTGACTCCTGCAGACAAGGATGAGATTAGGAGCTGGTGACCCTCGTCCTGGAGAGACCTATTGGATGTGCAGGCTTTAACTCTATTGCTGCTCTTAGAAACCTTTATTAGATGAATCAAGTGTGTTAGAACAGGGCTGGAGCCAAAGCCTGCATACCCAGTAGCTCTCCAGGAGGGTTGGCCACCTTGGATTAGGTTGTTCAAAACTATTGTTATTATCATTATAGATGCTACTAGTGATAGTACTGCGGTAGTATTGGTGATGATAGTAGAAATACTATTAGTAGTTGTTGCTGTAGTAGTTCAGCAATATTAGAGCAGTATTACAGTGGTAGTAGTAGGAGTTGTGGTAACAGAAATGAATGCACTCTTAAAACAATGAAGCACTTAATTAATCCAGTGTCAATCTGGTTTTAGGGAATGGGGAGAATCTCACCACCACTTCCTCATTCTTGGTCATCCGAGGAATGGAGACCAAACGGAAGTGGCTGCGCTTGACTGCATCATCCCCATCAAACACCCTGAGAACCTGCTTCCCTGCAGTTTGCAAAAAAACACACTCTTTAGACCAACGTGGTCAATTCTATGGACCTGTATAATTAGGATTAGGGTAGATTTGGATTTGATAACTAAGCACTAGCTAATGCTGCAGAACATCAGGAGCGGTAGGACCCCTGTTAGCTCAGTGTCATGCTCCAAATAGCAGAGCTAAAGCATGTTAAAATAGCTTTAAACCAGAAACGTTAGGGAATCTCTTTTCGAGCTGAAACATGGGAATAATCTTATATGTTTACATGTGGCTTCAATGATCACAAGGGGACATGCTTGGCTAAATACAGTGTGACAACTCATCCTGTATCTACCTGAATCTGGTGTGGTTGCCGGCTGGCACTCCTTTGTAGGTCTGTCAAGTTCTTCCAAGTTATCTGATAAAGCAAAGTTCAAGTTATAGGTACGTGAAAGGAAACAATTAGGAAATAGAATGAGCGTTGCATTTGCTACAGGTTTTTCCCACATACTTTCACATTGTTTCACTTCTGTGTGTAAACAGTCTACTGAAGCATGGATGCCTTTTTCATTTCAGGTTAAAGCCCAGCACAGTTCACCATTGCTCATCTTGCTTGACAAATGGCTTGTGACTCATCTTGCCTGACCTAGAACAAGTGACCAACAATAAGTTGACACTTGCTCCAGGCACCTGTCATTCCTGGCAGCCTAGGTGCCCAAGTGCGAATGCTTACAAAGGGAGTGAAAAGTTGACTATGTGGAGTTAGCAGTCTTACAATATCATACTGGAAACTCATTTTCTTGATTTACACTGAACCAAATTATAAACGCAACATGCAACAATTTCAAAGATTTTACTGAGTTATAGTTCATATAAGGAAATCAGTCAATTGAAAAAAGTTCATTAGGCCCTAATCTATGGATTTCATATGACTGGGAATACAGATATGCCTCTGTTGTTCACAGATACCTTCAAAAAAAAAGTGTTGGCGTGGATCAGAAAACCAGTCAGTATCTGGTGTGACCACCATTTGCCTCATGCAGCGCGACACATCTCCTTTGCATAGAGTTGATCAGGCTGTTGATTGTGGCCTGTGGAATGTTGTCCCACTCCTCTTCGGTGGCTGTGCAAAGTTGCTGGATAATGGCGGGAACTGGAAAACGCTGTCGTACACGTCAATCCAGAGCATCCCAAACATGCTCAATGGGTGACATGTCTGGTGAGTATGCAGGCCATGGAAGAACTGAGACATTTTCATCTTCCAGGAATTGTGTACAGACCCTTGCAACATGGGGCCGTGCATTACCATGCTGAAACATAAGGTGATTGCGGCGGATGAATGGCACGACAATGTGCCTCAGGATCTCGTGACGGTATCTCTGTGCATTCAAAATGCCATCGATAAAATGCCATTGTGTTCGTTACCATAGCTTATGCCTGCCCATACCACAACTCCACAGCCAGCATGGGGCATTCTGTTCACAACGTTGACATCAGCAAACCGCTCGCCCACATGACGCCATACACGCTGTCTGCCATCTGCCCGGTACAGTTGAAACCGGGATTCATCCGTGAAGAGCACACTTCTCCAGCGTGCCAGTGGCCATCGAAGGTGAGCATTTGGCCACTGAAGTCGGTTACGATGGCGAACTGCAGTCAGGCCAAGACCCTGGTGAGCACGCAGATGATATTCCCTGAGACGGTTTCTGACAGTTTGTACAGAAATTATTTGATTGTGCAAACCCACAGTTTCATCAGCTGTCCGTGTGGCTGGTCTCAGATGATCCCGCAGGTGAAGAAGCCGGATGTGGAGGTCCTGGGCTGGCGTGGTTACACGTGATCTGCGGTTGTGAGGCCGGTTGGACGTACTGTCAAATTCTCTAAAACGACGTTGGAGGCGGCTTATGGTAGTGAAATTAACATTCAATTCTCTGGCAACAGCTCTGTTGGACATTCCTGCAGTCAGCATGCCAGTTGCACGCTCCCTCAAAACTTAAGACATCTGTGGCATTGTGTTGTGTGTCAAAACTATACATTTTAGACTGGCCTTTTATTGTCCCCAGCACAAGGTGCACCTGTGTAATGATCATGCTGTTTAATCAGCTTCTTCATATGCCACACCTGTCAGATGGATTGATTATCTTGACAAAGGAGAAATGCTCACTAACAGGGATGCAAACAAATGTTTGTGCGTATGGAACATTTCTGGAATATTTTATTTCAGCTCATGAAACATGGGACCAACAGTTTACATGTTGCGTTTATATTTTTGTTCAGTATAGTTTCCAATGTGTATATTTTTTGTGTACACTGTTTAATATTCCTTTGTATGTACATTTCTGTGAGTGAAACAGTTGCTGAGAAGATGTGGCTTTGGGTAGGGGGAGGAGTAATGGATGGTGGAGACAAGCTTACCCAGCTCATTCTGGCAGCTCTCAGAGATGCGGTAGCAGTGCATCTTGCTAAAGTTCCTCGAGCATATTCGCACGCAAGCGGGGAGAAGGAGCATGTTGCGTAGCCGTCCCAGGCCGCACTCTGGTGGCACGATGAGATAACAGGCAGCGTGTGTCTGCAAAGTATGACACAAACGCTGTTGAAACAAGCCCATGCAACATGCTATATGGCATTATTAGCTACAGTTGTTTTTTAGTGGCGGTCCTTTTATTTTCGTTTTGAGTCTTACCGTAATACCACACCACTCACACCGCATCCCCGCCAGGACGTCTGAGGAGCCACAGGTGCGTCGGCAGACCTCACAGCGTGCACCTGAAGGAAAGTTCCCCTCCCGCCAATGGTGGGGGAACGAATCCTTGGACAAGAGGATTTTTAAAAAAGACAACAGAGAGAGAGGTGTTACAATAAGCAAGATAAGTAGACCAGTCACAACATAGGAATAAACTCATTATCCTGTTGGATGTGTTTTTATGTCAATCTAAAAGGACCAAACTTCCAAACATAATTTCTCTTAGGTCGTTCCAGTGTGATTGCTCAGAATCAGGCCCCGAACCCTCTCTATGGAACTCTTTGGCTCAAGAGGATTCCTCCCTTAACAGTGGCAGGTGATAAGTGGTAAGTGCCCAGTGCAGTCAAAAATGTGATTTTCCTGTGTTTTATATATATTTCCACACTATGAGGTTGGAATAATACTGTGAAATACAGCCTGAAATTTCAGCCTGTTTTGGTGGGATGGAGTTTTGGCCTGCCTGGTGACATCAACAGGCAGTAAATTAGTTATTAGACCAATAAGAAAGAGAGTTCCAAACCGCTCTGTCAGCTAGTTTTCAGTTTTCCCCTCCCCACTCAGACCACTCCCAGACAGTCCTAGCAAAGATCTTGCTTAAGAAATTGGTCTTTGCTAAGAAGCTATTTTTGTTTCTTTTTGACCATTGTAATTTAAAACAATCACAGAAAGGTACTTAATTGTTACCCAGAAGTGATTTGATATTGAGATAAGAACGGCTGCATTGGACCTTTAAAGCTACAATCTGTAACTTTCATTTTAACTCAAAAGTGCTACCCCTGCACTTGTCTTCTGTTTTGCTTCTTGGCCTAATGAGTTTATAGTATCTTAACATGCCACTGGGGGAATTAAATGAAAGTTGTGAACAGAATACACCTTTTAGACAGAAGGCTTGTGATACTTACAATGTCCTGACTCCCATCCTGGTGGCAGAGACGGCAGTCGCCACAACTGAACGCCGCACAGTCAGAGTGGGCATGCAGCTCACAAACTGAAACCAGAACCAATGGTTACATTACTTCTGTCAAAGTCACTACTACCACTGATGGACGAGCTCCCAATCAGATTTCCTCAGAGGAAGTTGAAATATAATTTGAGTGTACATAGAATGTACTTAGTGTGTGTAAACTTGTGCGTTAACTTTGCCATGTTGCTTATGTACACATACGCTGAGGTTTAGCTTGCTAGATTTCACTCATTTGTAACATCGTGACCTGTACACTTCTACTAAGTGAACCTGCAAAACTTTGGCCATAAGTTGCATGTACACTGCCAGTCAAAAATCAAGGGTTTTTCTTTATTTTTACATTGTAGAATAATAGTGAAGACATCAAAACTATGAAATAACACATATGAAATCATGTAGTAAACAAGAAAGTGTTAAACAAATCAAAATATATTTTATATTTGAGATTCTTCAAATAGCCACCCTTTGCTCCCGAGTGGCGCAGCAGTCTAAGGCACTGCATCTCAGTGCATGAGGCGTCACTACAGACCCCCGGTTCGATTCCAGGCTGTATCACAACCGGCCGTTATTGGGAGTCCCATAGGGCGGCGCACAATTGGCCCAGCGTCGTCCGGGTTTGGCCGGTGTAGGCCGTCATTGTAAATAAGAATTTGTTCTTAACTGACTTGCCTAGTTAAATAAAGGTTAAATGTTAAAATGGCATTCCCTCAACCAGCTTCACCAGGAATGCTTTTCCAATAGTCTTGAAGGAGTTCCCACATATTCTGAGAACTTGTTGGCTGCTTTTCCTTCACTCTGCGGTCCGACTCATCCCAAACGATCTCAATTGGGTTGAGGTCGGGGTAATGTGGAGGCCATTCATTACTCTCCTTCTTGGTCAAATAGCCCTTACACAGCCTGGAGGTGTGTTGGGTCATTTTACTGTTGAAAAACAAATGATAGTCCCACTAAGCCCAAACCAGATGGGATGGCGTATCAATGTAGAATGCTGTGGTAGCCATGCTGGTTAAGTGTGCCTTGAATTCTAAATAAATCACAGACAGTTTCACCAGCAAATCACCCCCACACCATAACTCCTCCTCCATGCTTCACGGTGGGAACCACACATGCGGAGATCATCCGTTCACCCATACCGCATCTCACAAAGACACAGCGGTTGTAACCAAAAATCTCCAATTTGGACTCCAGACCAAAGGACAGATTTCCACCGGTCTAATGTCCATTGCTCGTGTTTCTTGGCCCAAGCAAGTCTTCTTCTAATTGGTGTCCTTTAGTAGTGGTTTCTTTGCAGCAATTCGACCATGAAGGCCTGATTCACACAGTCCCCTCTGAACAGTTGATGTTGAGGTGTGTCTGTTACTTGGAACTCTGTGAAGCATTTCTTTCGGCTGCAATTTCTGAGGCTAATGAACTTATCCTCTGCAGCAGAGGTAACTCTGGGTCTTTTATTCCTGTCATGGTCCTCATGAGAGCCAGTTTCATCATAGTGCTTGATGGTTTTTGCGACTGCACTTGAAGAAACTTTCAAAGTTCTTGAAATGTTCCGTATTGACTGACCTTCATGTCTTAAAGTAATAATGGACTGTCGTTTCTCTTTGCTTATTTGAGCTGTTCTTGACATAATATGGACTTGGTATTTGACCAAATAGGGCTATCTTCTGTATACCCCCCCTACCTTGTTACAACACAACTGATTGGCTCAAACGCATTAAGGAAAGAAATTCCACAAATTCACTTTTAAGAAGGCACACCTGTTAATTGAAATGCATTACAGGTACCTCATGAAGCTGGTTGAGAGAATGTCAAGAGTGTGCAAAGCTGTCATCAAGGCAAAGGGTAACTATTTTTTGGTTACTACATGATTCCATATGTGTTATTTCATAGTTTTGATGTCTTCACTATTATTCTACAATGTAGAAAATAGTAAAAATAAAGAAAAACCCTGGAATGAGTAGGTGTGTCCAAACTTTTGACTGGTACTGTACATTGTGCCATGGGTCGTATGTGCATTGTACGCTGTGAAAGCTCTTAAAAAACCAACCTTCACAGCGAACAGCAGTGTTTCCCTCCAGATGCTTTCGACACACACAGCATAATCTCTTTTTCTGCCCTGCTGGACCAAAGCAATGGGCGACAGGGACCTGAAGTTCACAAATGGACAAAAAAGGAATATGATCAAAAACACCATGACAAAGGATTGCCGTGCCAGCGTGCACTCAACAGGAGCATGCAGTCATCCATCAGATCACAAGCAGTAACAGAGCAGTGTAACCTTATGGTGTCAGTGTCACTCACCCGCACCAGTGTCGGGGCCATGCATGAACACACAGTCCTCACAGTCTTCAGGCACTTCTCATGACACATAAAGTTACACACTAGGGGTGGGAGGAGACACCAAATAACAGAGTCAGTCAGTTGAGGAGCATCAGGAGCATCAATAACTAGGCTATCCAAAGTACCATTCATATTCTTGTAATTCGATTTTGTTGTAACATTGTCTATGAACCATCTTTCAGTGTTTCCCCTATATTCATTTAGCAGCCGTGCACCGCTAGCTAAGATACAGTAACGAAATGCTAGCTAATTTTCATTTTTTGTTAATATAGAATCGGCTGGTGATGTCATTGAGATCAAGATATAAAATTTAACTGTCCTCAATTTTCAGATGAGTTTCAAAGGAAGAGAACATAATTAAATGTTTATGCATTTTGGAGTAGAATGTCCTTTTACCACCCCTGCTGAAATAAATCCTAAGGGAAACACTGCCTTTGTATAGGCTAATGCATTATGAATGCATTAGTAATGCCTTCATCCAATAATGCATTATGGTGTTTGCTAAGCATTCACAGTAGCCTAATAGATGCACATATCTTCAAACTCAGTCAAAGTGTATTACATAGGCCTACTTGTGGTTTATAGAAACGACTACTGAAAGTGGTTCCTGACAAGGTTATGGCTCGGGGTCTATATTCAAACTGTGTTGAAAGAAGCAGAGGTTCGTCACAAAGGAGCAGTCGACCTCAAGCTGGTTAGGGAGGCTTTAGTCCTTGTCCGTCCATTGCCCTCTTTGAAGAACATCTCTGATAGGTCCTTTTCCTTGTACCAGGCCATACCCAGCACAATACATCTACTGAGATATTATGGGCTAGATAGCATAGTACAAGTGTACTAATAAGGCAACCTGTCTAACAACAAGAGTGTATGAGAAGCAGCCACATTCATGGAGGCGAATGCAGTGTACGCTTCAGGTACTAGTCTAGCATAGTTTTGCATCAATTTGACACATTAACAAATAGGATGTTACTGCATTTAAGTGGGCACATAGTCTAAAATATAGCACCATTGTAGCATTATAATTTTTTTATGCTGTGTCTAGGGTGTTTTGCTTTTACAGATGCTCTGCCTCTGCTCTCCAGAATCCAGTCCCCTGTTGCCATGCCGACCAGTTAAAGTATATCATGACTTCACTGCAGCTGATTGCGCAAAAGAGGCTTTGAATCTCTCCTCGTCACTCTGCATGGTTAACACTTACTGTTATCCATCATCTTCTGTTGTGTTGTGCAGTGCTGCTCCTATATGCTTTAGTGCTAAGCGAGGGGTAGCTTCGCTTACTAAATGTTCTATTCACGTTTTCAATCTTTTTCATGTGAGCCACATTTTCAGATGTCAACTATGATGGATAAATCATTTAGGCAAAGAGAGGGACTTTACTAAATTCACATTAATTGATAGAATCACAGTGTCAGTCTGTGCATGACGATGGTATAGCCCCAAAAGCCGCAGTGATTTTCCAAACACAAACAAACTCGTTGGACACACTCTCTCTCTCACTCACACACACACACAGCTTCTCCACTCGCACACACAATGACACACACAAGCATGCCATCATTCGAGTACTGCTCTATGAATATACTGTACATGATGACAATATCTAGAAAAGTTTAGAACATATAAGCTTTATTTAAGCTCCAAATGCTTCAGTTTGTGCATCCATTCAACAATTCAGAGTGAATTCCCCAATGTCAAATACATTTGACATTTCAGTTGAGCGGTTTCAACTCAAATAGTCTGGTCAAGTGAAGAAACAAAAACAACTGTCATGTTCTCATGTAAACCAACCTACCTTCACAAATGAATCCGATAAGACCCCATATGAAATCACTGCAGCTGTGGCAGAACGTTGGTTTGGTGAGAGTCACTTTCCTAAAACAGTGTCCGGGTGCGCTGACCTGGTACCTTGAGCGAGAGCCAGGGGACTGTTGAGGCTTTTCCCTCCCGGACAAGGGGCTAACGCTTGGGCTTTCCATTTTGGAATTATCATTCTTGGCTCGAGCGCTGTCTGCCATCGTATCTGTGCACCACAAGGGTCGCTTACAATGAAAACTTAGCTAGTTAAAATATGTTTTCCGCTGCCAAGCGTCAAACTAGCGCGCTCCAAGCTACGCGTTATACCCCGCCGCTGTGTCATTCATTACACCCCTTGGAACCAGTTGTGCCAGCTGCTGAAGCCATAGCGGTCATGAATTTAGCGAGTTAGCTAACAACAATAACGTTAGACATGTCAGTTAGCTGCATTGCAAAACATTTAATAAAAATAAGTATTGAATGATCCAGAACGATGGTTAATTCACAACAACACACTTCAGCTGAGTCTTGTCGCTAGTCACCTGGAAACATGAAAAATAAGCTTACTGGCTAACGGAAGCTAGCAAGCTACATTTGCTCGCAAAAAAAATTAAAAAGCAACTTCAAAGAAAATCCATCATAAGTGTCAAGCTAACTAATTAGCTAATTTTTACGCCCGCAGTTTACATAGCTCTGTGTAGCCGTTTTCATCCGCCCTCAGCGCCCAGGCAAAATGAGTGAGTGAGTGACTAGCGTCAGAGAATATTAACAAAGACAGCACAGTTTGAGGATAGCTAGGCAGAAACTGCTTCTCCAATAGCAATCCCCCATAACGCTTGTAGGCGATGTCATTGCGACGTTGGCTAGCTAAACTCATGTGCAGAAACAAGTCATCGGATTTAACGGTCGTCTCGCGCAGAACTGTGCATGTGCAGGCCGTAAAAGGCACTACTTCGACATAAAAAGTAGTTTTTGACGAAAATGAAAACGTGTCAGTTTGTCACTTTCACGAGGTTGGGGTAATAACATGTTCAACTACTAAAGACATTGGCTCGAATCTAGGTTGCGCCTTTAGATTTCGAGAAAATTAACATTAATAATGTTTCACTTCTCTGATTGGGCTTGTTCAACATCGCAGCCGACATTGCATGCGACTGCTGACTGGCTGATCTACAATGAACTTTGCATCATAAATAACTACTTATTATTATTTGTAGATCAGTCAGTCACCATGTTCCCATGCATTACGGGTTTGAACCTCTCGAACACGGCCATTGACTTCAAGCCCAAACCCCCGGCCTTCTTCTGATTAGTCTGTTTCGCAAGCGTTCCCGGAAGTCTCTCGATGTTGCGCCTCTGGGTTTAGAAACTCTGTGATATTAACCCATTTAATCCCATCAATCGCAATAGTGAAGAAAAAACACTTTTGTACGTTACAGGCTCTAGAGAAGTTAAAGTTGTACTTATCAACAAATGTGGTATATATTATGCATTATAAAGGGGTCTAGTATGATTCAGAGAAGTTTCATATGATTTCTCAAAATGGTCACAAGACCACAAGCATAAATCTCCAAGGTGTACTTTCACAGACGAATTTGGCACCAGAAGTCTGTATTCAACATCTTAAAAAGCAAATACATTGTTGACATTTTAAAATATTTTCTTTGTGTATGTAAAGTGTTGGTCCCATGTTTCATGAGCTGAAATAAAAGCTTATTTCTCTAAAATTCTGTGCACAAATGTGTTTATATCCCTGTTAGTGAGCATTTCTCCTTTGCCAAGATAATCGATCCACCTGACAGGCTTGGCATATCAAGAAGATAATTAAACAGCATGATCATTACAGGTACACCTTGTGCTGGGACAATAAAAGGCCACTTTAAATTGTGCAGTTTTGTCACACAACACAATGCCACAGATTTCTCAAGTTTAGAGGGAGCGTGCAATTGGCACAATGACTGCAGGAATGTCCACCAGAGTTGTTGCCAGATAATTTAATGTTAATTTCTCTACCATAACCTGCCTCCAATGTAGTTTTAGAGAATTTGGCAGTACGTCCAACCGGCCTCACAACCGCAGACCACGTGTAACCACGCCAGCCCAGGACCTCCACATCCGGCTTCTTCACCTATGGGGTCGTCTGAGGGGGGGTGGGGAGTATATCTGTCTGTAATAAAGCCCCTTTGTGCGGAAAAACTCATTCTGATTGGCTGGGCCTGGCTCCCCAGTGGATGGGCCTGGCTGCTAAGTGGGTGGGCCTATGCCTAGTCATGTGAAATCCATAGATTAGGGCCTAATTTATTTATTTCAAATGACTGATTTCCTTATATGAACTGTAACTCAGTAAAATCTTTGAAATTGTTGCATGATGCGTTTAAATTTTTGTTCAGTATATAATGATTAAAGGGTCTAGTTTACATATGTGCCTTCATTTTCAATACATTGAATCCATGGATGCTTGTGGTACAGTATATTAAAATATCTTAGCGGTCACATTTGTGACCAATGGGAAAGTGGCTCTAATTTATTATATACAGTATATTTAATCACAGGAGATTCTTTATTTTTTCAGTAGATTGAAGTTGAGTTGGGTTATGGATATACTTGATCAATATTATTTTACAGATGATTTTACTATTACCCATTAGCATTATTGTGTTTAAATCCGTGATTTTGACTGTAAAACATCATATGTTGTTATTTCAAGGGGAATTGGTCATAATTGACCCATAAACTGAATTAGTGTAATAACTTAACACATATTTAATGTCAATAGGTTTGTTTAGTGTCTCTTGCACAATGGTAGACCTGGTTTATGTGAGTTTTGCTGAATAGTCACAAGGGTAGACCTAGTTTATCAGAGTATTGGAACACAGCCACAGGTGTAAACCGGGTTCATATGTACAGTACCAGTCAAAAGTTTGGACACACCTACTCATTCAAGGGTTTTTCTTTATTTTTACTATTGTTATGATGAGTTTCTCGGGTATCAAGTAATTAAGAATGTAAGGATATACTTAGACACTTTTGATGGGGAGTTCATATAAGATATTTAATAGGTACCATGGTTCGTTATAACAGAAGGACAGAGCTTTGCCTCTACCATCTCCGAACTCCAGAACAAAGAGCCACTCTCTCTATATATACACTCTGTTACAAGTTTCTTCACGAACATCTGTTACCCCTCAGTGGGCATTACCTTCTTTGATGTTATTACCCTTTACCCCATGTCATATTACCCTTTACCCCAAGTCCAATTTGTAAGTCGCTCTGGATAAGAGCGTCTGCTAAATGACGTAAATGTAAATGTAAATATATCCTGTCCATCAATTATTCTAAGATCAACCTCAGTAATCTCCTTTGACATAAGGAATGCAGACTCTGTGGCACCAAGTCACTTATCTACTAACTCTACCTTGGTTTCTGTCACGCCCTGACCTGGAGAGACTGTTATTCTCTAGGTAGTTTGGTCAGGGTGTCAAAGTCTATGTTTTGTATTTCTATGTTTGGCCGGGTGTGGTTCCCAATCAGAGGCAGCTGTTGCTCGTTGTCTCTGATTGGGGATCATACTTAGGCAGCCAGTTGTCCTGCCTGGGTTGTGGGATCTTGTTTATGTTCCATGTTAGGCTTGTATGTGTTTAGCCTGAGGACTTCACATTACGTTGTTTCTTGTTTTGTTTATGTTTATTGAGTTAATAAACATGTACGCTTTTCACGCTGCACCTTGGTCTGACCCGTCTCTCAACGATCGTGACAGTTTCCCACAACACTATAAAAACCTCATATCAACTATTTTTTTACATTGTAGAATAATAGTGAATAACTATGAAATAACACATGGAATCATGTAGTAAACAAAAAAGTGTTAGACAAATCAAAATATATTTGAGATTCTTCAAATAGCCACCCTTTGCCTTGATGACAGCTTTGCACACTTTTGGCATTCTCTCAACCAGCTTCACCTGGAATGCTTTTCCAACAGTCTTGAAGGAGTTCCCACATATGCTGAGCACTTGTTGGCTGCTTTTCCTTCACTCTGCCGTCTGACTCATCCCAAACCATCTCAATTGGGTTGAGGTCAGGGGATTGTGGAAGCCAGGTCATCTGATGCAGCACTCCATCACTCTCCTTCTTGGTAAAAAAGCCCTTACACAGCCTGGAGGTGTGTTGGGTCATTGTCATGTTGAAAAACAAATGATAGTCCCACTAAGCCCAAAACCAGATGGGATAGCATATCGCTGTAGAATGCTGTGGTAGCCATGCTGGTTAAGTGTGCCTTGAATTCTAAATAATACACAGACAGTGTCACCAGCAAAGCACCCCCAAACCATAACACCTCCTCCTCCATGCTTTACGGTGGGAACTACACATGCCGAGAACATCCGTTCACCCACACGCGTCTCACAAAGACACGGTGGTTTGAACCAAAAATCTCCAATTTGGACTCCAGACCAAAGGACAGATTTCCACCGGTCTAATGTCCATTGCTCGTGTTTCTTGGCCCAGGCAGGTCTCTTCTTCTTATTGGTGTCCTTTATTAGTGGTTTCTTTGCAGCAATGTGACCATGAAGGCCTGATTCACATAGTCCCCTCTGAACAGTTGATGTTGAGATGTGTCTGTTACTTGAACTCTGTGAAGCATTTATTTGGGCTGCAATTTCTGAGGCTGGTAACTCTAATGAACTTATCCTCTGCAGCAGAGGTAACTCTGGGTCTTCCATTCCTGTGGCGGTCCTCATGAGAGCCAGTTTCATCATAGCGCTTGATGGTTTTTGTGACTTGAAATGTTCAGTATTGACTGACCTTCATGTCTTAAAGTAATGATGGACTGTCATTTCTCTTTGCTTATTTGAGCTGTTCTTGCCATAATATGGACTTGGTCTTTTACCAAATAGGGCTATCTTCTGTATACCACCCTATCTTGTCACAACACAACTGATTGGCTCAAATGCATTAAGAAGGAAAGAAATTCCACAAATTAACTTTTAAGAAGGCATACCTTTTAATTGAAATGCATTCCAGGTGACTACCTCTTGAAGCTTGTTGAGAGAATGCCAAGAATGTGCAAAGCTGTCATCAACGCAAATGGTGGCTATTTGAAGAATCTCAAATGTAAAATATGTTTTGATTTGTTTAACACTTTTTTTGAGCGTTGTGCCAGTAACCGGAAGGTCGCTGGTTCTAATCCCCGAGCCAACTAGGTGAAAAATCTGTCGATGTGCCCTTGAGCAAGGCACTTAACCCTAATTGCTCCTGTAAATCGCTCTGAATAAGAGCGTCTGCTAAATAATGTAAATGTAAATGTAAATGTGTTATTTAATAGTTTTGATGTATTCACTATTATTCGACAATGTGAATGGGGCTGGGCCACATGTGTTAAACCATTGTACTATAAGTTTAGCATTGAAATTATTAGCATATACAGGTCAGAGGTCACAGGACTAAGATATGCAAATAACAGGGTTGGGGTGTGCCGCTAATAGCTGCATATACAGTGAGCTCCAAAAGTATTGGGACAGTGACACATTTTTTGTTGTTTTGGCTCTGTACTCCAGCACTTTGGATTTGAAATGATACAATGATTATGAGGTTAAAGTGCAGACTGTCTGCTTTAATTTGAGGGTATTTGCATCCATAGTCCCCCCATTTTAGGGGACCAAAAGTATTGGGACAAATTCACTTATATGTGTATTAAAGTAGTAAAAAGTGAAGTATTTGGTCCCATATTCATAGCAGGCAATGACTACATCAAGGTTGTGACTCTACACATTTGTTGGATGCATTTGCTGTTAATTTTTGTTGTGTTTCAGTTCTCTCCTAATTTAGCAGGAATTTAGCCCGAAATGATTTCAGAAATGTGATTCGTTGATGATAGGCCTATGACATTGACCTACGTCTCGTTTTGTGCTGCGCATAATATCAGATCCAATTAAAGATTGGAGAAGTGTTTAACATCACCAGTACCACATCCTTATGATATATATGTTCACATAAACGCAACACGAGACAGCTTGGAATGTCTGACTGAAATACGGGACAAATCAACCTTTTTTTTTCTAAATTACTGGTGTTGATAAAATGCGGGACATAATTGTTTGGTTGCAAGACACGAGACAAAGGGCCAAAATGCGGTACTCTCCCTCACAATCCGGGACACTTTCTCACCCTAGTTACAAATTCTTTAGAAACTCTTCCCACTGGGCACACACTGTTTGAATCAACGTTGTTTCCAGTCATTTCAATGAAATTATGTTGAACCAACGTGAAATAGACGTTGAATTCACGTCTGTGCCCGCTCAGTGGGTTTGTGTTATTCAGTACCGTACTTTTTTTCTGCCCATAATCTTTCGGCATGTGGCATTTCACCTACCACCAGCATCAGTATTTTGCCAAGGTCAAATTAATTGGTGGAAACCTGACAAATCCTCAAACTAATCCACTCAAAAGTAAAGTGCATGGGCAGGGCCGGCAACAGAACGAATCAGTTGGATGGGTATTTGATATGCGCATTTTCTTGATAGAGTTTCATTTAAATAATAACGGTTTTGTTTCTCAAAATTGTTGTCACGTGGTTAATCATAAAAATCTGAATTAAAATGATGCCATATGGACATATAAAGATATAAAGTAATTAGCTCATGGAACTCAGAGATAGCCTCTATAGGCCAATGCAGCAGTAGGCCTATAACTTCCATCGCCAACTAAGTAAAATATATAGGCCTAAAGCAAACAAATAAAAACAGTAAAACATATCCTGATGAAAATGCAGGTTCTTTCAATCGCATTAAGCTCTCTTCTCCGCCGGTCTCCCTCCCTTTCTATGTCTTAACTTGAGCTATTACTAGGTTGACGTACTCAGGCGCTCGAGCTCCATCAACGGAGAAACCACACACACACATGCGCATTGCTCACATGGAGCACTCCAAACAAAATACTATTAAAAAATTGACAAAACTCCTAAATGATGCTCATGAAATAAACCAAAACTTGTTTCTCACAAGTGTAGCAGGTTGTGAACTGTGCAAACAACTTTTCCACTTCCAGAATGATAACGGTAAATGACTGTAATACATGCATTGACATAAATTAATGTAACCTAATTATGGGGATTAAGGGTACATTTACTAGGCCAACTAGTTACATATGTAATGGTGAATTGATCAAAATAAACAATCAAAGGGCAAACAATTCACACAATGACACAATGAATTTGCAATAATTGTCAGGAGACAGCGGAGCACATTCTGGAGAGCTGAGTGCATGCATTCTGGAGAGAGACGCGACATATCTTAACCCACACACCCCTCCCCTTCTACTTGTCTCAACATTTTAAATTATACTCAAGACACATTATCTTCCCACATTTTAGATGCTTTTCACTGACTTCAGCGAACTCAATAATCAGCTAGGCCTATTGCCACGCACGCTGCCCAAATTGCTGGCTTCCCAAATGTGATTTGAACAATCCACAGCTATTTTATTTTTTTAAAGAAGCTAATGATCCTCTGTGGCTAAGTCAAGCTCTCTGGTAAAGTATTTTGAATTATTTTATTTAGACATGAGTAATTATATAATTTGGGCAAAATATCTATTTACTTTAGGGGAAGCCAGCATCCAAACAGTGCACTGTGCACCCGCCAACTTCCCTTTCTAATTCGCAAATGGCTGAAACCAGATATCTGTATATAATGATGAGATGCTAATTTCTCCGCCCTAACAATACAAGTCGTTGTCCCAAAGGCGGGAATTATAGATTGTAAAGGCGGAAATGCAGGCGACAAGTTTAGGTCTTCAAATGATGCCTATAGAAACGCATTGGGTTTATTCAGGACAGATTTTGGCGAGAGTGAGCCCTCTCGCTTTGCCTCTTCCTCTCTGCTGAAACTAGCGAGCGAAACAGCGCCCCTGTCTTACGATTTGTAGCCAATGTACAATATCATCTGATACTCTTTGGCCAGAAAAATTATGACATGCCATACTGCATGCCATACTCCTTTTGTCCAGACAGCATCAGATACATGGTCTACACATATTTGACAGAGGGGCGCTGTTTTGCTCGCTCCGATTGTTTAGCTGAGATTGATGCGTCTTTCGGTCAAATAAATGATCAATACTTCAGTATTTTATTTGAACGGTCAAGGAGGTACGGTAGGCCGGGGCCAGGCCCTATAGGCCCGCCTAAAACGTCGGCCCTGTGCATAGGTGTGCTTCATCATAAACCCTGGCCTCTGCCTCTCATCTCGTGGCTGGCATTCTGGGCAAAGAATAGTTAGTGCCACCTAGTGGTATTTAGGTGAAAATACATCCGACTACTCTCACATGACATGCACAGATAGAGAGCCCAGTTTCTCCAAAACATTTAATCCAGATCAAAATTGTGTAGTGTTAAATGCTGCTCATTCTTCAGATTTGGTCCCTCATTTTTGGATGTAGGTAAGAGAGAACTGAACCAAATCTCTAACATTTACATTTACATTTTAGTCATTTAGCAGACGCTCTTATCCAGAGCGACTTACAGAAGCAATTAGGGTTAAGTGCCTTGCTCAAGGGCACATCGACAGATTTTTCACCTAGTCGGCTCGGGGATTAGAACCAGCGACCTTTCGGTTACTGGCACAACGCTCTTACCCACTAAGCTACATATGCTACAAATATCATTTTATATGATCGAATGACATTTGGGCAAAATATAATCTAAAGTATAATAATAATAATAATATGCCATTTAGCAGACGCTTTTATCCAAAGCGACTTACAGTCATGTGTGCATACATTTTTGTGTATGGGTGGTCCCGGGGATCAAACCCACTACCCTGGCGTTACAAGCGCCGTGCTCTACCAGCTGAGCTACAGAGGATTGAATGTTCACGATTGAATGTTCTGAAAAACTGGGCCCCATTTCAGGAAAGGAATATCACATTTTGTATTATATTGTAGGCCTATCTACATAAATAACGTTTACCAAATAGAGAATGCATGGGCCTTGACCTCACTAGAATTAAAATACTTCCACGTCACTGTTTTAGGTTTCATGCTCACTTTCTACATTAGCCATTTAGCAGATGCTCTTAGTATGGGATTTTCCTACAAGAAATGAATCGGACAACTATAGGAACCAAAATCCTTGAGATCCAATATTTAACTTTTTTTTTTAAGTATTGCAAATACCAATATTCTCTAAAACAAACATGACTACCGTTCACAGGCTTGTGTACAACTACAATGAACAAAAATATAAATGCAACATGTAAAGTGTTGGTCCCATGTTTCATGAGCTGAAATAAAAGATCCCGGAAATTTTCCAAACACACAAAAGGTTATTTCTCGCAAATTTTGTGCACAATTTTTTTTAAATCCCTGCAAGTGAGTATTTATTCTTTGCCAAGATAATCCATCCACCTGACAGGTGTGTCCTATCAAGAAGCTGGTTAAACAGCATGATCATTGCACAGGTGCCCCTTATGCTGGGGACAATAAAGGGCCACTAAAATGTGCAGTTTTGTCACACAACACAATGCCACAGATGTCTCAAGTTGAGGGAGCGTACAATTGGCATGCTGACTGCAGGAACGTCTTTTTAGAGAATTTGGCAGTATGTCTAACCAACCTCACAACCGCAGACCACGTGCATGGCGTCGTGTGGGAGTGCAGTTTGCTGATGTGGACAGAGTGCCCCATGGTGGCGGTATGATATGGGCAAGCATAAGCTACAGACAACGAACACAATTGCATTTTATCAATGGCAATTTGAATGCAGAGCTACGGAGGCCTATTGTCGTGCCATTCATCCGCCACCATCACCTCATGTTTTAGCATGATAATGCACAGCCCCATGTCTCAAAGATCTGTACACTTTTCCTGGAAGCAAAACATTTCCCAGTTCTTCCATGGCCTGCATACTCAGACATCTCACCCATTGAGCATGTTTGGGACGCTACAACCGTGTACAACTGCATGTTCCAGTTCCCACCAATATCCAGCAACTTCACAAAGCCATTGAAGTGGAGTGGGACAACATTCTACAAGCAACAGCCTGATCAACTCTATGCAAAGGAGATGTCACGTTGCATATGACAAATGGTGGTCATACCTGATACTAACCAACGGCCACTTTTTGGGGGGAATCTGTGACCAAAAGTGCATATCTGTATACTCAGCCATGTGAAATCCATAGATTAGGGCCTAATTCATTTATTTCAAATGACTGATTTCCTTATAGGCACTGTAACTCCGTAAAATCTTTGAAATTGTTGCATTTACATGTTTTTCCCGGTATAAATGAACCGCATTGGAAACAAGCTAATTTCACCTTCATTAACTCCCTTGTAATGTTAAAGTATACATTTCC
The DNA here is from genome assembly GCF_964263955.1 of Coregonus lavaretus. NCBI lineage: Eukaryota > Metazoa > Chordata > Actinopteri > Salmoniformes > Salmonidae > Coregonus > Coregonus lavaretus. The sequence continues at coordinate 12,578,292 of NC_140019.1, forward strand.
AAGAAATTACTATTGGCTTCACTTAGTATACATTACCCATGATCATATTGAATGACAAACAAATGTGTTCAACCATGTTTCTTTTATTGCGGGTATAATAAAAAATAAAGTACAGCCAAAGGTTGCCAGATACAGGAAACATGAAAAGTGAAAAAGCAACACCAGTCAGATGTTTCATAAGGAAAGAAAACTGACGATTTAAGCCAACTCCTCTTCACCCTCCTCCTCTTCAAACTCGCCCTCCTCCTCTGCAGTGGCATCTTGGTACTGCTGGTACTCAGACACCAGGTCGTTCATGTTGCTCTCTGCCTCAGTGAACTCCATCTCGTCCATGCCCTCTCCTGTGTACCAATGGAGGAAAGCCTTACGGCGGAACATAGCTGTGAACTGCTCAGAGATGCGCTTGAACAGCTCCTGGATGGCAGTGCTGTTTCCAATGAAGGTGGCAGCCATCTTGAGGCCTCGGGGAGGAATGTCACAGACTGCAGTCTTGACGTTGTTGGGGATCCATTCAACGAAGTAGCTGCTGTTCTTGTTCTGTACGTTCAGCATTTGCTCGTCCACCTCCTTCATGGACATGCGCCCGCGGAAGACTGCAGCCACCGTGAGGTAACGGCCGTGACGAGGGTCGCAGGCGGCCATCATGTTCTTCGAGTCAAACATCTGCTGAGTGAGCTCTGGAACCGTCAGGGCTCTGTACTGCTGGCTGCCCCTGCTGGTGAGGGGGGCAAAGCCGGGCATGAAGAAGTGGAGACGGGGGAAGGGCACCATGTTGACTGCCAGTTTGCGCAGGTCAGCGTTGAGCTGGCCGGGGAAGCGAAGGCAGGTGGTGACCCCGCTCATGGTCGCAGACACCAGGTGGTTGAGGTCTCCGTAGGTGGGCGTGGTGAGTTTGAGGGTACGGAAGCAGATGTCGTAGAGCGCCTCGTTGTCGATACAGTAGGTCTCGTCTGTGTTCTCTACCAGCTGGTGGACTGAGAGGGTGGCATTGTAGGGCTCGACCACAGTGTCTGACACTTTAGGGGAGGGCACCACGCTGAAAGTGTTCATGATGCGGTCGGGGTACTCCTCACGGATCTTGCTGATGAGCAGGGTGCCCATGCCAGAGCCGGTTCCACCTCCCAGGGAGTGGGTGAGCTGGAAGCCCTGCAGGCAGTCACAGCTCTCAGCCTCTTTCCTCACCACATCCAAGACGGAGTCAACCAGCTCTGCACCCTCGGTGTAGTGGCCCTTGGCCCAGTTGTTACCTGCTCCACTCTGACCTGTAATGGACAGAAGTATAATGTAAAGATAACATGAGATGAAACTGGGCCCTAGTGACTGATTATGCAAACACTAAAGCAGGAGATGACAAAGCTAATTAAGTGACATGGCAACCCTTTGTTTTGAGTAACCAATGCCAACGGTTTGCCTGTGGTGCCTGTAGTCAAGTAATGAAGGTTTATTGTAGTAACATGCAACTAATCCTGGCCCATAGACCACTTCCAAGTTAATTTATGGTCAAACGACCAAGACAGTTTCTTACCGAAGACAAAGTTGTCAGGCCTGAAGATTTGACCGAATGGTCCAGACCTCACGGAGTCCATGGTCCCAGGCTCCAAGTCCACAAGAACTGCACGTGGCACATACTTTCCACCTGAAAAGTCAAAAATAGCACTTACAAGAAATTCAAATCCTTTCAAAACAATCGTACAGGGCTAATAATGTTAACTAGGAGACCATTTTTGGTTTTGTAGTGTTTAGCCCGAATTGGACAATTGCCAGATTTACCAGACCATTGTGGCTCAGGACATTACACAACTTAACTCACCTGAAGCTTCATTGTAGTACACATTAATTCTTTCCAGCTGAAGATCACTGTCCCCGTGGTAACTTCCAGTGGGGTCAATGCCATGCTCATCACTGATCACCTCCCAGAACTACACAGAAAGAAAACATAGGGAGACGTATCAATTAATGCCAATGTGAAGTCAATTCAGGTAAAATATTTTTGCAGTTAAATACAAATGGATGCAACCCAGCCATTTTGAACTAGTAAAAACATAAAAAGTAAAGAGTTATCTGCTTTGTGGCTTCCATGCTTCAAGTGTCAGAAACAAAATGGAGTTTCTAAAGTTGACAACTTTAAATAATATATTTTTCTGCGTTGTCCTTTGCTAAATGGACAAATAAAACATGAAAAGTATGCTCAATGTATTTGTACATCGATAATCAATTATAATGCAAACTAAAAACATTGGCTATAATGTAGTCGCAGTGAGCGCGCGCTGGCCGGCTTGGCGTACCCCTCCATGACCTGAACCAGACAACCCGCCATATTATAACTACGCGCGCTGGTCTAACGTGGGGCAGCCAACACCCTTGAATTACATTACCTCGATAATTCGAACGCTTCTCCGAATAAAACAAGTACATACAATTTAAAATCATTGAACTTGTAGGAACAAACAGGAAGGCAATTCAAAATCGAGAGGATGATATTTTTCGCCAAACAATTATTGATCATCTGAGAACAAAGGGGCCGTATTGTGCTCAATCTGACAATATATTTAAATTGTAACTAGCCCAAACGGTTACATTTTTTCGCGCACACTTTGAAAGATCATTAAATACAATATATCGAGGCCTCTTGGCCGTAGATTTTTTCAAACCAATAATACACCTAGACCTAAAAGCCTAGACGTGTACAAACCTTTGCGCCAATTTGATTACCGCACTGCCCAGCTTGTAAATGAACAATCTCTCTCATTTTGTTAATGGAGTAAGATTAACCTATCGTCAATAACTTCCTTCTTCGAGTGGCAACAATCTTCAAACTGTTGCATTCACACATGTATCTCAGTGTTGAGTACAGGGTATTTTTGTTAGGTCATTCTCTAAGACCGCTTCAATTTACAGCAATCCTATTGGTCCGTTTGGTCGCAGTGCCCGCGTTGTAAGCGACGTGATTGGTGGATTTCTGATTGGAAGTACGACATCACGTGTGATAATAGGCTGAATATTATAGGACCATAGAAAATGAAGTGAGAAGAAAATAATGGCTACTTTAGCCTACATTCTGATTGTGAATCGGACTAGGTATATCATAATATCAAATGTCTAGCATGTATCTCGACAGAATTTATTTGTTCAAGTTTGCAGCATTCAGTGCCTTCAATCATAATGTTTGCATCATGAAACAGCTCTCCATCAATTACACTAATTAGGGAGAAATTATAAATAACCATATTTATATTATTTTTACCTTTGATTTGTTAAATTTTCTTGGAGGAAACAAACCAGTGACATATACTAAGATATTACATTTTGAGGCTCTTGCTGAAGTGATTAAATGTAATCTTCAAGACATTCATCCACTATCTGAATTAATGGAGTTATAGGCAAAATATATAATTGTTTACCTTTAAGGTCCCTCGGCCCTATGATCCTGCGGTGCAGAGTTGAGTGATATACCCCCTGGGGCCACAAGAGCCCAGGCCTCAGGCAGAGGCAAAATAACACTCATATGCCACGCCTACACAAGCATAGCACCTCATTCACAATGGTGTGCTATTCTTGTTTCGTCTGACTATTAAACATTTGTTGAATGTTAAGAGTTTCTTTAGATAATCACAGGGATGATCAGCATGTCTTACCTACTGCCAACAATAGGAATCACTTGGAATTACCTCCCTCAAAAGCTATAATGCTCTAGTTTACAGTCTTTATAGCTGGGTTTTTGACTTGATAATGACAAACGGTTATACACAAATGTATTTACTCTGAAGTAGAGTTCAAAAGCATGACATACACTGATTTTATGACCCAATGCTACTTTGCACTCTTATTGATTCCGGCCAGAGTAAATCAAAGATAAATACTGGAATTGTGATTCTAGTCAAGACAACCTATTGCATTTATAAATGACTGATTTTATTTACTTTAAAAATGTATACTGCAGAAACACGTACTGTCAAATCATAATGAACCTAAGACCTGATGAGTCTTCTCTGAAAGCAGAGCAAGATACTTTGTTTTTACCACCACCTCTGCCATTATAAAAGTAATGAGACGTTTCACGGTCACTGGGTCTTATTAGAAATTGTTATCAAAATAATATTTTTGCCAGGACAAACAATTAAAAAGACATGCATGGCAAACAAAATCCATTGAAATCTTCAGAATGTCTTCCTCCTGTACGTGTGGGTCAACAAAAACTCTCCACTCTGCTCTGCTCTCCATACACTCCAGTACACTTATTGTCTGTACAATTATTTGATTTTAACGACTGTCATTCCTAACACGATTCCCAGCAATCAGATATTGTTCAGAGGTTGTCATCCTGCTCCAGTTCATGCTTTTCGATGTAGCGTCTAGAGGAGAAAGGAGGGTGGAAACAACTAACAGAGTTGAAAGGTGGACAACAATGACAGTGTAAAATGTGGGTGAAATTAAACTCAATCCAAGATTGAATTGCAGAGTTTGATCTCACCTTCTTGCAAACTCATACAAGGCCTCTTTCCTCTCTTGTAGGGACATGTGTCTGTCTACTGGTGATTTCCCAAAAGGTTTGGCAGCAGGCTATGGGTCAAAATGATACAATCAGACTATACAGCAAACTCCTGATAAATAGAATAGCGTAACAAGATGGTACCTCAATTACTTTGCGAGCAAGGTAATATAGACTACCAGTGGACTTAAGACATTATTTAGATGATTGGCAAACCTTAATGGTGGGAGCGGGTGCAGCTGAAGAAGAGACGGACCTCCAGGCTGGGCCTGGTGCAGACGTGGCTCCGCCTGTGGCCTCCACTGGGAACTCCTCAGTGCTCTCCAGCAGGTTAGTGATAGTGGTGTCCACACAGTTGGTTTGCACTGTAAAAAGGGTAAGGGGAAATATTTGGGGAAAGCTGCACGCTACTGTGCCTTTTTCTCCCATTGATCCTAATGCAAACTCCATTTCAATGAAATGCACATGCAAATATAGGACTCAAGTCAGTGCACTGCTCGTCACCATTCCAAATTCCCAGTCACTGCACTGGAAATGCAAATAAAAGGTTGGTGTACCCAGGTCTCTGGTGATGATGCCGAGGGGGATGTCAGGCAGAACCTCCTTCACCTGCTGGGCCATCCTGCTGATACTAAGCTCCTCCACCCCAGAGCTGCGGACCATGAAGCCCAGGGGAACTGGACGTGGTCTGGCACCCAGATCTGGAGAGACAGACAGCAGCTAATACACACCATCACCAATGGTGCCAACCACCCTCCAAGTGAGCATAACTTGCACCAAGGCCATGCTGTAGGAGGGGCTTAGTCAGGTAAGGTTTCTCCAGGGCTCTCCCTTACTTACTTGAGTTTGGGGTGCGTGGTGCAATGTGCCTTTTCCTCTTGATGTGCTCTGCTTTGTCTGCTTTGGTAATCTGTGTAGAGACCACGCCGAGCTCAGTGGCTAGAAGCTGAAAATGGACGACACAAAGACCAATCAGAGGACAATAGAATAATTGTTCTCTTTAGTGTTCCATATCATTGTGAATTTTCGGCTCACAATGTGATAATAACTTGCAATATGCAACAAACCCTTTGATAAGATACATACTTGCTTTCTTTGTTTGATACAATGTGGGCAGTAGTGAATAGAAGGCAGTACAGAAAAAGTGTCTAAAAATGAGAATGACAAAAGGTTTTATACCTCTTGGACTTTGTTGGCAAACTCTTGAAGGGACTCTTCATCTTGTCTAGATACAGGTGGGAGCCATCTGTGAAAGTAAACAAAACATGGTCTCTACAAACCTTGTGAGCAGTAATAGTGAACTTATACTGCTTTCACATAGGATTTGGGGGATTTTGCCTGTTAAAAAATAAAAAATAAAAATGGGGCAATGTTTACATAACCCCCTTAAAACAGGTCAATTTTTCCCCCATTCTTTCCTGCATACGCCTTTTATACCTCCCGTGCGCATGCCGGTATGCCTGTGACGAGTGGTTGTAGTTGTGTGAATATACACCATCAAAAATTAATTAGTTTAGGCAGGTCATAAGATACATTATAAGACTAATAAAATGTATTTTCTAAACAATAGAATGGAATATTGAGTTTAATTACACTACATGACCAAAAGTATGTGGGCGCCTGCTCGTCGAACATCTCATTCCAAAATCATGGGCATTAATATGGAGTTGGTCCCCCTTTTGCTGCTATAACAGCCTCCACTCTTCTGGGAAGGCTTTCCACTAGATGTTGGAACATCGCTGCGGGGACTTGCTTCCATTCAGCCACAAGAGCATTAGTGAGGTTTGGGTACTGATGTTGGGCGATTATGCCTGGCTCGCAGTCGGCGTTCCAATTCATCCCAAAGGTGTTCGATGGGGTTAAGGTCAGGGCTATGTGCAGGCCAGTCAAGTTCTTCCACACAGATCTCGAGAAACTATTTCTGTATGGCCTCTAATCAAGCTGATTGAAAAGTTATATGACTACAACACACAATTTACTGCTGATCCTGACAAAATGTTAACTCTGAAATGGCAAGAGCATCACAAATCTAGGACAAACCATTGGTCATTCTAGCGGAAATTTCCAATGAGTAATGGACTGGACTTTAAGGACATGGATAAAAGTTGTCAATGATCAATGTGATACCTTTACAAGGTCCAACCAGAGTCCCGACAATGACAAGTAGTGAGATACAGTAATTATTTAGTACCTTACATGGTACACTGTACATGGGACGAAAAAGGTCCACAACAGTTCTGTCAGCCAAAAGGAGTCTGGCGTGCTCTGGTGAAAGAGGAACAAACTGCATTAGTACTTTCATTTCAGGAAATCCTCTGCATGTGTCTGACAGAAATATGTAAATATGGAGAGAAAAATCAACAACACAAAATCTTATTAGGTCCATCACTGGTGTGCAAACCAATTTTACAAGAAGTACTGGTCTTCTATGGACTGTTGGAGGAAACCTACAACTTTTGAAAGCTAAACTTTTTACACAAACACTCTCACCAAATGTAGATTGTTAAATATGCCACAAGTATTGCTTTTAAACTAATATGACAAAGAGGCCGTTTAGTTTTGACGGTATTACCAGAGCTACAAATGGCCTCTTCACTTGCAAGGCCACAGGCTGAATGGAATCAGTCATGGAGAAAGGCCAGGAGCTAAGGGAGAGAAAACACAAGGTTAGTTTGCTCAGTAGCTCTTAGCATCAGTAATACAGGGGTAGTACAGAGGCAGCTTACAGCTGTGTTGGCATTCTGCTCAGGACAGATTCTCCTCTAAACACCCGTTAATAAATCACTTGATCCATTTAAATTACTAACAGCAATAGTTCTGTGTTCTACTGGTGATTAGGGAAAAATAGAAAACGTATTTGTATATACAAAGAAGGCAGATATAATCTAATACAAAAAAATCTGTTGTCTTGTACACAAGATAAACCCCATGGATAGCACTGATCTGCACATTATGCTTTAACCAGTGCTGTGGGGCAGTGATGCTTTTGGTTTTAAGAAAGAAAACTTCAAACCAAAGAGAGAGACAGAGTGAACTCCATCAGCTTGATGACAGGGATAATGCAGTGTGTTGTGGCTCACCTGAATTTGAGAAGGCCAGCGCGCCCGTTGGTGGTGTCCTCCTCGGGGAAGAGGAGCAGGGGCAGAGTTCCTGGAGAGTAGCAGTATCTCCTGAGGGACTCCTCTATCTCATCTTGGCCCGATATGGCACCCAGCTCCATGAAGCCTCTGGCCCAACACACGAATCCTGCAGAGTCCTCCAGCATGGGCTGAGCAGAGGAGCAGACAGGTCACAAGTCATGGTAAAAATTAATAACAAACACTGGCGGATGGCCTAAGGTTGAGTCAATGCAGCTGCATTTTTTGAAAAATATATCTTTGTTCAGCTGGGCAAGAACAACCAATGATGTATATAAACCCTGGATTGCTGATGCTATGTATTGGCCATTGAGCGGCATTGAAGCCACTCGGCCATATTGGCACTCCCCAGTAGGAGCAGTCCTCCATAGGAATGAATGGAATTCTACAGTAATTTAATGTTTCAAGGACAAAATGACATGTATTTAAGTATTTGTTGTTGTAGTGGGGACAGTAACATTAGTAATCTCTAAAAAATAATACTTGAAGGAAAATGTTTTTATATATTTTTTATGTTTAGCTCACATCATATAATTTAAAAGTATGCATGAAGGTGTCTAATAGAATAAATGTGGCAAAAACGAATGTAGACATTAAATGCATTTCTATAGCTTCCTAAATATATTTTACACCGGTGGTGGAGTGCCAAGATGGAGGCACGGTGGCTTCAACACAGTGCCCCCTACCAGTCATCTACTGTATATATAAGTCATTGAGAACAACAAGGAGCTCAAAGTGCAACACAATGAATAGCTTCACTTCATCAACAAAATACTCACCGTATTGCAGGAAGTCAGAAGATTGACAATGTTGTGGTCAAACTGGGTCACGTGATTGCAGATGTACAGTTTTGTGCTTTTGTCTCTTAAACGTGGGCTGTTCTGTCTCACGTGCATACCAAGGACTGAGGACATTATTCTCACAATGAATCTGGAACAGGAAGAAAGATTTGAGTTTGATCCAGTGAACACAAAACAGGAGAATATGTTTTAAAATGGAGAGATACTAGACGAACAGGAAATCTGCCAAGACTTCCCACAATTGGTTCCTCCAAATGTGCACATTTCTTTAGTTGAGGCATACCCATATTGGGAGAAGCCAATAGCGGAGGTGCATAAAGATGGTGGCCCCCATGCACTTACCATAAATGCCTTGTTTGCTAAGTTTACTGTATTGTACATTTCTCTCCTTCACTCTTTTTTTGCATCGTCATTAGCAAAGTATATATGAACCCAATTCTAGCTCCATGACGCCGGCAATTTTAAAAACTGAAAAAGTATATTGTGCTGATTTATTGGCGCATTGAATCATGTTTAAAAACCATTAAAAAAGCCATAGTTTAACAACTCAGTGGACAGTGTACCCTACTCATAGACGCTAACTGCTTTAGCGCCTATTGTCGTTAGTATCTCCTGACCGGGGGAGTTTTGTTAACCTCTTAAGGATCGGACCCTTTTTTCAATTTTCACCTAAAATGACATCCCCAATTTAACTGCCTGTAGCTCAGGACCTGAAGCAAGTATTTGCATATTCTTGATACCATTTGAAATGAAACACTTTGAAGTTTGTGGAAATGTGAAATGAATGTAGGAGAATATAACACATTAGATCTGGTAAAAGATAATACAAACAAAAAAACATGTGTTTTCAATTATTATTTTTGTTCCATCATCTTTGAAATGCAAGAGAAAGGCCACAATATAATATTGCAGTTTAGGCGCAATTTTAGCCACTAGATGGCAGCAGTGTGTGTGCAAAATTTCAGATTGATCCAGTGAAGCATTGCAATACTGGACTATTTTGTATTAAGTCTGCCCAAATGTGCCGAATTGGTCAATTGATACATTTTCAAGTACATAACTATAGAGACCATACAAAAATGATATGGTAATACAAAATGTAAGTTTACACACTCCCAGGAATGTCATACATGATGGATCATTACACTAACTTTCACACATCTAGATGGCCGGGCGGGGTGGGTGTGGAGCCAGAGACAGCAGGGGTTCAAACTGTAGAACCCAGTTCCTACATTTGAATATAAAAATTGATTTTATCAAACAAAACTATGCTACATTTTATCTCTGGGACCCTTAGGATGACAAATCAGAGCAAAATTACTGAATGTAAGTACATTATTTACCTTCAGAGGTGAATGTATCAAACCAGTTGCCGTGATACGTTTTTTTGTTGCTGTGCACTCTCCTCAAACAATAGCATGGTATTTTTTCACTGTAATAGCTACTGTACATTGGACAGTGCAGTTACATTAACAAGAATTTAAGCTTTCTGCCCATATAAGACATGTCTATGTCCTGGAAAGTTTGCTGTTACTTACAACAGTCATGCTAATCACATTAGCGCACGTTAGCTCAACTGTCCCGTATGACACCGATCCCGTAGAGGTCAAGAGCTTGCTGTAAACATTAACACGCATCGCTTGCGGTAGTGTTTTCGAAAGATAAGGAACATATCTTTCATATCAGCGAGAAATAATTGTATAGGGTTAGTGTTCCCACACGGCCATGTCTCTATGCTACAGCGCTTGTTTACGGAAAACAGACGGAAGACAAGCGGCGACCACCTGTGCTAATTAGCTATCTAGCTTGCTCCAAACACCTGTGTGTAAGTGTAACTCTGGAAGTGTAGCGGAAGTGGTTTCATTGGATGGAGGCACCCATAGCTGTATGGATCTGTGCAAAACTGCTACAGTAAGTGTATTTTACTGGGCCATATTTTTCGAAAGCCGCATCGCAAGCCTTGATTATTGACGTTTCTAAACGTCTAAACACAGCCTCGGGATTGTAGTTCACATGAGCCAGTCATTGGCAAAGCTAATCGTTGAGAGGGAGAAGACAGAATGCCGCCTAGAGTTTAAGCTCTATAGATAGTGGTTTAACAATGACATATCTGAATTCCGACATCTTTATGCCCCTTCACCATTGTGGCAGTATTGACAGATTTTTGTTTTATTTTAAGCAGGAAGTCACCCCACTGTGTATAATGATGTCATATTGCTTAGTCAACCTTTAACAGCTAGTAAGGTAATAGTTGCAAAACTACCCTTACCTTCTAGCAAGACTGTCTGGGAGTGCACAGCTCACCAAAAACACATGTGCACCTACGAAGAGTCGTAGTAACATCAAACACAGGCCAACTGGAGAGTAAAGCAATACCAGCAAAAGGACCAGTCCATCGTTTGGCAACCTGTTTGAGACACAGACAGATTGTCAGCTCAGTGTGATCCTGGACAGGAATAATATTCTGAGTCCAAGGGGACAGATTATATGCTACTAGTTAGTTAGTTAGTTAGTTAGTAAGCAAGCAAACCAAACTAATGTAACTGCTACCGACCAAGCTCCCTGCTAGCTGTTAATGGATAACAATATTGATATATTGTAGGCTAATTTGCTACAGTAACTAACAAGCTAAATGAACGCCAAGAAGACGGTGACCTAGCTAGCTACTAGCCAGAGCCGATTATGAGCAAGACTATTGGACATTTTTGCCATGGGTATGGGAGGACTGATAAACTAATTTAGCTGCTAGCTAGCTTGTCTTGACAACAACACTTCTTGTTCTTACCGCTGGAAGTCAAACATCTGTTCTATACCTCGAGTTTCCATTATTTCACCTAATCTGTCGGTTGGCTAAATTAATTACACGCGTTACTTTCCTGCATACCAGCTAATCAACCGCTTGATTCGAAACGATAAAAGGTCAAACTGGCAACCATTTATTTGCTCATGTTGTTGCTGGCTAACGTTTCCAGCTAGTCTACCTCGGGCGCCATGTTGAACGCTAGAAAGAGATCAGAGTCACGTCAGCAACACAAAAACTACTTCCGGGTTATGGAATTTCGGAACGTTTCCAAATAGACGTCACGATATGAAAAATACTTGTCTAAACATGAACAATGATTCATATTTAAGTGATATTTGCATTACATTTTGATTTTTAAAACACGTTCAGAGGTCAAATAAATGCCCCCAATGTGAATCACTGTATATTGAATACATATTGACTTAAAGAGCAAAAACTATTCTGGGTTTTTGAGTGGGGTGGGGAATACTCAGTAGGGAATGTATAATCTATATATGGTGTCATTTCATGGGGCTCTGAATAATCAGCCCATTACATTGGCCACGATTAGGGTTATTTTACGATATACCGGTATTGATGCACGGACCGGTTTTGGTTTTTACTTTACCTTCTATAGCGGTATTTGCATGCTTGGTTTGTTAAATGTGATACACCGTGTGTAACGTGCATTTGTAGAGTTTACTTCGCTACTTAAGTCATTTATCTCCACTCGCTCTCTCTCTATGCCGCTTGCCACACAGACCTAGCCCCGCCCCCTGTCACTCAAGGAGCGCATTTGTTGTTCCTGGAGCACGAGACGCTTGCGTTCAGTCTCTGCATGGTCAATGCAGCACATGCAACAATGTTGATGACAAAGAGGCTGTTTTCACTTTGCTTCTTAATATAAATCCACTAGCGTTCTATAATTACACTATTAGTTTGTGTGTCTTACATCTGCAAACAGCTAGTTAGTATTTTCTGAGTAAATTGGGCCTAAATCTTGTTAATGCTAATCGCTAGCTAATAAATGTGCTGAGTCAGAGCAAGCGTAACTAGCTATACAGCCTGATAATACCAGTGATGGTGTAGACATACATCTGCATGTTTTTGTGCAACAGTATCTTCTAACTCAAAGAGGAATACGTGAAGCAAGAATATGCTAGCTTCATGAAGTAGCTAAGAGAAAACATTCAATGTAGCCAAAGATTACAGGGTCCCCTAGGAAACACTTGTCAACACTTCGGTTCCTACTCTGTCACAATAATTCCTCTCTGTCATTTTCATTTGTTATCATTTACATTTACATCATTTAGCAGATCATGTACATTTCTCTCCTTCACTCTTTTTTTGCATTAGCAAAGTATATATGAACCCAATTCTAGCTCCACGACGCCGGCAATTTGAAAAACTGAAAAAGTATATTGTGCTGATTGAACTGTATTGAAAGTGGCCACAGTTATTTTCTAACTATAGAATTTGAAAAATAATTATATTTCTATGATTCCAACAGTTCACCCAAGTGTTTTGCTCTAAATTAAATCGCAATTGCAACATTTGGTTAAAAATAAGGCCTATATTGTTTGCCCATATCGTGCAGCCCTATGTGACAGTGTGGAAATGATGTCAAATGAGTGCATGAAAAGCAGAAATATAGGAAAATGCTGAAATTTATTTTGGGTTGAAGTTGAATTGAACAGTATAAAACAATCAGAATGGAGAAAGACCCATTGAAATCACTTAGAATGTACAGTGGGGAAAAAAAGTATTTAGTCAGCCACCAATTGTGCAAGTTCTCCCACTTAAAAAGATGAGAGAGGCCTGTAATTTTCATCATAGGTACACTTCAACTATGACAAACAAAACGAGAAAAAAAATTCCAGAAAATCACATTGTCATTTTTAATGAATTTATTTGCAAATTATGGTGGAAAATAAGTATTTGGTCAATAACAAAAGTTTCTCAATACTTTGTTATATACCCTTTGTTGGCAATGACACAGGTCAAACGTTTTCTGTAAGTCTTCACAAGGTTTTCACACACTGTTGCTGGTATTTTGGCCCATTCCTCCATGCAGATCTCCTCTAGAGCAGTGATGTTTTGGGGCTGTCGCTGGGCAACACAGACTTTCAACTCCCTCCAAAGATTTTCTATGGGGTTGAGATCTGGAGACTGGCTAGGCCACTCCAGGACCTTGAAATGCTTCTTACGAAGCCACTCCTTCGTTGCCCGGGCGGTGTGTTTGGGATCATTGTCATGCTGAAAGACCCAGCCACGTTTCATCTTCAATGCCCTTGCTGATGGAAGGAGGTTTTCACTCAAAATCTCACGATACATGGCCCCATTCATTCTTTCCTTTACACGGATCAGTCGTCCTGGTCCCTTTGCAGAAAAACAGCCCCAAAGCATGATGTTTCCACCCCCATGCTTCACAGTAGGTATGGTGTTCTTTGGATGCAACTCAGCATTCTTTGTCCTCCAAACACGACGAGTTGAGTTTTTACCAAAAAGTTATATTTTGGTTTCATCTGACCATATGACATTCTCCCAATCCTCTTCTGGATCATCCAAATGCACTCTAGCAAACTTCAGACGGGCCTGGACATGTACTGGCTTAAGCAGGGGGACACGTCTGGCACTGCAGGATTTGAGTCCCTGGCGGCGTAGTGTGTTACTGATGGGAGGCTTTGTTACTTTGGTCCCAGCTCTCTGCAGGTCATTCACTAGGTCCCCCCGTGTGGTTCTGGGATTTTTGCTCACCGTTCTTGTGATCATTTTGACCCCACGGGGTGAGATCTTGCGTGGAGCCCCAGATCTAGGGAGATTATCAGTGGTCTTGTATGTCTTCCATTTCCTAATAATTGCTCCCACAGTTGATTTCTTCAAACCAAGCTGCTTACCTATTGCAGATTCAGTCTTCCCAGCCTGGTGCAGGTCTACAATTTTGTTTCTGGTGTCCTTTGACAGCTCTTTGGTCTTGGCCATAGTGGAGTTTGGAGTGTGACTGTTTGAGGTTGTGGACAGGTGTCTTTTATACTGATAACAAGTTCAAACAGGTGCCATTAATACAGGTAACGAGTGGAGGACAGAGGAGCCTCTTAAAGAAGAAGTTACAGGTCTGTGAGAGCCAGAAATCTTGCTTGTTTGTAGGTGACCAAGTACTTATTTTCCACCATAATTTGCAAATAAATTCATAAAAAATCCTACAATGTGATTTTCTGGATTTTTTTTCCTCAATTTGTCTGTCATAGTTGACGTGTACCTATAATGAAAATTACAGGCCTCTCTCATCTTTTTAAGTGGGAGAACTTGCACAATTGGTGGCTGACTAAATACTTTTTTTCCCCACTGTATGTGTTGCCACCCTAGGGTCACGCACTACTCATAAAGCACATGTTTAAATTTTATTGTAAAAAAAACATAAAATACTGTCAAATACCGTCAAATTGTTTTTCTATACCATGATATGATATTTTGCCCATAACGCCCAGCCCTAGCCACAATGCAAATCACTATTATGCATTAAATATCGGCTTATAGAGAAAAAACTGTTCTTTGTGCCGATGTAAAAGTGGGGTTGGGATTACTCACTAGGGTCTGTAGAATCTATACAGTGCATTCGGAAAGTATTCAGACCCCTTGACTTTTTCACATTTTGTTACGTTACAGCCTTATTCTAAAATGGATTACATTAATTTTTTTCCTCATCAATCTACACACAATACCCCATGATGACAAAGCGAAAACAAGTTTTTAGAAATACCTTATTTACATAAGTATTCAGACCTTTTGCTATGAGACTCGAAATTGAGCTCAGGTGCATCCTGTTTCCATTGATAATCCTTGAGATGTTTCTACAACTTGATTGGAGTCCACCTAAATTCAGTTGATTGGACATGATTTGGAAAGGCACACACCTGTCTATATAAGGTCCCACAGATGACAATGTATGTCAGGTCGGGAGAAGGAGAAAATGGCGACTGTGCTTGAATCTGAAAGTGCGGCAAGTGAAGTGTGTGATAATGTGAAATCAAAGAATGGAACAAAACTAGCAAAAGTTGTAGTAGAAGACAAAGACCGGTCCCATAACGCATTTCTTATTGGGCTGGGTTTTCTGGACAAGGAGATTCATTTAGGAAATCCATTTGTAAAATTGAGGACTGTGAAGAAAGCAGTGTGAAAGGTGGATTCAATCAAGGTGACTAGAAGCTGCCTTGTTTTGGTTAATTGTGTTGATGAAGAACAGAAGAAGCATGCACTGGATCTGGCAAAATTGTCCACGTCAGAAGTAACATGTATTGATCTTCAGAGCAGGGCACCTGCCAAAGGAGTTAAAGCTGGAGTCTCATTGGATATAAATGATGAGTACCTCAGTCAGAAAATCCCAGGAGTGGTCAGTCCACATCGCCTGACCCGTATGGTAAATGGAAGGAAGGGGATAAGCCTGTCGATGTCATTGTTGTTTGAGGAGACTCTACCTGAATATGTGAAGCTTGGATATGTGAGATATGCACTGAGAACATTTGTCTCCAAACCATTACAGTGTGGAAATTGTAAAGGATATGGTCACCTGTCAAATGTTTGCAGACGGGAGAAGTATGATATTGAAGAATCTGTGAATGGAAAATGTGGCAACTGTGGTGGGGATCATACTCTGGAATTACTTGAGTGCCATGTTAGGGTGAATGAGGTCGAGGTGTCAAGGATCAGGGCTGCGCAGCGGATCTCCTATGTGGAGGCGGTGAAGAGAGTCGAAGGGGCAAGAGGCAACAGTGTTGAAGATATGGCGGTGGATGCATTGCAACCAGTTGCTAGTGTTTTAAGTCAATCGAGTGATCTGCAAACACTCATTGTGAAGAGGGTGGATTTTGTGGCATTTACAGCCACAGTGATTAATTGTACAGCACAAGTGTCTAAGAAGTCCAAGAAGCTGGATATCATGATATCTGCAGCTGATACGTTTTTGGGGCTCCAAGACTTCACGGCAGAAGCACTACAAGGACTTTTGTTGCTAGGAAATGTCCTGCCCTCACAGGAGGCTTCTGAGCCTGTGTTGGGACCTGAATATAATAAGGTTTTTACAGAAAAGCAGGTTGATTTTGTTTAGTTAATTTCTTTTTTGGTAGTTTGTATGGTATTTTATTTATTTTGACCAAAATGTTTTCCTTTTTTGGGATCCTTATTATCCACCCGCACAGTAGGTGGCGGAATGCACATTTAATTTTTGCGAATGCCATTATACCATTAGAAGAAGAAGTGCATGTCAGAGCAAAAACCAAACCAGGAGGTCGAAGGAATTGTCCGTAGAGCTCAGAGACAGGATTGTGTCAAGGCACAGATCTGGGGAAGGCTACCAAATAATTTCTGCAGCATTGAAGGGCCCCAAGAACACAGTGGCCTCCATCATTCTTAAATGGAAGAAGTTTGGAACCACCAAGACTCTTCCTAGAGCTGGCCGCCCAGCCAAACTGAGCAATCGGGGGAGAAGGGCCTTGGTCAGGGAGGTGACCAAGAACTTGATGGTCACTCCGACAGAGCTCCAGAGTTCCTCTGTGGAGAGAGGAGAACCTTCCAGAAGGACATCTCTGCAGCACTCCACCAATCAGGCCTTTATGGTAGAGTGGCCAGACGGAAGCCACTCCTCAGTAAAAGGCACATGACAGCCTGCTTGGATAGGACTCTCAGTCCATGAGAAACAAGATCCTCTGTTCCGATGAAACCAAGATTGAACTCTTTGGCCTGAATGCTAAGCGTCACGTCTGGAGGAAACCAGGCACCATCCCTACGGTGAAGCATGGTGGTGGCAGCATCATGCTGTGGGGATGTTTTTCAGCAGCAGGGACTGGGAGACTAATCAGGATCGAGGGAAAGATGAACGGAGCAAAGTACAGAGAGATCCTTGATGAAAACCTGCTCCAGAGCGAAGGTTCACCTTCCAATGCGACAACAACCCTAAGCACACAGCCAAGACAACGCAGGAGTGGCTTCGGGACAAGTCTCTGAATGTCCTTCAGTGGCCCAGCCAGAGCCTGGACTTGAACCCGATTGTACATCTCTGGAGAGACCTGAAAATAGCTGTGCAGCGACGCTCCTCATCCAACCTGACAGAGCTTGAGAGGATCTGCAGAGAAGAATGGGAGAAACTCCCCAAATACAGGTGTGCCAAGCTGGTAGCATCCTACCCAAGAAGACTTGAGGCTGTAATCACTGCCAAAGGTGCTTCAACAAAGTACTGAGTAAAGGGTCTGAATACTTATGTAAATGTGATATTTCCGTGTTAAAAAAAAAATACATTTGCAAACATTTCTAAAAACCTGTATTTGCTTTGTCATTATGGGGTATTGTGTGTAGTTTGATGAGGGGGAAAAAACAATTTAATCCATTTTAGAATAAAGCTGTAACGTAACAAAATGTGGAAATGTCAAGAGGTGAATACTTTCCGAATGCTATAGGCTTAGGCTATACGAAGAGCATGCTCAGAGAAGCAGGAAAATGTACTTCCCTGCGCTGCTGGGATGGTGTATATAAAACTAGCCTACACTGCAATGGATAGGCTATCCCAATCATGAGCCCTGGCCTGCCTTGCTCTTGCTGATGTAAACCCTTTTGTGCTGCCTAACCAATGGCTGTGCTGTGTACGGTGGCACTTCAGGAGGCAAGTCAAAGGCTTCTTCCGAAAATCATTTTTGATTTGTCCAAAAAAATGCAATATCTGTGGAAGGACTGGTAAATGGTGGACCTAGTGCTATTGTAGGAGTTGACTGTAATCTTTTTTTACATTTTAGTCATTTAGCAGACGCTCTTATCCAGAGCGACTTACAGTTAGTGAGTGCATACATTTTCATACTATGTAATGATAGTGATGCTGTTGTCTGTGGTGATAGTGTTGACTGTACTGTACTGTACTGTACTGATAAAAGCATAGGTCAGAATAATTTAATACAACAGATAATAAATGAAAATAATGCTGTTGAACAACCAAATCTGAAACATAAATTGTATGGGGGTGGCTTGGATGTACAAAATAATGTACAAAATAAAATACATGTTTGGATTACCATGCTATTTCAATGGCAATACATTCCGTTATGCAGCATAATGAAACATGTGACTTCCAATTTTGGGAGGAAGTTGCCAAAACTTTGCAATGACCAATTGTAAAACCCATTGTCACTAAACGTAGTTTCAAAAATCTTAGGAATATGTGGGACAAGAATAGAGGTAACATTGAACATTTTGTTATTCAGATTGAGGACCAAACCTTTGAGCCCGTCACCGATATGTAATGAGATAGGAGATGGGGGTGACAGCACAAACTCAAGTCAGTGTAACACAAACACAGAGTGGGGAAGAGAAATTGATTTAGTCTTAAAGGGGACTGTGACACATTTATACATTCTATTGCTTTTGACAACAAGGTGAAATTAAACAAAATGGTACAAACAGAATGTAAATGAGGTTCAGGTACAAAACCTATTGCCTGTGGTGAGTTTAAATGAGGGAATGTCAACTGCTCAAAGAAGACCCTCAGACTGCCAACTTAATATGCTAAATGTACACACCTTTGATGATAAAGAACCTGCTTCTGATCTTCATCTTTACGTAGCCAAGAGGTCATATCATGGAGTGTCAGTGGTGCAGCCCAATCAAATCTCAGACACCCAAGATATTGGGAATGAATACTACTACAGAGACAGAAAGTTGTGGTAGAGGTTTGTCAGATGAGGAAATCGTAAGCTCTATGACAACTGAATCAAATGAGCAGTATGTATCTGGAGAGGTTGATGTTGAAATAAGCGAGGATACACTGAAGTGTGTTTTGTCAGATGAGGCAAATTTTGCAGGGTTCAGGCTTACCACTCCAAATAATAGTGTGTTTACGTTGACTCGTGACGAATGGGAGAGGGTCCATTCAGAAAGAAGTGGTAGGTATTTTAGAAAGTTCTCATGGGTAGGCCTATTTGCACTGCAGGAAGCGGGGGTCCAGAAAAGTCAGATCAGCAGCCTCTGCCTTTTAAAAAACAGTAGCAGTTGTGGTGTTTATGTGTGCTTGTTCTCTAAAGCAGTCTTCTGAGAGGGCAATGTGAATACACTTTTTCACAATGGCATGCAAGACTATGTTTTACATGAGTTATCAGAGAGGAAATTAGTTGAAAGAAGTTAAGGTTTTAAGCTTGAATGATACAGCAGACTGATGAAATGAAGCTATATGCTTAATAATGAAATTATATTTAAAGATAAATGTATTTATTTAATGTAGTGGTGGGCACCAATATCAATAATTTGATATGATATCGATACCGTTTGATATTTATATGAGCAAGGCATATCGTGATATTGGTTTATTCTTCCTGTTAAACTACATTATTCTGTAAAAAAAAGCTTACATGACTGTTCCTGCATGCACAAAGCCCTCACACAGACCTTCTCACGTGCTGCTTTAAAAAAACTAACACTAAAACAAAAATAGGCTGCTTAGCATAGTTATTTGCCTGCTGATGGGCCATAAATTGTGGATGGGCTTCCCATTGTATTAAAACTGGCTAGGTAGGTTTATGCCAGCAGCATGCAGCTGTCCCAATGGGTAATCCGCAAGGAGTTGTCTGGACTTCACAGAAAAGGGAACATTCACACAGTTGCAATGTATTTTCTATGAACCGATATGATATCAATATCGAATCAAAAAATGTATTGCATCGGGACCAATGGAATGGGTGGAGTAGAAAGTGTTGCTGGGTATTTAGACCAGAGTCCCCCATGTATTAACACCATAATATATTCTACAGACCCTAGAGAATAATCCCAATGCCACTTTTACTTTTGCACCTAAAATAGTTTTCTCTCTATAAGACAATATGTAATTTATTGGCCTATAATGGATTGCATTGGGACCAATGGAGTTGGTGGAGTAGAAAGTGTTGCTGGGCATATAGACCTCAGTCTCCCATGAAATAACACCATATAGATTCTACAGACCCTACTGAGTACTCTCCACCCCTCTTTTATATCGGCACAAATAATAGTTGTTCCTGTATAGTGCTATATTTGTACAGTATAGTTTCCAGGCACTCCATTTTAAACTGTCTGACCACAGTAAAAGGCCAGCAACACTACATATTATTCAAAGCCCCATGAAATGACACCATATATCGTTTCTACAGACCCTATGGAGTATGCCCCACCCACTTTTACATTGGCACATAGAATAGTTTTTTGCTCCATAAGCCAATATGTAATTTATAGGCCTACAGTGTATTGCATTGGGACCAATGGAATGGGTGGTGTAGAAAGGGCTGCTGGGTATTTAGACCACAGTCACCCAAGAAATAGCACCATATATAGACTCTAGTGCTAGATCAATAGGTTCTGTAAAATATGATGTTCTTTACATTCATTTACTTACGCTCCAACCATTTTTCAATGTGCTCCACCTTGTAATATTATATATTTTATATAAAGTAGTCATTTTCTTAAATTTAGATTTCTGGTTCCTTATTTCTTTCTTCATTAGCGTTCGACAACTCAAAAATTGTGTATTCGCCACCAGCTGGACAGGGCTAAGGAAAAACAGAGACACCATATTCAACTTTCTCCTGCATCGTTATTTTCCAATCTTTTCAGGTTTTGTGATATCTCTGCGGGAAAATGGATGGTAGGAGCATGGAGAGGCCAGAGATAAGTTATGGTCAAGGTAGTGGAATGGGGTTGTATTTTTTTATTTTCATGAACTAGTGGTATGTAGGTGTAGGGTTAGTTGGTGGTGCAATTTCTTTCTCCCTTTTCCCCTTCCTTTTTATTTTTGGATCACAAAATTGAACGTGATTGACCACACACTCCTGCACAGTAGGCGGCGGCATGCACAAACAAAATGTGCAAAGACATGATACCGATGAAATCAAACTTGATGGGATTCAGAGATAGATGGAAGGGGTTGATGGGAGCTGAAGGACGGGATTAAAAATAAACAAAAGATAACTATTGTAAAATACATTATGTCCATAAAATTGATATAGTATGTATAAGCTGGAAGTAGAAACCTAAGTGTTGTTGTCCATTAGTTTACTCCAATTAGGGGAGGATTGGTAGGGTTAGGGGAAAATAATAAAGGAAAATATATTTAAAAGAGATGTGTATATGTATATATATATATATATAACTATTATTTACAAAAAATATATGGGGGATTGGAAATGATGCAGACAATTACATTGATGGAAGCTACAATCTATCTGCACTATTTAAGCTGATCTACCCCTGATCCGGAAGAAGAAGAAGAAGAAGAAGAAGAAGAAGAAGAAGAAATGGATGGTACACCATCTCTGAGGGGGCTACAACGTCATGCACAACAGTGCAGGTACGCTAGCTAGCTATTCCCAATTTATGGAAGCGAACTAGTTAGCCTACTTTTGATTTGCATGTCTTGACTGGATGGCTTGTTTTTCTGTTGCTAACTACAGTAGAATAATTATGTTAAAAAACCAGAGATTCTCTGCACAGCCACATGTGGGGGGCTGAACTTGGTAGTTAACATTGCAAGCCTGTGCTAGCTGTTCTACTTATATGGTGGTCCTCAAACAAACATTAAAGGTGCATGCCACCACCTACTGTGCTGGAGTGTGTGGTCAGTGACGGTTTACAACATTAGCTTCACATGTCTAAATCCTCCTACCTAATAAAAAAAGAGCCCTACTAACTTCTAATAGACCCTCCCCCATTCCCAAAATCCCATCCAGGACAAGGCTGGAGATCACTCTGTCATGCTGATTGAGTTAGAATAACAGACTGGAAGCTTTAAAAGGAGGGTGGTGCTTGAAATCATTGTTCTTCCTCTGTTAACCATGGTTACCTGCAAGGAAACACGTGCCGTCATCATTGCTTTGCACAAAAAGGGCTTCACAGTCAAGGATATTGCTGCTAGTAAGATTGCACCTAAATCAACCATTTATCGGATCATCAAGAACTTCAAGGAGAGAGGTTCAATTGTTGTGAAGAAGGCTTCAGGGCGCCCAAGAAAGTCCAGCAAGCGCCAGGACCGTCTCCTAAAGTTGATTTAGCTGCGGGATCGGGGCACCACCAGTGCAGAGCTTGCTCAGGAATGGCAGCAGGCAGGTGTGAGTGCATCTGCACGCACAGTGAGGCAAAGACTTTTGGAGGATGGCCTGGTGTCAAGAAGGGCAGCGAGGAAGCCACTTCTCTCCAGGAAAAACATCAGGGACAGACTGATATTCTGCAAAAGGTACAGGGATTGGACTGCTGAGGACTGGGGCAAAGTCATTTTCTCTGATGAATCCCCTTTACGATTGTTTGGGGCATCCGGAAAAAAGCTTGTCCGGAGAAGACAAGGTGAGCGCTACCATCAGTCCTGTGTCATGCCAACAGTAAAGCATCCTGAGACCATTCATGTGTGGGGTTGCTTCTCAGCCAAGGGAGTGGGCTCACTCACAATTTTGCCTAAGAACACAGCCATGAATAAAGAATGGTACCAACACATCCTCCGAGAGCATCTTCTCCCAACCATCCAAGAACAGTTTGGTGACGAACAATGCCTTTTCCAGCATGATGGAGCACGTTGCCATAAGGCAAAAGTGATAACTAAGTGGCTCGGGGAACAAAACATCTCAATTCTGGGTCCATGGCCAGGAAACTCCCCAGACCTTAATCCCATTGAGAACTTGTGGTCAATCCTCAAGAGGCGGGTGGACAAACAAAAACCCACAAATTCTGACAAACTCCAAGCATTGATTATGCAAGAATGGGCTGCCATCAGTCAGGATGTGGCCCAGAAGTTAATTGACAGCATGCCAGGGCGGATTGCAGAGGTCTTGAAAAAGAAGGGTATTGACTCTTTGCATAAACTTAATGTAACTGTCAATAAAAGCCTTTGACACTTATGGAATGCTTGTAATGATACTTCAGTATACCATAGTAACATCTGACAAAAATATCTAAAAACACTGAAGCAGCAAACTTTGTGAAGACCAAGATCATTCTCAAAGCTTTTGACCACGACTGTAGGTCACTCCTATTAGATTTGCCAGATGATAAACTATTCAGTACATACAGGGAATCTGAGCATACTATAATTCTGACAGGTTGTATGTCCTCCACCCACTGGAGGGCAACTACTATTGCCAGCAGTTCAACTGAGTATACTGACAGTTCATCTGTTAGTCATCTACATACAGTGCATTCTGAAAATATTCAGACCCCTTTTACTTTTTCCACATTTTGTTACGTTACAGCCTTATTCTAAAATGTATTAAATCGTTTTTTTCCAATCTACACCAACACCCCATATTGACAAAGCAAAAATGGAAATATCACATTTACATAGGTATTCAGACCCTTTACTCAGTACTTTGTTGAAGCACCTTTGACAGTGATTACAGCCTTGAGTCTTCTTAGGTATGACGCTACAAGCTTGGCACACCTGTATTTGGGGAGTTTCTCCCATTCTTCTCTGCAGATCCTCTCAAGCTCTGTCAGGTCGGATGGGGAGCGTCGCTGCACAGTTATTTTCAGGTCTCTCCAGAGATGTTCGATCGGGTTCAAGTCCGGGCCCTGGCTGGGCCACTCAAGGACATTCAGAGACTTGTCCCGAAGCCACTCCTGCATTGTCTTGGCTGTGTGCTTAGGGTCATTGTCCTGTTGGAAGGTGAACCGTCACCCCAGTCTGA
Organism: Coregonus lavaretus; assembly: GCF_964263955.1. Classification (NCBI taxonomy): domain Eukaryota; kingdom Metazoa; phylum Chordata; class Actinopteri; order Salmoniformes; family Salmonidae; genus Coregonus; species Coregonus lavaretus. The sequence continues at coordinate 12,602,174 of NC_140019.1, forward strand.
GTACTCTGGAGCAGGTTTTCATCAAGGATCTCTCTGTACTTTGCTCCGTTCATCTTTCCCTCAATCCTGACTAGTCTCCCAGTCCCTGCCGCTGAAAAACATCCCCACAGCATGATGCTGCCACCACCATGCTTCACCGTAGGGATGGTATTGGCCAGGTAATGAGCGGTGCCTGGTTACCTCCAGACGTGACGCTTGGCATTCAGGCCAAAGAGTTCAATCTTGGTTTCATCAGACCAGAGAATCTTGTTTCTCATGGTCTGAGAGTCCTTTAGGTGCCTTTTGGCAAACTCCAAGCGGGCTGTCATGTGCCTTTTACTGAGGAGTGGCTTCCGTCTGGCCACTCTACCATAAAGGCCTGATTTGTGGAATGCTGCAGAGATGGTTGTCCTTCTGGAAGGTTCTCCCATCTCCACAGAGGAACTCTGGAGCTCTGTCAGATTGACCATCGGGTTCTTTGTCACCTCCCTGACCAAGGCCCTTCTCCCCCGATTGCTCAGTTTGACCGGGCGGCCAGCTCTAGGAAGAATCTTGGTGGTTCCAAACTTCTTCCATTTAAGAACGATGGAGGCCACTGTGTTTACATTTACGTTGATATTTTAGTCATTTAGCAGACACTCTTATTCAGAGCAATTTTGAGTCTCATAGCAAAGGGTCTGAATACTTATGTAAATAAGGTATTTCCATTTTGTATTTGTAATAAATGTGCAAACATTTCTAAAAACCTGTTTTCTCTTTGTCAATCTAGGGTATTGTGTGTAGATTGATGAGGTACATTTTTTATTTAATCCATTTTAGAATAAGGTTGTAACATACCAAAATGTGGAAAAAGTGAAGGGGTCTGAATACTTTCTGAATGCACTGTAATAACAATTTTGCTATTTTAGGAAAAACAGGATTTTAAAGGTTTATTCAATGTGAAAATTAAGCTGTTGTTTACCAGTTGTTTTACAATTGATTTGACAAATGTCATCACATGCAATGACTGACTTGCCACATGGTGCCTGTCTGGGGACACATATGTTACACATTTCTTTATAAATATTGTAACAATAGGATGAAAATCTGCTCAAATAAGGGCTATACAATACAATCACACACAAAAAAAAGAAAAGAAATATTTTTTGTTTAATAGCTAATTATTGGTGTATTTTGCCTCTTGCATTATTTCCATAATCGAATAATACTCAACATTATTATTTAATATTTACAAAATTATTTGTACAGGGTTTGGTTATTTACTTGTGGAAACTATTGGTAATGAATTAATTAGCACAGCTTCTGCTTTTTTCTCAGGTATGTAGGGAAATAGATCAGAGGAAATGCACCTGTTGCGGAAAACGTCTGTAGCTCTTCGTCGCCCCACCGCTGTCACAAAAGTTTCCATATCTTCCGGGATGTGATGACTATAACCAACACGGAAAGTCAACAGTTTCAGAGTGCAGGAAAGAGACGAGAAGGTAGACTGTGGGACAGAGTCACGCTGACACATTGCAGCAAAGGGTAGAGAGGTAAGTTGAGTTTGTTGTGATCTATAACATTCAGTCAAACTGTTTTATTAAATTACAGTTGCAATCAAAAATGTTTTACACAACAGTAAATTGTTGAATACTTTTTCCTTATATGGGAAACCTCCCTTAGGAATGCTTTACTGTCCTCGATTCATCGACATTGCGAAGAAACTATATCCCAGGCACTTGTTTTGCCCGCTACCAGTCTGCTCTAAAATGGGTATTATTCCATTCAATTTTTTTTCAAAACCAAGATTTGGGATAGAAAGTGGTATGGTGAATTGATTCGATTCACAATCGAAGTGAAGTTTACGATTTTCTCAATGGAATTGAAACACCCTCTGGACAGGTGCTAAAATACATTTCTTTAGACTGACAAATATTCTATGAACTATATTTGCACTCACTCATTCAGATGCATTTCTTATGTCGGGTTGTCTTATTCAGCAGATCATGTGTGATGATAAACAACTATGCTTTTTCAATCATGTCCAATTAACTGGATGTGTTGCCAACACTAAATATTAAATCCAGCCACATCATGCATTATCTTTAGGCCTACAATACATTTGTTTTAATACATTTTGTCTGTTAGAAAAAATACAGTAGGCTACAACAAAACAATCAAATGTAGCCTAATGCATTTTTTTGTTAAATCCAAGCAGAGCCAAATAACCTTTTGGCAAATTAGGTACATTTCACAGTTTGAAATAGTCCTACATTTGCTGTTAGACTAACATTCCTTATTGAGTTACTGTCAAGAAAATTGCACATGAAACTATGCTATTCTCATGTATTGTTCAATTGGAATTAACATTCCTTTATTATAGCCTATAACCACAACGAGGCTGCGTTTACACAGGCAGCCCAATTCTGATCTTTTGGCAAACGATCTGATCGGTCAAAATACCAATTAGTGGCGAAAAGATTGGAATTGGGCTGCTTGTGTAAACATAGCCTAAGATGCCCTGGAAAAGCGCTTTCAGTGGAGTTTTCTTTCCTGTATTCACAGAATTTCTAGTAATGTTGGCATTCATTCAATTTGTCCTCACTCTTTCTGTTGAAATCCTTCTTAGTGTCTAATGACTCTAGGAATATCCCAGGGCACAGTCATCTTTGTATCTCTGACACAATAATTCCCTTGAGGTAGACAGCTGCCTTCTGAGCTGAGCTGCCCTACAAGGTATTGTACACTTTTCAAGTGTGAGTCAAGTGACCTCAAGCGTTCAAACAATGAGGAAAAGGTTTTCCTCCTAAGTTTAGCGTGAGTGACACAGCATAGCACACAAACCCTGTGCTAGTGAGGGCTAATTAATTGAAATCAATAAGTGTTTTTTCTGCTTAAACTCACTCAACATTATTAGAATTAGAAAAACATATTGTTCAGCCAATGTGGAAATGTGTCTTTAGCGTCACAACATAAAAACAGACATTAAAAGCCATCAGGAGCACATCATCCTCGAAATAAAGAAACTATACAAACTACAAAAGTGCAAGTGCAGTTTCCCATAAGACGGCTATACATTACATCATCATTGGTCTAAAAGCCATAATCAACATCAAGAATTCCTAATAAAAAATACATAATCATTAAGACTGAAGGGCACCCGGTCATCTACATGATTCAATAATTAATATGTACGTACATCAGGATCTGAGACCATTATCAACAACGTAAGCGCCTCGTCATCGCAGTACAAAAACAAAAGTCAGTTCCGATTAAGCATTCAATATGCTAATGGAACTTGGGACAAATTACTTTTTATAGATATTCCTAGATGCCCTCGGCATCCTGAATCTCCTCCCCGAGGGGAGCTTTTCAAACTCTGGGAATAGTGGATGGGAGGGGTCATTAGCTATAGTCAGTGCTTTGCTCTGAGTGCTCAGCACCTGTAGTGTCTTCAGAAAGTATTCATACCCCTTGACTGATTCCACATTTTGCTGTGTTACAGCATAAATTCAAAATGGATTAAATAGTTTTTTTTTTCACTCACCCAGCTACACAAAATACAGCATAATGACAAAGTGAAAACATGTTTTTAGAAATGTTTGCGAATTTATAGAAAATTAAATTTGCACCCGAATCAATACTTTGTAGAAGCAGCTTTGGCGCCAATTGCAGCTTTGAGTCATCTTGGGTATGTCCGTATCAACTTTGCACATCTGGATTTGGGGTTTTTCTCCCATTCTTCCTTGCAGATTTTCTCAAGCTCTGTTAAGCTAGATGGGGAGCGGCAGTGAACAGCAATCTTCAAGTCTTTCCACAGATTTTCAATGAGATTCATGTCTGGGATATGGATGGGCCACTCAAGGACTTTCATGTTCTGAAGCCATTCCAGCGTTACTTTGGCTGTTTCCATTGATCTGAATACTCATGTAAATAAGGTATTTCTGTTTTTTTATTTGTAATAAATTAGCGAAAATATCTATAAACTTGTTTTTGCTTTGTCATTATGGGGTATTGTGTGTAGATTGATGAGGGGAAAAAAAACAATTTATCAATTTTAGAATAAGGCTGTAACATAACAAAACGTAGAAAAAGTCAAGGGGTCTGAAAACACTATAGCTGGAATGAAGGGAAATACCACTGACTGAGAAAATGGATTTAATCCACCAGAGCAGAAGTTTATTGTTATGGACAAAGACTTGTGGGAAACAGCATACATCAAAACAGCTTTTAAAAATGGTATGTTGTTAAACCAGTGGAGAAATGAAATGTTTTAACATTAACATTGACAAGCTGATATTGTATACAATCCATTGGGTCTTTAGGTTACAGTATACTAAAAAGGGTCATCTTAAACGCAAATCCACACAGTACGATATTTACACGATCATTAAGTCTCATTCCTAATCATAACAGATCAGCTGCTGGTCATTCTGAAATAACCTCTGTCTCAAGTTCTTCTCTCCGCTAGCCTTTAAACGGTAAGGCTAATACATGACAGTCAGTCTGGCCCCTGGTAGATACATGTGCAACGACAACTAAAAGTCCTAATATAATACAGTTTCTCCCCAACCAGAAGCAGATTATTCTCCTTCATCCTCCTTGACCTTCTCCAGAGATGTTCGATCGGGTTCAAGTCCGGGCTCTGGCTGGGCCAATCAAGGACATTCAGAGACTTGTCCCGAAGCCACTCCTGCGTTTTCTTGGCTGTGTGCTTAGGGTACTTGTCCTGTTGGAAGGTGAACCTTCGCCCCAGTCTGAGGTCCTGAGTGCTCAGGAGCAGGTTTTCATCAAGGATCTCTCTGTACTTTGCTCCGTTCAGCTTTCCCTCAATCCTGACTAGTCTCCAAGTCCCTGCCGCTGAAAAACATCCCCCCAGCATGATGCTGCTAACACAATGCTTCACCGTAGGGATGGTATTGGCCAGGTGATGAGCGGTGCCTGGTTTCCTCCAGATGTGATGTTTGGCATTCAGGCCAAAGAGTTCAATCTTGGTTTCCTCAGACCACAGAATCTTGTTTAGGTGCCTTTTGGCAAACTCCAAGCGGGCTGTCATGTGCCTTTTACTGAGGAGGGCTTCTGTCTGGCCACTCTACCATAAAGGCCTGATTGGTGGAGTGCTGCAGAGATGGTTGTCCTTCTGGAAGGTTCTCCCATCTCCACAGAGGAACTCTGGAGCTCTGTCAGAGGGACCATCAGGTTCTTGGGCATCTCCCTGACCAAGGCCCTTCTCCCCCGATTGCTCAGTTTGGCCAGGCAGCCAGCTCTAGGAAGAGTCTTGGTGGTTCCAAACTTTTTCCATTTAAGAATGATGGAGGCCTCTGTGTTTTGGGGACCTTCAATGCTGCAGAATTTGTTTTGATACCCTTCCCCAGATCTGAGCCTCGACGCTCTATGGGCAATTCCATCGACCTCATGGCTTAGTTTTTGCTCTGACATGCACTGTCAACTGTGGGACCTTATATAGACAGGTGTGTGCCTTTCCAAATCATGTCCAATCAATTGAATTTACCACAGGTGGACTCCAATCAAGTTGTAGAAACATCTCAAGGATGATCAATGGCAAAGGGTCTGAATACTTATGTATATAAGGTATTTGCTTTTTATGTTTAATAAATGTGCAACATTTTCTAAAAACCTGTTTTCGCTTTGTCATTATGGGATATTGTGTATAGATTGAGGGTTTTTATTTATTTAATCCATTTTAGAATAAGGCTGTAACGTAACAAAATGTCAAAAAAGTCAAGGGGTCTGAATAATTTCTGAATGCACTGTATATAAACTCAGCAAAAAAAGAAACGTCCCTTTTTCAGGACCCTGTCTTTCAAAGAATTTGTAAAATTCCAAATACCTTCACAGATCTTCATTGTAAAGGGTTTCCCATGCTTGTTCAATGATTTAATTAAAAACAATTTTAAAAAGCATTTTGCTACACCCGCTATAACATCTGCTAAACACGTGAATGTGACAAATACAATTTTATTCTATTTGAACCATAAACAATTAATGAACATGCACCTGTGGAACGGTCGTTAAGACACTAACAGCTTACAGACGGTAGGCAATTAAGGTCACAGTTATGAAAAGTTAGGACACTAAAGAGGCCTTTCTACTGACTCTGAAAAACACCAAAATAAATATGCCCAGGGTCCCTGCTCATCTGTGTGAATGTGCCTTAGGCATGCTGCAAGGAGGCATGAGGACTGCAGATGTGGCCAGGGCAAGAAATTGCAATGTCCGTACTGTGAGACGCCTAAGACAGCGCTACAGGGAGACAGGACGGACAGCTGATCATCCTCGCAGTGGCAGACCACGTGTAACAACACCTGTACAGGATCGGTACATCGGAACATCACACCTGTGGGACAGGTACAGGATGGCAACAATAACTGACCGAGTTACACCAGGAACGCACAATCCCTCCATCAGTGCTCAGACTGTTCGCAATAGGCTGAGAGAAGCTGGACTGAGGGCTTGTAGGCCTGTTGTGTCACAGCATCATTGGACTGAGCTTGTTGTCATTGCAGGCAATCTCAACGCTGTGCGTTACAGAGAAGACATAATTTTCCCTCATGTGGTATCCTTCCTGCAGGCTCATCCTGACATGACCCTCCAGCATGACAATGCCACCAGCCATACTGCTCGTTCTGTGCGTGATTTCCTGCAAGACAGGAATGTCAGTGTTCTGCCATGGCCAGCAAAGAGCCCGGATCTCAATCCCATTGAGCATGTCTGGGACCTGTTGGATCGGAGGGTGAGGGCTAGGGCCATTCCCCCCAGAAATGTCCGGGAACTTGCAGGTGCCTTGGTGGAAGAGTGGGGTAACATCTCACAGCAAGAACTGGCAAATCTGGTGCCGTCCATGAGGAGGAGATGCACTGCAGTACTTAATGCAGCTGGTGGCCACACCAGATACTGACTGTTAGTTTTGTCCCCTTTGTTCAGGGACACATTATTCCATTTCTGTTAGTCACATGTCTGTGGAACTTGTTCAGTTTATGTCTCAGTTGTTGAATCTTATGTTCATACAAATATTTACACATGTTAAGTTTGCTGAAAATAAACGCAGTTGACAGTGAGAGGACGTTTTCTTTTTTTGCTGAGTTTATATACTGTATATATATTTTCTACTGCTCGACTAAAAAAAGTATTGGTCGACCAACAGCCTATCGACCAGTCGAATAATTGGTGTCAGCCCTAGTGTGAATACTAATGTAAATGAGATATTTCTGTATTTAATTCTCAATAAATTAGCAAAAATGTCTAAACATATTTTCACTTTGTCATTATGGGGTATTGTGTGTAGACTCTAAAATGTGGAATAAGTCAAGAAGTATGAATACTTTCTGAAGGCACTGTACATGTTACTAAGCTGCTTTTTGAGGTTTACTAACTATCTTGCTGCCCATATTTACTGCTTTGGACAGTTTTGTCCTATTCTTGGCACTCAGGTTTCCATACCATATGGTCATGATGAAGCAAACAGTACTTTCTACCAGACTTTTGTACACCATTTCAAGAATGTGCTGGCTCACACCAACACTGTTAAATTCCTGAGCAGATAAAAACGTTGCCTTTGCTTCTTAAAAATATAGTATGTTCACAGTAAAATTCAGAGTTGTCAAGAAATGTATGTGCCTTTTTAAAACTGTCAACCAGCTGAACAGGTTGATCACCGACTGACTATTCAATGTCTTCTGAGGTTCTGGATTCAACTAGAGCTTGAAGCTCATAACTGGAACATGGCCGATGACAGGCTTGATGTCAGGATTAAACAAATGGTTTAACCAGTGCACTCCACCCGCTGCTCTGTGTCCTTAGAGGGTGGGAACCCTGCGATATGCTGAGCTCGTGTTGTTTTTGCATTTCCTGTTCCCATTCCCTCGAGCAAACGTTCACCTTGTCAGAGAGTTTCCCTATGGGGTTTAAAACCACATGGATCCTGGATATTATTTGTCACGAGCTCATCTATCTACTGTATATGTGTGTGCAGAGTGTCTGTCAAAGTAAGATTAGGTAGAGACTATTTTCCCATGTCTTCCTGTTATAATTTACTATAGGATGACATGCTGAAATAAAAACACTATCTGTATGTCAACAAATGTTGTTGATTTATGCTGCTGATGTTTGGGATTAGAAGGGATTTTCACACTGGTTTTCACTGTGATATCATGAGAGTGATTCCAAATGGTAGCTACTGTGCTTGGTAAAGCAGGAGAAAAGCATTTTCAGGCAGAAACCACAAAGGACAATTTATAGATAGATAGATAAAATAATATGTTCCCATTTCGTGCCTTCTAAACTCAGCCCTGGTCTGCTCTTTGGCTAGCAGGAGCCTGTCTGGCCTAGGGTGACAATTCCTGAGGGGTTTGCCTGGGACGGAGGTGCCATGCCACAGGCTGCAGACATGATCAATGTGGCCTTCCTGACCGACTCGGAGCGGGAGCTGATCCTGGAGGTGCTGCGGAGGGACGAGGAGCTGAGGCAGGCTGAGGAGCACCGTGTCCGGTGAGAACTCCCCTTCCCGGCTGCATCTCAATATTCCTAAAGTGGCTTCCTCCTGCCCTTGTCTCATTTCCTTAATCGGATCTGAAAAGACAGGACAGATGAAAACAATACAGTGGATGGCTGGTGGGAATTTAGCATTCACCTCATCAGCTCAGTATTTCACAAGTGCAGATGGAGGAAGTCACTAGACTTTCGACATCCAGTTAGGCAAAGATGTCAACACAGACACCAACAGGCAAGGGTCTAACCAATGTCTCCCCCTCCCCCATTGTTTCAGGAAGCTGAAGACGGAGCTGCTGGACATAAAGAGGAAAGGGGCCAAGCGTAGCAGTGGGAGGTACAGTGAGCACAGCTGCGGCCGCTGCCAGGAACCACTGGGTCCACTGTCTGCCGGCTCCAGCCAGTGTAGGGCATGTAAATACCAAGTGTGCCACAACTGCTGCTCAGTGCGCCCCAATGGATCCTGGGTGTGCAGTGTGTGTGCTAAAGAGGCGTAAGAGTCAATTTTTCTGTACTGTACATCACCCCACCCTGTCGTATAGCATCTCCATAGCGATGATCCCTGTGTTTGCTGTATCTATATGCAAAGTGTGGTGTTATTATTAGTTTCTAAGTCTCTCACTGTACAACGCCCACGAGGAGACGATAATATTTTCAGCAGGTATACATTGTGTGTGAGCCGCGATGCACGCTATGCATATCTGTTGCATTCTAAAGTCATGTAAAAAAATAAAAATAGGGCAGCGTTTTTGCACTGTCAGCATGTCACCCTTAGAGTTGTGGTCCATACATTTGATTATGTTTTAACGTGGTGGTAATGTGTGGTATTATTTTCTCCAGTGATCTGAAGAAGTGCACTGGAGACTGGTTCTGTGACCAGCGAGTCAACCGCTTCTCCACTATCACTGGACACGACATAGTGAGAAATTCCCTCAAAAAGAGGCCCCCATGTGAGTCCAGGAAACACCAAGTTGTGGGCAACGCTCTGTTCAATTGGAAACTATAATCAACTCTCACTGCTGGTGCAGAATGGAATGTCATTGTCAGTGTTGTGTCAGCATAGGAATTTGTCCTATTTTCTCTACTCAATTTCAATATTGAATGTAAGAAGCTCCATTACTGCATAACTTTTGTTCATGTACTTTTTAAATTGCACTTCCCAGTAATATATTCCCTATCTGAATGAATGAAGCCACTGTCAGCATATTACCAGTTGCCTGTCATGCTAAAGCTCGGTATTCTGTTTTAGTGAGGGAGAACATGGGAGAGCTCCTGTTGAAGAGTACAGAGTTGAACCCCAGCCAGCCCCCCACCCCTGTTCCCCGACCCAGACTGAGGGACCTAGCAGCCTCCAACAAGGAGTGAGTCCTATTTCCATCTGGGGGGACAACACAGGCTTTACAATCAATAGTGTGATGCAGTTACTGTAATATGTGGATGGAGTTTCAAGTCAACATATAACATTTTGACACTGTTATTTCGACAATCTCAGTCTGCTAGACGAAGCCTCAGAAGAATCAGTGGGAGTTAAGACCAAGGAGCAGCAGGAGCAACAGCAGCGCAGGGACACTGAGTTTGCAGAGAAAGCCAGCCTGAACAGTGTCATGACAGAGACTGAGTCCTCTCTTGGGACTCCTCTCTTACCAAGGTAAGTCTACATCCAAACAAATAGGCCTATAGCATTAGCGCTACATGCTAACAAAACTGCTATTGGGATGTTTGCTCATTATGAATGGTGTTTATGATCCAGGAAGGAGGAGAGCACAGGTCAGTCCAGTCCAACAGGGTCCATTATGAATGTTCTAGTCAAAGCAGACCACATCAGTAGCCACAGCTCCACCTCAGACGCAGACACGGTGAGGAGACCGTTTACCCATCAATCAGGTGTTGGGGTCAATTCCATTTCAATGCAGTCAGTCAGTCAAGTCGGCAAGTGAAAAGGACACATGAAAAATAATGGAATTGACCCTAACCCTGTATTAGTCCTCATGTCTCCAGCCAATACATATTATACTGTCACACCTGACTGTAACCCTTGTCTCTTTCCATAGTCTTCCGTAGTGAATTGTCGTAGTGTTAGTCCCTGCACAGGGTCTGTCGCATTGGAAGATGGCGGCGTGTTCAAGAAGAGCATCAGACGAGTTCAGAAACCCTCCGGTGAGACTCTTGTGTGTCTGTCCTCTCAGTAGCCCTGACTCCCAAACTCTATTCAAATATTGTTGTTTTTAAGGGCTTCCGGCCTGCTTGAGTTAACGAAGACATGCTCCATTTAATGTGTCTCCATGGGTTTCACTCAGAATTCACGTCTGTGCTGGACCTGCGTGAGGAGGGGGCTGAAGCATCAGAGGGCTTTATGGGTGACAGGAGCAAGTCTGTGCCTGGGCTCAATGTGCTGGTGAGCAGTAACCCTTCCTCATTACAGACTCTAAAGCATAATGCTTCACTATACTATAAAATACTTTCTTATAGTGCTAGTATTGAAGAGAAATGCAGTTGCGTTGTATTTTTCATGATTTGAAATTGTTTGCTGTGCTTGCAGGATGACGAGGAGGATGATGAAGATATTGATAACTTGGTGAGCATCCATAGAAAGGTGGCCTCAAGTACCTCAAATCTTCGCGGCTCCAAGGTAAATGCATGCGATTCTCACTTATCCTATTTTCAAAGGTTCTAGTTAGTGTGTGATGCTATTTTTAGAGTTCCTCAAGATATTTCTCGAACCAGAACTTTGAGACAATTCAGTATATCCTGGTTCGTGTTGTGAACTGCTGCCTAATTAAGTTACCATGGCAACAAAAGCTCACGCTCAGATTTGCTTCAGGGCATGCAAATCTGAGTCTGACCTTCATTGTCACCTTCCTCATTTGTGTGCTTTCCAGGAAGTTCATGTTACTTGATTGGATACTCTACATTTACCTTTCTCGTCAACATTTTTGCTCATTTTGAATTCCAGGTTCTAGAATTGTAGTCAATATCAATGCATTCAAACCAACTACTAACATAATTATGTCTGTCTGTCTGTGTCCACCACAGAGCACACTGGGCAGTCTGATGAGTATTTACAGTGAGGCAGGAGATTATGACAGCGTGGAGGTGAGCGGGGACATAGTGTTCTCTATCAGCTACGATGACACCACCCAGAGCCTGGCCGTCCTTATCAAGGAGTGTCACTCGCTGGCCCATGGGGACGCCAGACGCCAGCACTCAAACCCGTGAGTGTCCCCTCAGGACTAGGGTCTAGTAGTTATCTCAGTAGGAAATGATGGGTGCATCTCAATAATGTTTCCTCTCCTTCATATCCCCACATCTGAAAACACAGGGTGGATGAAAGTCATGGTGGATGCCGATCTGGAATTTTCTTTCAACAAAGCTGTTTTACACTATTCAGATGCATTCTATCATGTCATTGCCAACAGTGATAGTATCCCCCACTCCTTCAAGTGAGACCAACACTCTATTCTACTGTAGGTTTCAATTAGTCTCGTCATGTTTTCATGATGACAGTAGATGAGAAGCGCTGTAGAGAATGATTCCCAATAATCCTGTTGTTTACTCTAGACACACACTTCAGTGCTATTACTGTATGACATAACGTAGATCAGGGTTCCCTAACTGGCGGCCCGCAGACCAAATTTGGCCCGCGGGTGGTTTTATTTGGACCCCCAAGTTTTCTGAGCAACTTTTATTTACTTATTTTGTTAGACATAATACACAAAAAAAAACACCAGGAAATCAGCTCCAAGTGATTTTAATTTAAGAAATCTGTTCCCAATTATTCCCATGCATAATAGAGATATATGTGATCATATACAAATGTAAGCAAGGTTTGAAATTATTATGTTTTAGTCAAACATTATCTGTTTGGGCTTCTTGCGGTCAATTTGCCATCTACAAATTATTTGTAATTATGTACCGGCCCCCCGACCATCCGCTTAAGAGAAAATCGTCCCGCAGATGAATCTAGTTGATGATCCCTGATGTAGATCAGCTTAGATAAGACCCTGTCCTGTTTACAAAATGTTTGATGTGCCCAGAGGTCATTATCAGAGTTCCAAAGGAAGAATTGTGAAGGTTACATTTAACGGAAGAAAAATACGAATTTGTAGTTTGGAAATGTAGGCACTAATTGTTTTGTAGTCAACATATACTGAACAAAAATATAAACGCAACAATTTCAAAGAGTTTACTGAGTTAAAGTTCATATGAGGAAATCAGTCAGTTGAAATAAATTCATTAGGCCCTAATCTATGGATCTCACATGACTGGGAATACAGATATGCATCTGTTGGTCACAGATACCTTAAAAGAAATGGGGCCTCAGGTACTCATCACGGTATTTCTGTGCATTAGAATTACCATCAATAAAATGCAATTGTGTTTGTTGTCCGTAGCTTATGCCTGCCCATACCATAACCCCACCGCCACCATGGGGCACTCTGTTCACAACGTTGACATCAGCAAACCTCTCGCCCACACGCCATACACGTGATCTGCGGTTGAGAGGCCGGTTGGACGTACTGCCAAATTCTCTAAAACTACGTTGGATGCGGCTTATGGTAGAGAAATGAACATTAAATTCTCTGGCAACAGCTCTGGTGGACATTCCTGCAGTCAGCATGCCAATTGCACGCTCCCTTCAAACTTGAGACGTCTGTGGCGTTGTGTGACAAAACTGCACGTTTGAGTGGCCTTTTATTGTCCCCAGCACAAGGTGCACCTGTGTAATGATCACTGTTTAATCAGCTTCTTGATATGCCACACCTGTCAGGTGAATGGATTATATTGGCAAAGGAGAAATGTTCACTAACAGGGATGTAAACTAATTTGTGAGAAATATGTTTTTTGGGCATATGGACAATTTATGGGATCTTTTATTTCAGCTCATGAAACATGGGACAAACACTTGACATGTTGCGTTTATATTTCTGTTCAGTATAGTTTCTTGGTATTGCAGGACCAGATGGAATGACTTAATTTGAACTCTTTAACATGTAGAAAAATATTCCTAATGTTTTTTTGTCCTGCAGGTATGTCAAATGCTACCTTCTCCCTGACAAGTCTCGCACGGGAAAGAAGAAAACCAGCATCAAACGTAACACAGTGGACCCCACTTACAATGAGACCCTAAAGGTGATGGCCTCTGGAACTGCAGAAGAATTACTGAACAAACTGTGGACACATCTCTTATTACTCAATGGCTGGTCGTTAAGTTGATAATGCCTCCACCTTCAGTAGGCAGTAAGATTGATACCCTGATGAAGACAGCTTGTCTGTCGAAACGTTGGTTATTAGGTTATTAAATTATTGCATCTGAGAGTGTGCAGCTCTCCTTCTTTTTCAAGTAAGATTGATATTGGCATTCAAGATAAGGAGAGTTAATCGCCGTTAGTGACTGACAAACAAATATTTATTTTGTTGCTGCCCTTTTTTAACTCAGAGTATAGTGAACAGGTAACTCCGATGCAAAGGCCAGGGTGGATGGAAAAATGTACTAAGATGTAGTTGACGGATCAGTGAGAGCAGGGTGTCACTCCCTCACACTTCCTCTCTTCTCCTCCTCCAGTTCTCCATCAGTCGCTCCCAGGTGCTCATTCGTTCCCTCCAGCTCTCCGTCTGGCACCATGCCCGCTTGGGCCGTAATGCCTTCCTTGGAGAGGTGGAGGTGCCTCTGGACTGCAGGGACCTCGACGCCGGCCACGAGGAGTGTGTGGCGCTCATGGGAAAAGTAAGCCTGAATAGTCTCCATCACTAGGGCTCAGTTGTTCCTGGTCAGGTCACATGGTCAGAAAACATTGCAGGCCCTACACATCAATCACTAAATGTATTTCTAATCTACAGTATACAGTACAACCCTGTGGTCTAGTGGTTTTACTGACTATTGTCCTCTATAGGCGTCACCACTACAGTCCTCTGCCTTCTCTCAGTACAAAGGAGAACTGTTGATTTCCCTGAAGTACGTCTCGACCAAGAAACCACCCACTGAAAAGACTAAAGGTAGGAGTGTCCGTGTCGACAGAACAGCTCAGCCAGCACTATCTGTGTCAAACCAATCCCTACCAGTGGCTGTCTGACACCACTATCTCCCCTAGGCAAGACTCTCTCTCTAGGCAAGAAGTCAAAGACGGAGCAGGGAGGGGAGTTGCACGTCTTGATCAAAGAGGCCAAGAACCTGACGGCAATGAAAGCAGGGGACACGTCGGATTCCTTTGTGAAAGGGTTAGCTGACGGCATGATGTCACTATTTCTTCACGTTCACTCTAACAGAGATGAATTTCTTTTGTTTCATCATCCTCACTCGAGAGATGGTGCAACTCCAGCTCATTTGAAGAAAAACATACTTTATTGATTACAAGGATATAGCATTTGTTTCAGCCACCTAGCCTTCATCAAAATGTAATCCTTCTCACTCATGCTTTTAATCCTAGGTACTTGTTGACATCGAAGGCCAAGTCCACTAAGAGGAAGACTCCGGTGGTGAAGAAAACTCTGAACCCTCACTACGACCACACATTTGTGTTCAAAGACCTGACCCTAGACCAGCTAAGTGAGATGTGGCTAGAGCTGACCGTGTGGGACAGGGAGGCCATGTCCAGTAATGACTTCCTGGGTGGGGTTCGACTCAGCACAGGCGCAGGTAATGACACAACACCTTGTTATCTTCCTGGGTGGGGTTCGACTCAGCACAGCCACAGTTAATGACACACAACACCTTGTTGATTTATGGTGGGGAAGTATTAGCCTATATCCATCAGCAGTATTGCTCTACCGTTTTATGTGTTTGATTCAATATTTACTATTCAGTTGTAGGTCACCTATTTTGCCAATGTTAAAGTTGGTAGTAAAGTGAAGCTACCTCAGAGTTCAAATGGCCAAGATGCAGTAGGCCTATTGTTAAAATTGCTTCAAAAGTAGGACTAATCTCACTCCCAGACACTTCCGTCCAAATGTGTGAAAGGTCTGGTGGACTAACGTGTCAAACATTCGCTTTCGTTTGCCAATACAGAAAGACCGGGAGAAACCCCCAGGGCAAATAGCATTGGCTTAATCTACCAAACAATCCCACAACACCTTCTCCCTAACCCTCGCAGTCGTGTGATTTGCTAAAATTAAATGACAAATACTTTACTCAGTAGGTTACTCCCATAGAATTCTATGGTCATTCCAACGTAGGCCAACTTTGAAGCATTGATATCCCAGGCTTATATGTGCTGTGTGCAATAGCCTGGGGACGAGGTTGGGACAGGACAGACCTACTTTAGTTCAGTGTTTCTGGTGTCCTACTTTTCAGCCACACTGAAGGTTGGGAAGGAGGAAGTGGAGGCGGATTCAACAGGGGAGGAGGTGACTCTGTGGCAGAAGATGATGCAATACCCTGACTCGTGCGCAGAGGGCACTCTTCCATTACGCTCCTCTATGGGCAAGAACAAGAGCAAGAGCAAGTGAAGACGCCACACTCCACCTCGTAACCTGAAAGAAGAGCTATGGACACAGGACAATCCCTCAACTTTTTATCACCATCATTATCTGTAACAAAAAGAGACTGTTGTCATATATACAGCTGTGTCTAACCGTAGGCACCATCACGACACTATTGGCCTAAAACAAGTGATTTGAAAGCAGAGTATATTCACCTGAGAGCTTCAGGTTTTTGATAGAGGTATCATTTAATATTTTTAAATATAAGGTTGTCTAACTATACAAATGCTTTTTGAGATAAAAATCGGCACTAACCAAAGAGTTTTGATCAAATTCAACAACTCATGTTTAATTTACATTTTATCATGCATTTCTTGAAGCTGAATTCTATCCATATTCAGCAAACCACTCATTATTAACTATGGCGCTTGATGGGGGTTGCTGGTGTTTCAGTTTCAGGCAGAATCTCTGTTCCACTCTTAAGGCATTGAATTCATTTTGGTCCATGTCACCTCTTGTGTTATGATTCATGGTAATTGAATGAAAACTACTGTGCCTGTGATAGGGATTTAAATATTTATGTAAATATTACCAGTAGCACAAAGTGAAGGAGACCAATTTTATTTCTCAACTTTTATGCTCTTTTATTTATAAGAGTCCTATGACTGTATCAAATATTTTATTCACCTAATAAATATGAAATGACTAAACCTGTAATCATCCACATTTGTTACACCTGTCTGTGCAGTACAGAAGGTGAAGTAAAAGTCCCTACATTTCATTACATTTACATTTTAGTCATTCAGCAGACGCTCTTATCCAGAGCGACTTACATTTAGTGAGTGCATACATTATATTTTTTTATACTGGCCCCCCGTGGGAATCGAACCCACAATCCTCTAACAATACACCAATCTCTATACTTTTAGACCTGAAAAACAGGCTACCTCTAAGATCTCTTCATCTATCAGCCAGTGGAAACATCTCACTACCAGAGCTGTTCTGTTTTCATGTTTATCTCTCTATTCTGGGCCAGCTTGGTGTCCATGATTGTATCTCTAGATAGCAGAGCCTTTTCCTCTGAGCTGATATCTTTGTAAAAGTGTCTGACCTCCCCAAGCCACCAGGGGGCACTCAAGTCTTAATCACAGAGGTCGCTGTGTAACTCCAGCCGCCTTCGTTCTTCTTCGTCCAACAGGTTATTGTCGATGTATGAGAAGAGCTCATCGGATGTGGTGGGTGTGATGAATCTCTCGTGGTCCAAACCATCCTTGTCCAGCAGCACCATGTTGAAGTAGGATCTGGAGATCCGGAAAGCCTGCCTGTATCACAGTACGAGATGACCATTTAGTGTCAAGTCAGTGATGGTGTATTATATTGCCTGAAGATGCAGTACAGCCAACATGATTATGTGAAGTCACCTTACCTCAGACCCTCAATGACCTCAGTGTCCAGGTGACGTCCCTTGATGAGGCCCACTTCCTGAGGAGGGGACCCTAGCAGCTCAATCACTGTCACTCGTCGTAAGTTCAGACCACAATCTGCTTTCTAGGCATGAAAACACCCCAAGCGTTGTCACATTCATACAAACAAGATGCTCATATTTCATTGACTAAACAGCTTTTTATTATGTCCTGTAGTAACTAGAGTTGTTGAGAAAAGAAATCCCCTGACTAGCAGATAATGCCCAAACCATCCAGGTGTCTCGGACTCACCTGGACCATAAGGTTCTGGAGCTTGTAGTCTCCATGGGCTACGTTAGGTGCCGACACAATTAGAAGCCTCCTCTTCTCATAGAACTGGTCCAGGAGGCCAGAAGCTGTATCCACATCTGTTTTAAACTCCATTGCTACAGTACACACGCACACACAATCAAAACAGAGTATTGTTGTTGGTATAATCACTTCACATGTACGGGTTCAATTGAAGACACAACAAACATGTATGGATTCAATTTAAGACAACAAACCAGAAGGTCATTCTCTGTCATTGGTTCTCAATACTAACTGACACACTCGGCAGAGGCCTCAGTCCAGCTGTGGTCGTACTGGCAGACACGGCTGGAGGTCCCCCTCCTCTCCTGGCCCCCGACACAGTGGTACTCGCACACCGCCCCGTAGTTGTTCCCGTCAGAGTCACAGGTGAGGTAACCATGGAGAGGGGGCTTGAGGACTGGACACCTCCTGACTGGGGAGAGACGGAGAGCAGGGCTAAGCTAAGGACCCTGGGACTAAACACCTCCCTCTGCATCTGGATCCTGGACTTCCTGACGGGCCGCCCCCAGGTGGTAAGGGTAGGTTACAACACATCTGCCATGCTGATCCTCAACACGGAGGCCCCTCAGGGGTGCGTGCTCAGTCCCCTCCTGTACTCCCTGTTCACCCATGACTGCATGGCCAGGCACGACTCCAACACCATCATTAAGTTTGCCGACGACACAACAGTGCCTGATCACAGACAACGATAACACAGCCTATAGGGAGGAGGTCAGAGACCTGGCCGTGTGGTGCCAGGATAACAACTTCTCCCTCAACGTGATCAAGATAAAGGAGATGATTGTGGACTACAGGAAAAAAAGAGGACTGAGCACGCCCCCATTCTCATTGACAGGGCTGTAGTGGAACAGGTTCAGAGCTTCAAGTTCCTTGGTGTCCACATCACCAAACTATCATGGTTACCCGGACTATTTGCATCAGCACTCCTACTCTGAGACGCTATAGGGGAATTCCGACTCGAGTTAGGCGCGCGTAAATGGAATGCAATTCCCTTTTTATGCACTTTCCTATCTACAAGTATTATGACATTGAAATGTTTTGAATTTGTTTTACCCCTTTTTCCTCCCCAATTTCGTGATATCCAATTGGTATCAAGGCAAGCCAAATCCTCCCCTAACCCGGACCAATTGTGCGCCGCCTCATGGGTCTCCCGTTCACGGCAGGCTGTAACGCAATCTGGGATCGAACCCGGGGCTGGAGTGACGCCTCAAGCACTGCGATGCATGGCCTTAGACCGCTGCGCCACTCGGGAGGCCCATGACCTCCAACTTAAGTATGACAATAACATGCTATTCACCCACTCTTCGTTTCGGGTGGAGATCAAATAAATGAAGGTGTGGCGGAGGTGTGTCTACAGATAAACCATATTCTAACCTTGACCTACACTACATGACCATAAGTATGTGGACACCTGCTCGTCGAACATCTCATTCCAAAATCATGGTTATTAATATGGAGTTGGTCCCACCTTTGCTGCTATAACAGCCTCCACTCTTCTGGGAACATTGCTGCGGGGACTTGCTGCCATTCAGCCACAAGAGCATTAGTGAGGTTGGGCGATTAGGCCTGGTTTGCAGTCGGCGTTCTAATTCATCCCAAAAGTGTTCGTTGAGGGCAAGGCTCTGTGCAAGCCAGTCAAGTTCTTCCACGCCGATCTTGACAAACCATTTCTGTACGGAGCTCGCTTTGTGGATGGGGGCATTGTCATGCTGAAACAGGAAAGGGCCTTCCCCAAACTGTTGCCACAAAGTTGGAAGCACAGAATCGTCTAGAATGTCATTGTATGCTGTAGCGTTAAGATTTCCCTTCACTGGAACTAAGGGGCCTAGACCGAACCATGAAAAACAGCCCCAGACCATTATTCCTCCTCCAACAAACTTTACAGTTGGCACTATGAATTCCGGTAGGTAGCTTTCTCCTGGCATCCGCCAAACCCAGATTCGTCCGTCGGACTGCCAGATGGTGAAGAGTGATTAATCAGTCTAGAGAACGCGTTTCCACTGCTCCAGAGTCCAATGGCGGCGAGCTTTACACCACTCTAGCCGACGCTTGGCATTGCACATGGTGATCTTAGGCTTGTGTGAGTCTCCTCGGCCATGGAAACCCATTTCATGAAGCTCCCGACGAACAGTTCGTGCTGACTTTGCTTCCAGAGGCAGTTTGGTAGTGAGTGTTGCAACCGAGGACAGGCGATTTTTACACCCTACGCGCTTCAGTGGTCCCGTTCTGTGAGCTTGTGTGGCCTACCACTTCGCGGCTGAGCTGTTGTTGCTCCTAGACATTTCCACTTCACAATAACAGCACTTACAGTTGACTGGGGCAGCTCTAGCAGGCCAGAAATGTAATGAACTGACTTGTTGGAAAGGTGGCATCCTATGACGGTGCTATGTTGAAAGTCACAGATCTTCAGTAAGGCCATTCTACTGCCAATGTTGAACTATGGAGATTGCATGGCTGTGTGCTCGATTTTATACACCTAAAATAGCCGAATCCACTAATTTGAATAGGTGTCCACATACTTTTGTATATTAAGTGTAATTCCACCACCATTACGCGCGAGGAAACCATGAATAAGGTCTAGCGAACCTACCGGTTCCAAGTGGAAAAAGCATCCATTTTATTTTTTCCCAATAGAAATAACAGCATTCTTCATGCACTGTAATTTACAACTTGATAAGAGCTAGGTAAATGAGTAATCCGTTCGGATAAGGGAATTGTAATAAACACTTGTTTTTGATCTATTTTACCTTATAATCACTGGACATAAACGTGAAACCAGTCATATGGCAGCAAACTGAAGCATATCAACATATCAACTTTCCCACAGTAAAGTTTATGAAATGCTGTGCCATTATGCAGAATTTAAATTGTACGGGCTTTTAACTTGAAGGAATGGGCATTCTCAAATGTCTTAATTATAGCCTCCCCAGACTGTCTCTGTTTCCTATGTCTATCATGTTAAATATTAGCCACTATCAGTATCGACTGTCAGTAGGCCTAATAACAACACATATTCAACTGCCAATTTACTGTTAGTTCCCTGCAGTTGGTATAGTCTACATTATCATTCAATTGAATTACATTGTTTCATTTACCTTCTTTGCCATTAGTTTGAACCCGACACATGGTGCAATACTTGGCCGCGTCACAGTTCCTGAGTGGCGCAGTGGTCTAAGGCACTGCATCGCAGTGCTAACTGTGCCACTAGAGATCCTGGTTCGAATCCAGGCTCTGTCGCCGCCGGCCGCGACCGGGAGACTCATGGGCGGCGCACAATTGGCCCAGCGTCGTCCAGGGTAGGGGAGGGAATGGCCGGCAGGGATGTAGCTCAGTTGATAGAGCATTGCGTTTGCAATGCCAGGGTTGTGGGTTTGATTCCCACGGGAGGGCAGTATAAAAAAAAGATATATATGTATTCACTAACTGTAAGTCGCTCTGGATAAGAGCGTCTGCTAAATGACTAAAATGTAAATGTTAGTGCAGGCAATAGACAAGGGTATAGCCTACTATTGTACACTATTCTCTCTACTTCCAAACGCCTGAAGGTACCACGTTCATCTGTACAAACAATAGCACGCAAGTATAAACACCATGGGACCACGCAGCCATCATACCGCTCAGGAAGGAGACGCCTTCTGTCTCCTAGAGATGAACGTACTTTGGTGCAAAAAGTGAAAATCAATCCCAGAACAACAGCAAAGGACCTTGTGAAGATGCTGGAGGAAACAGGTACAAAATGATCTATATCCACAGTAAAACGAGTCCTATATCGACATAACCTGAAAGGCCGCTCAGCAAGGAAGAAGCCACTGCTCCAAAACCGCCATAAAAAAGCCAGACTACGGTTTGCAACTGCACATGGGGACAAAGATCGTACTTTTTGGAGAAATGTCCTCTGGTCTGATGAAACAAAAATAGAACTGTTTGGCCATAATGAACATCATTATGTTTGGAGGGAAAAGGGGCTTGCAAGCCAAAGAACACCATCCCAACTGTGAAGCACGGGGTGGCAGCATCATGCTGTGGGGGTGCTTTGCTGCAGGAGGGACTGGTGCACTTCACAAAATAGATGGCATCATGAGGAAGGACAATTATGTGGATATATTGAAGCAACATCTCAAGACATCAGTCAGGAAGTTAAAGATTGGTCACAAATGGGTCTTCCAAATGGTCAATGATCCCAAGCATACTTCCAAAGTTGTGGCAAAATGGCTTAAGGACAACAAAGTAAAAGTATTAGAGTGGCCATCACAAATCCCTGACCTCAATCCTATAGAACATTTGTGGGCAGAACTGAAAAATCGTGTGCGAGCAAGGAGGCCTACAAACCTGACTCAGTTACACCAGCTCTGTCAGGAGGAATGGGCCAAAATTCACCCACCTTATTGTGGAAAGCTACCCAAAACGTTTGACCCAAGTTAAACAATTTAAAGAAAATGCTACCAAATACTAATTGAGTGTATGTAAACTTCTGACCCACTGGGAATGTGATGAAAGAAAAAAAAGCTGAAATAAATCATTCTCTCTACTATTATTCTGACATTTCACATTCTTAAAATAAAGTGACCTAAGACAGGGAATTTTTAGGATGATTAAATGTCAGAAATTGTGAAAAACTGAATTTAAATGTATTTGTCTAAGGTGTATGTAAACGTCTGACTTCAACTGTAAATGTACTAAAAACGAATTGAATAAACTCCACAAGAAAATGTGTTGGGCAGCAAGTGGGAGGGTTTTCAGTGGTTAAATTAAACGTATTCAGAGCGCGCAAGGTAGCCACACACGCAAAGTGTGTTACGCGACTGAATAAGGTAAGTCTGAATACCAAATACCAAATACTGAGAAGTGTGTAGGATAGGCATTCATTTCCTAAGTCTGAATCGGCCCCTTTGTGAATAGGACCCAAAACAGGCACCTTTTAACAGTACACACTGAGCTGTATGGGATCAGCCCTCTGAGTAATGGAATATGACGACTCTTGGATGCCTCTAAAGTAGGGTTCCCAACTGGCAGCCCGCGGGTGATTTTATTTGGCCCCCCAAATTTTCTGAACCAAAATAATGTAATGTTTTAATTTTTTTTGGGGGGGGGACATAAGACTGTAAAAACACCAGCAAATCAGCTCCAAGTATAAAATAGATATATGTGATCGTATACAAATGTAAGCAAGGTTTGAAATGATTATGTTTTAGTCAAATATTACATCTGTTGGTAATAATGTTCCGGCCCCCTGACCATCCGCTCAAGAAAAATAAAAACGGCCCACAGCTGAATCTAGTTGATTAACCCTGCTCTAAAGTGTTTCTTGAAGTTCTCGATGAAGGAAATATAATTGTTGTTTATCACTGAAGGAAATGTGAAATGAAAAAAAATATTACATTAAAAAAGAAATTAATCCAGTATTAACTTCCATGATGAAATACATCAATTCAAAGTTGAAAAAAAACCAAGCCATGAGGTCGAAGGAATTTTGGACACAGGATTGTGTCGAGGCACAGATCTAGGGAAGGGTACCAAAAATTGTCAGCAGCATTGAAGGTCTTCAAGAACACAGTGGCCTCCATCATTCTTAAATGGAAGAAGTTTGGAACCACCAAGACTCTTCCTTGAAGATCTCTCTGTACTTTGCTCCATTCATCTTTCCCTCTATCCTGACTAGTCTCCCAGTCCCTGCCGCTGAAAAACATCCCCACAGCATGATGCTGCCACCACCATGCTTCACCGCAGGGGTGGTGCCAGATTTCCTCCAGACGTGACGCTTGGCATTGAGCCCAAAGAGTTCAATCTTGGTTTCATCAGCAGGCTGTCGTATGCCTTTTACTGAGGAGTGGCTTCTGTCTGGCCACTACCATTAAAGGGTTGATTGGTGGAATGCTGCAGAAATGGTTGTCCTTCTGGAAGGTTCTCCCATCTTCACAGAGGAACTCTGGAGCTCTGTCAGAGTGACCATCGGGTTCTTGGTCACCTCCCTGACTAAGGCCCTTCTCCCCCAATTGCAAAGTACAGAGAGATCTTTGAGGAAAACCTTTTCCAGAGCGCTCAGGACCTCAGACTGGGGCGAAGGTTCAACTTCTAACAGAACAATGACCCTAAGTACACAGCCAAGACAACGCAGGAGTGGCTTCGGGACATGTCTCTGAATGTCCTTGAGTGGCCCAGCCAGAGCCCGGACTTGAACCAGATCTAACATCTCTGGAGACCTGAAAATAGCCATACAGCGACGCTCCCCATCCAACCTGACAGAGCTTGAGAGGATCTGCAGAGAAGAATGGGAAAAGCTCCCCAAATACAGGTGTGCCAAGCTTGTAGCGTCATACCCAAGAAGACTGGAGGCTGTAATCGCTGCCAAAGGTGCTTCAACAAAGTACTGAGCAAAGGGTCTGAATACTTATGTAAATGTTATATTTCCATTTTTTTTATTTATACATTTGCAAAGATTTCTAAACCTGTTTTTGCGTTGTCATTATAGGGTATAGTGTGTAGATTGATTAGAACCCCCCCCCCCCCCCTCCCCAATTTAATCATTTTTAGAATAAGGCTGTAACGTAACAAAATCTGGAAAAAGCCATGGGGGCTGAATACTTTCCGAATGCACTGTATAATGGTTTGTCCAGTAAGTCTGGGCTTTACTCTAGTCCAAATGTCAGGTCATTGTGTCTGACATTGACTGTGGTGCCTTACCTTCCACACGAACAATGAACTTGCAGGCAGCCCTGTTTCTGGCTTGGTCATGTGCTGTGTACCGGATAATGTTTATCCCCTCTTTAAAGTTGGTATCTGGCCCCTGGCCTATCAGTGTTACACTGTAAACAGACACAAAGAACAACACATGATTCACCTCCTGCACAGGGGAAGAAGTAGGAGGGAATCAGTTAAAAAAGGACTGACATACTCTAGTGTTTTATCAGCAGTATCCGTGGCAACAGGGGGGTCCCAGGACAATCTGGCTGTTAGTTTCCCAGGCTCAGCGACCTTCACTCGGGACAGGGGACACTTTATTTTTGGAGGATCATGATCTGAAACACCACAGTTTGGTAAACCAGTGAAGAAAAATAATAGAGAATATAAAAATGTCTGAGTTAAATGTTAACATCCTCTGTTGGTCTGGGTCAATTGAATCAATTCATCTTTTGAGGGAGGGGAAATTTGAAGATTAGAAATATCTATTGGTCTTGGTTTTGAGCCAAAGACAGAAAAAGGAATGAAACGTGGAAAGCGAGAGGTACTAGATGAGTATCTGTGTTTTGTTTATGTGGGTGGGAGACATGCCCATGGGAGCTGCCAGGGCTTCTAAAAGTCAGAAACAAACGGAACTGGAAAAACAATTAGCTTGAAAGATGGACTCCAAATGTTTTGCTGTGCTTACAGGGTGCATGTATCTCATTAATTCATGGAAAAAAAAAATATATAATATGCTGACTTAATTACCACTGACTTTATGACCATTCACTTGCCTCCAGGCATATCAAACCAAACACCACCTGAGTTTCACCCCACAGTGGAAAAGCATTAATGAATCATGTCAGTATACTTGGATGTGCTGACTAAACATATGAGCTGTACCTGCACAGATGGGCTCTGCCCCACTCCAGGACCCCCCATCCAGACAGGTACGAGAGTGGTCCCCCTCGATCCGGTACCCCGGCTCACAGATGTAGTCACACCTGGAGTCCACCACATAACCCTGGGTGCAGTGGTACGTGCCGTGCCAGATCAGGTGCAGCACGTTGCAACGAATCTCTGTGGAGTCACCATAGTCAACAAGCTAGACACTGAGTATACCAAACATCAGGAACACCTTCCTAATATTGAGTTTATTCTTAATGTTTTGTATACTCAGTGTATATTACTCCTATGAAAGTGTTTTCTAAAGAAAACTCAGGGCCTTTTTTTATTAACAATAGATGACATGGACCCAATAGACAATCAGCTGTATCTGTCTATAATCAGCCTGTACTCACGGCGGCAGTGACTGGTCCCAGACCAGCGGCGGTTGGGCATGCACAGCACCGAGGATCTGCCCAGCAGCTTGTAGCCACGGTCACAGGTCATCTCGCAGCGGGTGCCTAGGGTGCTGCGGTAGTTCTCTCCTCGGGGGGAGTGGCAGGTCACATCCCCATTGGCCAGGCTCAGAAAGTGACACCATCTTGGATCTGCATCAAAACAATCATGTTTAAACACACACTGGAACGCAGCGCAAGACCAATGTGCTACAGACATATCAAGAGATACTGATTTCAGAACTGTGATGATGTGAGGTATGTAGATTACAAATCTGTGTTGTTGATAATATTAGTGTTGTGAGTGTGTGGTTCTCCTTACTTACGCCTGTAGTTCAGTCGGGGAGTATAGTACTCCTCCTCTGGCATAACCTCATTGTAGCTGCTGTGCAGTGTGGTTCCAGAGCCTGAAAACAATGACAGACTATTATTAGCTCTAATCAGTCATAGCAACAAGGCATAAAACAGATGAAAACCATTTGTCAGCTACTAATGTATTTATGGATGATATGTACTTTCTTTCTCACACATGAACCTACATGTATTTATTAGCTTATTTGAGATAAATATGAAATGATTTTGAGGTAGAACATGAAGAGTTTAATAAAGGTGATGCAGAGAAAACCTCTTGGCATGCTAATGGTTTTCCCACAATCTCAGTTCCGCACAACCTGATTTCTGGTCCATTCCTGAGCCAGCTTACTATTTGACAAAGACCTGGATTTCCAATAACGGAAGTCGAAAAAACCATGGAAACTCTCCAGGGGTTGGGATCCAAAACTGAAGTCCAGTCATAACAGTACATCTCTGAAAAAGGCCAGACTTCCTGGTTGGCTAAAGTTCCATTTAAATCACAACGTCAAAGTGTTTTAGCGTCACATGGAAGGAAAATAAGATAATAAAGAGAGTAGGAAAAGGACTTAACTGGGCACAGATTACACTGAATGTGCACTGAGATCATGACACATGAAGAAGATGAAGTTGGCAAGTAGAGGTCCTCTCTTCCATTTTGAATGTAATACTGGAACTAGTTAGTAGGTAACATCTCTTTTTGCCTCCTCATCATTTGCACAGTAGCTTTAAACCAAGGAGCTGAATCTAACTTTCCATACATTAGGTCTCCCTTACCACACTCATTCTTTCCCCTCACTTGTCAACTATTTCATAAACCCAATCCCTTGAAGGATATTTAAAAGGGACACTACTGTTTAGAAAGAGGGCTGACAGATTTGATTTTTTCCAAGTCTCTGCGCTGAGTATTCTCCCTGAATACTTATAACAACAAAGTGGTCCAGATACTAGCTTACTCAGTCTACAGGGGCTAGTCAATGTGTAATTTAGACCAATGAAAATTCAATTCATGGTGACAAAACTCAACGTTTCTATTCATGGTCATTTGGGCACTTGCAATAGGCTGCTAAACATACACTGGAAAAATTACAATGATGTTACAACACCTTTCATCAAATGCCTTGTTTCTAGTCTGACTGAATAACACATAAACATGCCCTCAGATTCCTAGCACCCAAGTATCCCTCATGTTTGCAAATTCAAGTGAGGATCAACCTTAAAGTATTGTCTATAAACAGACTCTTTGGTATTCAAGATAGTTTACATTTCAGCAGCAATTGTAATCCTTTGTACCATGTCTCATAGTAGACATGTAAGTAGTATTAATATTCAAATATCTCTTTTACATTATTACACTAATGCAGGCAGCTGCTGTGGCCGCCTGATGACAGTGAGGTTGTAAAGCAGACTGCATCACAGTGAGACCAGCCAGGCACACTTCCCACAGCTCTCAGCGAGGCGGTTACTTTACCAGAAAGACATGCAATTACCACTGCAGGGAGAACATCCAACTAGGAGAAATTAGTCAGTCATTCTGGAGAGGGTGGATTTCACAAGCCAACTATTCACAGCAGTCATTCTGTCCTCGTTTCAATGGATATATTCTCATGTTGAGGTTTATAAAGTTGATTCCAGATTAGCATCCTTTGTATTTCAGTTGGAAAAGTGTTAAATTACAGGAGAACGTGACTAATAGCAATGGTGAGACAATGGTCAATCCATTAGCGACTACATTTTCGCTCTGTGGTTTTGCTTTGTAATCAACTGGCAGCAGGCATGAGTTTGGGTGGATCTGAGGT
This sequence comes from Coregonus lavaretus, assembly GCF_964263955.1. Taxonomy (NCBI): domain Eukaryota; kingdom Metazoa; phylum Chordata; class Actinopteri; order Salmoniformes; family Salmonidae; genus Coregonus; species Coregonus lavaretus. The sequence continues at coordinate 12,629,981 of NC_140019.1, forward strand.
GCCTCAAATCACTGTCTTTTAAGGGCCAAATGAGGGCCTTGGCACAGCTGGTCTGTGCACACTCAGTCATTTGTCTGTGATTGGAGTTGTAATTACACAGGTCTGAGAATGAGTGACATGCTCAACATCAGAGGAGGGATAGATATAAATCACAGGTGTCTGTAGGCTTACTACAGTGATGACTTCTATTTACCTACAAAACTTTTTCTTAATGAAAAAATGCATAGATGGCATATTTGGGCTTATTTGCCCTCTCTTTTTTAACTGAAAAAGAATGTTAGAAGAGTGGTTGAGTTTCTGTTCAGGAAATACTCCCTGCTCTCTCTGTATTCCTTCAGGTCCCTCTAAAGATCCCACCACAGCTGCTTCTCTTTACTGCCTTATTACTGTGGTGATGGAGGTATGTCCCCACTCCCCCATTGCATGGAACCTATTATGGGCCATTGATGACTGACAGGGAAAGCATGTGTCTGTACTGGCAATAATTATTTTATAGTAGCTTACAAAAGTATAGTTTCAAAGTATGTCCGAATATAATCATAACTGCTTATTCAGCATGAGGAATAGAATAACATTTGCATACATTTTGTACATCAAGGCTACTGCAAAGTGTAATCTTTGAGTAAAGAAACAGAATAATAGTCAAAGTGAAAGAGAAAAGTATCTGCCCACTGGTTACAGACGTCAATTTAAGGTCTATTCTACGTTAAATAAAAGGTTAAATAAAAAAATAGTTCAACTGAAATGACGTGGAAACAAAGTTGATTAAATCCTTGTGTGCCCAGTGGGTGGTCTTACCTTCATTGTGTCCCAGCAGCTCTCTGATAAAGGTCACCATGAATAGTAAAAGGATATGGAATCGTGACATGCCAACACGGTCTTTAGGCGCAATAATTCAGATAAAGGTGGTACTAGGCATCAACTGTAACCAAGGTGGAGACCATTGACCAATGTCCAGCGCTGAAAAATTTAAGGCGAGCTCCAGTCCAGACCCCAAGCACGACTAAACAGTCAATTCATTAAATATATATTTTTTTACTGACAAAATTATTCGAATCGTTTTTTACTTATATCTCTCTGTGGAAAGAAGAACCCACCAACGCTCCAGTCAAACCAGACAGCGTCACTTTTACTGCAGAAGTTCCTCGGTTTCCACTAGTTACTACAGCCACAAAGTCAACAGGTTATGGTTAGCAGTGTTGTTAAGGTTAGGTTTAAAATCACATTTTAAGAAGATACATTTTCGAAATAGGCGGGGTTTATGACCTTTTGGCTGTGGTAACTAGTGACAACCAAGTTCCTCCTCGTTTATCACATATGCGGTTCGAGAAGTTACCACTAGGAGGCGTTGTTGGACTACTTTATAAGGGCTATCATACAGCCCTAACCCTGATCCATCAGTTGTTTAACAGTTCTAGCCTAAATAATTATATTAATGGGGAAACCATTGATAGTCCCTATGCCCAAGAACGCCAAGGTTACCTGTCTAAATGATTATCACCCAGTAGCACTCACATCTGTAGCCATGAAATGTTTTGAAAGTCTAATCATGGCTCACATCAACACCACAATCCCAGACACCCTGGACCCACTCCAATTCGCATACCGCCCCAACAGATCCACAGATTACGCAATCTCTATTGCACTCCACACTGCCCTTTCCACCCTGGACAAAAGTAACACCTACATGAGAACGCTGTTCATGGACTACAGCTCTGCGTTCAACACCATAGTGCCCTCCAAGCTCATCACTAAACTAAGGACCCTGGGACTAAACACCTCGCTCTGCAACTGGATCCTGGACTTCCTGATGGGCCACCCTTAGGTGGTGATGCTTACTCCTACCCATTTGATTAATCAGGGATTAATCAATTTATAGCTAGATACCTCAATATGACAGACATAACTAAATGTATAGCTAGCAACATATAGATGACCAACTAGCTAGATGGAAAATGGTTGTTGAAAAATGGTTGTACATAAATCAACAGCCAGCAATAAATACAGTATCTTTCCTGAAGTTATTATTTTTCTTGTTTTCTGTTGATGAATCATGTTGTTTGTTTTCGATAATTGGGTGGTTTAACACAATTCGATTGAAGAGGGTTTTTTCAAAGTCAGTTTGGTTTCGGTGACTTGCTCCAATTCCACACAATGCTTTTGGTATTGGAGTCCCATCCCTGGCTTTTGAGGCGTCCTCAGGTCAGCACCAAGTGCACATCGTTAATCTAATCAAGTTTCACAAATATTAACTGGTTGGTTCCTATTTACTTTAGTCTGGGACTCCCTAGTATATAACTAATTAATCTGAAGTTAAGCAAAGTCTCAGAAAGCCATTTAAAAAAAAAATCTGGAGTAATTTAAGTAGAATTAACCTAGTCCTGATTTAAATTAAACTCTGTCCGCGAAACCGCCCCTGAGTAAAGCAAGGAGAGATGTTCAAATCCACCTACTGAAATAAATCATGTTTACAAAATTTAATCAAAATGCAGCATCCTTTTTTTCAGCTGTACAATTTTGAAATTGTTGTATTGAATACCAGAACGGATAATTAGGTCAATCATGACGCTGACAGCACACGCAAGAGCAGAACATAAATTATACATGATCAAACATTGAATATACACACAGCAATATTCAGTACTGCAATCAGGGCGCTAACTCTGGTCTTTACCTCATGAAACCACTAGATACACTAGTAGTGTTTTAGCCAACCGGCACCAGTAGGAATGTTTTATGAAAATGTAATTTTTGTGACTAATAATATATTGTATGGCATTTGTATCAGTCATGTGTTAGGCCTACTGTCATACGCCTTATCCGATTTAACTGAAGTTTCCTCTGAGAATAATAAAGTTATTCTATTCTATTGTAGAAAATCATCAATAAAAGTGAAATATTTTTCAATTTTATTTTTCCTCACGGGCAAGTGAATCTGGATCAGTGACGACACTTCCCTTCTCCTTGGATTCTGTTTTTGTCGAGAAAAGTTTTCCAGCAGGGCGCTTTGGAAGTTTTTTTTCTCTTTGCAACAACGATACTTTTTGACTGACAAGTTCTGCGAAATAGACATCATGTCTCCCCCATCAAGAAGGCTTCAAACGAAGCCTGTGATTACATGTCTCAAGACCTTTCTTATTTCTTACAGTCTCATATTTTGGGTAAGTATTTACATGTAACTAACGGATGCAAGCAAGCTACCGTAACAATGGGCTAAGTTAGCGGCGATGCCAACAGGCAACATATCCAACCATTTGGCATTTACAAAGGAATAACGTTAGGCTACGGCTGACAGAAAGGACTCTAATGATTTTAAAATAGAACATCTCATCAAAAATAATTTCCCCGTGATATAGCACGACAACACTGGTATAAAATAATCACATTTTTTTATATTACCGACGCCTCGAACTAATTCACATTATTAATTTGCAAACGCTGTCTGTAAAAGTTGTGCCGCTACCACAGTTAGTTATTATGTTGCAATAAGCTTTCCTCCGAGAGCGACAAACAAGGCGATATTTTTCTGTTGAGTATTGCAGCCCGCGAGCAGAGGTTACATTTGGATTGTTGACGTTGATTGCGGGGCTCATGTAACTGTGTTTTTCCACCCAGCTAGGGCTCGTGTAGCCCTTGATCATGACTCTCAGTTCCATTACATTACACATACGTTGGAGGAAGGCGTCTTCTGTCCGGGGGAGTTTTGTTGAGAGCCCAGACGCTCGGTCTGAACATTAACACGTGTCGCTTGCGGTACGGTTTGGGAAGCATATAGACCTTATCTTTCATATCCGCAAGAAATCATTTTCAAGAAAAAAAAACGTTAAATTGAAACACACATTTATAGGTTAAAGGTTAGTGTTCCCACATGGCCATATCTCCATGTTACAACTCCCGTTTACAGAAGACAGAGGGACCACCTGTGCTAATTAGCTACTGTATCTAGCATGAGCCGAACATCTGTGTAATGGAAGAAAGCCACCAGAAACGTGTCATCACCTGAAAAATACTCTCAGCAGCAACTGTGATGAAGTCGGATAAAATTGTCAACACTACGTTTATATTTTGCATTTGCGAAATTATTTTGAGGTGATATGAAAGTAAAGGGCTTTATGTTTCTAGAACCTTATCGCAATTGAGAATCGATTCACGTTCAGATGGAGTATTTGGCTGTTTTGGCTGCTAGAGCCAGTCTACCTCTGAAAATAACATGTAAGGGCCTTGGACCTTAAGGAGTAACAGCAGGCTCCTTTAGAGTACATCTTGGGCTAGGGCTTGAGCTGACATTCTTAGGCAAATTGGCAGATGTTGTAAACAGCTTTTCGAAATGGTTGTTGACTGAGAAACAACCTCAGGCATTCTTCCTAAATAATTATTATGAGCATAAACATCTATTTAACTGTACTTTTAGGTGAACATCTTTTTCTTTGTTTTTGCCAAGTTGACATTAAAGACCGTTAGCCAGCTTTTATTTTTCTAACAGCTTTCTTGATAAATCTAGTGAAAATTTGATTTCTCAATGCTGTTTCTTCAGTTTCCATTATTCTGTCTACGCCATTAATCGAACGTGGCTTTTTTTCTGGGTTCAAAGTTCATGATAACACATTTATCTATCTTGCTATATAGAAGGTGATGTGTATCATTCATGGCCCGATGGACTGATGACAGCACTCTGTGACGAATGACTCTGGTAGACAGAAGGGCAATACATTTACAAGGGAAGATGCTGAGCTCACTGATGTGAGACGTTGGGCAATTGGTTGTGGGGGAGATGTTTAAGTTCCATGTTGACTTTGCCTTCCATGTGAGAAAAATCAGTTGTAGGCCACTTATACCAACCTCAAAGCTTTTTCAGCTTTGTAAAGACTCCCGACAACAGTCACACTGAGCTGAATAAAATTGTTAGGTGCTCAAGGTGTATAATTAGGAGGGCTGTTTTTGCACCTTAAGTCTTGAGTTTGTGTCAAAGAACTAGGCCAAACCTCTTAAACATCCCCTTAGGGACCTGAGAGTGCATTCGGAAAGTATTCAGACCCCTTCCATTTTTCCACATTTTGTTACGTTACAGCCTTATTCTAAAATTGATTAAATTATTTTTTCCCCTCATCAAGCCACACACAATACCCCATAATGACAAAGCAAAAACAGGTTTTTAGAATTTTTAGCAAATGTATTAAAAGTTACAAAAACAGAAGTACCTTATTTACATAAGTATTCAGACCCTTTGCTATGAGACTCAAAATTGAGCTCAGGTGCATCCTGTTTCCATTGATCATTCTTGAGATGTTTCTACAACTTGATTGGAGTCCACCTGTGGTAAATTCAATTGATTGGACATGATTTGGAAAGGCACACACCTGTCTATATACGGTGCCACAGTTAACGGGGCATGTCAGAGCAAAAACTAAGCCATGAGGTCGAAGGAATTGTCCGTAGAGCTCCGAGACAGGATTGTGTCGAGGCACAGATCTGGGGAAGGGTACCAAAACATTTCTGCAGCATTGAAGGTCCCCAAGAACACAGTGGCCTCCACCATTTTTTTTCTTACCCCCTTTTTCTCCGTAATTTCGATCTTGTTTCATCACTGCAACTCCCCAGTGGGCTCGGGAGGCAAAGGTCGAGTCATGCGTCCTCCGAAACGTGACCCGCCATACCATGCTTCTTAACACCCGCCCGCTTAACCCGGAAGCCAGCCGCACCAATGTGTCGGAGGAAAGACCGTTCAACTGACGACTGAGGTCAGCCTGCAGGTGCCCGGCCCGCCACAGGGAATCGCTAGAGCGCGATGAGCCAAGTAAAGCCCCCCCGGGTCTGTAGTGACGCCTTAGACCGCTGCACCACTCAGGAGGCCCATGGCCTCCATCATTCTTAAATGGAAGAAGTTTGGAACCACCAAGACTCTTCCTAGAGCTGGCCGCCTGGCCAAACTGAGCAATCGGGGGAGAAGGGCCTTGGTCAGGGAGGTGACCAAGAACCCGATGGTCACTCTGACAGAGCTCCAGAGTTCCTTTGTGGAGATGGGAGAACCTTCTAGAAGGACAACCATCTCTGCAGCACTCCACCAATCAGACATTTATGGTAGAGTGGCCAGACAGAAGCCACTCCTCAGTAAAAGGCACATGACTGCCCGCTTGGAGTTTGCTAAAAGGCACCTAAAGGACTCTCAGACCATGAGAAACAAGATTCTGGGGTCTGATGAAACCAAGATTGAACTCTGGCCTGAATGCCAAGCGACACATCTGGAGGACATCCGGCACCATCACTATGGTGAAGCATGGTGGTGGCAGCATCATGCTGTGGGGATGTTTTTCAGCGGCAGGGACTCTGAGACTAGTCAGGATCGAGGGAAAGATGAACGGAGCAAAGTACAGAGAGATCCTTGATGAAAATCTGCTCCAGAGTGCTCAAGACCTCAGGTTCACCTTCCAACAGGACAACGACACTAAGCACACAGCCAAGACAACGCAGGAGTGGCTTCGAGACAAGTCTCCGAATGTCCTTGAGTGGCCCAGCCAGAGCCCAGACTTGAACCAGATCTAACATCTCTGGAGAGACCTGAAAATAGCTGTGCAGCGACGCTCCCCATCCAACCTGACAGAGCTTGAGAGGATCTGCAGAGAAGAATGGGAGAAACTCCCCAAATACAGGTGTGCCAAGCTTGTAGCGTCATACCCAAGAAGTCTTGAGGCTGTAATCGCTGCCAAAGGTGCTTCAACAAAGTAAAGGGTCTGAATGCTTATGTAAATGTGATATTACAGTTGTACAATTTTAATACGTTTGTAAAAATTTCTAAACCTGTTTTTGCTTTGTCATTATGGGGTATTGTGTGTGCACTCTATCATATATGCCATTTAGCAGATGCTTTTATCCAAAGCCACTTAGTCATGCGTGCATACATTTTACATATGGGTGGTCCCAGGAATTGAACCCACTACCATTTTGTTATAAGAGCCATGCTCTACCAACTGAGCTACAAAGGACCAGCTGAATGTCTGCGCTTTCTTTCAGTTTACAGGGGTTATCCTTCTGGCTGTTGGAGTATGGGGGAAAGTGAGCCTGGAAGCTTATTTCCAGCTGGCCTCTGACAATAGCACCAATGCGCCATTTGTCCTCATCGGGACTGGCGCCATCATCGTAATTTTTGGCCTGTTTGGTTGCTTCGCTACATGCCGCGGTAGCCCATGGATGCTAAAACTGGTCAGTTGCACTGTGAAGGGTTACATTTTGTATTTGCACATTTTCCTCAAATGTTTCTAGTCTTTGCTTGAATGTAAATTGATGAGTTTGTTTTGTTCCCCTCTCAGTATGCCATGTTCCTGATTCTGGTGTTCTTAGCCGAGTTTGTGGCTGGCATCTCTGGCTTCTTATTCAGACATGAGGTGAGATATTTTTAATGAGAAGTGCTTCCACATCCAACAATTTACCAGGTGCTGGGATACAAAAACCTGTGTGCGCTGAGGTATACTCCCATATAGATTATTGCAATGTTTCTGACTAGAAGGACTACGAAGACCTTCTGGTCGAAATGTTGCAATAAACTATATGGGAGTATACATCAATGTGTGGGTACTTTATGAGGTGACTTGCAATACACTTGCCATTACTATAGGATTCAGTTGGCCACAAATCAAACCCAATTCCTTTTGTTTATTGCAGATAAAGGCTGTATTAGGTGATGCCTATAAAGACGCTGTGACAAACTACAATACCACAGACTCCAAAAGCTCTGCAGTTGACACCATCCAGAGGACTGTAAGTGGTATTATGTTATTCAATGCGTAGCCTCATTCTATCTGGTTCCTTTGCAAAGACCACAAAACATTCTGTTTATAGAAGTGGCTTTTAACATCATTTTATCAGAGACCCTGCAGAAGTGTTGCTATAAATAACTTCTACAGTACAGATGGTCACGACCTGCCATCTTTTTTTGTTGTTGAGTTGCATAGATCTTGTTGGTATACGATTGTATTAGGTTATGGTCTTTATTTTACATTATTAAATAACTTATTGATGTACAATAGAACCACCTTTTAACATTATTTGATTTGCCCATTTGGCTAAGTCAACCATAGAATTAGGAATTAGAAGTCAACATTGTTATTTCCTCTTGATAATTAGTAAATTTGTGTTTTGTGCAGTTGCACTGCTGTGGAGTGGATAGTTACAAGGACTGGAACACGACAAAGTACTTCAAAGACAATGGCATCCCTGTCAGCTGTTGCAAAGAGAATTCGGTCTGCTCTGTCGAGAACCTCAAGGACCTTGACAAGGCTCGTGACGTGGTGTATGACACGGTGAGAGCACTGCCGCATATCATTATCAATTATATCACACAGAATTATGTCAGAGCTTTCTGTCTCTGGTTAGCTAAGTTCAGACCCTGCTTTGAGTCATAGTTTGTAAGTATTTTAGATCAAGTGTTTGCCAATCAGTAGGCGTAATGAACAGCTATAACCTTAAGGAACCATATTAAAAAGTTTATTTTCCTTCTGCTTAACATGTTTTAGGGCTGCTTCTCACTGGTGACCATTTTGATGGAGTCTAACCTGGGAATCATTGCAGGGATATCTTTTGGAATTGCATTCTTCCAGGTACATCAATTGACAGGCTGCTTACAGTAGGCATAATCCCTATGGGGGAAAAAAGATACAATAATGTTATTACCAGTAACATGGATCTTGAAATGTTGTGCAATCATCAAGAAAATGCTAGATGTAACCTTTTTGTCAATTTTTTTGTTCACATCCTAATTGAAACTCTGTTTAACTTTCTGCCTAGCTCATTGGGGTTTTCTTGTCCTGCTGCTTGTCTCGATACATCACCAACAACCAGTATGAGATGGTCTAGCAGTGTCCTTCCACAGGTAGTACCCTATATGGACTAGTGGTGTGGGATCCCATCCCATGCCTCATTGTTTTCGCATAGAAAGTCATGTCTTAGGAGTGCTCAAAATGTTGATTCCTGTGTAGCTCAGTTGTTAGAGCGTGGCAAGCGCCAGGGTTATGGGTTCGATTCCCATGGGGAACCAGTATGAAAAAAGTATTAAAATGTATGCACTCACTACTGTAAGTTTGGATAAGAGCATCTGCTAAATGATTCAAATGTAAAAATGTATATGATTACATTGTCATACAGGACATGACACTGGAACCCCTGTACTTGGTTTGGTCACTTAAGTTTCTGTGTATCAACTTCTTGATTCTGCCACTACTGAAGAGAGCATTTTCATGAAAGGAAATGCCCACTTCGGCACATCAGAAATGGTATTCATTACCTAGGAAGGTGATCATGTAAATTCAAACATCATGTGGAAATGTAGTACAGTGTATCAATATTATGCTCAACAGTTGAGTAAGACCAGTGGCTGAAATCCCCAACCTGATGTAACATTGATTATTGATGCACCATAAAAGTCATGGAAATGTTCATGACTACAACCCATCTAACAACATGTCATTTGTCTTTTTTCTTTGCAGGTCACTGATGGGCAGCTCATGATGCAAAGGGAACTTGCATATTTTTTATCCTTCGTATACGTGTAATGGTTATCTATGTCATTTTAGAATAACCTCTTGCTGATATAAAAACAAAAAAACAGACTTTCACTTTTCAATGGCAAACAGACTGAAGGAAAAAAGTTATTGGACACCATAAGGGATCTATTTCTGCAATTCTGTCATCAATGGGATAAAGCTTTGTCTTGCTAAGACTAGTGGATTACAGTTTATTGTGCTTAAATGTTAATTTGGGATTCACAGACTTTATCAATGGCATATTTCTCATTTGATTCATGTCTGTTTGATGCTATTATATATGACATATTGAAATTGATTTGGTGAGCTTCGACCAAATATTAATGTATACGTTAAACGTTCTCATATTCATGAAATTTTTCATCATAACGGCAGCCCTCATATTGCTGTTATATTTACATTTTAGTAATTTAGCAGACGCTCTTATCCAGAGCAACTTACAGAAGCAATTAGGGTTAAGTGCCTTGCTTGAGGGCACATCGCATCTTGTGTGTTAAAGTAATCTTTCTGTAGCCTGTTATTTTCAAGATTGGCATTACAATATTATAAGCTGGTGACTCATTAGACCATCTCGAACACCACAGTAATTTACACTGGAAAACCTCCAGCAATCCATCCATCTCTTCTGTGGAGACTGGGAGAAAAGTACTCAAAGTTGCCATTGTGAGAGTAGAGGAATGGATTGAATGCTGTTGACACTTGGTTAATAGAGAATATACAAATTATACACCACCATGATTTAGTGTGACCGTGAAGGCATTTTATAAAGGGGTTTTCTTTATTTTTACTATTTTCTACATTGTAGAATAATAGTGAAGACATCAAAACAATGAAATAACACATGGAATCATGTAGTAACCAAAAAAGTCTTAAACAAAACAAAATATATTTGAGATTCTTCAAATAGCCATCCTTGCCTTGATGACAGCTTTGCACACTCTTGGCATTCTCTCAACCAGCTTCACCTAGATTGCTTTTCCAACAGTCTTGAAGGAGTTCCCACATATGCTGAGCACTTGTTGGCTGCTTTTCCTTCACTCTGTGGTCCGACTCATCCCAAACCATCTCAATTGGGTTGAGGTCGGGGGATTGTGGAGGCCAGGTCATCTGATGCAGCACTCCATCCCTCTCCTTCTTGGTGAAATAGCCCTTACACAGCCTGGAGGTGTGTTGGGTCATTGTCCTATTGAAAAACAAATGATAGGCCCACTAAGCCCAAACCAGATGGGATGGCGTTTCACTGCAAAATGCTGTGGTAGCCATGCTGGTTTAGTGTGCCTTGAATTCTAAATAAATCAGTGTCACCAGCAAAGCACCATAACACCACCACCTCCATGCTTTACGGTGGGAAATACACATGCTGAGATCATCCGTTCACCCGCACGTGTCTCATAAAGACACGGCGGTTGGAACCAAAAATCTCCAATTTGGACTCCAGACCAAAGGACAAATATCCACTGGTCTAATGTCCATTGCTCGTGTTTCTTGGCCCAACCAAGTCTCTTCTTCTTATTGGTGTCCTTTAGTAGTGGTTTCTTTGCAGCATTTCGACCATGAAGGCCTGATTCACACGGTCTCCTCTGAACAGTTGATGTTGAGATGTGTCTGTTACTTGAACTCTGTGAAGCATTTATTTGGGCTGCAATTTCTGAGGCTGGTAACTCTAATGAATGTGTCCTCTGCAGCAGAGGTAACTCTGGGTCTTCCATTCCTGTGGCGGGGCTCATGAGAGCCAGTTAAGTTTCATCATAGCGCTTGGTGGTTTTTGCGACTGCACTTGAAGAAACGTTCAAAGTTCTTGAAATGTTCCGTATTGACTGACCTTCATGTCTTAAAGTAATGATGGGACTGTCGTTTCTCTTTGCTTATTTGAGCTCTTTCTTGCCATAATATGGACTTGGTCTTTTACCAAATAGGGCTATCTTCTGTATCCCCCCCCCACTACCTTGTCACAACACAACTGATTGGCTCAAACGCATTAAGAAGGAAATAAATTCCACAAATTAACTTTTAAGAAGGCACACCTGTTAATTGAAATGCATTCCAGGTGACTACCTCATGAAGCTGGTTGAGAGAATGCCAAGAGTGTGAAAAGCTGTCATCAAGGCAAAGGGTGACTATTTGAAGAATCTCAAATATATTTTGATTTGTTTAAGACTTTTTTGGTTACTACATGATTCCATATGTGTTATTTCATAGTTTTGATGTATTCCCTATTATTCTAAAATGTATAAAATAGTAAAAATAAAGAAACTGAGTAGGTGTTCTAAAACATTTGACAGGTAGTGTATAATCCTCAAAATATAATAATTGTCAGTGTTAATGGTTGTTCATTTGTGGAAAAAGCATGTAAAATACTTGACAAAAATAAAGATGCCTAACTTCATTTTTAAAACAACTGGGTCGCACTCAAATGAGATTGTTTTATAGGCCTACCTTGTTTATATATTGACTGAAAAGGCATGACAATTGCATTCACCTGGTGTGTATTCATTATCGAAACCGTTTACCGTTTAACAACCAAACAGAAGCAAACAGCAAAACAAGAGTTTCTTTTGGACAAATTCAGGTAGGTCCCGCACCGTTTTGTTCCGTTTTACGTATTGCAACAGAGTCGGCGTAATGAATACTACACTAGGAACCAAACAGAACTAAATGGAGAGGGCCTACCTGACTGTCCAATAGAAAACTAATTTGCATTGCAAAAAGTGTTCTGTTGTGTGCAGCTGCAGGCGAGTCTATTTGGCCACGAGGGGCGAGATTCTCACCCAGAAATCACATCACCTGAAAACTTAACATGGCAATTTCACCACTTTAACCAGATTTTCATTATCTCTAGCACATTACCAGTGTTTACATATGTGAAAACAGCGCATTTCTATGTTTTGTAGAAAAAAATATAACGTTTAAAAGAAACTTTTTGCAGGTTTTGAAAAATGTCTATCCTTCCCTCTGATGTCACAGATAAGCATTTTTTAGAACCTTAACGATCATAGAAACACGCTGTTTTCACACATGTAGACACTGGTTTGGTGCTGGAGATAATGAATCTGAAAAGTGGCGGAATTACCCTTTAAGAACCGCCCTTCAGTCTGTGGTATGTGTGGTGGGGAAATGGCGGAGGCATTGGCAAGTATATCGGTGGGACAGGACCAGTTCAGCTGTCCAATCGGTTTGGACCTCATGAGGGATCCAGTGCCTACCTCAGTTACTGCATGAGCTGTGTTACACACTGCTGGAATGAAGAATCAAAACAGTGTCTATGTAATGTGTTGAATTTCATGTCGTCTATTTACACAAAATCTGAATAGTTCCCATGCCTGATATTACTGTACATTCCTTTTGTTGTTGTGTTAGAAATTGCGTAATTCAAATCTTGTATTGGAATAAGAATCAAGAGATCTTCAATCCAAGCTTAATTTATTATATGCAAAATGTATGTATGATAAGTATGAAGGTTCGTATATACGGGTCCACTGAAATACCACGCAGGGCACTCAGTTAACTGATCCATTGTTCTAAGTTCTTCTTCAAATACTCTGACAGAAAGCCTCCACTTCTTCTGTTGGCCAACCAGAGCAAAGGACTGAGTGTGGTCCAGACTCCATTTCAGCCAATCCGTTCCATTTGTTGCCAGGCATAGTTGCTATGATAATAACCTGCGGAGTCAGCACCGAAAATACACAAATCCACTGTAGCCATGTTCAAGGACAGTTTCTTCAATTCCGGTCCTGGAGGGCCAAAACACTTCTGTTTTTTATTTCTACCTGGGTCATTAATTGCACTCACCTGGTGTCCCAGGTCTGAATTAGCCCCTGATTAGAAGGAGAGGATGAAAAACAGAGGTGTTTCGGCCCTCCAGGACCGGAATTGAAGAACCCTGTCCTAGAATGAGCACACCAGGAGATTTTCCACCCCCAAAAGCTATTTTCAGAGCTCAATGCCAATGCTCCTCCATGACGGCTGTGGACTCCCACGACTTATGTTTAGTGTGTTTGGGCTCACAGCACGCCAAGGAGGGCATCAGCAATCCCCCTAATTGCACCAGCTGCGCCCTCCTTTCTTTAAAGGAGAGGAAGCGGCGCTGGGCGTTTTTTAGGGAGGATATCCCCTTGGCGGATGTGCTCTCAGTGCTAGCCTCAGCCTCTGAGGCATCATCTGAGGGCGCCGACTGAGGATGACAGGGAGAATGGGGAAGAGATGGATATTCCACTGGAACAATCCGTCCCTCTGACCCAGACTTTCAAGACCCCCTTTCCAGTGGAGAGTGAGAGGTCTTGTAGCTCCCTGGGCGATGACAACACAGGCTCTGAGAGATCAGTAGCCCTGTCCTTCGCAGCGGCCTCTCTGCGCTCAGACTTTCCTGGGCTCATTGAGCGGGCTGCCAAACGACTAGAGATAGCGCTGCCCCCCATTCCCCCCGCTGCGGAAGTGGATATGATGGAGGGCGGACCCTATTCTCGGCCGAGAAGGGCGGCTGAGCCATTGGTTCCAGCCATGCCCTCTCTCAGCAAATTCGTTGAGGGCTCATGGGAGGCACCTTTAGCGGCGCGTTCGTCAGCTAAAGCGTACTGCCCATTCACTAGAGTGGAAGGAAGGGAGATGGCTGCCAAGGGAATCCCCAGGCTCGAGAGCGCCATGGCGGCGTATCTAGTGCCGGGTTCGAGTCCCTGGCCCTCCTCCAAAAAAGCCACTTTGCCAACACAAAAGGACAGACTCACAGCGCAGCTGGCAGAGAAGTCCTTCACGTTGGGAGCCCAAGCTATAGCAGCAGCTAACAATATTGCCTTCCTCGCGGCCTCTCTGTCCTGTTTAACAACGGGTAGAACTGAGCTCACGAGTGAGGAGGTGGAAGAGGCGTCTAGAATATCTGGCACTATTCTTCACCAAACTCAGGCGTCGGCTGTATGTGCGGGGAGGTCCATGGCCACTTCGGTGGTCACGGAGCGACACCTCTGGCTGTCTTTGACGGCCATGAAGGAGACCGACAAAGCGTCACTGCTCAACGCCCCCCCTCTCTGACGACGGTCTCCTCGGAGTCGCCGTCAAAGAGGCGACGGAGCATTTTGCAAAGTTGGACGTGGAAAAGAAACAGCTGGCAAGACACCTGCCATGAGCAGGGAAGTCTAGCCACACGCCACAGAAGCCGTCTACCTCCAACGCCCCCAGTAGAGTAGGATCTACAGCGAGGCGGCGTGCCAGGCGTCAGACGTCAGCCGCGAGCAGCAGGCAAGTGGGCCCCGCCCCCACAACAGCAACCGTGGCGACGACAATTCCACCGGCAAGGGAGGTGATCACGACGTCGACCTGGAAGCACCCTAAGGGGGCGCATACGAGGCGATGTCAATGACGGGACGAGGGGGAGAGAATGGGAGCTGGCTCGGCGCGTGGTACGACTGAGCCCACTATTCCCCCCCACCCTTCTGTTCAGGGTATGGAGGAGACTGTTTGTTTTGATGTGTTTAATAAAGAGTTGGCTCCCATTGACATTGTCACAAGAGAGCCCTTTTTCCATAACACGTCTGAGAACGTTCAGAGTACTTCACGCCCTATGTCTCTCCCCCACCACTCTGAGTGTAGCTCAGCCCACCTAAGGTGCGTAGCTGAGCGCACACAGGAGGTGAGGAGGAGAAAGGTAGCAAGGCGCAGCCTTAGCTTACCTCATAAAGATCTCACACCACAGACTCTTAGGAGTACTGTAGTGAAGGTCTCACACATAGCAGGCTGCAGTCTCAGCCAGGCAATGGCATGATGACGCAACCGCTATTCGGGGATGACGCCCTGTCTCAGGCTAACGCCTCGGTCAGCGCAGTTCAGACCCGTGCTGTGTTCACGGAGGGCCGGAATACTACAGTTACGGATGTAACCAACGTATCGGCGCCCCCGTTTCTCACAGAACGCGCTGATATTCACCACTCTGAGTGTAGCTCAGCCCACCAGGGGTGCGCAGCTGAGCACACACAGGAGGCGAGTGTAAAAAAGTTATCAAGGCACCGCCTTGTGGTACCTAATAGAGACCTCACGTCACAGACTCCTAGGAGTGCTGTAGTGAGTGTCTCACATAGCAGGCAACAGTCTCAGCCAGATAACGGCATGATGACGCAACCGCTATCCGGGGAGGGCGCTCTGTCTCAGGCTAACGCCTCAGTCAGTGCAGTTCAGACCCGTGCTGCGTTCACGGAGGGCCGGAATACTAGAGTTACGGGTGTAACTAACGTATTGGTGCCCCCGATTCTCTCAGAATGCGCTGATGTTTCCTCTCCCTTTCAGGGGAGGCCCGCCTTGGGCTGTTCCGCCACCTCAGTGCTAGGGAACAGCGGCGGCAAGGGCCATCGAGGAATACAGGTAATTCCTACTGAACGTACCACAGCTTCTGTACCCTCTCACGCTGGCTAGACCAGACGCTGCAGAAGGGTTATGCCATCCAATTCCATCGGACCCCACCCCCATTCAGGGGAGTGGTGGAGACGGTGATGAAAACGCCAGAAAAAGTGGCCGCTCTGGTGTCAGAGATCACAGAACCTTTAGCGAAGGCGGCGGTCACAGTAGTTCCCCAGGAGCAAAGGGCTATATTCGCCCTACTTCCTGGTGCCCAAAAAGACGGGGGGAATGAGGCCGATATTGAACTTACGCATTCTCAACGAGAGCGTAACCAAACGGCCCTTCCGAATGCTCATGACAAAACGTCTGCTGGAATGTGTCCAGAAAGGAGACTTTTGTACAAGCATAGACCTGAAGAACGCGTACTTTCATGTTCCGGTGCAGCCGCGTCACAGAAAGTCTCTGCGATTCGCCTTTCAAGGGGTGGCGTACGAATACACGAGGATGCCATTTGGGTACGCCCTGGCACCTCGCACGTTTTCCAAGTGTGTGGAGGCTGCATTGAAACCGCTGCGTCGTCAGGGAATAAGGCTACTAGCCTACCTAGACGACCTACTGGTTCTCGCCCCGTCAGCAGAGCTGGCATTCACTCACACGACACAGACAGTGATTCATCTCACGCGTCTGGGGTTCGCTGTGAATTGGAAAAAGAGCGTGCCCTTGCCCAGTCATCAGGTGGTCTACCTGGGGATACAGCTAGACACTGTGATGATGAGGGCTCGAATTTCGGACCCTCGAAGGGTAGCCCTGTTGCTAGCCCTGAGAAGGTTTCGTCCGAATCACACGGTAACGGCGCTGTATGTCATGTCACTCTTGGGTCTCATGTCGTCAGCCCACGTCGTGGTCCCGCTGGGACTCCTGCACATGCGCAGGATGCAGCGATGGTTCGCCCAACTAAGACTAGACCCAGTGCGTCAACATCATCGGTTGGTGGTGGTTCCCCTCTCACTCAGTGCAGATCTGAACTATTGGAGAGATCCGCGCGTTCTCACGCACGGAGTCCCGATAGGCAAAGTGTCCTCCTACATTCCAGTGTTTACAGATGCCTCTCTGACGGGATGGGGAGGGACATGTCAGACCCAAGCGATAAGAGGGGTGTGGCCTCCTTCGAGTCGCCACATCAACCTCTTGGAGTTGGAAACGGTTTGACTGGTTCTGACCCATTTCGCGTCTACCCTTCGGGGTCGCGATGTGCTGGTCTGGTCAGACAACCGGACCACAGTAGCCCATATAAATCGCCAGGGAGGAGTCAGGTCTCCTGCACTCCACCGGTCGGCGGAGGAATTGTGGCTGTGGGCTCACGAGCACCTTCGCTCGTTGAGAGCAGCACACATTCCAGGCTACTTGAACGTAGGAGCAGACCTCATGTCTCGAGGGGGTCCTCGAGACGACGAGTGGCGTCTGCACCCGGACATTGTTCTCCAGATTTGGGAACAGTTCGGGAGAGCCGAGGTGGACTTATTCGCGTCACGCGTGAATGCGCATTGTCTTCTATGGTTCTCTCTGAGGGAACAGGACGAACCGCCACTGGGAAGGGACGCGTTCGCGCACCATCCGTGGCCGAGAGTTCTTCTGTATGCATTCCCTCCGCTGTCCTGCATTCTCCCACTGTTAGCCAGGGTGAGATCAAGCGGGCTGTCAATAATATTGGTAGCCCCCGATCGCCCAAGGGCTCCATGGTTTGCGGAGATGAGTCAGATGTTGATTGCACCACCTTGGCCAATTCCACATCGACGGGACGCATCGTCTCAGGCGGGAGGCTCGACAGGGCGATTGCCCATAATCGGCCAACCACTGAAGGCTTGGCTCCTGAGAGGGACAGGCTAGAGCGCCGTGGGTTATCTGATTCTGTAATCAGGACCATACAGGGTTCACGTGCTAGTTCCACTTCCAGGGTGTATGCCAGTAAATGGAAAGTTTTGGCACAATGGTGTGTCACAGAGAATGTAGACCCCATGAACTGTCAGGTTGATAAGGTCTGTTTGATAAGCAGCGATCGCCCGCCACCATTAAGGTGTTTGCAGCGGCGATTTCAGCTTGTCACGAGGGGTTTGGCAGAGACACTGTCTTCAGCCACCCTCTAGTGAAACGTTTCTTATTAGGAACGCGGCGGCTTAGGTCAATGCCTAGAGCCACGCTTCCTCAGTGGGATTTGGCTTTGGTACTCGAAGCGCTCTGTGAGTCGCCGTTCGAGCCATTGAATCAAATACCCCTCAAGATGCTGTCTATGAAGATGGCACTGTTGCTCGCTTTGACTACTGCTAAGCGTGTTAGTGATTTGTGTGCTCTTTCAACGAGACCCGACTCCCTTGCCATTAATGCCGATCTGAGCAGAGCGGTGTTACGTCCTAACCCGGCATTTGTGCCGAAGGTTATTAGGAGTTCATATAGATCACAGACCGTGGAGCTGTAGGCTTTTTCTCCCCCTCCTCATAGGGAGAGGAGTGAGGAAAGGCTCCATCGCCTGTGCCCAGTACGCGCTTTGGCGTGTTACGTTAAGCGCACAGCAGCGATTAGGTCATCGCCTCAGCTGTTTGTGTGTCATGGTGCGGCTGCACTAGGTAGACCACTTTCAAAACAGCGTCTGTCTCATTGGCTTTGTGAAGGCATTGAGACAGCTTATGAGGCAGCGGGGCGACAATTGCCTCAGGGTATAAGAGCCCAATCCACTCGTGGAGTAGCAGCTTCTACTGCCCTTTTCAGACGAACAGGGGTAGAGGATATCTGTGCAGCGGCGTCGTGGTCGTCACCGTCTCCATTTATCCGGTTCTATCTCTTGGATATGTCTTCTAGCTCTTTGGCTCAGTCTGTACTCAGCGTGGCTGAGGGGAGGACTTGAGCTAGGAGAGAGGTATGCAGGACAGAAGAGACAGGTCTCTTTCAGGTCCGCTTCTGATAGAAGGACATATTATAGCATGACTCCTGACTGACATGTTCAGTACAGTAGAAGGCATGTATTGATCTGCCCACCAGTGAATAACTGGGTTGAGGCGGAATGATGAGGGATAATAGTAGTAACCTTGGTTACGGTACTATTAGACCGGTCATGACAATTTTGACGGAATGTGACGTCATCTATCTGCTTGTTCAGATTAGTATGAATCATGTTCTGGGATCTGCCCACTAATCTTTGGGGTTCCACTGATTGAGTGGGGCGGGCTACCGTATACACAATGTAGAGTGACACTTTGTGTCATTCCATTAGTGGTCGGTATTATTGTAACAGGATATTGAGGTACCATCTATCTGCTAGTACAGATTAGTATGGCCCGTATTCTGGTGATCTGCCCACTAGACATTGGTGTTGCCATTGGACTAGGTGGGGCGGATTTGGACCGATATATTGTGACTTCATGTATTGTATACAGTGGTTACAGTACTGCGGGACTTGGTCGCAGCCATTGCTAGTCCTGACCTTTTCATGTCGATGGGAAGTGTTGGGCTCGGCAGGGAGTACATTTTGGAGCGTTACGCTCTGCCTTAAACCAATAGGAGCAGAGCTCCCCTATGGGGCGGAGCTCCACGATATATAGAACGATAGTTACCGGAGTGTAACTCCAGTTCTATGAGTGGAGCGGAGCCCCATAGGACTTAAGGCCCTGCCGACCCTCTCTAGTCTCGCTGAAGATAAATATCTCGGGAGGCTGATTGAGGGGAAGCGTCCCCTCTTATAGGGACACCTGTACTCCTATTGGCTGCAGGTGTGTGCATAATTTTGTCTCAGGCTGTTGCTGCCTTAGGGCAGAGGGTAAACCAATAGGAGCAGAGCTCCCCTATGGGGCTCTGCTCCACTCATAGAACTGGAGTTACACTCCGGTAACTAATCGTTTTGTAGACATTTCACCACCACCATGGAAACTGTTGAATGGTTGCACTGCTCCAGAAACACTGTCTCTGCGAGGTAGGCAATATTTCTCCCCGAGGGATCCTTTTCAAGTGGCGCGATGAGGATGTTTAGTACACATCTTCCTTCAACATCTGGAGTTTCATCAAAGATGACTGCCACTGGCTTCCCTGCAAGATGTTGCTTGAGTTCTTCCTTCACCTTCAGGTAGACATCTCCCAAGTACTTTTCCTCCATTGATGACTTTCTCCTTCAGAAAGGGGAATGTTGACTGCTGTGCAAGTGCGTACCCAATCTTCACAAATCTGAAAAATAACAATTGCGCCAATTAATTAGATAAAATATATATCTGTGTGTCATAATCCACTCACACACACACCTCTCCATCAGGCTTGGGGCTTGCTGACAACACGAGATGCACCTCCCATTCCCACTATCTCTCTCAAAAAAAAAAAAAAATAGATTCAAAGCTGATCAATAGCTTTCAGTTTGAGGATCGACATTTCTTTCGCATAAGTTGTCTTCAAAATACTTGATTGTGATTTTTTCTGAAAGGGTCGTAAGGGAGATAAACGTAAAAATCGAGTATTGTGGTTGATATGTACTTTTAAAACAGTATTATCATTTCAACAACAAAAATCCAGAAAGATTGTGCTTTCGTGATCCGTATTAAGTTTTACAGGGAGTTTAAAAAGGCAAAGCTGACAAATTGCACTCAGTGCTTTGAGCAGCGCTCTCCATAGACAGGCTGGGGAGAGCAGAGTGCCGACCACCCTACTAAAGCCAAGGTTAGCGGAGTGCCGACCACCCTACTAAAGCCAAGGTTAGCGGAGTGCCGACCACCCTACTAAAGCCAAGGTTAGCGGAGTGCCGACCACCCTACTAAAGCCAAGGTTAGCGGAGTGCCGACCACCCTACTAAAGCCAAGGTTAGCGGAGTGCCGACCACCCTACTAAAGCCAAGGTCAGCGGAGTGCCGACCACCCTACTAAAGCCAAGGTCAGCGGAGTGCCGACCACCCTACTAAAGCCAAGGTTAGCGGAGTGCCGACCACCCTACTAAAGCCAAGGTTAGCGGAGTGCCGACCACCCTACTAAAGCCAAGGTTAGCGGAGTGCCGACCACCCTACTAAAGCCAAGGTTAGCGGAGTGCCGACCACCCTACTAAAGCCAAGGTCAGCGGAGTGCCGACCACCCTACTAAAGCCAAGGTCAGCGGAGTGCCGACCACCCTACTAAAGCCAAGGTTAGCGGAGTGCCGACCACCCTACTAAAGCCAAGGTCAGCGGAGTGCCGACCACCCTACTAAAGCCAAGGTTAGCGGAGTGCCGACCACCCTACTAAAGCCAAGGTCAGCGGAGTGCCGACCACCCTACTAAAGCCAAGGTCAGCGGAGTGCCGACCACCCTACTAAAGCCAAGGTCAGCGGAGTGCCGACCACCCTACTAAAGCCAAGGTCAGCGGAGTGCCGACCACCCTACTAAAGCCAAGGTTAGCGGAGTGCCGACCACCCTACTAAAGCCAAGGTTAGCGGAGTGCCGACCACCCTACTAAAGCCAAGGTCAGCGGAGTGCCGACCACCCTACTAAAGCCAAGGTTAGCGGAGTGCCGACCACCCTACTAAAGCCAAGGTCAGCGGAGTGCCGACCACCCTACTAAAGCCAAGGTTAGCGGAGTGCCGACCACCCTACTAAAGCCAAGGTTAGCGGAGTGCCGACCACCCTACTAAAGCCAAGGTCAGCGGAGTGCCGACCACCCTACTAAAGCCAAGGTCAGCGGAGTGCCGACCACCCTACTAAAGCCAAGGTTAGCGGAGTGCCGACCACCCTACTAAAGCCAAGGTCAGCGGAGTGCCGACCACCCTACTAAAGCCAAGGTTAGCGGAGTGCCGACCACCCTACTAAAGCCAAGGTCAGCGGAGTGCCGACCACCCTACTAAAGCCAAGGTTAGCGGAGTGCCGACCACCCTACTAAAGCCAAGGTTAGCGGAGTGCCGACCACCCTACTAAAGCCAAGGTCAGCGGAGTGCCGACCACCCTACTAAAGCCAAGGTTAGCGGAGTGCCGACCACCCTACTAAAGCCAAGGTCAGCGGAGTGCCGACCACCCTACTAAAGCCAAGGTTAGCGGAGTGCCGACCACCCTACTAAAGCCAAGGTCAGCGGAGTGCCGACCACCCTACTAAAGCCAAGGTTAGCGGAGTGCCGACCACCCTACTAAAGCCAAGGTTAGCGGAGTGCCGACCACCCTACTAAAGCCAAGGTTAGCGGAGTGCCGACCACCCTACTAAAGCCAAGGTCAGCGGAGTGCCGACCACCCTACTAAAGCCAAGGTTAGCGGAGTGCCGACCACCCTACTAAAGCCAAGGTTAGCGGAGTGCCGACCACCCTACTAAAGCCAAGGTTAGCGGAGTGCCGACCACCCTACTAAAGCCAAGGTTAGCGGAGTGCCGACCACCCTACTAAAGCCAAGGTTAGCGGAGTGCCGACCACCCTACTAAAGCCAAGGTTAGCGGAGTGCCGACCACCCTACTAAAGCCAAGGTTAGCGGAGTGCCGACCACCCTACTAAAGCCAAGGTTAGCGGAGTGCCGACCACCCTACTAAAGCCAAGGTCAGCGGAGTGCCGACCACCCTACTAAAGCCAAGGTCAGCGGAGTGCCGACCACCCTACTAAAGCCAAGGTTAGCGGAGTGCCGACCACCCTACTAAAGCCAAGGTTAGCGGAGTGCCGACCACCCTACTAAAGCCAAGGTTAGCGGAGTGCCGACCACCCTACTAAAGCCAAGGTTAGCGGAGTGCCGACCACCCTACTAAAGCCAAGGTCAGCGGAGTGCCGACCACCCTACTAAAGCCAAGGTCAGCGGAGTGCCGACCACCCTACTAAAGCCAAGGTTAGCGGAGTGCCGACCACCCTACTAAAGCCAAGGTCAGCGGAGTGCCGACCACCCTACTAAAGCCAAGGTTAGCGGAGTGCCGACCACCCTACTAAAGCCAAGGTCAGCGGAGTGCCGACCACCCTACTAAAGCCAAGGTTAGCGGAGTGCCGACCACCCTACTAAAGCCAAGGTCAGCGGAGTGCCGACCACCCTACTAAAGCCAAGGTTAGCGGAGTGCCGACCACCCTACTAAAGCCAAGGTCAGCGGAGTGCCGACCACCCTACTAAAGCCAAGGTCAGCGGAGTGCCGACCACCCTACTAAAGCCAAGGTCAGCGGAGTGCCGACCACCCTACTAAAGCCAAGGTCAGCGGAGTGCCGACCACCCTACTAAAGCCAAGGTTAGCGGAGTGCCGACCACCCTACTAAAGCCAGGGTTAGCGGAGTGCCGACCACCCTACTAAAGCCAAGGTCAGCGGAGTGCCGACCACCCTACTAAAGCCAAGGTCAGCGGAGTGCCGACCACCCTACTAAAGCCAAGGTCAGCGGAGTGCCGACCACCCTACTAAAGCCAAGGTCAGCGGAGTGCCGACCACCCTACTAAAGCCAAGGTTAGCGGAGTGCCGACCACCCTACTAAAGCCAAGGTTAGCGGAGTGCCGACCACCCTACTAAAGCCAAGGTCAGCGGAGTGCCGACCACCCTACTAAAGCCAAGGTCAGCGGAGTGCCGACCACCCTACTAAAGCCAAGGTCAGCGGAGTGCCGACCACCCTACTAAAGCCAAGGTCAGCGGAGTGCCGACCACCCTACTAAAGCCAAGGTCAGCGGAGTGCCGACCACCCTACTAAAGCCAAGGTCAGCGGAGTGCCGACCACCCTACTAAAGCCAAGGTTAGCGGAGTGCCGACCACCCTACTAAAGCCAAGGTTAGCGGAGTGCCGACCACCCTACTAAAGCCAGGGTTAGCGGAGTAAAAGTTTGAGTAAAACGCCACTCACCATGATTCTTCCAGCGCTTGCCAGTCTACCTGGCTACCACTTCAGTCATGGTGATCTGCCGCTGCTGTGGGAACTGTTCTGACAATCTCATATGCTTTGCTGATTCGAAGTGACTGTTGATTGTCGACTTTCTCGTGTTCCAGCACAACGTTGCATGGAGTGCAAAACAATTTTCCCCCACTTTCATGTAAAACATTTGGAAATTGTTTCGCACAGTCTTTAGCTGTTATTTTAGTTAGCAAATGAGATTGATTTCTGTTCATTGTCCTGCCTGTCAGCCATCAACAATCAGCCATTATCTTCGCACGTGAATACGCTGACAGGCCAGTGGGAAAAAACATTGTTGACGTGTGGTTGGATTGGGACATTTTCCACGGTAACAGTGCAGTAATTGGTCAAAATTACGATCCCGCTTTTGATTGGACCCTTTAATGCGCTAAAAGTGTGGGGATTGGTCAAAATTGCGAGCTCTCGCATAATATGCGCTGATTGGTTGATTTTGCATTAATTATGCGATCGCAGAATCGCGGAATCCTGGAGGGACTGACTAACTGTAAGTAACGCTTGGCTGTCATTTATGAACGTTGGCTAGCCAAGGCCCATAGGCTACACTGTACATTGCATTATATTGTATCATTATCAAACGAGACGATTGTTATTCTTATTTGCACCCAGTCTACTGTATCCATGTGGAAGAGAGGAGTTGGTGCATAAGGACAGCACAACATTTCATTTATGAATATTGTTGGTTTCTTTATCAGAATAAAATATCAACACCAACTCTGTTGTAAACCGATGAAAACACAATGCAAAGGCAATCTACACCGGTCACATCTACAGCTGCCCGCAGTGCAGAGACATTCACCCCAAGGCCTGTGCTGAAGAAAATGTGTATGATGGTGGGGGTTATGGAGAAACTAAATGACAGCTCTCCAGGTCTTGACTTCTCAAGTCGACTGTTATGCTAGACCTGGCGACGAGGAATGTGATTTCTGCTTCGATAAGAAACAAAAAGCTGTCAAGTCCTGCCTAACTTTTGTGTGCTCGTTTTGTGATACTCATCTCAAGCCTCACCATCAATTTCCCGCCTTGATGAAGGATAGGCCTACCCTAGTCGACGCCGGTCAACATCAAGTTCCCGCCTTGATGAAGGATAGGCCTACCCAAGTCGACGCCGGTCAACATCAAGTTCCCGCCTTGATGAAGGATAGGCCTACCCTAGTCGACGCCGGTCAACATCAAGTTCCCGCCTTGATAATAATAATAAATAATAATAATTGGTCATTTAGCAGACGCTCTTATCCAGAGCAACTTACAGGAGCAATTAGGGTTAAGTGCCTTGCTCAAGGGCACATCGACAGATTTTTCACCTAGTGGGCTCGGGGATTAGAACCTGCGACCTTTCGGTTACTGGCACAACGCTCTTAACCACTAAGCTACCTGCCGCCCAGTTCCCGCCTTGATGAAGGATAGGCCTACCCTAGTCGACGCCGGTCAAATGAAGATGAAAATCTGCCCTAATCACAATAAAGTACTTGAAATGTACTGTCAATGGGATCACCACAGCATATATTACCAGAGAAGGGCAGTATTTCTATTATGTGTATTTGAAATATATATTTTAATAACTTCTGAGTATTTAGTCATTTGTATTGCACTGGGACTCCTATGTATTTTGTAACAAGATACTTTTGAGAGCTGTAATTTGCATTTTCAAAATACTTTTCTATACCATTTTTTTTATATTGGTTCACAATTTTGTGGCTCCCTTTCACCCTGCATTGGTATCAGAAGTCTGGTGGCACTATGGTGTGACAAGAGTGTCTGCTAAATGAACTATTGTAAAGCATGCAGAGTATTACTCTGCTCCGACCCAGAAACAAGGCCAATAGTTATACACAGTGTGCTTTCCAGTTCATTTAGGTATGTGTTTTTTTTTCACATATACATTTTGCTCATTTAGGAGACATTTTAAATACATTTC
The DNA here is from genome assembly GCF_964263955.1 of Coregonus lavaretus. NCBI lineage: Eukaryota > Metazoa > Chordata > Actinopteri > Salmoniformes > Salmonidae > Coregonus > Coregonus lavaretus. Next base: position 12,655,593 of record NC_140019.1, read on the forward strand.
AAAATACAAGTATTTTGTAGTTTATTTTGATACATTGATCTTTATGGTATTTTGTCATTGTATTTTATAATTCTTACCAATCCCTGTCTGTTACTTGTGCACCGTGGATCAACACCATGGGCGTATGGTTGTTGCAGCAGCAGAGAGTGCTGAGCAACAGGTAAGAATAGAACAAATTATTGTCTTTATCTCATGACTTCCATGCTGGTTGTCCCTGTTGTTTTTCCTTCTCCAATGTAGATTTTTTGCCTGTGTATTTTGCAGGGTAGATACATCACCAGGACGAGCAACAAGAGGTGAGTGGCTTTTCATATTATTTTGTAAAGATTATATGAATTTAATGTAAAGCGCCACCTCACAAGTAATGTTAAGAGTACTGTTGCTTGTCTCTGTGTATGACTCTACTACTAATTAAGTGAATAACATAGGTTACATTTTAATTTGATTGATACTGTCTGGTGTGTAAATGTGAAAAAACATTGATAAAAGATAACTGTATTTTGGGGTTGCGCACAAGAGAGCCCTTTTGGCACCATTTGGGTGCAGTGCATTGCAATACAATCACGGTTGTTGAGGGGAAGGATTACATTGAAGCCATAGCAGGAGGAAACTCCATCAAGGTTGTTGAGGTGAAGGATCAAGTTGAAACATTAGCGGGGGTGAAGGACATTAAGTGAAACTCCATATGATAGTTCTCTTCATTTTATGAACTGAGCAGGAGCAAAGGACCTTCGGTGAAGTTCAATACAGTAAAATGCTCTGTTCATTTCATGAGCAGAGTGGGGGTGACAGACTCTGGTGAAGCACTTTCTGACAGATTGTTCGGTTCGTTTTTATGAACTGGATGAGAGTAAAGGACCTTTTGATGAAACTCCATATGATAGATACACCTTTTGTTTATTTCATATAAGCAGGATAGAGAAAGGGTATGCATGAGCCGGCTACAGTGAGGGAAAAAAGTATTTGATCCCCTGCTGATTTTGTACGTTTGCCCACTGACAAAGAAATGATCAGTCTATAATTTTAATGGTAGGTTTAATTGAACAGTGAGAGACATAATAACAACAAAGAAATCCAGAAAAACACATGTCAAAAATGTTATAAATTGATTTGCATTTTAATGAGGGAAATAAGTATTTGACACCCTCTCAATCAGAAAGATTTCTGGCTCCCATGTGTCTTTTATACAGGTAACGAGCTGAGATTAGGAGCACACTCTTAAAGGGAGTGCTCCTAATCTCAGTTTGTTACCTGTATAAAAGACACCTGTCCACAGAAGCAATCAATCAATCAGATTCCAAACTCTCCACCATGGCCAAGACCAAAGAGCTCTCCAAGGATGTCAGGGACAAGATTGTAGACCTATACAAGGCTGGAATAGGCTATAAGACCATCGCCAAGCAGCTTGGTGAGAAGGTGACAACAGTTGGTGCGATTATTCGCAAAAAGAAACACAAAAGACCTGTCAATCTCCCTCGGCCTGGGGCTCCATGCAAGATCTCACCTCGTGGAGTTGCAATGATCATGAGAACTGATCTCAAGGCAGCTGGGACCATAGTCACCAAGAAAACAATTGGTAACACACTACGCCGTGAAGGACTGAAATCCTGCAGCGCCCGCAAGGTCCCCCTGCTCAAGAAAGCACATATACAGGCCCGTCTGAAGTTTGCCAATGAACATCTGAATGATTCAGAGGAGAACTGGGTGAAAGTGTTGTGGTCAGATGAGACCAAAATCGATCTCTTTGGCATCAACTCAACTCGCCATGTTTGGAGGAGGAGGAATGCTGCCTATGACCCCAAGAACACCATCCCCACCGTCAAACATGGAGGTGGAAACATTATGCTTTGGGGGTGTTTTTCTGCTAAGGGGACAGGACAACTTCACCGCATCAAAGGGACGATGGACAGGGCCATGTACCGTCAAATCTTGGGTGAGAACCTCCTTCCCTCAACCAGGGCATTGAAAATGGGTCGTGGATGGGTATTCCAGCATGACAATGACCCAAAACACACGGCCAAGGCAACAAAGGAGTGGCTCAAGAAGAGGCACATTAAGGTCCTGGAGTGGCCTAGCCAGTCTCCAGACCTTAATCCCATAGAAAATCTGTGGAGGGAGCTGAAGGTTCGAGTTGCCAAACGTCAGCCTCGAAACCTTAATGACTTGGAGAAGATCTGCAAAGAGGAGTGGAACAAAATCCCTCCTGAGATGTGTGCAAACCTGGTGGCCAACTACAAGAAACGTCTGACCTCTGTGATTGCCAACAAGGGTTTTGCCACCAAGTACTAAGTCATGTTTTGCAGAGGGGTCAAATACTTATTTCCCTCATTAAAATGCAAATCAATTTATAACATTTTTGACATGCGTTTTTCTGGATTTTTTTGTTGTTATTCTGTCTCTCACTGTTCAAATAAACCTACCATTAAAATGATAGACTCATCATGTCTTTGTCAGTGGGAAAACGTACAAAATCAGCAGGGGATCAAATACTTTTTTCCCTCACTGTATGTGTAATTGTATGTGTGACCGTATGAGTCATTGAGTGAGTGTGTGACTCATATAGTTTAAGAGCAGCACTGGGGCTTGCGAAATATATGTGTTGCTGTCTATAGTGGTAGACAGTAGCCCTAATGTTAAAGTGATTCCTCTGGAGAGATTGATGACCTGGGTTGACCGCCTCGATCATGAAACGTTTTTAGAATAGGCCGAAATTGAAATGGAGATGACGGCCAATGCTGAGTGCTTAAAAGTAACGTGAGGTATATTTGTTCATCCTTAAGGAAATATTTTAAAATGATATCTAAAGAAAAAAGGTTTAACCCGAGGTAGAGGTTTTTACATAGACAAGATTCATGGTACTCATGGCCTATCAGTTGAAGTTGAGTTAGTAGGGAGTGTTGACAGTATGGTTCATGGTATGAATATGTTATTAGTAGCTTCTAGCAGGCACTCTGATAATGCAAACTGTGGCCATCTGAAACTAGTGTGTTAAAGATACAGTCACACAGCTAAACAGACAGATGGGTTGTTTCTGGACCTGATATTTCAGGAAAATTTGCAAAGCACTATACATTTGTCTGATTCTCCAAACATGCAAATCACATGAGAAGCCGAGGTCATTTCCATTCCGCTCCCTCCCCAGCACATCTAGGTTAAAGATAAGCTTCCTGTGGACTTATAGATAAGCCTCTACCAGTGAAAGTGAGTGGTAGTCTACTTGCTTAACTCAAACAGGCTTTAAGAGAAAAGTGTACCAAGAGGGATTGGGACTGATAGACCACACGGCTAGGAATAGCAATAAATGCATAAGATCGTCAACCTGGCTGACATGTTTTCTAATTATTATTAAATAAAACTAATTTCGTGCTAAATATAATCTACTTCTACTACATGAAACCACTGTCAAAGACTGAATCAAGTAGATGTGTTTTGTAGAATGAGGACTCCGAACCAAAAGAGCTGATAAACACCCCCGGATGTGTAAATAACAGATTTCATATTTTGACTATTGATTCTCCCAGGGACAGAAAGTATAGAACGCAAGCTGTACGTCAAATGCAACAGGCCTTGACGATAAAATGAGACTAGTGGAAAGAACTCTGGGATGGCTTAAACTTTAGTAGGTGTTATGGAGGCATCCTGCAGTGCCAGGTGCAGCAAGCTCGATTAAAAAAGGGAAGGGAGGTACATAATTAAGGCCCCCCAAACTAGGAAGATCTATATTTTTGGGATTAAGATTTAGAAGACTGATTAAGATTTAGCCTAGTGAAAACTAACTCAATGTTTATGTTCTTTTCCAGGACTGATGGAATGTCCACTACCAAGTTTTCTGATGAGTTTAACAATGATTTTGTATCTCTCCTTTTGAAATGCTTCCTGAGGCCCGCCGCCTTGGGAGAACAGTTAGGTACCAGAAACCGGCCGTTAAAGGAGCTCCCAATGTAGTAAGGCCTGGCCATTTGTAATTGTTTTGGGATTGCCAAAATTGTTTATTTGCAGTAGCGGGGTTGATTGTTGATTGTGGGGGTCTTCACAGTGGATAAAAAATGAATATTCATACATGCAGCATAACAGACACAATTTCTTACCTGGTCCATTTGAATGACGCATGTTGTAAAAGTGTCACATCCCCTAAGACCATCAAATAAACCCATGGGCTTTTTCTCCACATACTGTATAGTGTATCTAACTCGGGCAAAAAAAATCCTGCTCGCCGGTCATCTCTGACTGTAGCCTACAGCGCATTTTCTATATTAGCGGGTTAGGGTGGGGTGCAGGCCACAGATTTTTACTTTATCACCTATTGTCGGGCGGTTGCAGATGGGTTATTAGCAATTGGGGGCGGGTGCGGGTGAACAAACAGCTGACCCGCGCACAACTAGTGTGGGCTATCCAGATTGCCTCTGACTGGCAAGAACTCACAGGGGGTGTGGCCCAGGGAACACTGTTAGGTCCATTGATCTTCCTTGCAGTTATTGCCAGTGCTGCCAGAGACAATGACAATCGCTGGAAATATATGTTGATGATTTAAATTGTATCCATAATTGTACAGTGGATAATATCTCCACACCAAAAGCAACCTTAACTGATCTAGAAGAAAGGGTCCATATAAGTCACATGGCCCTAAACCCTTTAAAATGCAAGACCCTGTTGGTAACATTTATGAGAAACCCGCCCCCTCCATGTCCCCATATGATTGATGGGATAACCCTGCAAATCTGTCAAAGTGTGTCCTTGTGTGTTTTTTCGTGGCCATGGGTGTGGCCAAATGGTGCGGTCATGGACCTAAACTTTTAGAGGCCCTCCTGTTGGCTGGTGACAAACTGTAGCAGTTTTAAAGGTAATTTCCTGTAATTCTACACATTCTGCCATGGCTTATGCTATCTGAGTGACTCAAACATTATAACAAAATCAATGGGGGTGACAACAATAATCCTTAATGCATCATTTTTTGAATTTTAGATTCTCCCTGATTGTCTAGCTGTTAGTTCTCAAAAAGTATCTTATTTAAAAATGATATAGCCCATCATCTTTTCTACGTACTTTATATCTGGTTTTAGTCATTTAAGTTCACACTGAAAACATTTTTCTATCCCCATTAAAACATTTTTTACTGTTTGGACATAGTTGGCCCGAAAAAAAACTTAGGCGTCCCACCCAATACTTTTCTATGCAGATTAAACCCTGCTAAAATAATCTGCATTGGAAAGACCAAATCGAATCAATGATACGTAAGGTAAACAAAAAGTTTACAAAATATTTAATGTACCACAAATGGACCTGGTAGCCATTTACACAGGCTATGTTCGACCCTGCCTAGAGTATACCCCACCAGCTTGGCACAGCTCCTTGACTCAAGCCTTCTCTGACCAACTCGAGCGCATACAGAAGTGTGCTTGCAGAATCATCCTCGGCATGGCATATCCTGGATACAAGGATGCTCTGATTTCACTATCACTGCCCTTACTCCATGAGCGAAGAGAGAAACTGTGCCTGGACTTTGTCTCCCTGTGGCTGGACTTTGCCGTCTCCCTGTTCCAGTCCCCCTTCAGGGACTGGTTACCCACCTGTCGAGGACAAGTGTCAGATCCACCTGAAGTATCCACCTTCTCTCTATTCCACTGGCCAGGACTGAGAGATATAAAAAGTGACCCATACCCTACCTATGCAAGTTAATCAACAAAACTCTTTCAGTCTCATTAATGTACATATTGCCATGAATTTTACTTGTGATTTAAACTTGAATGTGTTATTGTGTATGCATTGTAATATCCATGTATTTCAGAGTCGTGGACTGCCATGTGGATATCAGTAAAAACTTGACCTCAAACCTTTATTAAATGTAATGTCAAACACATTTTTATACGTTAATTACTTACGTTGGAGCTCTGTCAGAGTGACCATTGGGTTCTTGGTCACTTCCCTGACCAAGGCCCTTCTCCCCGATTGCTCAGTTTGGCTGGGCAGCCAGCTCTAGGAAGAGTCTTGGGGGTTCTTAACTTCTTCCATTTAAGAATGATGGAGGCAACTGTGTTCTTGGGGACCTTCAATGCTGCAGACATTTTTTGGTACCCTTCCCCAGATCTGTGCCTCGACACAATCCCGTCTCGAAGCTCTGCGGACAATTCCTTCAACCTCATGGCTTGGTTTTTGCTCTGACATGCACTGTCAACTGTGGGACCTTATATACACAGGTGTGTGCCTTTCCAAATCATGTTCAATCAATTGAATTTACCACAGGTGGACTCCAATCAAGTTGTAGAAACCTCTCAAGGATGATCATTAGAAACAGGATGCACCTGAGCACAATTTCGAGTCTCATAGCAAAGGGTCTGAATACTTATGTAAATCAGGTATTTCCGTTTTTTATTTTAAATAAATTTGCAAAAGTTTCTAAAAACCTGTTTTCGCTTTGTCATTATGGGGTATTGTGTGTAGATTGATGAGGAAAAACATTAATTTAATCAATTTTAGAATAAGGCTGTAACATAACAAAATGTGGAAAAAGGGAAGGAGTCTGAATACTTTCCGAATGCACTAGATAACCACAGTATCCCAGCAATCACTGCAATGCAATCACTGCTCATAAATAAGCATGCTTTGTTATTATAGTCATATGCTATACAACAACAGCTACTCTGAAAATGCAGAGATTTATAAATATCATGTTTAAATCAATGAAATGCTAATAAAATGCAAAGCACAATCTTATTTTGAGTTATTGCTACCATATTATGCATCTATGCTTGAATTTACCACTCGTTTCAGCATGGATGTTGAAATGAACACCAGATGACAGTATTGTAAAGCCTACCCTTAGTGATTTCTAAAAGGCCATGACTCACACAGAGCCTTTAGAAAATAAACCCCAATTATCCTATGGATCCAATTATCTCACACAATTTGTGGCCAAGGTAACTTTTCAAGTCAGTCCACTTCTGTATTTTCATATGACAGCATGTCATTAATTATTTATGAAGCAAGGGTGTCCTTCCTGGTCTGTGTACACTGAAAACTTTCAAGTATCATAGTTTCAAGTATTGTAGTTAATCATGTCAGCCGTTTCATTGTGTGCTTTTATCTTATTTAGTAGGCCTAGCCTATGAGAGCAAAAGTAGGATAGGACTCGTGATAAATAGGCATATAAGGCCTAAAATAAACTGTAGACTATTACATAATATGCTAATTGTATAATAATAACCATATACAGACACCGATTCACTCATTATGATTTTTGAAACAATGTATCAAGCTTAAAAATACGGTAACACTACTGGGGGTCTTTGTTGGGGACAAGCGCACAAAATAATGTGGTCTCTAACTGGTTTTTATCACTGTCAGTAACCTAAAGTTAACGCCCATTTCCTCAATACTATCCTATTGCGCCATTGATATCGTGAAGGGGGCAAGGTCGTTTTTTTCTAGCCGGCGTGGCCGCTATAAAGGTCCACGTCCCTCGTCAAAAGCAGAGGAAGTCTGTACATACATATTATCATTTCCTTTATACAGGGGGGTGGAGCCTGGCACTTACTGGCGCACCATCAAGAAAGAGTTTGCACAGGTCACCGTTTGATTCAGGTCAGTATTTGTTTTGTTATAGATATACTGTTTATTTGGACGTCCTCAGTTATCTGTAAACATGGCAAGGTCAAATAGATGCTATACAAGACTTAACAGGGAGTGCTAGATGTATGACGTTTTGCTGGTTGTTAGTTACATTGCAGGAACATTTTTGTTTTCCGATAGCGTAGGCTACCTTGCTTCGTTTTAGTGCGGACATTCTATTCTACGTGTCATTGGCAGCCCAAGCCATTGCCTACTCTGGTACACGGAAGTCGGATTAAGCCGTTAAACCCTATATTTATGAAGTGGCTCTTCATTCTGTTCATGCCTCTATTTACTGTTAAGTAGACTATGTAGTGTAGCCACGCTTATTTGACCGGCTGAAAATATCCTACGCAGACCATAGCGGTGCACGCCTTTTGTGGTGCGTTCGCTGCATTCTTAGTAGGCTGATGTGATGGCCTATTATTTAGTAGGCCTATCTATTAGGTTGGCTGTATTCTGTTTCCCAAAGACCCTTGTTATAGCTCTGGGACTTATTTCCTTCATATGTCTGACTTTGTCTCATGGTTTCAATGTTTTATATTTCCAGTGATATTTGGCTCATCAGTCAGCTTACCATCAAACTCTGCCTTGCTCCACCTGTTTCCTACAAACCCAAGTCATCCCAAAACCTCCACAATGATGCAAATTAGTAGTGACCCGGCCAGCAACAAGAACTCTCTCATCAATGTGATGCACCGCTTCATCGCTGCAACCAACAACATGGATGAGACCATCATGGTACCCAGCCTGTTGCGGGATGTGCCCCTGGAGGTGCAGGAGAGCCAGCAGGTTGAGGTGGTGGAGAACAACGAGCCTTCCTACCCTAACAAGCAGAAGGACATGTACGAACACTACCTCCTCCTCAAGTCCATCAAGAACGACATGGAGTGGGGCCTGCTGAAGAGGGAGATGAGCGGTGGGGCCAGCTTCCTGGAAATGGCTGTCAAGCAAGAGGAGCAGCAGTCGATAACTGGGGAGCTCCCTGGTGAAGAGAGTGCCGATCTGGAGGGCCAGTTCCACTACCACCTCAGGGGACTGTTTGGAGTCCTGTCAAAACTCACAGTGCAAGCAGACCACCTCACCAACCGCTACAAGAGGGAAATCGGAGGTGGTAACTTCATGAGATAGGGGTCACATCTGACTGAACTTGGACTGCTTGACTCACAAACACAATGGTGTTATGGGAGACTTAGTGCAACTGACCAGGGCCTGGTGGACTGACCAGGGCCCGGTTTCCCAGGAGCATCTTAAGGCTAAGTTCATTGTTAGAATCATAGGATCCTATGGTTCTAATGATGAACTTAGCCTAAAGATTATTTTGGGAAACTGCGCCCTGAGCTACTTGAGGACTTCTTTCAATCCTGTCTTGAGTAGTGACATACCACCCCCTCTCCCGTCCCTTGCTTCCCAAAGCTCCACTAATCATACATTTAAACCAATCTGATTGACACCTGCACATGTTCCTGAATGTGTAAGGTCATGATTTCTGATTCGTTAAACTGTGCATTGTAAGTTTATCGGGTTTTGACATTTCATGCTTATTGGCCGTTTACAGAGTTTTTGGTATCGTATTTGGAGTCTAGTTGAATCATGGCTCTGGTAGATGAACAAACTTCCTGTAGTCTTCATTTCAAGTCCAAACATTCATTTATGTGTATTCACTTGTATGGAACTGGGTGTCTGTATGCCATGTGTTTCGGAAATGTCTCTAAAAAGGTTTGACTGCAGGAGTATTTAGAATGCTGGTTGTTCTGTCCCTCCTTAAAACGTAAAGCACACTTTAGCATCTGGGCTTGTTTTTAAGGGCCTTTTTTATTTAAAAAAAAAAGTGTAATTATGTATTCATGTCTCCCTGATGAAACAACATGCTGTGCCTTGAATTTTTAACTCATTCAAGTCCTGCTCTGATGCCCATCCTGTCCACCTTGTCTGACTGGTATAAAAAATGACAACCTACCCTTTTTGGAGTGACGGTATTGTAACGCCACTATTCCTTTCTATGTATTGTCCTTGGCTATTTCAATTTTTATATTGAGCACAAATGCAGTACAACTATTAAATAAAGACTTAAACTCCTGTTTGTAAGCTTCAGTTCAAATTTGTGTGCAGCTAATGTCTTAACTTCAAGGAGAGGTATTGAATAGAATTGCTAAGGCTCAATGGCCATACCCTTTTCATACTTGTAGTTTCGGCCCTGCTTTAGTTGTCTGTCTATATAGCCTAGGCTCTTGCTTGGTCTGAATTCCAAATGTTGCTTCAGTTACTTGCTGATGTTCGTTGCAGATTCCTGGTAAGACTAAGGGATCTCCTTCTGACATGCTATAACATGAGCACTGATTTTTGTACCCCAAAGTACAATTGCTGTAATCTTCCATTACAATAAGGCTCTTTGAGAGTTTAAAATAAGAACTGCAATCATTTGTAAAATCAACACAAAATATATATATAGGCAGGTCCAAAATCATTGATAAAGCTGAGCAAAAAAGACTAAAATAAATAATACAGACACTGAGCTATATTGAATGCTCAGAAAATGTGGAGAATCATATTTTATTAAGGGTCAGGGTGCTGGAGTATTGAAAACAAGGGTGGCAATAACCTTGACGCCTATCTCTTAAATCACATTTTAATTGTCACATGCGCCGAATACAACAGGTGTAGACCTTACCGTGAAATGCTTACTTAAGCCATTAACCAACAATGCAGTTCAAGAAATAGAGTAAAAAATGTATTAAGTAAAGTAACACAAAATTACATAATGTGGCTATATACGGTACCGGTACCGAGTCAATGTGCGGGGGTACAAGTTAGTCGAGGTAATTTGTAAAGTGACTATGCATAGATTATTTGTATTACTTAAACAAAATCTCATCCTCTGAGTATTTGTTTTGAGCATACAATATAGCTCAGTATTTGTATTTATTTTATAGTATTTTTTGCTCATCTTTATCAAAGGTGGCAATTTTAGACCTCATATCTGTATCTATGCTTGATGTGTATCAAACACAAATGATCCATATGGCTTCCTCAAACGGCCATCTCCCACCTCCATCACCCTCTCAACCCCTTCCCTTAGCAACAGCTCCACCAACAGCAGCCAATAGGGTAACAATGCTTTTTTTTCTCTCTCAAAGGCACAGCAGTGATTAAAAGATTGCAGAGGGCTTCCAGGGGTAGTGGAGGACGGAGAGGGACAGGAGGGGTGAAAGAGCACTGCTAAAAAGGTTGCTCTGACCTAACACAAAGCACGTTGGGGCATGAAAGGCTCAAGTATTAGGCTATGCCTACGAGAGCACATTTATATAAAGCTGGGTCCCTGAGTCTTCTCTGTAGATGCTCTCAATGTATGCCGGGAAATATCCGGACAACAAAATCACTGTAGCAAAGTTGGTCAATCCTTCAGCCCACTCAAGTGAACTGGGTCAACCACAAATTGTGGGACAGCTGGTCAGGCTGTTGATATGAATGGAAATTGGGTTTCTTCACGTTACGCCCCACGACTGTTGGCTATCAGAGAGGATAAGTTGCCTGTGTGCGGGAGACACATTTTAGCACCATTTATTGATATAGTCAATGGACTGATCACTCAAATGGAGATTATTGTTGACCTTTGTCTGTGGAGCGTGACTGGATTAATACAAAATGGGGTTAATTTCTTAGTCAATTCAGGATGAGAACTGAAATTAAATTAATGAATTGAAAATGACTTTAAATAATTAAAAGTGTTTTTTAATAGCATAATATCTGAATCCCTTTCCTAAATGGCATGAGGCCCCTATAGTCATGTTGCTCAGCACTGACCGTTTGGGCCAACTAAATGTCTTCAGAAACTCTATACAGCAAAGGGGTACGATCGCACTCATTGTCTCTCAGATTTGAGTAAGTTTCACATGGTGTGGTTGTGATACATTTCACCATGGTCTGTCAGCAATTGTGACATGATTATGAACCAAGAGTCACGTTTGAAAACACTGCAATATTTGTTGTCTACATATGGTCTGTGAGTGTCCAACAAATGCAGCAACTGTTGAATGCAGTAACAAAGCCATCTATAAGTAACGGCAAGAAAATTGGCTATACAGTTGAAGTCGGAAGTTTACATACACCTTAGCCAAATACATTTAAACTCAGTTTTTCACAATCCCTGACATTTAATCCTAGTAAAAAGTCCCTGTTTTAGGTCAGTTAGGATCACCACTTTATTTTAAGAATGTGAAATATCAGAATAATAGTAGAGGGAATTATTTATTTCAGCTTTTATTTCTTTCATCACATTCCCAGTGGGTCAGAAGTTTACATACACTCAATTAGTATTTGGTAGCATTGCCTTTAAATTGTTTAACTTAGGGTTTCGGGTAGCCTTCCACAATAAGTTGGGTGAATTTTGGCCCATTCCTCCTGACAGAGCTGGTGTAACTGAGTCAGATTTGTAGGACTCCTTGCTCGCACACGCTTTTTCAGTTCTGCCCACACATTTTATATAGGATTGAGGTCAGGGCTTTGTGATGGCCACTCCAATACCATGACTTTGCTGTCCTTAAGCCATTTTGCCACAACTTTGGAAGTATGCTTGGGGTCATTGTCCATTTGGAAGACCCATTTGCGACCAATCTTTAACTTCCTGACTGATGTCTTGAGATGTTGCTTCAATATATCCACATAATTGTCCTTCCTCATGATGCCATCTATTTTGTGAAGTGCACCAGTCCCTCCTGCAGCAAAGCACCCCCACAGCGTGATGCAGCCACCCCGTGCTTCACGGTTGGGATGGTGTTCTTCGGCTTGCAAGCAACCCCCTTTTTCCTCCAAACATAACGATGGTCATTATGGCCAAACAGTTCTATTTTTGTTTCATCAGACCAGAGGACATTTCTCCAAAAAGTACGATCTTTGTCCCCATGTGCAGTTGCAAACCGTAGTCTGGCTTTTTTATGGCGGTTTTGGAGCAGTGGCTTCTTCCTTGCTGAGCGGCCTTTCAGGTTATGTCGAAATAGGACTCGTTTTACTGTGGATATAGATACTTTTGTACCTGTTTCCTCCAGCGTCTTCACAAGGTCCTTTGCTGTTGTTCTGGGATTGATTTGCACTTTTCGCACCAAAGTACGTTCATCTCTAGGAGACAGAACGTGTCTCCTTCCTGAGCGGTATGATGGCTGCGTGGTCCCATGGTGTTTATACTTGCGTACTATTGTTTGTACAGATGAACGTGGTACTTTCAGGCGTTTGGAAATTGTTCCCAATGATGAACCAGACTTGTGGAGGTCTACAATTTGTTTTCTGAGGTCTTGGCTGAGTTCTTTTGATTTTCCCATGATGTCAAGCAAAGAGGCACTGAGTTTGAAGGTAGGCCTTGAAATACATCCACAGGTACACCTCCAATTGACTCAAATGATGTCAATTAGCCTATCAGAAGCTTCTAAAACCATGACATCATTTTCTGGAATTTTCCAAGCTGTTTAAAGGCACAGTCAACTTAGTGTATGTAAACTTCTGACCCACTGGAATTGTGATACAGTGAATTATAAGTGAAATAATCTGTCTGTAAACAATTGTTGGAAAAATGACTTGTGTCATGCACAAAGTAGATGTCCTAACCGACTTGCCAAAACTATAGTTTGTTAACAAGAAATGTGTGGAGTGGTTCAAAAACGAGTTTTAATGACTCCAACCTAAGTGTATGTAAACTTCCGACTTCAACTGTATGTCCTTGATACTCGACCCTTGATACTGGTATTTTATTTTACTTCTGCTCTTTTTTTCTCAACACTTTTTTGTTATTGTTGTTTTATTTTACTTTTTATTTAAAATAAATGCATTGTCGGTTAAGGGCTGTAAGTAAGCATTTCACAGTAATGTCTACACCTGTTGTATTTGGCGCATGTGGCAAATATTTTTTTATTTATTTGATTTGGTGTCGAGGTTACGGAGATGAGTGATTTGCCAGCTCTCTCTCTCTCTCTCTCTCTCTCTCTCTCTCTCTGCGAAGGGGAATGGATGCAGTGCAATGTGACCAAGGGGGAATTGGATAGGGGAGCGACACTGATGAACACATGAGAGTGTCGGTGTTGCAAGACCCCTCTGAGTCTCTATAAATTGTGAATCTGTTGCCCATGCCGTGGGTCAGCGTGCGACGGCGTGATCACTGACACTTGGCAGGGAGAGGTCCCGTTGATTGGCCCATCTCAGCAAGCTGCCCCAGCCATGCCCCCTATGTCCTGCTGGTATTTCTGAAGTGTTCAACTGCTGGCACGGGCTAGACATTTAACCACACAGCCACACAGATAGGTCTCTCAGATAACAATCTTGTATGTATGGCCAAATCAAATGGATGACCTGACCTGGATGGGTGCTGAAGGTCAATTTGTTGAGTTGAGTTCAATAGGAGATTTTACACTAGAGGCCCTTACTGAGTTGCACAGCTTTGGTGTCTATCTTAAACTGATTGGCATGGCCTGTTTCTGGTTTTATCAACTGCTTGCTCAGGTAGGTCCCCGCCTTAATATGGCAACAGTGCTGCTCCAAGAGCAAACACCTGCATACCGAGTATGTTTGCTTGAAACATACTGGCGTGCTTGAATGAAACATCCAAGTTCACAGAGAGTAATAGCAAAAAAACACATCTGGTCTTTGGAGTCCATTGGTCAACCAGCAAGTAAACAGGTCATTCTAATTGGAATGACCTGTTTTTAGTGTTCCTTTGTGTTGTAATGTATACAGCCTGGCTGTCTTGTGTTAGTGTTTCTAGGCATTGCTATTAAGTAAAATAACGTAGCTGGATATTCTCACACAACAGCCTTACAATACCCTGACTTGTACTGCACAGTCTTATGAGAACCAGCATGCTCTATCAAGTCATTACTAACATTCCTGGCAATGGGAACATCTCTTAAATGGTGAAAAGACTTTGGAAGACAAAAGGCCAAGGAAATTGCAGGGAGTTTCCCTCCCTTACAAAGGTGGCTAGTTATCAATCTGTATAATGGCTTTAGCCATGAAAAGTGCCTGTCCTTGAACTATGCTCATAAAGGCACTTTTTACTCTTAATGCAGTTTAAGCCTTTATGCTAGAAATTGACTGATCATTGTCTCAGGTTTCTGATTATGTTAATCAATTTAGTTAACTACGCATAGTGGTTGATAATACAAAATAAATTCTGCATAATAATTTCAAAGGATGCTAAGCAATGCATGATTTGAGTCAAATCATGCATTGCTTAGCAATCTCATCTATGCTTTTCTCAGTGATCAATCTTTCGCATGCCATATTTTTAAAACAAAGCAACCCTACTGCTTTATCAGTAAAAAGGTGGAGAAGGTCGTCTTTGCTCAATTTACTCGGATTGGCTGTAAATCTTTTGTTCTAGCAGCCTGGGAAGCAGCTGTGGAGTCGGGAACACTGTGTTCTCCATTTGGGCAGATGCTTTCCCACTGAGCTCCTTCAGTGCCCAGCCAGGCCCCCAAACCCTCTCCCTACCCTCCCTCTGCCTTTATAGGGGCTGGGCTGTGCCAGGCCCTTCTTGTACCAGCTCAATCCTCAGCTCTGTGTGTGTGTGTATGTGTGTGTGTGTGTGTGTGTATTCGTGGTAAATTAGCTACAGTGAACACAAGCCTATAGATATTGAGTTTCTTAATGGTCAGTAAACAAGACAAGTAAATCAAATCATGGGTTTTAAAAGTTTCCTTTGGGGGGGAAGAAACATTAGTTTGTCTACAGGGGGAATCTGGTCTCTGGCTTATGTGTATATACCCATAGGACAGGAGGAGATCCACCCAGATCTATCTCTTATCTGAGCGTTCAGTATTCATTGTTAACACAGCATCAACCCATTCAGGTGAGTAGGAGCTTGGCCTCTCTCCTGCCTTGGACAGACTTAGCATGATCAGTATGCCTGCTCCGTGCAGAACGTATAGGCGTGGAATGTTGGAGCTTACATAACAGGCAAGTGGGCGTGGAGCCCAGCTGGCTCTGCTAACAGCCAGTGTCTGACACAGAGTGTCTCTCACAACGCACTGACGGCCCACTCAGCCCTGTACACACCACAGCTCTATCAGCTTGATCTAATTAGGTCAATAAGATATCCTTGTTTTCACTGGTATTGTGTACCTACGTTCATCCTATGTCAATTCTGTACTGTATGTGAGGTAAATATACCAGACTACAGTAGATATGCATGGAATGTATTCTGTTGTTTAAACTCAGTATTTCCCAGGGTTATCTTTGCCCACCACATATATCTATAGCACAAATGTCTTTGTTTTCTACTAGGAATCAGCTTACAGTAATTGTCAGGTGATAAGCATCAGTTTTGCTGGCCTTTCAACCCCCATGTAGAGGAGAGCTGTTCTCAGTGACAGAGCCTGGAGGATACAGAGACAGATTAAAAGGCTGAGTTCTCCACAGGTCAGAGCTTGCATCCATCCTTGGCGGGGAAATTTCAATTAATCTAATCTGCAAGACAAGGACAAGACAATGGCAACGGCTATGTGTGTGCACGGTGCAAGTCAGCGATTCCACCATGAGCTCTTCCACAAGACAAGACCTGAACTCTCACTGCAGACTCACTTTTCCCCTTGTAAGATAACCCAAATCAAGGGAGGTGTTGAGCTCTCTCCTCCACATACAATACCTTATATTCTATAAAACACAATCAAGTCATTTTAAGGATTCAAACCAGCATTAATAGTCTAGCTGTTACAGAATAATGCTGCTATAAGTAGCACATGAGATTTTAAAATAAATGTGGGTAACTTGCTCCATCGATACATGAATTAAATAAAGTTATAAAGTTCAACAGTGCATCTGTGATCCATGACCTGCAAGTGGTGTCTAGACTATAAAGAGCCTACTGTAGACGTGCTGATTGATTGTCTGAATGCAACAGTCTGGCCAAGGCCGGTCAATTACAGTGTGAAATCTGATGTGGAAATATATGTGACAGGCCGTTACTCTCCCTCCAAAGTCTCCTGATATATTTAGCCCTCAGGAGCTTAGAGTATGTGTCCGTTAAGTCAACGATAGCAGCAGATTAACTAGCTAGCATTGGAGGTCAGAGTATTAATACCTGCAATGATGAGCAACAGTGTCATCTTTGCATTGCTCAGCATGTCTGTCTGTGAACTGCTCGTGCATTGCTTAGCAAGACTCTGGAGTAGCCGATACTCTGAAACATGAAATATTTCTGAAATTATTCATTCATGACGAGGATGATGGCTAAGATGCTTTTTTATGTGGTTTATACTTGTACGGAAGTTCAAAACAACCCCTTCATACAACCCCTTAGATGAAATGGCAAAAATATGAAGTATATTTCTAATTTCAATAATTGGTAAAGTAATACATCAAAATAAGATGGCAATAAGCAGTTTCGTTACAAATCATGAGTCAAGGAATATTTTCGACTACAAATACAACTTTCACTCATGTTCTCATTTGCTAGATTTTGACTTTCACATTCATGTTCTCAATTACAATAACTGGTGAAGTAAAAAGAATGGTTGAAAACCAGAGAACTATACAGTAAGTGTCCGCTGTAGCATATTTAAGATTCTGGGCATCATGGAGTGTTCCTCAGCAGAGTGATGTGGTAAGTCACTTTGAATGGGAAACGGGTGAAAAGGGAGTATTCTAGGCTAAGTTCTACAGACAAGCCAAGTGAACAGGACCTCCCCTTTGTGGGTTTTAAAGAAGGCTGTTGCATAACCCAAGGCTTGGTGAAAAAAACCAACAGACAACCTCCTTGAACCTTGAGAAAGCAGGCAAAAGGGAAGGGGTTGAGGAAGTCCACAAGAAGGGAGCCTGAGGAACATTTGGGAAAACAGGTTTACCTCGTGTGGAAGAACATGCAAATATTTCTGAAAGAATTGTCAACAGCGTGCAGCTGCAGGGAAAGACTCCTAACATGATTAGAATATTGTTTGCAGAGATAACTGGAGTGTTTGCAACATTTTTAAATGTTCCAGAATTAATTTGTTGATGGTATTAATGTAATGTGTTATTTTGACAAGGGTGTGATATTATCAGTTTAATTCAGAGTAAGAATGAGGCCATTGCGCTGATGTAACAGTCCATTGTTCCCCTCCCCCTAAAGCTTGACTGATATATCACATCATCTTCTCTATAAAAGCTATCCATTCTGTCAACACGGTCTGCATATAGGAACAATGCAAAACCACTGCGTGCCCTCTGCGCTCTCCCTTCTTCCTATTTTCCATGTTAGTCAGTCAGCAGGTCTTGTAGAGACTTGCCCTCGTTTTAAACCAATCAGAATTCACTGCCCTAGAACAACAGATGGCCAATGAACGCAGCAGGATCCCAGGGGTTTGGTGAATGGGTGGTTCTCAAATCTGGATCCATGTATGATGTCATGACACTCAATTTACAGGGCTATCAGCAGCCTAGCCTTCCACCTTTGTCAAAGCATTCAAATGTATACAATCTTTGGCATCCAATTGCCAGATTTTTGATAATCACTTACACAATATGGATATTGTAAATATATAAAGTATGATTGTACAGAAAACACCATTTTCAAAGCAGTTGAGCATATATAATTATTATCACACATCTTTATATCATTGCTTGTACGTACCCCTAGCCTATAACAATTAAGGGTTCACTCTTGGAACAGTAATATCTGTAAGGAACTTGCTATCTAGAAGGAACTGATTGACCCTAGCTCTGCCAGACTGTACAGAAGAAGTGCTGCAGAAGTGCTGAACTATAGTAACCTTGGGGGTTGCAAAGTGTACAAAATGTATAATGGGGCCCCCCAATGAGGGGCTTGTTCTTTTGGTATGTCAGTGTGTCATGTTTTAGCCATGCTGGCTACTGAATCTGTGTGTTGACATACATGTAGGGCTAGGTTTTCAAAAGCTTCTCACATGTCTTGTAATTTTTGCTCGGTGACCCACACCTTTTATGACTTCATGAGATATGCTATCATAGCGTAGTTGTAGGTCAATATTTCCTGTATTACATCCCTGGAAACCTAACCAGGATGACATCCAGGCTGTCAGATGCACCTAGCGTCTGGAAAAGCACCCTTGGAGACAATAATAATATAATAATAATAATATGAGAGACAATGAAAGGAACACATACAGTGAGAGGAACACATACAGTGAGAGGAACACATACAGTATGACAGGGAGATTTTAACGGGCAGCTTTAGCTACACCCCGCTGGCACCCTGATACTTGCAAGCTTCCAAGCATACCATGCAAACATGACATGTCAATATTTCCTTTCTGCAAGGAGCAAGACAGATCAGGTGAAGGCACACATTTAATTTATAGAAACACTGTCTCAATGGTCTATCCCAGGAGTATTCAACTGTTACCCAACGAGGTCCGGAGGCTGCTGGCTTTCTGTTCTAGCTGATAATTAATTGCACCCATCTGGTGTCCCAGGTCTAAATCAGTCCCTGATTAGAGGGGAACAATGAAAAAATGCAGTGGCACTAGCTTCGAGGTCCAGAGTTGAGTTTGAAGGGTCTATCCTATACTTTTGATCTCAGAGATCTCCCATTATGCTACACTAATGACATAGTTCAACTCTGTTTGGGACAGCCCCAGGATAGATCATTCTATAACAGGGCTCTCCAACCCTGTTCCTGGAGAGCTACTGTCCTGTAGATTTTAGCTACTACCCTAATCTAACACGCCTAATTCTAATAACTAGCTGGTTGATAATCTGAAACAGGTTAGTTACAACTGGGGTTGGAGTGAAAACCTTCAGGAGCGTTGCTTTCAAGGAACAGGGTTGGAGAGCCCTGTTCTATATAGATGTCTCATGCGTTGGCCACTTTGGCACAGGTGGCATATTTGTGCAACGCATAGCTTGATCACAACTACCCCATCATTTGTAACTGCGACTAATTCCCCATGTTTCTCTGTCAACACGATGCCATCTGGTGGAGAATCTATCTTTATAATAGAAATGCATAAGAGATGACTCTTGATCTTGGATACTCCGTTTTTCAAAGAGTGTTCTAAAATGACCTATAATTACGCATTTATTATGTTATGCAGAATTATATGATCATCATCAGCAGCGGTAAATACAAGTATTTTCAATTGCAAAAACAAAACCCACAGTTAAATAAAAATGAGTGGTGATACACCAAGCAAGCAAGACGGCCGTGAATTGACGCAGGTAGGCTTCTACACTTTGCATCCCTCTGGGTTTACAGATTTATGGCACTAGACTGCTTCACTAGTTCTCTATTGTGGAGATCATAAAATCCTTATCACAGCACCATGCTGGGGTTTGAGTCATACTGTGTACCTTTGAATTTCCTACGAAGATGGATTTTCCTTGACAGTGCAAGTTCTGTACAATATTTCAGAGAAGTTAATCTAATTTACAGTGGGCTTATTTAGGCTATTAAAAACGGTTTATTGGACATCATGGGTATTAGGCTGATGATAAGATTGGATAGGTTACATACACCTCTTCAAGAGGTCGATTTATCACCAGTCAGAGGATTATGACCAAGTTCCAGCTAACATTCGTGTGCCCCGCACCACACCTATCCATCTGTCTGCCTTTAGACTTACACAATACGGTCTAAAATGTAAAAGGTTGCTGTAAGCTTCATCTTAAAATGAGCTCAGAGCAACTTACTGAAAATACAATATACCCAGATAGCACATAACGTTCTGAGAACCATATGTTTCTTAGAGTTTAGTGAGAGCGTGGTTGTCCTACGGTTACTTCGCATACAACCTTCCCACAACTTTCTGGGAATGGTGCAGGATAGTTGCTTGGCACATTCTCAGCACATTTTCTTGGTATTTATTACTTTAACAGAACGTTTCCTTAAAGTTCAAACATAATTTAATTTAAATGTTGATAATGTTCTAGGAACGTTCTCCAACTGGTTTGATATTGGGAATGTTCTCAAATAGTTCAGAGAACGTTAAGAAACAATGTTCTTCTGTGTTGAATTTCAGTACTTCAGTGTAACATTTCCTCATGGTTCTATTTAAAGCCATGTTCTCAAATTGTTCTGAGAACGTTAAAACTTTCCATAAGAAAACTTTAGTAATGTTTAGAGAATGTTCTAAGAATGTTATTTAAAAACATATACAGAGAATGTTCTAAGAATGTTATTTAAAAACATATACATTCCGTTCTCAGCGTCAACAAAATGGCCTCTATCCTGTTAAGTGTGTTCAGGTGTGTTGGTCGCGCCCAGAAATTCGCAACACCTGATTTTAATGAGCTCTTGTTTCCTTTGAAATGGGGTCTGTTTGAATAGAATAAAATGAACAGCTTTGTATGTGTAAAAAAACATTGCATGCTAGCTCCATCTTGGTGGCGCAGTGGACTAATTCCATGGATAGTGAACAGAAGATTATAGGTCTGAATCTCACTGATGCTGTGTTACAATAAAAAATATATGTTTCCATGAATAATGCCTAAGGAAATTAATTTCCATGTGACCTATCTCTGCTTGGAGTTAAAAAAAGTTAACCCAAAATAAGATAGCATTGTTATTAAAATCCTTATTGAAACATTCAGTGTAAGTTTTAAGGAAGTTATTAAAAAACCTCCAAATAACCTATAATTTCCATTCTCAGAGTGTTAATAAAACCTCCCAGGAAAACATTCAGGGAACCATAGTAAAATGTTCTCAGAACCTCCATGCAACCTAAAAATGAACATTCCCAGAACAGGTGACATTTTCACTTCCGTTCTCAGAACGTTTTAAAAAACGTTCAGTTTTACCGGTCAGGAAACGTATTGCTTCATTCCCAGAACCAATGGGAAACCAAAAACGTACGTTCCCACAACTTCCAAGGAAGTAAATGTGCTAGCTGGTTATGCTTTCAGAGGAGTAAAATGAATACCCCACAAACAATACTTCACAATCATGCTTTATTCTGGTTGATTTAATAAAAAATAATCAAATAAAAGGTTAACCTGTTTTAACAGCACTCACACAAGCAGTACATTATTGTCCTCTTCTCCAGACTAGATGTATTCCACTTTCTTCATCATAGGTTATTAAATTATACTCTTTCTTTACATTTCTGTCACCTCACCTTAATTAAATATAATTTATTGGTTTTAACTTCAAACAAAAACTTCATTGATTGTCAACACAAATTCTAGCTTAGCACCAGTACAATAAAACTGTACTTTTGCTTGTTAAAATACTGTTTGCAATAAGGGAAACAAAAATCTCAGGGAGGATAAAGGGATCCTTAATTATACATTTCAAATGAAGCACCAACCATACAAAGCAATTTTTCAAATATATTAATAACTATTAAATTAAGCACAAACAGTGTAAATAAAACACGCGCCACAAAGCACGTTGGAGTTGGTCTGTAACACAATGAGGACAGAGGAGGGATGAGCAAGGAGCAGTAAAAGGATACCTATCAAATCCCTTCCGTGAGTCAGTCTTATGCAGAAAAGGGAAGGTTAACCAGAGGACCTTGGACTCCACAGATACCTTGTGGCACTTCCTCTCAGTTACTGAAAGTCATCCACAGGATTGTATTCTCACTCCCATCATAGGGGAAGCAGGAAGAGTGAAGAAAACTACAGTGACACCTTTCCATCTGTTGAGATCTGTAAACAAGTATTCATTCTCAAGTTCAACTAAATTAATCCATGATCTGAGGGTAAGAAGCCTATAGGTAGGCCGCGGGTTAACACACCTAAGATACTTGGTGAAATCATGTGCACTGCAAAATGAAAGACAAAAGAATAGTCAAACAAATCTACTCAAAGTCAGAGTGCTGTGTGTTTGATTGATGAAATGGATCACTGTGGTTCTATGGTTCTGTTAGCTGGGCAGATGTGTGTGTGTGTGGCTGTGTCCGTGGTCTGTTCTCTGTGGGTCTCCCAGGTTAACGGAGGAACCATCTGGACCCAGGGCCTTCCTGACACTGTTAGCTATCCTGGCCCGGCCGTAAGCCTCTTAGCTGCACGCAAGAGTTCACCAAGATAAAAGCCTTGGATTATCTCCCACCCAAAAATATTCGCTTTCCCTCAGGAACTAACAAACTAAACCACACACAAAAAATCCTAAACATCATCCATCCCTTGCCACACGAATACATTACAACCAAATATTTTCACCCTGGTGGCAAGATATACATATATTACCATATACATATAGAATAATAAAAAAAGCGGTTTTCTGATTTTTTCTTGGATTCTGAAATATACCTACAGATTGGAACCTGAAAGCTGCCCTCCAGCACTGAGCACCCATCCACGACGTGGCGCTGCTGTGACCCCCATTTCTCCTCAATGTGGAGGTCCCAGGTCATTAGTGAGGTGTGTTCTTCCCAGTGGCGTGGCCAGAGTTTGGCCACAACTACCGTTACGACGGCGCCTCCAGACATTGTTTACTTTGATCTGCTGCTCGCGGGGAGGTTAGGTTGAGACACTGGGAACGTGTAGGGGAACAGTTTGGATGTGTGAGGGGCTGAGAGTGAGAGGAGGGTGGGCTACCGGCTGCAGGGCGTGGCTGTATCCGTCCTGTCCCCTTCCTCCTCCCCCTCCCCCTCCTGTAGGATGTGAATGGAGGAACCCAGCAGTCCCTGGAGCTCCGGTACACAGCGGACCAGCTCCACTGGCCCCTCCCCCTCCTCCCTGTCCTCCTCCTCTTCCTCCCCCTGAGGCTGTGCAGAGGCTGTGCTCACCTGGCTGACCGACACCTGCCTCCACAGCTCAGTCCGCGCCAGGCTCACCACCTCCAAGTGCGGGTACCGCGCCCCGAATATCCGGGACGACATCTTAAGCCGCTTCAGAACAGCCGTCAACAGGAACCAATTGCAAAAGCTGTCAGGGACAAACACATGGTTGATATTAGAACTAGCTGAGCCTATCCAACAAGAGCGGTTGCAAGAATTTCAAAAGGTGCTTCTGGTTTTAAAATGACAAGCAGAAACAAAAGCACTAGAATATGGGTGGAAAAGCTGGGACTGTGTGTGTGAATGAGTGTGTTGACAGGTGATTTTCTGCTTTGGTGTTGACTCACCCCTGGGTTAACGACACTTGGACATGGTAGCAGGGTAAGAGGGGCTCAGAGGAAAATTCAAACAGGAGACAGTCCCTATCGGAGTCTCTCTCCTTCCTCAAGTCTCTCTCCTCCTCCTCCCGCTGCGAGAGCAGGAAGTCCCAGCATGCCTCCTGGCCAGTCTCTGAAAAAACATTTAGTGAAGTAAGCTCAGGATGGCCGGGAGAACTCGCTTCACCTTTGTTCTGAGGACTAAACGCCTCTTGTTTGACCATGGGCTTAAGGCTCCCCTAGTGGACTGTTCTGTTCCTAACAACCACACTATGCATTCTAATCATGACATATACAAGTCATAACACTGATAACAGTGGATACATGGCAGTGGATGCAGAGGTCAATGGTGAGGAAAATAAACCAATCAAACTAAGGTTTCTTACCAAACACAGAGCTGCTGTAGAAGTCCCATGGCAGACTGGGGTCCTGGTCACTTCTCCCCTCCAGGTCTGTGAAGTATTCTGAAACAAAGCACATCCAGGGTCAGATTTAAAACGCCACCAAACACTACCCTGTGACTTTCTGAACAGGACAGACTGATCAATACTAATGTTTTCTGGTGTAAAGCAGGAAACATCAAACAGCATCAGGCACTGATATGAATGACAATAAGATCAACAAAATGAGCAATCCTCCAATGACAATGCTAGTGACCTGTGACAATGGACAACGTTGCGTGATGTCTGTCACAGAGGTCAAAGGTGAAGGAGATGACAGGTTAGAGTACCTTTGAGGAAGGTCTTCATGCTGGGGCTCTGGGCCAGTTTGACCACTGTCTGTCCAGAGTAGGTGGTCAGGGTGGGGTCTGCCCCGTGGTTCAGCAGCATCCACACCACAGGCAGGTTATCACTGGCTACTGCGTCATGGATGGGCCTGACAAAATACAATAGCACAAATGTGTTACTTTTCACTTCTTCCACTAACATACATTTCAACGGATCTCATTTAAGCCAAGCTTGAATGTTATATTTTATGCAACAGCCCAGAAAGCGATTTATTGCAGGCATAACCCTTCAACTCAGGAGTGTATGGCAAACAATATCATTAAGTCTGAGCTCTCATTAAGTGTTCAGTAGTGCTTAGAAGCCCACCGTGTTCCGTCCTGGGCGCTGCAGTTGACGTCGGCACCGTACTTCAGCAGCACCTGGACGATATGGCTCCAGCCTCGAGAGCACGCCTCATGGAGAGCCGTGTAACCTGCGTTGTCACGCCGATTGACCTCCCGCACATCCTTCTCCAGACAGTAGTGCACCACGTCCTGCAGCAGGGATGGACAGACAGCAGGGGTTTAACACCATACACCAAAACAAATAGAACAAAAACATCACTTGAACTTTTCCTACTAGCCATGACTTTGCTGATAACTACTTTAATGAGGAAACATTTAGCTACTTAGCTATCTTAAGATGAATGCATTAACTGTAAGTCGCTCTGGATAAGAGGGTCTGCTAAATGACTAAAATGTAAATGTAATGTCATTCATGTTTGATAAACTGAAACATCTGTTTGGGGTTAGGGTCTGGTATGGGGTATGGGGCCCACCACACCTGAGTAATGGCAGGGGGAAAAGCGCTGAGTATGAATGCAGGAAGGTGATTGGGTGGAGCAGTAGAGCAGTACCTGGTAGCCCAATCGGGCAGCTCTTTGTAGCAGAGTCTCCCCGGCATTCTTGTTGACAATGAGCCGGCGAACCTCTGGAGGAACAGGTCTGCTAGGGGGAGACTCTGGTGCCCCTCCCCTCCCTGAGGTCCCCTTCTTACTGGCTGGAGGGGAGGTCGGGCCCTTAGGGGTGGCCAGGAGGCCTGCTGGTTTCTTAGCGCTGGGGCTGTCGTCATTCGTTACCACAGAGGCAGGGCGCTTGGCCAAGCTGGAACGTTTGGTCTTGAGCTGCATGATTTTTTTTTTTAGAAATGCAGGGTAATGAGAAAGTCATGTGTGACGGAGTGTGACAGCAAGGACAAATGGCCTCACACCCTGCGCTGGAGGATATCAGCTGCCAGAGCACAAAAACAATTAAGACGTTGTAGTACAGATTTGCGCCATAAGGGGGCATCATGGCACACTGTATCTCACAACAAGGATCTGTTTGACAGGAAACAGAAACTCCAGATCTATGGCCTCTGCGATGGATGCTGCTAAACTTCCTACCTTCTTGGGCTCGTCTGTGTCACTCAAGTGCTTGCTCTTGAACTTCCTCTTCCCAGAGGGCTTGTCGCTGGGCTCTGGGGAGGCCCCTCTCTCTGGGCGCCGCACTGACCCTGAGCGGGTGAACGATGGCCTTCTGTGACCAGGCTCTGGGCTGGTGCCACGGCAGGTCAGAGTGGCACTGAGGCGTGGGTACATGCCAGTCCTCAAATCTAGCGCAACACAGAAAATATTTACTCAACGGTTATAAGCAGTGTGTTGGGTGTTATTTAAATGTTGTTGTGTTCTCATGCTGGTGAGGAACACCAGCTGTGTACAGACAAGCTCATATGAAGCTACAAGATTTGTTTGGGAAGACTTCTTGTATAATCTTCACACGTTTGGTAGTGGATGGCAGCTAGAGGCTAGGCCCATCACAGTAAACATGCCTTCCATCTCTGCTGAAGTGTGCCATCCAAAATAAAGGGTGGATTAATGGCACATATATGGATGTTTTCACATAATAAACTACAAATAGAGGGAAGCTACTGCATTCAAAATCAGTTATACTGTATACAGTTATATTCAGTCATTCAACTCTACCCAACTTTGCACTGTGTAAGCACCACATCCAAACAAACCTTCAACTGCACTGTCTTTTAATTTTAATATCCAGGTGAACAGTACCTGATCCAGATCGAGTGCCCTGCCTGGTGGGGACAGATCTCTCCTCCCCCTCTCCATCCTTGTCCTTCGCCGTGATATACTCCCCATTCTGGTACTTCCTGTTCCGGCAGCGGTTCCGTTTCTTGCGTTTCAGGGTGTCTCCCTCAGTGCTGGGGGCGGGCCTGGCCTTGCACTGGTCAGCCTTCTCAGGCAGGGGGTTGGTGCGCGGTCTGCCCCTGGGCCGGCGGGCAGGCTGGGGGGGAGGGTATATAGGGGGGGGAGGAGGAGTTGGGGGAGGTGGAGGAGAGGGAGTAGCGAAGCCCCAGTCGTCCAGCCGAGCCTCATCAGCCCTCCGTCGGCCCCTCCTCAGCCTGGGGGTGGAGCTCTCTGAGGACACTGGCTCCTTACTGGGTCTGCCAGGGCTGCTGAGGGAGACTGGAGTCTCACATCTCTGGGGACTGGGGAGAGGACTGCTCCCGCTACCTGTGGAACCCACGTCAAAAACAGACTCACTCAAAAACAAAGTGGACAGAGGAATCATAATGAAGGATTTCTGATTAGATGGCTGACGTAGTATGTGGAGTTCTATTCTAGACTATCATAAGAGACAGACCTACCTGGTTTGTTGTGAGCAGCCTGCTTGTTATCAGTGGGGCTGCTCTTCTCCCTGCGAGTGTTCTCCCCCTCCTCCCTGTGTGGGGATGGTTCCGCCAGCGACAGACTGTGCTCCAGTACAGGTGCACATGGTTTCTTTTGTGGCAACACACAAGGGACAGAGTGAGAGCACTAAATGGGCCATTCAGGTAATTGATCATAAAGCTTTGATGGTGATGGAGAGCATACGGAGAAACAGTATACTTGAATCATAATGCAATAATACAGACAGGTATGTTTTGATGGGTGGTTGATATTTCACATATTTTTCATTATGCTTCGTTATAAATGCAGACAAGAGTCAAGTGTGTGAATGTAGTATTTTTCTTTCTTTGTTCAACCAACAAAAGCGAATAATGCCATTGTGCACAACACATAAAGCAACTCATCTAAATGGAATTCTAAATATGACAACAGCAGAATAACAACTTACCTTTTTGGGACTTGGTTCTTTCTTAACTGGAGTGGTTTCCTGGTCTTGCTTTTTCTTCACTGGCGCAGCAGCCTTCTTTGAATGGTCCGGTGATGCCTTCTCCTTTGCTGGCTTCCTTGGACTAGGGGGCTTCTTCTGTTTGGTGAAGGCAGCTGTAGCTTTGGTGGGGGACTCCTCTTTAGTTCCATTCGTCTTCTTCTCCACCTCAGCTACCCCTGCACACTGGCCAGTGAGGATGGATAGGGCAATCCCCTCCAATTTAGCATGGGGAGCGAGACCAGCAGGGGCCGTTCCTCCCTCCAACTCCTTGGCCAATTTGCTGTCCATCCTGTTTCTGTTAGCTGAACCACTGCTTCCAATGGCATGGGTGTGGCTGGTGCTGTTTGCAGAGACCTGTATCTCTTTGACACCTGCCTGCTCCCCCAGTTTAACATGTTTCTCAGTGCTCTTTTCTTGGGACTCAGAGACACTTGTTTTCTCAAGTTTGTTCATAACTTGTGTGGAATCCCCTTGAAAGGAAAGTGTCTCTTTGTTCTCCACAGATCTGATAGGTGGGCATCCAAAAGCAGCAGTCTGATGTAACAATGTGTCCTGGCCCATAGTGTGGGAGCTCACCACTTCAGGCTTTCTGCATGCCACAGGTGATAGATGGCAGTATCCCTCACCGGTCAATGCAGTGGTCTCTAGAGCTTTCTGCTTCACTATGGACTCAAGGTTGGACAGGGGGGACTTGGTTCTGTCCCACTTTTCGGCTTCCATTCTGGACTGGCTTTGATGGGCACTCTGAAATGTGGGACCATCTGAACCTGTGTCCCTCTTGACCTTGGGAGTCCCTTGAATTACCTTTCTCTGAACAGAAGCACCTTGGTGAGGAAGAAGTGCTGGTCGCTGCCATAACGGCTTGAGGACAGTGAGGGAGTATGGGATTGCTGCTTTGACACTTCCAGATTTCTGATGAGAGTGTGAGTTGGCAGAGCCGGGCAGAGCTGTGGCAAAAGCCCCCTTAGAGGGACAGCTTTGTGTTACAGCTGGGCTGGTACTGTTAGGGTGCTTGATACCATATACGTGCTGGTTTCCCTTCGCCATGAAAGATGCCTTCTTTCCCCTTGAGGCCAGGTGTTCCCCTTGGTCAATGATAGAGATAGTCTCCTGTCTAGCAAAAGTCTGGAACTCATCCTCAAAGGACCCCTTCCCATCTTTGCTACGCAGGGTGGAAGCAAGTATGGGGCTGGCCACACCTACATAGGTTCCTGGGAGGTTATTAATGGGGCCTTGAGAGGAACCTTTGACCCAGGATGAGTTGGTTTCCAAACTGTGATGAGTTAGGGGCCTACTGGTCTGCTTTAGAGCCCCATTTCGGTGGGTGTTGGGTAGGATGGGGTATGGTGCGGCAGAGCCATACGTGGCAGTATGGGGCCTCTTTGGATGGAGGGCAACTTTCTGACGTGCCTCATTAAGGAGATGCTCTGTGGTGGCAACCGTGTTTGGAGGGTCTTTGACCGTTTTTGGACGCTTCGACTTGGCCGACAGGTCGAGGGGCACGTCCCTTGCTTCAGTCGGGCAAGCAACCGCATGGTCCTCAGCAGCAGATGGAGCCTTCAGTTTTAGAAAGCCTACGGATGTCTTGTCTGAACTGCGGTGCGTAAGGTCTTTCTCCACATGGTTCAGCAGCCTGCCCTGAGTGGTGATGCTGGCCAGTGCAGGGCCACAGCAGATGGCAGCAGAGGGAGACAACGTGAAGCGGGTTGGTAGGGCAGAGCCTAATGCTGGGTGCTGTATTGGGAGCGCGATAGTGGGAGAGGCCACCACTGAGGCGATGGTGGATTTATGCTCCCTTCCAGCTTTGGAGCTCTTGCTACTGGACGTCGAGTTACATTTGAGTTTGGGTGTTGAGTTGGGTGTTTTCTTTTGAGGTGCTGGACATCGACCCACTGAGAAGTGATATGGATAAGTCTGCAGCAGTGGTGCCACACCAGCATCTGCGCTTTGTGGTTGACTCCCCTTCTGAAACTGGCTGGCTGTGGCTTCTCTCAATGCTGCGATCTGACCCAATGCGGGTGGAAGAGTGATTTTGCAGAGTGGAGATGAAAAGTTAGTGGAGGGAAGAAAAGTAACAGGCTGGCCTGGTTTAAACAGAGTTGAGCATTGAAACCCAGCGGGAAGACTAATCACTGACTGGGTCTGAGTATGTGGTTTCTTATTGGACGTCACACTACTGTGGCTTGTGTTAACTGGGTCCTCAGGTCTGTTCTTTGTACCACACGGCCACTGATGTGTGGGAAAGACCCCAGGACCATCAGCCTTGGGTTTGGGGACCTCTGACCTCTTGTCTGTTCTCTTGTCAGAGCTAATGAGGGGAAGGCCTGACGTTGGAGCATTGTTGTGTTCTTGAGGGGGAGAGACCACTGGGCAATGGTTGAAGTTGCTAGGGTCTGAACAGACGTTGACCGGCATTTTACAGTCTGTTGCTGTGGTGGTCTTGTTTTGCTGACTGAGGGACACATCTCCTCTGAGCTTCGGGGGCAGCGTCTGAGAGGGATTCCCCACCATGCTCGCAAATGCTTTAATCGGAGCACCGATCTCTCTGCTCACTGTGCCTCCATCCCCTACATTCATTGGAGTGGGATCCACCTAGATAACAAGAAAAAGTTACATTAAGCCTATGTTCACTGCTCATGTAAATATCTCCCAGGTAAAGCACCATAGCATCATCTGTGAAGCTGACAGTTCACTCAGTCAGTGTTCAGGCACAAAAATTACCTGCATATGTGTTTCTTTAACACAGCATTCTTTAGGTGTACCTGACCTCAGGTCTGCAGCAATGGGGTCTTCCTCTGTATAGGACGCTATGCTGTTGAATAAACAGATAGAAGACTTAGTATGATCTTTAACATAAAACAAAGTTCTGACTGCATTTACTTTTTCGATAATGTAAAATGTTCTGAAAAACACAGTTGTTCTAAAAAAGAGACAATTGCACATATATTGCATTTATTATTTCCACTTTTACCAGCCGGCTACAACCCGGTACTCTACCCTGCACCTTTGAGACTGCTGCCCTATGTACATAGTCATTGAACACTGGTCATTTTAATAATGTTTACATACTGTTTTACCCACTTCATATGTATATACTGTATTGTAGTCAAGGCTCATTCTATATAATTACTGCTGTACTCACCTTTCCTATTCATATACTGTCTATACACACCATTACACTACATGTTAATGTTTGTAAATTGTACAGTATTTTGTCTGTAATGTCTTCTTTGTTATATGTCGGACCCCAGTAAGACTAGCTGTTGCCATTGGCGTCAGCTAATAGAGATCCTAATAAATCAAATCCAAATTATATACACACACATACACACTGTTCATACATACATACAGACATACAGTACCAGTCAAAAGTTTGGACACACCTACTCATTCAAGGGTTTTTCTTTATATGTACTATTTTCTGCATTGTAGAATAATAGTGAAGACATCAAAACAATGAAATAACACTTATGGAATCATGTAGTAACCAAAAAAGTGTTAAACAAATCAAAATATATTTTATATTTGAGATTATTCAAATAGCCACCCTTTGCCTTGATGACAGCTTGCACACTCTTGGCATTCTCTCAACCAGCTTCACCTGGAATGCTTTTCCAACAGTCTTGAAGAAGTTCCCACATATGATGAGCACTTGTTGGCTGCATTTCCTACACTCTGCCGTCCAAATCATCCAAAACAATCTCAATTGGGTTAAGGTCGGGGGATTGTGGAGGCCAGGTCATCTAATGCAGCACTCAATCATTCTCCTTCTTGGTGAAATAGCCCTTACACAGCCTGGAGGTGTGTTGGGTCAATGTCCTGTTGAAAAACAAATGATAGTCCCACTAAACCCAAACCAGATGGGATGGCGTATCGCTGCAGAATGCTGTGGTAGTCATGCTGGTTAAGTGTGCCTTGAATTATAAATAAATCACAGACAGTGTCACCAGCAAAGCACTACACATGCGGAGATCGTCCGTTCACCCACACCGCGTCTCACAAAGACACGGCGGTTGGAACCAAAAATCTCAAATTTGGACTCATCAGACTAAGGGACAGATTTCCACCGGTCTAATGTCCATTGCTCATGTTTCTTGGCCCAAGCAGGTCTCTTCTTCTTATTGGTGTCCTTTAGTAGTGGTTTCTTTGCAGCAATTCAACCATGAAGGCCTGATTCACGCAGTCTCCTCTGAACAATTGATGTTGAGATGTGTCTGTTACTTGAACTCTGTGAAGCATTTATTTGGGCTGCAATTTCTGAGGCTGGTAACTCTAATGAATGTGTCCTCTGCAGCAGAGGTAACTCTGGGTCTTCCTTTCCTGTGGCGGTCCTCATGAGAGCCAGTTTCATCATAGCGCTTGATGGTTTTTGCGACTGCACTTGAAGAAACTTTCAAAGTTCTTGAAATGTTCCGTATTGACTGACCTTCATGTCTTAAAGTAATGATGGACTGTCGTTTCTGTTTGCTGCTTATTTGAGCAGTTCTTGCCATAATATGGACTTGGTCTTTTACCAAATAGGGCTGTCTTCTGTATACACCCCTACCTTGTCACAACACAACTGATTGGCTCAAACGCAAGAAGGAAATAAATTAAAAAGGCACACATGTTAATTGAAATGCATTCCAGGTGACTACCTCATGAAGCTGGTTGAGAGAATGCCAAGAGAGTGCAAAGCTGTCATCAAGGCAAAGTGTGGCTATTTGAAGAATCTCAAATATAAAATATATTTTGATTTGTTTAACAGTTTTTTGGTTACTACATGATTCCATATGTGTTATTTCATTGTTTTGATGTCTTCACTATTATTCTACAATGTAAAACATTTTAAAAATAAAGAAAAACCTTACTGAATGAGTAGGTGTGTCAATTTTGACTGGTAGTGTACATACATACATACATACATTTAATTTACATCATTTAGCAGACGCTCTTATCCAGAGCGACTTACAAATTGGTGCATTCAACTTATGATACATACATACACTACATGACCTAAAGTATGTGGACACCTGCTTGTCGAACATCTCGTTCCAAAAAAAATGGGCATTAATATGGAGTTGGTCCCCCCCTTTGCTGCTGTAACAGCCTCCACTCTTCTGGAAAGTATTTCCACTAGATTTTGGAACATTGCTGCGGGGACTTGCTTCCATTCAGCCAGAAGAGCATTAGTGAGGTTGGGCACTGATGTTGGGCGATTAGGCCTGGCTCGCAGTCGGCGTTCCAATTCATCCCAAAGCCCAAAGATGTTCGTTGGGGTTGAGGTCAGGGCTCTGTGCAGGCCAGTCAAGTTCTTCCACACCGATCTCGACAAACCATTTCTGTATGGACCTTGCTTTGTGCACGGGGGCATTGTCATGCTGAAACAGGAAAGGGCCTTCCCCAAACTGTTGACACAAAGTTGGATGCACAGAATCGTCTAGAATGTCATTGTATTGCTGTAGCGTTAAGATTTCCCTTCACTGGAACTAAGGGGCCTAGCCCGAACCATGAAAAACAGCCCCAGACCGTTATTTCTCCTCCACCAAACTTTACAGTTGGCACTATGCATTGGGGCAGGTAGCGTTCTCCTGGCGTCCTCCAAATCCAGATTCGTCCATCGGACATTCATCACTCCAGAGAACGCGTTTTCACTGCTCCAGAGTCCAATGGCGGCGAGCTTTACACCACTCCAGCCGATGCTTGGCATTGGCATGGTGATCTTGGGCTTATGTGCGGCTGCTCAGCCATGGAAACCCATTTCATGAAGCTCCAGACGAACAGTTATTGTGCTGACGTTGCTTCCAGAGGCAGTTTGGAACTCGGTACTGAGTGTTGCAACCGAGGACAGACGATTTTTTACACACTACGTGCTTCAGCACTGGGCAGTCCCCTTCTGTGAGCTTGTGTGGCCTACCACTTCGCGGCTGAACTGTTGTTGCTCCTAGACGTTTCCACTTCACAATAACAGCATTTACAGTTGACCAGGGGCAGCTCTAGCAGGGCAGATATTTTACGAACTGACTTGTTAGAAAGGTGGCATCCTATGAAGGTGCCACATTGAAAGTCACTGAGCTCTTCAGTAAGGCCATTCTACTGCCAATGTTTGCATGGCTGTGTGCTGGATTTTATATACCTGTCAGCAACGGGTGTGGCTGAAATAGCCGAATCCACTAATTTGAAGGGGTGTCCACATACATTTCTATATATAGTGTCTATATATTTGTATTCCGGACTCTGACATTGCTCACTCTGACATTGGCTCAATACACCCGAAACTGGTCAAATGCCTCCTTCTTAGGTCATGAGTCTTGCCATAGAAGAGGTTAGCAAAATATCAGTCACCTTGTCGTGTTACAGAACCGATTAGCCAGCCTACTGCTAACGCTACTATACATTCCTAAAAGTAGCATTAATTCATGTTAAGTTGGCACATTTAGGATAAACATAATCGTTTAGTGATTTTTAAACGTTTTTTATTGAGAAATTGTTTGATCGTTTTCTGTGTGTAAGAGAAGCTTGATGACGCGAGACGTCACACTGTCCTCAGTGACAAGATCCAGGAAGGTAAATTGATTGTTGAAGTAAAACATTGACATTATATTACTTTATATTTTATATTGTTTTTTCTTTGTTATGTTATATTCATATTATCAAGAAATATCCAATATTGGTACAAGGCATATTTGCCAATAACTTTCACTTACTCAATATGTATATTTTGTAATTTAACTATGAGTAGGCCTATTTGCATGGACATAATGATACTAACATAGGAGTTATTGCTTTTTCCCTTTTCACCAAGGGAAATTGTCACATATTGCTTGATAGATGGAAACCATATTTTATGACCTCTCTCACAGTTCTCCTTTACTGTTGCATGGATGGACGTGGTCAGTGCTGACCAAGCCATGCACGCTGCAGCAGAGTGGACTGGCTGAGACCACGGAGAGAAGTAGAAACATGGTAGGCATGGTAATGGTTTCCTCACCACCCTTAATGATACATCATTCTGAACTCCCTCTCTACCAAACTCATTCATGCGGCCTTAACCCTCAGCTCATTTCCAGCTCATGTTAGAGATCAATCTGAGGGGCAAGGAGAACCTGAGAGATGATGCCATATAATGTAATTCAAATTCTTAATCTTAACTACATATACTCTATTATTCAAGAATGAATTCTAAAGTTGGTATATCTCAAAGCACCGGGAGTAAAGAAGCCTCAAAATACAAATCTAGCTTCTGTTTCCCTTCGCCTTGAGCCCTTGACCATGATGCCCAAATTCCAAAGCAAAGAGAGCAATTAGCAGTGACATGTAATCAGACAGACATTTAAGTCATTTAGCAGACGCTCTTATCCAGAGCGACATACAGTTAGTGAGTGCATAAATTTTCATACTTTCATACAGACAGGCCAGGAGACTAAGTATCATATGCATGCACAATAATTTGAATCTTCCAGTAACGTTATTCCTAAAGAATGGCAACTTCATGAATATATCTGACCGAAAGCAATAATTTAAAAGCTTTCAGACATCCACCCTACACACGTCAACACACCCTACGAGGAAAGGTGAGGCAGCCACCCCACCCTACAATAAATGGGATGACTACAAATGGGTCCGGTATAACTATCCCCCAGCAAATATCAGAGGAATGTACCGGGTGTTGAGATCATTGTAGTTGGCGAAACATACCCGTACCGGAAAACGTGAGTGACAGCCCAGGTAGGCTGCATCTCTCCGCTGAAATCGTTAAACATGGGCTGAATATAGTTGCAAGCATCTATAACTGAATATGAGAGGCGTTTGCATTCATTATCGCATAACCTCATGTTGCTACTTGCTTATACTGCTAGTTTGTCTTTGTGCTGCAGATACGCCGTCTCCTCCGATGAGTAGCCCATTGGAATGCTAGGATGTATTTGAGAAACATATTTTGGTTTTAATTTCTCATGCTGTCAGTCTGCACACCATGCTGGCAAAACAAAGTCACACCAGTCCCAACTATAATGACGTGGTTATCCCATAGAGTAATTCGGCTACGTCTAAATAAGAATAAAATAATCTCCCTCTGACTCGAGATGACTTGATCTCCCTCTGACTCGAGATGACTTGTCCGCCTGGTCAACTGACTGCGCAGCCCGGAGCACACATGCACAAAAGAGACGCATCCGAGTGTCAAATCTAAGCATTTGAAAATGCAGAAAATAGTCGACGAGCGGGGTCGTTTTATTCCACTATTTCAACTAATTGAGAAATTGGTTTAATCTCTATAAAACCAACATATTCATGCTAAAACTCCGGGCATCCCACTTGCCCATAGAGCTAGCGAGCA
Organism: Coregonus lavaretus; assembly: GCF_964263955.1. Taxonomy (NCBI): domain Eukaryota; kingdom Metazoa; phylum Chordata; class Actinopteri; order Salmoniformes; family Salmonidae; genus Coregonus; species Coregonus lavaretus. Next base: position 12,691,470 of record NC_140019.1, read on the forward strand.
GTAGTATGATAATCGGTAAGGACGATACTATTGCCTCTCAGGTGATCAGTATGTCCAAGACAGACTACACATGATCAAAATGGAACCAAATTTACCCTTGATTTTTGAAGCGAGAATGATGCGATAGCACCCAGCACAATAGCCTACAATGCATCCATTTCCAATATCTAGAACGAAACGACTGACACGAGAATTTCCTTTGCCCTATCAAATACTTACATCGTCCATCCGCACTTGCACGATACATGCATTATGTGCCCAACAACCGTCACATAATGAAGCCAACATAAATCAACAACCAAATATCGCGGAATAAACATTCCAAACTCCAATGACTATATTATTTAATCAATCCATAAACCACGAGTTACTGTCCATGACGTATTTTACTGATAAATAACATGACTGAAGAAACGATGAAATGATATAACGTTGGACTGTATTGCATAGACTAATATTGATTGTATGAGGGATATATTACACTTTAACTGTTTCCTAAGCTCATTTTCGTATGAAAAGTATTTCAGAACTAACAGAGGGTAGGGCAACAATTTACAAATAACTTGTAGTTGGCTACTGTAACGTGCACCATACACAATAAGGAAAACAAAACGTAACTCATGTTCAAAATACCACGAACAATTTTCAGATCCCTGCGCAGCAAAGTCTCCGCAAAGCCAGTATTGGTCTGCATTACACAGTGCTAAGCATGTTTAGACAGGCTACTGTATTTATCTCCAGCCGTGCGACACAAAATGTTGATTTGACTCTTTCATCAGCCCTTACCGAACCGCTTCTGTGTTCAAAGACATGCAAGAGTCCGACCCGAACCGAGTCTTCTCGTCCCTGATACTGAATAATTCGAAAGGTAATTAGCAAGCAAGATAACGATGTCAAATGGCACAAACAATTACAAACCCGTTCGCCCAGGGTATAAATTAACAGTATGTGTCACGGCTCCAGCGAGAATCAAGTCTTCCGTTCTTGTCGGTTGCTGTTCACTAATCTCGACGGTTTTCGGTTCTGAAAGTCAGGGGGGGTTCGTCAAGACAGTCCGTACAGTATCTCGGTCTACGGTCTGGTGGGAGAGAGGCAAGAAGGTGGACTGATAGTCTGGGACTTGTAGTGTTTGGCTACCCACGCCCAAACGATACAAATCATGCAGTGGGAGGAGTAAGGACTGCAGGTACCAGCATGCAACGCAGTACACCAGCCGCTCAAGGGGAAAGGGGGATCGCAACGGTGCGCTAAACTGAAAAAGCTTACCGAATTAACAAAGTGAAAATTGACATTTTCATCATAAAGACACAGAGTTATATTGAATGAATGCACAAATAACAATAATATATAATCCAATAAATGGAAGTACCCCTGCGGATGATAGCTGCATTATGGACTAAAGCAGGCCAACAAAAAAGAGTGAGAGAGGTTTTAGTTCTAGAGCAGCGAATTAACACGAGGGACCAAGATCCTGGCTGGTCTGTGAAGGGAAAATACTCATATTTCACTGTGTAGTTATGTTATGGAGTCTAGAGCTGGGCGATATTGACAAAAATCCATATCGCAATAAATTGTATGAATTCATGCGATAATGATACATAGAAAGATAAGTGTATAACATTAATGTGCACCTCAGTTTTCAATTATTATTTTTTAAATTATCTTTTAAACTACAATTACTATTTTGATGGTTGTAGCCATCAATTAATTGTCCCATTAATAATCACCAATTTTAGCAAACCTATTTTATTTCGAACTTCAAATTTCTCTAGTATATGATACATATCGTAATGAATGATATCAGCAAAATGCCTGCGACAAGTGATCAGTATGGTCGGTGTCGATAATTTTGGTGTACCCATCATTATCATATCAAATTACTGTAGGCTTTGTGGATTTGATGTATGGCCAATAGGCATAGCATTGTTGGTGGCGGCAGAAATGTATTTGGACAGACTTTCATAAAAAGCATGAAACATTACATTTTGACGAAAATAATTAAGATTGATATGACCACATTATATTCTCACCCCTTGAGGTCCAGTTATACATACCCTGCTTACACTACTGTGCACATTGCCCCAATGCCTCTCTTTCCCCCATCTCTTGACAACCAGGCCTCCAATCAACGTGTACCTCAAACATCCTAACACTGACCTCTATCACTTCTCTGACTACAACCCCCTTTTGGCCTATTCCAGGCATCTTCCTTCAATTTCAATCCCCTCCCCAATCACAATCCTAATTTATTTATATCCAGAAATGCACCATTTCCCTTGCCTGACTACTCAAACTGAATTCTTCTGCTGCTCTATGTTCGTTACATACTCAAGTCTGAGACTGCCATCGTTGAAGTCGTTTGTGGTGAAGGGTGTTGTACTAAACAAAATAATCAATGATTGGATCATAACCAGAGTATCAAATCAAATCAAATTGTATATGTCACATGCGCCGAATACAACCAGTGTAGACTTTACAGTGAAATGTTTACTTACGAGCCCTTTCCCAACAATGCAGTTAAAAAGTATGAATATTAGCAAATAGATAAAGATAATAGTAACACAATAAAATAACACAATAAAATAACAATAACGAGGCTATGTACAGGCTATATACAAGGAGTACCGGGACCAAGTCAGTGTACTGGGGTACGAGGTAGTTGGGGTGATTGTAGGTTTGGTTAGGTGATTGATTGAAGTACTATGTACATGTAGGTAGGGGTGAAAAGGGGGTGAAAAGCAGAAAGTCTGGGTAGCCATTTGATTAACTGTTCAGTAGTCTTATGGCTTTGCAGTAGAAGCTGTTCAGGAGCCTTTTGGTCCCCGACTTGGCCCTCCAGTACTGCTTGCCGCACGGTAGCAGAGAGAACAGACTGTGACTTGGGTGGCAGGAGTCTTTGACAATTGTTAGGGCCTTCCTCTGACACCGCCTGGCATAGAGGTCCTGGATGACAGGGAGCTCGGCCCAATGATGTACTGGGCTGTATGCACTACCCTCTGTAGCGCCTTGCGGATCTGATGCCGAGCAGTTGCCATAGCAAGCGGTGATGCAGCCAGTCAAGATGCTCTCAATGGTGCAGCTGTATAACTTTTTGAGGATCTGAGGACCCATGCCAAATCTTTTCAGCCTCCTGAGGGGGAAGAGGCGTTGTCGTACCCTCTTCACGACTGTGTTTGGACCCTGATAGGTCCTTAGTGATGTGGACACCGAGGAACTTGAAGCTCTCGACAGTCTCCACTACAGCCCCGTCGATGTGAATGGGGGAGGTTCCCTTGGCATTCTTGGGCACGGGGACTATGGTGGTCTGCTTGAAACATATGGGTATTACAGACTGGGTCAAGGAGAGTTTGAAAATGTCAGTGAAGACACTTGCCAGCTGGTCAGCGCATACTGTGAGTACGCATCCTGGTAATCTGTCTGTGAATGTTAACCTGTTTAAAGGTCTTACTCACATCGGCTACGGAGAGCGTGATCACACAGTCGTCCGGAACAGCTGGTGCTCTCATGCATGGCTCAGTGTTGCATGCCTCGAAGCGAGCATAAAAGGCATTTAGCTCATCTGGTAGGCTTGCGTCACTGAGCAGCTCGCAGCTGGGTTTGCCTTTTTAATCTGTGATAGTTTGAAAGCCTTGCCACATCCGACGAGCGTCAGAGCCGGTGTAGTAGGATTCGATCTTAGTCCTGTATTGACACTTTGCCTGTTTGATGGTTTGTCGGAGGGCGTAGCAGAATTTCTTATAAGTGTCCGGATTTCTGTCCCGCTGCTTGAAAGTGGCAGCTCTAGCCTTTACCTCAGTGCGGATGTTGCCTGTAATCCATGGCTTTTGGTTAGGGTACGGTCACTGTGGGGACTACGTTGTTAATGCACTTATTAATGAAGCCGTTGACTGATGTGGTAAACTCCTCAATGCCATCGGATGAATCCCGGAACATATTCCAATCTGTGCTAGCGAAACAGTCCTGTAGTTTAGCGTCTGCTTCACCGGACCACTTCCGTATTGAGGGCATCACTGGTAGTTCCTGTTTGAGTTTTTGCTTTTAAGATGGAATTAAGAAGATGGAGTTATGGTCAGATTTGCCAAATGGAGGGCGAGGGAGAGCTTTGTATGCGCCTCTGTGTGTAGAATAGAGGTGATCTAGAGTTTTTTCGCCTCTAATTGCACAGGAGACATGTTGGTTGAAATTAGGTAAAACGGATTTCAGTTTCCCTGCATTAAAATCCACAGGCCACTAGAAGCGTCTCATCTGGCTGAGCATTTTCTCTTGGTAAATAATGTGGTCTACTGTTTATAATGAGGTATTCTAACTCAGGCGAGCAGAACCTTGAGACTTCCTTAATATTAGAGATCGCGCACCAACTGTTGTTGACAAAGAGACTCACCCACCCCTCGCCTCATACCGGACACAGCTGTTCTGACCTGCCGATGTATAGAAAAACCAGCTAGATTTATATTTTCCATGTCCTTGTTCAGCCACGACTCTGTGAAACATAGGATATTACAGTTCTTCAGATCACGTTGATAGGATAGTCTTGAACGGAGCTCATCCAGTTTATTTTCCAGTGATTGCACGTTCACCAATAGAACGGAGGGTAAGGGCGACTTATCCACTCACCGTCTAATTCTTGTTAGGTATCCCGCACGCTGGCCCCTATAGCGGCCTCTCCTACTCCGTGTGACAGGGATTTGGGTCTGGTCTGAGCAATATGTCCTTTACCTCGGATTTGTTGAAATAGAAGTCCTCATCCAAAACGGGGTTAGTAATCGGTGTTTTGATGTCCAGAAGCTCTTTTCGGTCCTATGAAACTTTAAGATCAGCGCCAAAAAAACACAAAATAGCACAATTGGTCAGGAGCCCGTAAAATGGCGGCCATCCCCTCCAACGGCATTCTCTAGTTCAAAGCCAATGACTAATTTTCTAAACGCCGCTTTATCCATGTGTGTTCTGGCTCTGACCCAACCCATCAGTTTCTGGGACCAATCAGAACGGTTAGAATGTGTTCGCGTTCTAGAAATTGTCGGGGAGGTACTGAGTCCAGACTCATTGCGGAGAAGAAACTAACGTTTGTGGGCGTGGCGTAGCGTTTGGCCGGAGCAAGGAGTTAGTTGGTCGTTCTCACACTAGAGAACGACCAATATGGATTTGTTAGTGCTGATAATGATTTTTGGGGGTCAAGGAGGCCGATGACCGTTATTTAAGGCCAATATTCAATATCATTAAAGGTGACAATTTTGATGACAACATTTCCGAGACATGTATGCATTAATGCATCCATTTTTTAAATCAAACAATACATTTGACTTTGTTTTTACCAATCTAACTACATTACAACATAATGGTAATACTTTATTTGAATTGTAAATCTATTGATAAACTGGGTCAATTAAGATGGCCTAGGCCTATTCACAATACAGGTAAATGCATATTCAATAGGAGTGTGTGCATGCATTGAGTTATTGAGCTTGTTTTGGCTGATCAGTGGAATCTATGGTGCTAGATGACCAACAATCTGTTAAAAAAAATTTATTTCACCTTTATTTAACCAGGTAAGCCAGTTGAGAACAAGTTCTCATTTACAACTGCGACCTGGCCAAGATAAAGCAAAGCAGTGCGATAAAAACAACAACAACACAGAGTTACACATGGGATAAAACAAAACATACAGTCAATAACACAATAGAAAATCTATATACAGTGTGTGCAAATGTAGTAAGTTATGGAGGTAAGGCAATAAATAGGCCATAGTGCAAAATAATTACAAGTTAGTATTAAATTGTCTTCCATTTGGGACTGATATTAGCCTACTGATCAACAACATTTGCATTGAATGGAAAGGGGGATACCTAGTCAGTTGTACAACTGAATGCATTCAACTGAAATGTGTCTTCCGCATTTAACCCAACCCCTCTGAATCAGAGAGGTGTTGGGTGCTGCCTTAATCGACATCATCGGCACCCAGGGAACAGTGGGTTAACTGCTTGGTCAGGGGCAGAACGACAGATCTTTACCTTGTCAGCTCGGGATTTCGATCCAACAACCTTTCGGTTACTGGCCCAACACTCCTACCCGCCAGGCTACCTGCCGCCCCAATAAGTCACTCCAACATGTCACGCCTGTATGGAAGGACATCTTATAGGAACTGCTGACCCATGCAAATGGGTCCAGCGTAACGTCATGATTTGTGATCACGGATGCATTTTCCATGATCTGGAAAACTAATTTTTTTCAGCTGTCAGGACAAAATTTGAAACAACTCGATTGGCTAGTTCAGCTATCTGTTAAGAAATTGTCAGGTTGTAACTTGAATCTACTGCTACGATTGGATAGAGCTAGGCTGTAACTCCGTTCCCTTTCATATCTCTCTCCATCGCTCCTATCACTTGGTGCTGTTTACTGCTACTATGAGAACTAGCTCAGTGGCGATGATATTTGCTACGAAGCCATACATTTGCATAATATCTAACAAGGAGAGCGAGGGTAGGATAAAAAAATGAAACAACGTTGCATGTTCTGTATGAATGACTAAAATCTGCCCATAGTTTGAGAAGTGAGAACGTACACACACGCACTGATCTACAGCTTTCTTGGACCATAAACATGCAGGAAGATTCTTAGGTAGCTAAACCTATTGCCAACCGTAAATTTTTTTTTTATCCTTCTTTCCCTATTACGACAATCATGTAATCCGACTATCAACTGTCAATTTATGGGTACGATTGCGGCTGGTCAGATCAGCACACCAGTAAATAGCCAACGTTACACCCCAAGTCAGATGGCTAGTTGCCAAAAACTTTGCATGTTCAAAATGATAACCAGCTATTAGCTCCTATCTGATATCTTAGCACCATGTTTATCTAGCTAACTAGCTAACTAGCTAGCATAGTAGATAATATAGCTAGCTATACCACAGATGAAAGGGTTAGTTATCGTAATCTTTACTAACAGGTCACATAGCTATCTGCTTAGCTAGCTTGCTTATTGCATGCATGTCCAGGCACGTCGACACAAACCTTATTATTAGTGAATTAACTAAACTAATATTTGCAACAGGAGTTTGATTTTGGTCACTGTGTCAATTCATCCATTTCTTTAATACTGCACCTTTCTGTTGGAGAATGAGCTAGCTTGCTGCTGCTGATTTTCCCAGCTAGACATTCCTCTGCATTGTGCAGTGCTCGTGGCTCAGGCGGTGAGTGGTGGCTGGCATAGCAGCTAGGGCCGATAGCCGATAGACTAGAAAAGGCCATTATCGGCCATTCTCTACCTCACACCCCACATCGGTCTCCCCTACATCACTTGGTACTGTTTTCTGTATGGTTATTTTCCCTGGTCTCTCTCACATTCTCTTCACTTTGACCTTCGCTGTCCTACCAACTCCTCCACCTCTCTTCCTGCTCAAACTCATTCATAAAGTCACAGGACAGCCTATAGGCCCTAAACCTGTCCTTGACCCCTCTTTATGGTTATTCATTTCTTCATCTTCTTATCACTGTGCAGAAAGTTTGATCTGTTAGAATATTCTGAGATTAAAATCAATTTCTGAGGATGAATTGTTCAAACAAATTCACACTGTTTCGTGACTGAAACCTAAGGGCAAATTCCAAATATAGATGGCGAACTCGACCTGCACATGTCCTTACCTTTCTTTACATCTCATCTAACTTCCCCAGTTTTATCATTAATGTGTGGAGCCAATGAAAACTATGCAATAGATATAGGCCTATTTTTTAGTTTTTTACATCACTCAAGAGTACTGATCTAAGATATGGGTCATTTTAGAGATGCATTATATTTCATAATTTCAGTCTCTGATCAGTACTTCATCATTTGAAACGCATGACAACCTGGCCCTTTCAGAGGCACAATTGGCCTACACAGCAAAAAACGTTGGATTGTTTCCACAATCCGATAGAACGGTTACTGATGTTGAGTTATTTTATTGGGTTATTTTCTGCTTGTTGGGTTGTTTTAGCAGAAATTGATTAAATATAGATTTTTTTGTCACTGGCCTACACACAATACCCCATAATGTCAAAGTGGAATTATGTTTTTGAAAGTTTTACAAATTAATAAAAAATGAAAAGCTGAAATGTCTTGAGTCAATAAGTATTCAACCCCTTTGCTATGGCATGCCTAAATAAGTTCAGGACTACAAATGTGCTTAACAAGTCGCATAAATTGCATGGACTCACTCTGTGTGCAATAATAGTGTTTACAATTATTTTTGAATGACTACCTCATCTCTGTACCCGACACATACAAATATCTGCAAGGTCCCTCAGTCGAGCAGTGAATTTCAAACACAGATTAAACCACAAAGACTAGGGAGGTTTTCCAATGCCTCGGAAAGAAGGGCACCCATTGGTAGATGGGTAAAAATGTAAAAAAGCAGACACTGTATATCCCTTTGAGCATGGTGAAGTTATTAATTACACCCAGTCACTACAAAGATACAGGCGTCCTTCCTAACTCAGTTGCTGGAGAGGAAGGAAACCGCTCAGGGATTTCACCATGAGTCCAATGGTGACTTTAAAACAGTTACAGAGTTTAATGGCTGTGATAGAAGAAAACTGAGGATGGATCAACAACATTGTAGTTACTCCACAATACTAACCTAATTAACAGAGTGAAAAAAATGGTGGTCCTCTGTAGCTCAATTGGTAGAGCATGGTGCTTGTAACGCCAGGGTAGTGGGTTCGATCCCCGGGACCACCCATACGTAAAGATGTATGGCCACAAGACTGTAAGTCGCTTTGGATAAAAGCGTCTGCTAAATGGCATATTATAAAAGAAGGAAGCCTGTACAGAATAAAATTATTCCAAAACATGCATCCTGTTTGCAACAAGGCATTAAAGTAATACTGCAAAAAAATGTGGCAAAGCAATTCACTTTTTGTCCTGAATACAAAGTTATGTTTGGGCCAAATCCAATACAACACATTACTGAGTACCACTCTCCATATTTTCAAGCATAGTGGTGGCTGCATAATGTAATGGGTATGCTTGTAATCGTTAACAACTGGGGAGTGTTTCAGGATAAAAAATAAACGGAATGTAGCTAACACAGGCAAAATCCTAGAGTTCAGAATCCTGAATCCTGGTTCAGTCTGCTTCCCAACAGACACTGGGAGATGAATTCACCTTTCAGTAGGACAATAACCTAAAACACAAGGGCAAATCTACACTGGAGTTGCTTACCAAGAAGACAGTGAATGTTCCAAGTGGCCGAGTTACAGTTTTAACTTAAATCTGCTTGAAAATCTATGGGAAGATTTGAAAATGGTTTAGCAATGATCAACAACCAATTTGAAAGAGCTTGAAGAATTTTGAAAATAATAATGGGAAAATATTGTACAATCCAGGTGTGCAAAGCTGTAATCTCTGCCAAAGGTGATTCTAACATGTATTGACGCAGGGGTTTGAATACTTATGTAAATGACATATTTCTTTATTTCATTTTCATAAAATTTGCCAAAATGTCTAATATTATGTTTTCACTTTGTCATTCCAGGGTATTGTGTGTAGATGGATGAGAAAAATATATATTTAATCCATCTCGAATTCAGGCTGTAACACAACAAAATGTGGAATAAGTCAAGGGGTATGAATACTTTGTGAAGGCACTGTATGTCTTCACTTTTAGATATTGTTTCAAATAAATATATATATTGTGTTTCTTCAAATGCAGGGGTGACCTGTGACGGGCTCTGAGTGACGGAGTGTCATCGGACGTGTTGTTGTCTTCCATAGGGGGAGAAAAGGGCAAGTGACCTGGCAGAGGATGCTGAAACCCTTCTAATGGTAAGACAATGTGAAAAATATACTAGGCCTATAATAATTATGCTTTTCGACATCATACTTCATTTGTTCTTTATGGAAATTGACATACAAATGCCCTGATCCAATATGTTTTCCTGATCACATCAATAAGTTGGGATTTATTTGAAATGTTGTTTTCCCCTATAGACCTGTTTTGCGATGTGGCCCTGAAGGTGGGGCCTGCCATCCTGCCTCCATGGTCATACAGAATGGATGGGGAAATGCTTCCCCCCTAATAATACAACATGTAAATATACAAGCTGTGGTCTTCCCAGGGGGGTCGGGGGGCTTGCCCTCCCGGGATATTTTATTTTTGTTGAATGACTGTGAGACTGGGGACATTCTACTACAAAATGCATGAAAATGTAACTATGTTCAGTTTCATTATTTATCTCTTGATCTCAATGACATCACCAGACAATTCTATATTAACCCCAAATATAATTTAGCTAGCGTAACGTTACTGTATCTTTGCTAACAATTATTACATACATCTATTAATAGGGTTGGCTCATAGAGATATTTAGAGGATGCAACATTGTTTCTGTCCCATTATGGTGTCTGTGAGAGAACGGGCAGCGCCATTGAGGCCATCTCCATTTTGAAGTAGTACATTTTCTTCTTCTACTACTTCTATGAGTTGGTAAACAAACTGAAAGGGTGCACACTGCCACCTGGAGTGTGTTGTTTGAACAGGTATAAAGCCAAGGTTGGCTATTTACTGCCACCTGCAGTTATGGAATGTTTGCTCACAAGTCTAATGAATTGGCTGATCACTCCTGATGAACTGGATTGAATGATGTGATCCTTCCTTAACCCCATAGGAAGTCCCACCCAGTTGACACAGTTTTTTTGCAGTGGCGGCAACAATTTAGCAGCAGCGATACGCCGCTGCTAAATGAATATAGGGGAAACTGCTTGCTGGACCTTTTGAAATGTAGTGCATTTGTCTTTTTCATCGTTTTATTTTACATCCCATGTGTTAAGGATAGGGACGTGATAAGTGGGGGTGGGGTATTAATGGGAAGGGGTTGAAAATGTAAAGCTATTAAATACAACTATTAAAAATAATAATCACATTGACATTGTATGAAAAATCATATTGTTATTTCCTTCTAATAAAAATGTTATGTTTGGCAATGCATTGTACTATTCATTACTTTCATATTTCAGTATCTAAATATTTTATTGTTGTTTAAAATAATAATCATAATAATAGTATTAAAAGAGATAGAAAATACATATAAGAACATAGATGGGTTATTATAAAACCAGCTATTGGGTTATAGTTAACCCAACTGTGGGTTGATTAGATAACCCAATGCATTGGGTAAAGGAAGACTGTTTCAGGCCTACCAGAGTTACTCCTATAATCTAACAACATAATGCTTATCTTTATACAACATATTCAGATCGAACATTTACGAATTACCCTCCTTCTGTACGTCTGTACTGAACAAAAATATAAATATTATTATAAAAATAAAATATAAACGCAACATGTAAAGTGTTGGTCCCATGTTTCATGAGCTGAAATAAAATATCCCAGAAATTTTCCATATGCACACAAAAACAATTTCTCTCCAATTTTGTGCACAAATTTGTTTACATCCCTGTTAGTGAGCATTTCTCCTTTGCCAAGATAATCCATCCACCTGACAGGCTTGGCATAACAAGAATCTGATTAAAAAGCATGATCATTACACAGGTGCACCTTGTGCTGGGGACAATAAAAGGCCACTCTAAAATGTGCAGTTTTGTCACACAACACAATACCACAGATGTCTCAAGTTATGAGGGAGTGTGCAATTGGCATGCTGACTACAGGAATGTCCACCAGAGCTGTTGCCAGAGAATGTAATGTTCATTTCTCTACCATAAACCGCCTCCTAAGTTGTTTTAGAGAATTTGTCAGTATGTCCAACCGGCCTCACAACCGCAGACCAAGTGTAACCATGCCAGCCCAGGACCTCCACATTCGGCTTCTTCACCTGCAGGATAGTCTGAGACCAGCCATACAGCTGATGATTATTTCTGTCTGTAATGAAGCCCTTTTGTAGGGAAAAACTCATTCTGATTGGCTGGGCCTGGCTCCCCAGTGGGTGGGCCTGGCTCCCAAGTGGGCGGGCCTATGCTCTCCCAGGCCCAACCATGGCTGCGCCCCTGCCCAGTCATGTGAAATCCATAGATTAGGGCCTAATGAATTTATTTCAATTGTCTGATTTCCTTATATGAACTGTAACTCAGAGAAATCGTTGAAATTGTTGCATGTTGCGTTTATATTTTTGTGCAGTATATACAGTGAGGGAAAAAAGTATTTTATCCCCTGCTGATTTTGTACGTTTGCCCACTGACAAAGAAATTATCAGTCTATAATGTTAATGGTAGGTCTATTTGAACAGTGAGAGACAGAATAACAACAAAAAAATCCAGAAAAACGCATGTCAAAAATGTTATAAATTGATTTGCATTTTAATGAGGGAAATAAGTATTTGACCCCCTCTTAATCAGAAAGATTTCTGGCTCCCAGGTGTCTTTTATACAGGTAACGAGCTGAGATTAGGAGCACATTCTTAAAGGGAGTGCTCCTAATCTCAGCTTGTTACCTGTATAAAAGACACCTGTCCACAGAAGCAATCAATCAATCATTCCAAACTCTCCACCATGGCCAAGACCAAAGAGCTCTCCAAGGATGTCAGGAACAAGATTGTAGACCTACACAAGGCTGGAATGGGCTACAAGACCATCGCCAAGCAGCTTGGTGAGAAGGTGACAACAGTTGGTGCGATTATTCGCAAATGGAAGAAACACAAAATAACTGTCAATCTCCCTCGGCCTGGGGCTCCATGCAAGATCTCACCTCGTGGAGTTGCAATGATCATGAGAATGGTGAGGAATCAGCCCAGAACTACACGGGAGGATCTTGTCAATGATCTCAAGGCAGCTGGGACCATAGTCACCAAGAAAACAATTGGTAACACACTACGCCGTGAAGGACTGAAATCCTGCAGCGCCCGCAAGGTCCCCCTGCTCAAGAAAGCACATATACAGGGCCGTCTGAAGTTTGCCAATGAACAGCTGAATGATTCAGAGGAGAACTGGGTGAAAGTGTTGTGGTCAGATGAGACCAAGATTGAGCTCTTTGGCATCAACTCAACTCGCCGTGTTTGGAGGAGGAGGAATGCTGCCTATGACCCCAAGAACACCATCCCCACCGTCAAACATGGAGGTGGAAACGTTATGCTTTGGGGGTGTTTTTCTGCTAAGGGGACAGGACAACTTCACCGCATCAAAGGGACGATGGATGGGGCCATGTACCGTCAAATCTTGGGTGAGAACCTCCTTCCCTCAGCCAGGACATTGAAAATGGGTCGTGGATGGGTATTCCAGCATGACAATGACCCAAAACACACGGCCAAGGCAACAAAGGAGTGGCTCAAGAAGAAGCACATTAAGGTCCTGGAGTGGCCTAGCCAGTCTCCAGACCTTAATCCCATAGAAAATATGTGGAGGGAGCTGAAGGTTCGAGTTGCCAAACGTCAGCCTCGAAACCTTAATGACTTGGAGAAGATCTGCAAAGAGGAGTGGATCAAAATCCCTCCTGAGATGTGTGCAAACCTGGTGGCCAACTACAAGAAACGTCTGACCTCTGTGATTGCCAACAAGGGTTTTGCCACCAAGTACTAAGTCATGTTTTGCAGAGGGGTCAAATACTTATTTCCCTCATTAAAATGCAAATCAATTTATAACATTTTTTACATGTGTTTTTCTGAATGTATTTGTTGTTATTCTGTCTCTCACTGTTCAAATAAACCTACCATTAAAATTATAGACTGATCATGTCTTTGTCAGTGGGCAAACGCACAAAATCAGCAAGGGATCAAATACTTTTTTCCCTCACTGTATCTGTATAGCAGACGCAGTAGCCATCAGACATAAAGAAATGCATCTCGGTGTCGTAGCATACCACCGGCATATCTCTATCTCTCTCTATCTCTCTGGGGTTATGCCTAAGCATCTCTTCCTTTATATATATATATACACTGCTCAAAAAAATTAAGGGAACACTTAAACAACACAATGTAACTCCAAGTCAATCACACTTCTGTGAAATCAAACTGTCCACTTAGGAAGCAACACTGATTGACAATACATTTCACATGCTGTTGTGCAAATGGAATAGACAACAGGTGGAAATTATAGGCAATTAGCAAGACACCCCCAATAAAGAAGTGGTTCTGCAGGTGGTGACCACAGACCACTTCTCAGTTCCTATGCTTCCTGGCTGATGTTTTGGTCACTTTTGAATGCTGGCGGTGCTTTCACTCTAGTGGTAGCATGAGACGGAGTCTACAACCCACACAAGTGGCTCAGGTAGTGCAGCTCATCCAGGATGGCACATCAATGTGAGCTGTGGCAAGAAGGTTTGCTGTGTCTGTCAGCGTAGTGTCCAGAGCATGGAGGCGCTACCAGGAGACAGGCCAGTACATCAGGAGACGTGGAGGAGGCCGTAGGAGGGCAACAACCCAGCAGCAGGACCGCTACCTCCGCCTTTGTGCAAGGAGGAGCAGGAGGAGCACTGCCAGAGCCCTGCAAAATGACCTCCAGCAGGCCACAAATGTGCATGTGTCTGCTCAAACGGTCAGAAACAGACTCCATGAGGGTGGTATGAGGGCCCGACGTCCACAGGTGGGGGTTGTGCTTACAGCCCAACACAGTGCAGGACGTTTGGCATTTGCCAGAGAACACCAAGATTGGCAAATTCGCCACTGGCGCCCTGTGCTCTTCACAGATGAAAGCAGGTTCACACTGAGCACATGTGACAGATGTGACAGAGTCTGGAGACGCCGTGGAGAACGTTCTGCTGCCTGCAACATCCTCCAGCATGACCGGTTTGGCGGTGGGTCAGTCATGGTGTGGGGTGGCATTTCTTTGGGGGGCCGCACAGCCCTCCATGTGCTCGCCAGAGGTAGCCTGACTGCCATTAGGTACCGAGATGAGATCCTCAGACCCCTTGTGAGACCATATGCTGGTGCGGTTGGCCCTGGGTTCCTCCTAATGCAAGACAATGCTAGACCTCATGTGGCTGGAGTGTGTCAGCAGTTCCTGCAAGAGGAAGGCATTGATGCTATGGACTGGCCCGCCCGTTCCCCAGACCTGAATCCAATTGAGCACATCTGGGACATCATGTCTCGCTCCATCCACCAACGCCACGTTGCACCACAGACTGTCCAGGAGTTGGCAGATGCTTTAGTCCAGGTCTGGGAGGAGATCCCTCAGGAGACCATCCGCCACCTCATCAGGAGCATGCCCAGGCGTTGTAGGGAGGTCATACAGGCACGTGGAGGCCACACACACTACTGAGCCTCATTTTGACTTGTTTTAAGGACATTACATCAAAGTTGGATCAGCCTGTAGTGTGGTTTTCCACTTTAATTTTGAGGGTGACTCCAAATCCAGACCTCCATGGGTTGATACATTTGATTTCCATTGATAATTTTTGTGTGATTTTGTTGTCAGCACATTCAACTACGTAAAGAAAAAAGTATTTAATAAGATTATTTCATTCATTCAGATCTAGGATGTGTTGTTTAAGTGTTCCCTTTATTTTTTTGAGCAGTGTATATATACACTTCCAGTCAAAAGTTTGGACACCTACTCATTCAAGGGTTTTTCTTTATTTTTACTATTTTTTACATTGTAGAATAATAGTGAAGACTTCAAAACTATGAAATAACACATATGGAATCACGTAGTAACAAAAAAAGTGTTAAACAAATCAAAATATATTTTATAACATTTACATTTGAGTCATTTAGCAGACGCTCTTATCCAGAGCGACTTACAGGAGCAATTAGGGTTAAGTGCCTTGCTCAAGGGCACATCGACAGATTTTTCACCTAGTCGGCTCGGGGATTAGAACCAGCGACCTTTCGGTTACTGGCACAACGCTCTTACCCACTAAGCTACCTGCCGCTGAGATTCTCCAAATAACCACCCTTTGCCTTGATGACAGCTTTGCACACTCTTGGCATTCTCTCAAGCAGCTTCACCTGGAATGCTTTTCCAACAGTCTTGAAGAAGTTCCCACATTTGCTGAGCACTTGTTGGCTGCTTTTCCTTCACTCTGCAGTCCAACTCATCCCAAACCATCTCAATTGGGTTGAGGTCAGGGGATTGTGGAGGCCAGGTCATCTGATGCAGCACTCCATCCCTCTCCTTCTTGGTAAAATAGCCCTTACACAGCCTGGAGGTGTGTGGGGTCATTGTCCTGTTGAAAAACAAATGATAGTCCCACTAAGCCCAAACCAGATGGGATGGCGTATCGCTGCAGAATGCTGTGGTAGCCATGCTGGTTAAGTGTGCCTTGAATTCTAAATCACAGACAGTGTCACCAGCAAAGCACCCCCACACCATAACACCTCCTCCTCCATGCTTTACGGTGGGAAATACACATGCGGAGATCATCAGTTCACCCACACCGCGTCTCACAAAGCCACGGCGGTTGGAACCAAAAATCTCAAATTTGGACTCCAGACCAAAGGTCAAATTTCCACCGGTCTAATGTCCATTGCTCGTGTTTCTTGGCCCAACCAAGTCTCTTCTTTTTATTGATGTCCTTTAGTAGTGGTTTCTTTGCAGCAATTTGACCATGAAGGCCTGATTCACACAGTCTCTGAACAGTTGATGTTGAGATGTGTCTGTTACTTGAACTCTGTAAAGCATTTATTTGGGCTGCAATTTCTGAGGCTGGTAACTCTAATGAACTTATCCTCTGCAGCAGAGGTAACTCTGGGTCTTCCATTCCTGTGGCGGTCCTCATGAGAGCCAGTTTCATCATAGCGCTTGATGGTTTTTGCGACTGCACTTGAAGAAACTTTCAAAGTTCTTGAAATGTTCCGTGTTGACTGACCTTCATGTCTTAAAGTAATGATGGACTGTTGTTTCTCTTTGCTTATTTGAGCTCTTCTTACCATAATAGGGACTTGGTCTTTTACCAAATAGGGCTATCTTCTGTACAGTGCCTTGCAGAAGTATTCATCCTCCTTGGTGTTTTTCCTATTTTGTTGCATTACAACCTGTAATTTAAAAGGTTTTTATTTGGATTTCATGTAATGGACATACACAAAATAGTCCAAATTGTTGAAGTGAAATGAAAAAAATAACTTGCTTCAAAACATCACATGATATCAGTATATATACACCTGTTCTGAAAGGCCCTAGAGTCTGCAACACCACTAAGCAAGGGGCACCACCAAGCAAGCTGCACCATGAAGACCAAGGTGCTCTCCAAACAGGTCAGGGACAAAGTTGAGGAGAAGTACAGATCAGGGTTGGGTTATAAAAAAATATCAGAAACTTTGAACATCCCATGGAGCACCATTAAATCCATTATAAAAAAATGGAAAGAATATGGCACCACAACAAACCTGCCAAGAGAGGGCCGCCCACCAAAACTCACGGACCAGGCAAGGAGGGCATTAATCAGAGGCAACAAAGAGACCAAAGATAACCCTGAAGGAGCTGCAAAGCTCCACAGCGGAGAATGGAGTATCTGTCCATAGGACCACTTTAAGACGTACACTCCACAGAGCTGGGCTTTACAGAGTGGCCAGAAAAAAGCCATTGCTTGAAGAAAAAAATAAGCAAACACGTTTGGTGTTCGCCAAAAGGCATGTGGGAGACCCCCCAAACATATGGAAGAAGGTACTCTGGTCAGATGAGACTAAAATTGAGCTTTTTGGACATCAAGGAAAACACTATGTCTGGCGCAAACCCAACACCTCTCATCACCCCGAGAACACCATCCCCACAGTGAAGCATGGTGGTGGCAGCATCATGCTGTGGGGATGTTTTTCCATCGGCAGGGACTGGGAAACTGGTCAGAATTGAAGGAATGATGAATGGCGCTAAATACAGGGAAATTCTTGAGGGAAACCTGTTTCAGTCTTCCAGAGATTTGAGACTGGGACGGAGGTTCACCTTCCAGCAGGACAATGACCCTAAGCATACTGCTAAAGCAACACTAGTGTGGTTTAAGGGGAAACATTTAAATGTCTTGGAATGGCCTAGTCAAAGCCCAGACCTCAATCCAATTGAGAATCTGTGGTATGACTTAAAGTTTGCTGTACACCAGTGGAACCCATCCAACTTGAAGGAGCTGGAGTAGTTTTGCCTTGAAGAATGGGCAAAAATCCCAATGGCTAGATGTGCCAAGCTTATAGAGACATACCCCAAGAGACTTGCAGCTGTAATTGCTGCAAAAGGTGGCTCTACAAAGTATTGACTTTTGGGTGGTGAATAGTTATGCACGCTCAAGTTCTGTTTTTTTGTCTTATTTCTTGTTTATTTCACAATAACAAATATTTTGCATCTTCAAAGTGGTAGGCATGTTATGTAAATCAAATGATACAAACCCCCAAAAAATCAATTTTAATTCCAGGTTGTAAGGCAACAAAATAGGAAAAATGCCAAGGGGGGTGAATACTATCACAAGCCACTGTATATACCCCCTACATTGTCACAACACAACTGATTGGCTGAAACGCATTAAGAAGGAAATAAATTCCACAAATTACTTTTAAGAAGTCACACCTGTTAATTGAAATGCATTCCAGGTGACTATCTCATGAAGCTGGTTGAGAGAATGCCAAGAGTGTGCAAAGTTATCATCAAGGCAAAGGGTGGCTATTTGAAGAATCAAATATAAAATATATTTTGATTTATTTAACACTTTTTTGGTTAGTACATGATTCCATAAGTGTTATTTCATAGTTTTGATGTCTTCACTATTATTCTACAATGTAAAATGTTTAAAAAATAAAGATCAACCCTTGAATGAGTAGGTGTGTCCAAACTTTTGACTGGTAGTGTATATATACAGTGGGGAGAACAAGTATTTGATACACTGCCAATTTTGCAGGTTTTCCTACTTACAAAGCATGTAGAGGTCTGTAATTTTTATCATAGGTACACTTCAACTGTGAGAGACGGAATCTAAAACAAAAACCAGAAAATCACATTGTATGATTCTTTAAGTAATTAATTTGCATTTTATTGCATGACATAAGTATTTGATACATCAGAAAAGCAGAACTTAATATTTGGTACAGAAACCTTTGTTTGCAATTACAGAGATCATACGTTTTCTGTAGGTCTTGACCAGGTTTGCACACACTGCAGCAGGGATTTTGGCCCACTCCTCCATACAGACCTTCTCCAGATCCTTCAGGTTTCGGGGCTGTCGCTGGGCAATACGGACTTTCAGCTCCCTCCAAATATTTTCTATTGGGTTCAGGTCTGGAGACTGGCTAGGCCACTCCAGGACCTTGAGATGCTTCTTACGGAGCCACTCCTTAGTTGCCCTGGCTGTGTGTTTCGGGTCGTTGTCATGCTGGAAGACCCAGCCACGACCCATCTTCAATGCTCTTACTGAGGGAAGGAGGTTGTTGGCCAAGATCTCGCGATACATGGTCCCATCCATCCTCCCCTCAATACTGTGCAGTCGTCCTGTCCCCTTTGCAGAAAAGCATCCCCAAAGAATGATGTTTCCACCTCCATGCTTCACGGTTGGGATGGTGTTCTTGGGGTTGTACTCATCCTTCTTCTTCCTCCAAACACGGCGAGTGGAGTTTAGACCAAAAATCTCTATTTTTGACTCATCAGACCACATGACCTTCTCCCATTCCTCCTCTGGATCATCCAGATGGTCATTGGCAAACTTCAGACGGGCCTGGACATGCGCTGGCTTGAGCAGGGGGACCTTGCGTGCGCTGCAGGATTTTAATCCATGACGGCGTAGTGTGTTACTAATGGTTTTCTTTGAGACTGTGGTCCCAGCTCTCTTCAGGTCATTGACCAGGTCCTGCCGTGTAGTTCTGGGCTGATCCCTCACCTTCCTCATGATCATTGATGCCCCACGAGGTGAGATCTTGCATGGAACCCCAGACCGAGGGTGATTGACCGTCATCTTGAACTTCTTCAATTTTCTAATAATTGCGCCAACAGTTGTTGCCTTCTCACCAAGCTGCTTGCCTATTGTCCTGTAGCCCATCCCAGCCTTGTGTAGGTCTACAATTTGATCCCTGATGTCCTTACACAGCTCTCTGGTCTTGGCCATTGTGGAGAGGTTGGAGTCTGTTTGATTGAGTGTGTGGACTGGTGTCTTTTATACAGGTAACGAGTTCAAACAGGTGCAGTTAATACAGGTAATGAGTGGAGAACAGGAGGGCTTCATAAAGAAAAACTGACAGGTCTGTGAGAGCCGGAATTCTTACTTGTTGGTAGGTGATCAAATACTTATGTCATGCAATAAAATGCAAATTAATTACTTAAAAATCATACAATGTGATTTTCTGGATTTTTGTTTTAGATTCCGTCTCTCCGTTGAAGTGTACCTATGATAAAAATGACAGACCTCTACATGCTTTGTAAGTAGGAAAACCTGCAAAATCGGCACTGTATCAAATACTTGTTCTTCCCACTGTATATATATATATATATATATATATATATATATATATATATATATATATATATATATATATATATATATATTAAATTGTTAATATCATACAGTGGACACCTAAGCCTATAGGCCTATGCATGCAATGCCCTGATACATTTAGTGCTCAAATCTCTGACAAATGAACTTTGAGGTGGACAATTATTGTTTTAGGAAAGTAGCCTAAAAACCAATAAAAAAAATAGGCTATAAAGTTTTGCATATGCTACACATCGAAACAGAAGTAATAGTGTTTTTCTAATTTTTTATAGGCTGTTTTTAAGGACAAGTAAATGTGGCTATATAAGGTCCCAAAGTTGATAATGCATGTCAGAGCAACTACCAAGCCATGAGGTCGAAGGAATTGTCTGTGGAGCTCCAAGACAGGATTGTGTCAAGGCACAGATCTGTGGAAGGGTACCAAAATATTTTTGCAGCATTGAAGGTCCCCAAAAACACAGTGGCCTCCATCATTCTTAAATAGAAGAAGCTTGGAACCACCAAGACTCTTTCTAGAGCTGGCCGCCCGGCCAAACTGAGCAATCGGGGGAGAAGGGCCTTGGTCAGGGAGGTGGCCAAGAACCCGATGGTCACTCTGACAGAGCTTCAGAGTTCCTCTGTGGAGATGGGAGAACCTTCCAGAAGGACAACCATCTCTGCAGCACTCCACCAATCAGGCCTTTATGGTAGAGTGGCCAGAGGGAAGCCAGTCCTCAGTAAAAGGCACGACAGCCCACTTGGAGTATGCCAAAAGGCACCTAAAGGACTCTCAGACCATGAGAAACAAGATTCTCATGTCTGATGAAACCAAGATTGAACTCTTTGGCCTGAATGCTAAGCGTCACGTCTGGAGGAAACCTAGCACCATCCCTAAGGTGAAGCATGGTTGTGGCAGCATCATGCTGTGGGGATGTTTTTCAGCGGCAGGGACTGGGAGACTAGTCAGGATCGAGGGAAAGATTAATGGAGCATAGTACAGAGAGATCCTTGATGAAAACCTGCTCCAGAGCGCTCAGGACCTCAGACTGGGGCGAAGGTTCACCATCCAACAGGACAACAAGCACACAGTCAAGACAATGCAGGAGTGGTTCGGGACAAGTCTCTGAATGTCCTTGAGTGGCCCTGCCAGAGCCCGACTTGAACCCGATCTAACATCTCTGGAGAGACCTGAAAACAGCTGTACAGCGACGCTATTCATCCAACTTGAAAGAGCTTGAGAGGATCTGCAGAGAAGAATGGGAGAAACTCCCCAAATACAGGTGTGCCAAGCTTGTAGCGTCATACCCAAGAAGACTCAAGGCTGTAATCGCTGCCAAAGGTGCTTCAACAAAGTACTGAGTAAAGGGTCTGAATACTTATGTAAATGTCATAGTTCTGTTTTTTTTTTTTTTTTTATAAATTAGCAAAATTGTCTAAAAATCTGTTTTTGCTTTGTCATTATGGGGTATTGTGTGTAGATTGATGCACCACACAACCAATAAACATAGCATACCGACTTCGGGCATTTCAATATCATGGTTTGCAATTTCAACACCATAATAAATAGACTAGGTCAATCTGGACAAACAGAAAATACATCCCTCCCTACCTTGTAGGTTACCCAGTATAGAAGGCTTGGCTTTACAATCTCAGAATGTCATTAAAGTTTTGGGTGTTTTGTAACAATTGAATCAATTCTAGAGTAAGGCTGTAATGTAACAAAATGTTGAAAAAGGGAAGGGGTCTGAATACTTTCCGAATGCACTGTATGTAATTGTATATGTATTTATGTAAAAAAAGGGACCACAATGGAAATAAATCCCCAACTTTATCGTGCAATCCTGGTCACTTTTTTAAATCTTTGTGTATATATGTATTTTTTTAACTGACAAATAAAATAAATCAATCCAAACTGTGCAGCAGCCAATTGATGAATGGAAAGAGACATCTGTTACAAAACACCCAAAACTTTAATGACATTCTGAGATTGTAAAGCCAAGCCTTCTATACTGGGTAACCTACAAGGTAGGGAGGGATGTATTTTCTGTTTGTCCAGATTGACCTAGTCTATTTATTATGGTGTTGAAATTGCAAACCATGATATTGAAATGCCCGAAGTCGGTATGCTATGTTTATTGGTTGTGTGGTGCATTGGCACAGAAACCTGTTACTGGAAGATTCGTTGCATATATTTTATATAATTAGAAATATGGCATCAAAATGTTTCAAATCTGTTTTCCCCATAGCTTATCATTGTCTGCAGCCGGCTCTGATTGTAGTGTAATGAAACAGGCAGGGAGAGTGAGCTTGTCTATGGTGGTCGGCGAACCCCCAACCTTCTGGCTCGTAGCCCTGCGTGGCATCGACTGTGCCACAAAAGCATGCTGAAGTGGCAAAGTCGATATCCACGTTTATAAACAAAGGGTCGCTACAGTTATTGTTATTTGTGGTCTTAAACATTATTTTCAGTTAATTCTGAGGAGGGAGGGTGTTCAATTAATTTTACTGTACAAGTGGAAGGTCATGTGAAAATATTTGTAATGTTGGGGAGGGGGGTTGATTTATTTTATGACACCTCGAGTTGGACCAGCCCCTCCCCCCAGTACATTTCGATCGGTCCCCTACAGAATTTGAGATTAATCCATGTTTTTGAAAAATGTGCATAATGTGTTGAGAAATTCTACCTTTATCTCATGTAATATGAAATACTATTGGCACCATGTGACACATGAACACCTTTTTATTGAGTGATTATCATGATGACCAATATATGTGCATACAAAAAGTAATGTTTGATGTTTGAAAAGTGTATCAGCCAAGTCCTGTTGGCTGATAGTTCAGAGAGATAATCATTTCAATATTTATATAAGTGACCTACACGTTTTTATGATGAAATATGATGCTGATAATCACTCCACTCATATACGCCATTACAGGTGGTAATTAACAATTAACAACACATTTTTCACGTTTTGGAGCATTGATTAATTGTTTTCATAGAGTTGTAAAGAATGCTGAGGTAAAATAGGTGTGAATGATCAAGGTTAAAGGATCAGCTGCCTTTCTACCAATATAACACTGATTGCAAATTTCAACGAGTGTCAGGTGGATACATCTTACAGTTATCTTGAACAGGCTCTTCCTAAAAATACACTGGAATGTTTTGAGACTCGATATAATGAGGCTATAATATGCGAGCTGAGAACCTAGAAGTTATATTACCTTGCAAGGTCAAACCGCCTAAAGACAGGTCTCGAAGCCTGGGTTGTCTGCTTAATGCAGAATAAACACAATAACCTACCCCAAAACATTCAGCAGGCCACGCGTACATACAGTTGACATCTAGAAAAAAAAGCCTTTGGCACATCTGGCTTTCCCAATTTCGGATACCTAGAATCAGGCCGGCGCAGGATTCTTACCTAAATCATACGCAGGTAAAAACTAAGTAGCTTATGGAATACAATATCACAGACTGGTGAATGACAGAAATGTGATATACACAACCGGTTATAGCAAATGTCTAAATGTCTGGTAGTCTAAATGATTATGGAAGTAAACAAGTTTGTTGTTTAACAATGACCTATTTCTTCCCTGTCTCCCGAACGTTGCAGCAGAGTGATGCACCCCACCGGATACACGTTCGTCTTTCTACTATTTCATCTCCGTGAAGGTAGCTAGCTATTGGTGTGTAGGATCATTTGCCCATTGCCCAACACCATTCCCTCGCGAACAGCACTGAGTGCTGCATGTCGGCTGAAAGACTAGTCGTTGACATATAGCCAAATATCAAAATAGGACCAATATACACATCACACTACACGAGCTACACAATAACACGACTGATTTTTATGCCTTCCTATCGAGCACAAGCAGAACCAGGTTGTTGGCAGTCTCCACATTGCATTGTGTCAGAGCGGGGGTTACCAGAGACCTCAACGACAGAGCGAAAGCAATCCCGGTTGTGACCGGCTGCTCGGGTCTTCAGTTATCGGCGAGTTTTGGTCACTGCCACTACCAGTGGACGTTTGAAGCCATAGGCTCAAAAAACGTAAATACAGTGAATACACATTTGCACACTCCAGTGTACATTTGACTGGTGATCAAAACAATCACACTTAAAACAGCAAGTTTACAGTGAATGAAGCCACAATGTTTTGTTTGAGGCCTCGTAAAAATTACTGTCGCTCCCTTTCAAAATGGGGCTTAGGCTACCGAGAGTAAATTTAGTCGATTTAGAGACTATTCGAACGCCTCATCCAAACAACCTAGGCCTGGGATACTACTGCTAGAGTAGTACGCTACAGCATGGCATGTCCCGTCTGAGTTCGCGGTTGCCATTACCTGACATAATGTTTACGTTGAGAATGGAGTAAATCATGCTAAGCATGAAATATGTCACCACCAACTATGTAAAAACACGATCCTTTTTGTTCATATGTGCGTAAAAGAATTGGACCTGATGTAGGCTATACCATGGAGGCAGAGAACAAGTTGGAGACGATGCTCTGAGTTGGCAGGTTGAGGATGTAAACTCATGGCAGATGGAAGATAATGTTATAATAAAATACAGTGTGAAAATGGAATTCACGATCTTTTTTGGTTGTAGTAGCCTTAACAAAATATAATGTGGGCCACTGCCGACTGAGACAGGACTTCACCCCAAGAAACATGTGACACGTTTATCCTCACACTTGAAGACTTCTTTAAATTACCAAATGCATACCTTGAATACCGTTAGACAGGTTTGTTATGGCCTGTACTTGGATTTACAAACTTTACTGTACACAATTATTCATAGCAAAAGTTTGGGAGAGTTGACTGTTGCCCTCCATGGCGTTGTGCAATGCCCCCCTTATTGCCCCCTGCTCTCCAGTTCGCCTTTGTTATTAGTAATCGCAGGGTATCGCACCGCCTTACCTTGCGCTCCAAACTGCCCTTTCAAAGCTTGCAAATAGAGCTTTTCACACCACGACAAGTGATTGTTTGAGACTTGGTGACTTCTGTTAAGGGTCAGGAATATGATTTTGTGGTAGAATAATTCCAGTGTGACATTTTGGCTTCTCCTCGCGATCTTCCCTCATCGCCCGTTTTCAGACCGCAGCAGCTGGAGATGAAAATCGCGCACCCTGGGTCCTAGCGCCGACAGAGACCTACAGGTGAATAACAGGTGGTGACCGTAGTTGAGCCCTTATATAATTGTAAATTCAAAACATGGACATCTTTGGAATCATCTTTGGAAATTGGAATCATCAATTCCAAAACTGAATAGGTCTACCACAACAGCCAAACTCTGATGACCCATGTGGTGTTTTGGCTGCAAGTGTGTGTTTCTGAACCGTCATTAGATAGCTAACAGTGGTATAGTTATCAAGCATAGGCACATCATACTTGCCTACTGGATATTTCTATATAAGGAAAGTAACTAAACTATAAGAATAAAATAATTGTGGCACTAATTTGGGATTTTTTTCTGAAATGCATAACACATGATCATTATGATGACATACAATATTTGTTGTATAAAAGCATACATTGTTATCATGAGGGTTTGGACTGGAGTGTCCATCTTCATATTACTGTAAAGTTATTATTGCCATTCAATAAGAATGCATATTTCCTACACGTCAGCTTTCTAGTGCCCTATAATTACACCAAAGAGACAAATAACTTCGGGAGAGTCCGTGTCTCAACGTTGCTGTCCTGTTTCCACAAACTTTTCCCAAAATTGCGTTATTACATATGTGATGTGAAGAGAGGACACTTCGTTTAGTTACTTAGGTTTAGAGACTTGAGTGAAGTTAGCCACAATAAGTATTAGCAACAATAGTGGAATTTGCGGTTCGCCTTCAAAATAAAAGTCCCCCATTGAAACATCCAAACGGATACAAATAGTGGAATAATGCCATATTTGGACTAGATAATGCTAAACAAGGTTTGTTGTTATATAACTTAAAAATAAATACAATAATTAATTAATTTGACAATAAACTGAAATTTGTTTTGTGGATTTATTATACTGAATAATTGCATTGGGTATGTTGCAACCTGGTTTCAGAGCCTTTCGTATTATTCTGTATGTAAATCAGAGGACACGCTGTTTAGGATGATATGTTACGTTTGGTATAGTTACATAATGAAGGATGGTTACTTAAGGCAAAAACGAAAAGAGGGTGGTTAACACGAAGTTCTAGCAACCCAAAAGTTGCGAGTTCAAATCTCATCACGGACAACTTTAGCATTTTAGCTAATTAGCAACTTTTCAACTACTTACTGCTTTTTAGCTACTTTGCAACTACTTAGCATGTTAGCTAACCCTTCCCCTAACCTTAACCCTTTAAGCTAACCGTTCCCCTAACCCTTTAACCTAACTCCTAGACTTAACCCTAACCTTAACCCTAACCCCTAGCCTAGTTAACGTTGGCGAGCTAGCTAATGTTAGCAACCTAGCCACCTAGCTAGAATGTGTAACATATCATACGTTTGCAAATTGGAAACTATTGTACATTTTGCAATGTACATTTTGCAAATTCGTAACATATAATACGAATTGTCATTCGAACATATACTATGAAATGGGTGATGGACATCAGCAAATTAATACATGCCATACGAATTGTAACATATCATACTAAATGGATGTCTGATTTACGTACAGAATAATACGAAATGCTCTGACACCAGGTTGGGCATACATATATGCACTGTACAGCCGTACCTATGGCGCCTTACCTAATATTGTGGCTAATCTTTATTGTCTAGCTTTACACAGGTAGATTATAGACCTCAACTTTCCACTCGATACGGGTGACTAGTGGCAATCCAAGAAGCCAGTCAAGTATAATGTAGGCATTAGGCAACCAGTTTTACCTCCCCATAAACGCGAACCCCGTCGATAGCCAGAGTTATGGTCACGAGGGTGCGTCTCACTGTGCCCTGCTTTCCTCATTTGTACAAAACAGGCGACGGAAATGGATAACGGTTTGTCATACTGTAGTACCAGCACGAGTCGAACGTGCTGTATCGAGAGTAGAGACTAGAGAGCCTTTCAATTGTTCTCTAATTGTATAAAACCGTTATTATAGGTCAATTGACTTTAAATAAATAACCAAGTGGCTCAAATTATTTATACAGATCCATTACACAATCCGTCATAACCAATGCATTCCGGACATTTCACAAGGGGAAACATTGTGTCAGTTGAGTCTGGTAAAAGTTTCGGTTTTGCGAAACATTGTGTACTAAAAACCTATGGATCCAACTCAACGAGTGATACGTCGATGCCGGTACCGATTAAGTACGGTTTATTATAAATCAGCATGTTAATGTTCATGCAACGTGTACATTTTGCCAATTTTAGATCGAGTTCATATTTGGTGACTATTTATGCAGCAGATGGTGCTGAATCAAAGCAGAAAGGTATAATACAAATATGGCACAACTCAGCAGTAAACCAACTGGCTTGCCATTGCAAATGCAGTTGTACACACGACTGCAATCCCCGGCATTAATATAGGCCTATACAGCTAATCGATTCCAACAAGACTGCAATTCCATGTTTGTCTAAAAAATGAAGATATTATCATCTCATAATATTTCAAACAGTTAAATACATCTAATATAGTTCAAACAATATTCATTGCATGTAATGAAAAACATTCAAAATGACCGTATTGTCGTCATCTACAAGAAGTGTGTTTTTTACCATTATGACCAACTGGTTCCATAGTGTAGTGGTTATCACGTCTGCTTTACACGCAGAAGGTCCTGGGTTCGAGCCCCAGTGGAACCACCATTTTTTTGATGACCTACATAAATCATTCAACGCTTCATACTGATAGTTTAACGATAGCTACATTTAGGCTAATACACACATCACAAATCAATATCTAAGATCTGTTATCTAACGAAAATTGAAGGCATATAAGAACAACATTTGTTCTCAGATGATCACAGATTTAGTGGTCACTGGTCTACATGCCAGTACGGTACCAAACCTTTAATGTATTATCTCAATAACAAACAAGCTGCCTACTGTAAACTCCATTGTATTAAACTCTTTGATTCATGATGAGATTGGTAATCTTGAAGTCAAGTTTTGACGTTGTAATATTTTCAAACAAACTGATAGCCTATTCAAGTTTCTTCTGTCCAGTGTGACCGATGTTTCTTCACTCCAGGTGTTTTGTTGCATTGCTGCAGTTCAGGTAACCTGCAATGAAAATAAACCATGTTGTCAATTATTTTGCAAGAGACCACCACATTAATTGCAATTTAAATTCTAAATTATTGTCATACTCTATTGTCATTTTAAATAGTCTCTACGAAAAATAGGTTTGAAAATGTCTCTACCTTGCAGTTTCTTACCTTGCAGAGGGAAAATACTAGTGATGGGTGAAAAAATCGAGATAGTTACATATCGCAATAATATTTTGTACGATATTATATCCATACTTGCGCTAGTCGGATGTACCTGCGCCAAAAGTCAGGTGTTTTTCATCCTATAGCTTGTTCTCCATCTTCTTTTTAAATAGTGAGCCAACATGTTTTCAGCACTTTTATTTCCATGACTGATCAAAATGTATTTTCTCATGCTCTCTCGTCTGTCTGCAGCAGATATATAGTGAGCAATATGTTTGTAACATCAAATTGCACCAAAATCGCTGTATCAAGTTGCAGGACATACAGTGCATTCGGAAGGTATTCAGACCCCTTGACTTTTCCCACATTTTGTTACGTTACAACCTTATTCTAAACTGGATTAAATTGTTTTTACCCCATAATGACAATGCAAAAACCGGCTTTAAGAACCTTCACCCCAGTCTGAGGTCCTGAGCGCTCTGGAGCAGGTTTTCATCAAGGATCTCTCTGTACTTTGCTCTGTTAATCTTTCCCTTGATCCTGACTAGTACCCAGTCCCTGCCGCTGAAAAACATCCCCACAGCATGATGCGGCCACCACCATGCTTCACCGTAGAGATGGTGCCAGGTTTCCTCCAGACGTAATGCTTGGCATTCAGGCCAAAGAGTACAATCTTGGTTTCATCAGACCAGAGAATCTTGTTTCTCATGGTCTGAGAGACCTTTAGGCAAACCAAACGGGCTGTCATGTGCCTTTTACTGAGGAGTGGCTTCCGTCTGGTCACTCTACC
This sequence comes from Coregonus lavaretus, assembly GCF_964263955.1. Taxonomy (NCBI): domain Eukaryota; kingdom Metazoa; phylum Chordata; class Actinopteri; order Salmoniformes; family Salmonidae; genus Coregonus; species Coregonus lavaretus. Next base: position 12,720,920 of record NC_140019.1, read on the forward strand.
ATAAAGGCCTGATTGGTGGTGCTGCAGAGATGGTTGTCCTTCTGGAAGGTTTCCCATCTCCACAGAGGAACTCTGTTCTGTCAGAGTGACCATCGGGTTCTTGGTCACCTCCCTGACCAAGGCCCTTCTCCCCCGATTGCTCAGTTTGGCCGGACGGCCAGCTCTAGGAAGAGTCTTGGTGGTTCCAAACTTCTTCCATTTAAGAATGATGGAGGCCACTGTGTGTTCTTGGGGACCTTCAATGCTGCAGGATTTTTTTGGTACCCTTCTCCAGATCTGTGTCTCGACACAATCCTGTCTCGGAGCTCTACGAACAATTATTTTGACCTCATGGTTTGATTTTTGCTCTGACATGCCCTGTCAACTGTGGGACCTTATATAGACAGGTGTGTGCCTTTCCAAATCATGTCCAATCAATTGAATTTACCACAGGTGGACTCCAATCAAGTTGCAAACATTTCTAAAAACCTGTTTTCGCTTTGTCATTAAGGGTATTGTGTGTAGATTGACAATTATTTTTATTTATTTTATCCATTTTAGAATAAGGCTGTAACGTAACAAAATGTGGAAAAAGTCAAGGGGTCTGAATACTTTCCGAATGCACTGTATAGAATCGTATCGTGAGGTCCCTGGCAATTCCCAGCCCTAGAAAATACCCTATTAAATACTCAGCAACAATAACTATATATATCCAAAGCAATTTCTTTACATTGTGGTTGTATAGTCATATTGTTTTTCTAATAGATAGCAAGTACCAGTGATTACAATAATTGAATCCTTGTGGACTAAAATAAACGACCAATGATCAAGCTGTTTGTTTTTCATCTTGTTAGTTAGCACCCCCTTCTGTTAAATCTGTTCTTTACAGGGTCCCAGGGCTTTCCAAGTGCATTGGTGAGTTAGGGATACAGCACTCTCCCAGGCCAGACTTGTAATTTGGACAGTGATGACTGGATATTTGAGAACCCACTTCTAGCTGATCCAGGCTGATATCCTTGCCAATTGTGCTGCCACCATGCCCATGTCCTCTGCATTGTGGCCCAATCCCAAATGGACCCCTAGGTTTGATTCGTATAAACGTTGGTTATAAAATTATTGCATCTGAGCTCCTAGAGTATGAGGCTCTCCTTTTCTTTTTCAATTGATTCATATAAGTAACATGGTGAAACTTCCACCTATCAGAGGGCAAGGTGGCGCTATTACCATATTGCTTACACCTGTCAAATCCTCAGATCTCCACAAGTGCATAGGGCGCAGGCAGGTTATGGTCCCATTTGAGATTGGGTTTATCACTTTCTCAAAGACTTTCTCCACTCCCCTATAATGCATTTTATTCCATAATGAGTATCCTCCAAGAAGGATCATGACTAAACACTGATTTCAGATTAAATCGTCTGAATGTGATAAATCCTTCTGCCTATTGTGACTGATATCACTCTGCATATAGTTATGACCATTTATCCATTGACTTACAATATTGGCTTTTCTAATATAAATACACACTATGGGCGATAAATACACACTATGTGGACATAATTTTAAAAAGCCAGCCATTCATAAACTAAACTCAACCTAAATTAACATGTTTGCCCCTTTTGAAAATGAAACACAACGACTGAAACTAGCTAACATTATCAAACTGCTAAGAAAATATTTGCCTCTGCCTCTAATAGTTTTTGACATCTATGGTAACCTTAGACTGGCATACTAGCTAGCTAGTTATCTAGGTCCACATGGAGGAACTGTCTAATAATTCAATCTAGCTAGCTTGTTTGCGAAATTCGAATAGATGCATGTTGCTAGCTTATTGCTAGCTATCAATTCAAGCGCGTTGTAGTCAATGAAGTTAGCTAGAATGGCAACATTAGATAGGCAGGGCTAGAACCAGGGCTAGGCTAACGTTAGCTATATGCCTACATTTATCATGAATTTGTCTCAGCTTTCACATTAGCTAACTTACTTACCAACTAATTGAATGTATATGTTCTGTGTTCGCACACTTGACTTGACCCATTTGTTTAGCAAGCTATATAAACACGTGTATGAAGTTGGCAAGTCAATAAAAAATTAATTTCACCCAAGAGGTTCATGAACTAAAACGTGAGTTAGAGCGCATGCATGTTACTTGCTGCAAGAAATGATGCCCCCTAGTGGACAAAGAGACTGGTGTGTTTTTTCCGCCAAATGTGAGCGTCATGTATGCAAGTGCATTAATAGTAGTGCTGTTATTTTATTGAAATAGTTTATTTTCAGTGGACAACACCGTAAACCTTTAGCTACTTTCATTAATTTAATCATTGACACCTCAATTCATGGAGGAAGGAATGAACGATGCGTTCATTCAATTATAAATGTAAATGTTAATGTAAATGTATGAAACAAGAGAGGAAGAGGCGAAGCTAGGGATAACTGGGCCTAAAATCTGTGTTCTCCATAAGTGGGGGTTTTTCGTTTTTTTTTCGCTCACCAAGCCAGGAGTTTTTGTATGGAGGTCAATGAGAGAGTATCGAATTTTGTTAACAAAACATTGAATGGCTTATTTGCTACGTGTGGCTTATTTTATCAAATATAAGTTTCGTAATGATTAGGTTGTTACGAGTGTACTGATATAAGTAGGACACGTGACATCCACACTTTGAGAAAAAACACGTTAATCGATGTTGTGCCTGGTCGTTACTAGTTACCACAGCCACAAAGACATACACCCAGCCTATTTCTACATTTTATCTTCTTAAAATGTGATTTTAAACCTAACCCTAACCTTATGCATAACCCTAACCTTAAATGAAGACCAAAAAGCAACTTGTTTTTTTCATGAATTGTTACGATATAGCCAATTTTGACTTTGTGGCTGTGGTAACTAGTGGAAACCGGTGTGTCTGTTGTTCACACGCTTATCTGCCCTCTCATGGGCTCGAATGGTCCCCCCTGATCTTGCCTCCTCCCAACTGCCTTCTATTTTTGAAGACATTTATTTTCATTGTTAGAGCGGCCACTATAGTATCTGGTCAATATGCAAGCTAATGGATAATCTGTGATGAAACGCTGACGCATTTGAAACACTGAACGAGGCCCCCTAGTAAACCGGATGGTGTTACACTTTAAAGTTTGCTTTTCCTGTTGCTACACCGTTATCATTCCTTAAAATGGCAACTTTAGCAGCTGCCGTTGTTGCTGCCGCTGGCAGAGATCCCGCTGTTGACCGTTCATTGCGCTCTGTCTTTGGTAAATGTATTGATGAGGGAATACTAGTTGATTCAAAAGTGTATGTATGTCGGAGAATAAGTTAGTACTCACAGCTAGTGAGCTGGATAGCTTGCAAGACGCGCTAGAGTAGACACAGCACAGCAGCAGATAGCTAGCTACCGTACGTTACTAACGTCGTTAGATGGCTAATGTGTGCAGGATTTGTATCAAACGTCTTTTTATCGTTAACGTTAGCTAGTATGCCTCACGTTAGTAGTTAGCCAAGGTATACCGCTGTCAGTATCACAGACTTATGTGGCAAGTTAGCTAAGTGTATACCTGTGTTAAGAATGTTTATAGTTAACTAGCTAGTTTGCGAATAGTGTCAGAATTACCATCACACATAGCTACTAGCACTGCAGTGTTGTCTGCAGCAGGTGGTTCAGCCATAGACCACAGTAACGTTAACTAAGAACTCTTGAACGTTGTTGTTTAGGATTCTTGTATTGTAGAAGTTTTTCCACAACTCGGTCAAGTTGCTGTCTTGAACTCTAACTAATTTCACAGTGGGAAACATTCCATATGAGGCCACAGAGGAGCAACTGAAAGACATTTTTTCAGAAGTCGGGCTTGTTGTCAGCTTCAGGTAAGTGAGCAGTCTTAAGGCAACGTTCAACCTGCTTGAAACAATTGCTGCTGTGCTCTAGGCAATTCTTCTTCCTTTGTAAGCCTACACTATTTTTCAGGTTAGTGTATGATAGGGAGACAGGCAAGCCAAAAGGATATGGCTTCTGTGAGTATCAAGACCAGGAGACGGCCCTCAGTGCCATGCGGAACCTGAACGGAAGAGAGTTCAGCGGCCGTGCTCTCCGTGTCGACAATGCTGCTAGTGAGAAGAACAAAGAAGAGCTCAAGAGTAAGTATGCACTGCAGTGCACTATTTACCACAATGGAAAGTAAGCACTGCAGTGCACTATTTACCACAATGGAAAGTAAGCACCGCAGTGCACTATTAACCACAACGGAATTCACCACCACATTGATTGTGTTTACATGCGCAGTAATAACTCGATATTAAACTGATTATGGCAGTAGGCAGATTATGCAATAGTCATGTGAACACCTTGTTCTTATCTTAAACCCTGTTTTCTGAGCGATCTTTAGAATTATTAGGACATGTAAACACCTTAATTGGCGGTCCAGCGGTGTATTTGATCTGCGCATGTGCAAGCACCAGCGGAGCGAGCCTCCCTCTTTAGCGCAATTGAAGTGAGTTTGGAACAACTAAATGAATGCGTTTTAGAAGTAGTTCTCACATACAAACTTTATATACCCAAATTCAGAATCAAATATGCTTCCCAAAAATAACATGGTCGCTGTCTTAGAAAATGTATTTTAATTGGCGATTTTCAGGTAGCCTGATTTCAGATGTGTCCATGTAAACAGGAATTCTTAGGGAAATCGTTCTTCTTGCAGAGCATGTCAACATTTTCATTGAACTATACTGAACAAAAATAGAAACGCAACATGCAACAATTTCAAAGATTTTACGGAGTTTTACATTTCATATAAGGAAATCAGTCAATTGAAATAAATTCATTAGGCCCTAATCTATGGATTTCACATGACTGGGAATACAAATATGCATCTGTTGGTCACAGATACCTTAAAAAAAAAAAGTAGGGGTGTGGATCAGAAAACCAGTCAGTATCTGGTGTGACCACCATTTACTTCATGCAGCGCAACACATATCCTTCACATAGTTGATCAGGCTGTTGATTGTGGCCCGTGGAATGTTGTCCCACTCCTTTTCAATGGCTGTGCGAAGTTGATGGATATTGGCAGGAACTGGAACACACTGTCGATCCAGAGCATCCCAAACATGCTCAATGGGTGACATGTCTGGTGAGTATGCAGGCCATGGAAGAACTGCCACATTTTCAGCTTCCAGGAATTGTGTACAGATCCTTGCGACATGGGGCCGTGCATTATCATGCTGAAACATGAGGTGATGGCAGCGGATGAATGGCACGACAAGGGGCCTCATTCTCGTCACGTTATCTCTGTGCATTCAAATTGCCCTTTGATAAAATGCAATTGTGTTTGTTGTCCGTAGCTTCGCCATACATGCAATGTTCCCTAAAAATGTTTGGGGCACTGAGCAAATTTTAGGTCATGTGAGCGGAAACTTGAACATTGTGAGAATTTTGTGCAACTACATTTACATTTTTACATTTAGCAGACGCTCTTATCCAGAGCGACTTACAGTTAGTGAGTGCATACATTTTCAACTACACTGAGGATGTACCCTTACAGTTTTAAACAGTAGCCAATAGGCTATTGTGGCTATTTGAGCATAATGTAGGCCTACCAACAAAACCAATGGCGCGAATCCCATAATATTTTCACATGAAAATAGCTTTTGATTTCTAAGATATAGCCTACAGTAGCCTATATGTGGTGTTCAATGCAGGCCTACATTGCATGAGACTTTTAAAAACCTTTTTACGTTATGAAGGGCTTGACATTAATTCATGATTTTTTTTACTTGGTCTGTAGGTGACTGCATTGTGTTGTATGATGCAAGAAACCACTTTTCAAAATAAAATGTATTATTATTACCATACAGAGAATTAGACAATGTAGGCTAGTCCTCTTGAACGCTCCCTCATAACTTGAGACATCTGTGGCATTGTTGTGTGACAAAACTGCACATTTTAGTGGCCTTTTATTGTCCCCAGCACAAGGTGCACCTGTGTAATGATCATGATTTTAATCAGCTTCTTGATATGCCACACCTGCCAGGTGGATGGATTATCTTGGCAAAGAAGAAATGCTCACTAACAGAGATGTGAACAAATTTGAGCACAATATTTGAGAGAAATAAGCTTTTTGTGCGTATGGAACATTTATGGAATCTTTTATTTCAGCTCATGAAACATGGGACAAGCAGTTGTTGCATTTTATATTTTTGTTCAGTGTATTATATTAATCTGACAATCCACAATAATTGCATCAGTGTGTGCATGTAACCATACTCAATGTAAAGTATGCACTGCAGTGCACTATTAACCACAATGGAAAGTATGCACTGCGGTAGAGGTGCACGGGACTGATTTATTCATCCCACCCACAGCTTTTCATACCGCACTCGCCCACACCTGCTGGCTTTCTGTCTGACTCCATCCGCTACCACAAGAACTGGTCCCAAACCCAGCCGCAGTCCCACAATGTTATTTTAGGAGTATGTGACGCAGCTGACTTGCCAGCCATGGTCCCAGCAATTTTTCACCCTATAGGCAAAATCGAAATGAGCAAAAATAACTGATGAAATGGGTTAAATTCAGAGATTCTCATGTGGCCCATTTATATTAGGCTATCGGTATTACTGGGCTATATCAGCCAATAGGCTAGACGTAGTTTGAAGAGAGCAGAGTTGAAGAGACTTGTACTTTCTCTTGAGCTACATTTTATAACAAAATCCAATAAAATTTTATTTGTCACGTGCCGAATACAACAAATATAGACTTTACCGTGAAATGCTTACTTACGAGATTTAAGAAGTAAGAAAAATTTACGAAATAAAAAAAGAAATGGTAACACAATAAAACAACAACAACGAGGCTATATACAAGTACCGGTACGGAGGTAAGTGACTAGGCAATCAGGCTATATAATAAACAGAGTAGCAGCAGTGTGTGTGTGTTGGAGTGTCAGTGTAGTATGTGTGAGTGTTTGGGTAGAGTCCAGTGAGTGTGCATAGAACTAGTGCAAGATAGTCAGTGGCAAAAAAAAAAAAGGGGGTCAATGCAAATAGTCCGGGTAGCCACTTGATTGACTGTTCAGCAGCTTGGGGGTAGAAGCTGTAAAGGAGCCTTTTGGGCCCAGACTTGGCACTCCGGTACCGCTTGCTGTGCGGTAGCAGAGAGAACAGTCTGACTTCGGTGGCTGGAGTCTTTAGAAAATTTTTAGGGCTTTCCTCTGACCGTCTGGTATAGAGGTCCTGGATGGCAGGGAGCTCGGCCCCAGTGATGTACTGGGCTGTACGCGCCATCCTCTGAAGCGCCTTGCAGTAGGATATCAAGCCGTTGCCATAGCAAGCGGTGATGCAGCCAGTCAAGATGCTTTAAATAGTGCCGCTGTATAACTTTTTGAGGGTCTGAGGGCCCATGCCAAATATTTTCAGCCTCCTGAGGGGAAAGAGGCATTGTCGTGCCCTCTTCACGACTGTGTTGGTGTGTTTGGACCATGATAGGTCCTTTTAATGATGTGGACACCGAGGAACTTGAAGCTCTTGACCTGCTCCACTACAGCCCCATCGATGTGAATGGGGGCGTGCTCTGCCCTCCATTTCCTGTTGTCCACGATCAGCTCCTTTGTCTTGCTGACGTTGAGGGAGGAGGTTGTTGTTCTGGCACCACTCTGCCAGGTCTCTGACCACCTCCCTATAGGATGTCTCATTGTAGTCAGTGATCAGGCAAACTTAATGATGGTGTTGGACTCGTACGTGTCCACATAGTCGTGGGTGAACAGGGAGTACAGGAGGAGGCTTAGCACGCACCCCTGAGGGGCCCCAGTGTTGAGGGTAGGCTACCTTTTTAGGAGTGGGACGATTTTCAGATGGAGACAAATATGGGTGATCAATATTTATTTCTAGGCAATGTAGTAAACAATAATAGCCTAATTATGTTTAGGAAGTACATTTCCTTGGAAAGATAACTGCCACTTGCTGCTTCGCCCATGCATAGGCTATAGCCTACTCTGTTTAATTGAGACCACACACGCACCTGATCTCGCAGGTATGGCTACTGAACTTGAAGCCGTAAGAATGATGAGAGCAGACACTTGCACTTTCTCTTGAGCTACGTTTTGCATATAGGATATAGCCTACCTTTTTTAGGAGGGTGATCTGCAGGCAGAGACAAATGAGTCATCGATCTTTATTGAAAATGTAAAGGTGTAACGCTCGCTCACCATGGTAGCCTATGCGTGTGTTGCGCCTTTTCACTGGTGATCAAATTATTTGATTGCACTTCAACTCACGTTGGTTGAGCGCCCTCCACTTCTTTCCATTATCAATATTTATTTACAGACACTAACCACATTTCCATCCAACCATTTCATGCGGATTTACCTGATGCATGAGAAAAGTCATGACCGGGCTGATGGAAACATGAAATGCCAGTACAATTTTATAAATGCCGAATGTGTTAATTCGACCTAGTGGGATTTTGTTTTAATTATATATATATTATTATTATTTTATTTTTTAGGGGGTAGATCAGCTTTAATATTGCAGATTGTAGCTTCCATCAATGTAGTTGTCTGCATCACTTTTTGTGTCAGTAAAATTAATTATGCGAGAAATGCCGGTGGAAACGGCTTTATGCGCCTTTATTGATATCAATCTACACACAATACCCCATAATGACAAAGTGAAAAGAGGTTTGTAGAGATTTTGCAAATGTATTACAAATAAAAAAAACAGATACCTTATTTACATAAGTATTCATACCCTTTGCTATGAGACTTCTAAATTGAGCTCCGGTGCATCCTGTTTCCATTGATCATCCTTTAGATGTTTCTACAACTTGCTTGGAGTCAACCTGTGGTAAATTCAATTGATTGGACATGATTTGGAAAGGCACACACCTGTCTATATAAGGTCCCACAGTTGATAGTGCATGTCAGAGCAAAAACCAAGCCATGAGGTCGAAGGAATTGTCCGTAGAGCTCTGAGACAGGATTGTATCGAGGCACAGACCTGGGGAAGGGTTCCAAAAAATGTCTACAGCATTGAAGGTCCCCAAGAACACAGTGGCCTCCATCATTCTTAAATGGAAGAAGTTTGGAACCACCAACACTCTTCCTAGAGCTGGCCACCCGGCCAAACTGAGCAATCGGGGGAGAAGGGCCTTGGTCAGGGAGGTGACTAAGAACCCGATGGTCACACTGACAGAGCTCCAGAGGATAACGACCCTAAGCACACAGCCAAAACAACGCAGGAGTGGCTTCGGGACAAGTCTCTGAATGCCCTTGAGTGGCCCAACCAGAGCCGGACTTGAACCCAATCGAACATCTCTGGAGAGACCTGAAAATAGCTGTGCAGAGACGCTCCCCATCCAAACTGACAGAGCTTGAGAGGATCTGCGGAGAATAAAGGGAGAACTCTCCAAATACAGGTGTGCCAAGCTTGTAGCGTCATACTCAAGAAGACTCTAGGCTGTAATCGCTGCCAAAGGTGCTTCAACAAAGTACTGAGTAAAGGGTCTGAATACTTATGTAAATGTGATGTTTCATTTTTAAAAATGTAATACATTTGCAAAAAAAAAAAAAAATCTGTTTTTGCTTAGTCATTATGGGGTATTGTGTGTAGATTGAGGGGAAAAAACAATTTAATCCATTTAAGAATAAGGCTGTAAAGTAACAATGTGGAAAAAGTCAAGGGGCCTGAATACAGTCCGAATGCACTGTATAATGCAACAGTTTTTGTGACAAAACCATCAGTGCAGTTGAAAATGAGATGGAAACACATTTAACTTGTATTTTTTATGGGGATTTAACAGCAAAAGTTTTTGTGCACTACGTCATCATGCACAGCCGTTTTATCTGCAAAAAGTATGTTTGATGGAAACGTCCCTGGTGGGAAAACGTGCATGTTTTATGCAGATTTTAGAATATTCTCATGAAAATCTGTCGCAAATTGGAGGGAAACCCAGCTACTGTTGGAAACTATAGTCAAATCATAATTTCATTTCCTTGGCAAGATAACTACCACTTGAATCTCCGTCCATGCATAGGCAGCCTACTCTATTTCATTGAGACTAAACATTCTAGGCGCACTTGATCTCGCACGCCCACCTAGGAGAGGCATGCTACTTAACTTGAAGCAGCGAATTCTGAGTGTGTTAATAATGCGACAAAGATGGGGTTTTTAATACAATAGGTAGGCTAACGCATGCAAAGCAGAAAGACGTCCGTTTGCAAATAATCTGCGGGACAACAAAAATATTTTCATCCCAAAGTTGTCTGACCGCCCGCTCCCAACCGCAGCATGAAAAATGCAGACCGCGCCGTAATGATCTGTCGGGACCCGAAGGTCTATTGTCCCTCTACACCGCAGTGCACCATTAACCACAATGTAAAGAATGCATTGCAGTTCACTATTAACCACAACAAACAACTGAAAAAGGGTTGGGACATGTTTTGCTGCTTCTTAATAATTGGTAGATATTGAAGCTTTCAGCATAACTCTTATGACATAACTTCTGTTGTCTCCTCCAGGTTTGGGGACGGGGGCCCCCATCATTGAGTCTCCCTACGGGGACAACATAATGCCAGACGAGGCTCCAGAGTCTATAAGCAGAGCTGTGGCCAGTCTGCCCCCAGAGCAGATGTTTGAGCTCATGAAACAGATGAAGGTGAGTTTTTCTCTACAGACTCCAGTTTCCTTGTATTGAGATTGTAATCATCACATTATAGCAGGATAGTCCATGCATAGACAGTCACTTGTGGATAAATTCATTGGAATACATTGGACTCACATTATCATGTGATTTTCACCCTCCAGCTCTGTGTGCAAAACAGTCCCCAGGAGGCCAGGAACATGCTTTTGCAAAACCCCCAGCTGGCCTTTGCCTTGCTCCAGGCCCAGGTGGTCATGAGGATCGTAGACCCTGAGATTGCCTTGGTGAGACTTGGTTACTTGGAAGTACAGTATCATTCAACTTGGGTCAGTGCAAATGCACACAAGTGATATGGGGTTAGGCGGAAGCCCCAGTGTTGTGGATGTCTTACTGACTTTAGAGCATAATGGTTAAGATTGTGTTCTTCATAGACCTTGAGCATTAAGTCATTCAGAGATATTGTTGCACATGTTGTCGTCAAGAGAATTGTCAACGTTTAACATGGATGTTCCTCTGCTCGTTTGACCTCTGCTGTAGAAAATGCTTCACCGTCAAACCCCAGTGCAGCCATTGGTTCCCAACAGTCAAGCTGGACCAGTGCCAGTGGCCAACCAGCCTATTCCACCGCCCAATGCGCCAGTCTCCCAGTCGCAGCCAATGGTGAATCCACTTTGGCAGACACGTATAGCTAATCGTTTAATTTATTAGGATTTAGATCAACTGAAGACCATCTGTCGGTTTTCTACATCTATGAGGTCAACCTACACAATCTCTAAAGCTAAATCTAGGATCTACATTTTAATAATTATTTAATAATTGTTGCATGATGCATGTGTGCTGTTCCATGTCCTAATGTCTGGTTGTGTGTGGTCGTCAGCCGGGCATGCACATGAACGGAGCCCCCCAGATGATGCAGCCCCCTCCCATGGGTGGAGGACCTGGGCCCATGCCAGGGCAGGGACCGGTGGGACCACCAGGTAGACACTCATTCTCTCACCCGTTGTCTCTCTCTCTCTCTCTCACACACACACACACACACACACACAACCACACAACCATAGACAGCCTCTCAGTATCCAGAAGTCAAAGGAGCACCCCTGTTGTGCTTCACCTTGCCATTTCACCCCAGGTGGGATACAGCCACCGATGGGAATGCCTCAGGGAGGTCCCGTTCCTATCGATAGGGGACAAGGTAATCTAACATGCCTGTGTCTCCAGTTAAACTAGTTTTAATGGCATTACAATCCATCCACCCATCCATCCTTAGTCGGGGCTTCAATTGAAGTATTTGCCAGTTGTCTTCACATTATCACCATGTTTTTCAGGTCATTTGTCAAAACCGTTAGTCTCTTTTTTGGTTTTGTTTCCACCATTTTCCAGTTTCCCATTTTGCCCATCTGCTTTATTTTCATGTCTTCCTTTCCTCCTGTGCATGTCATTACTCTTTGTTGACACTTGGTGGCAGAGGAAACTAGTGGTTTAAGTGCCTCAGGCCTGAGGCCAACTCAGGTGGCTGAAATGATGATAGCATTGCAGTTAGAAATAATAGATCAGACATGATTGTCCAACTATGTAAAGATTAGCTAGACTATTTTTTAGGGGATGCTGAAGTACATTTCTATCTGCAATATACACTGCTCAAAAAAATAAAGGGAACACTTAAACCACACAATGTAACTCCAAGTCAATCACACTTCTGTGAAATCATGGAATAGACAACAGGTGGAAATTATAGGCAATTAGCAAGACACCCCCAATAAAGGAGTGGTTCTGCAGGTGGTGACCACAGACCACTTCTCAGTTCCTATGCTTCCTGGCTGATGTTTTGGTCACTTTTGAATGCTGGCGGTGCTTTCACTCTAGTGGTAGCACGAGACGGAGTCTACAACCCACACAAGTGGCTCAGGTAGTGCAGCTCATCCAGGATGGCACATCAATGCGAGCTGTGGCAAGAAGGTTTGCTGTGTCTGTCAGCGTAGTGTCCAGAGCATGGAGGCACTACCAGGAGACAGGCCAGTACATCAGGAGACGTGGAGGAGGCCGTAGGAGGGCAACAACCCAGCAGCAGGACCGCTACCTCCTCCTTTGTGCAAGGAGGAGCAGGAGGAGCACTGCCAGAGCCCTGCAAAATGACCTCCAGCAGGCCACAAATGTGCATGTGTCTGCTCAAACGGTCAGAAACAGACTCCATGAGGGTGGTATGAGGGCCCGACGTCCACAGGTGGGGGTTGTGCTTACAGCCCAACACCGTGCAGGACGTTTGGCATTTGCCAGAGAACACCAAGTTTGGCAAATTCGCCACTGGCGCCCTGTGCTCTTCACAGATGAAAGCAGGTTCACACTGAGCACATGTGACAGACGTGACAGAGTCTGGAGACGCCATGGAGAACGTTCTGCTGCCTGCAACATCCTCCAGCATGACCGGTTTGGCGGTGGGTCAGTCATGGTGTGGGGTGACATTTCTTTGGGGGGCCGCACAGCCCTCCATGTGCTCGCCAGAGGTAGCCTGACTGCCATTAGGTACCGAGATGAGATCCACAGACCCCTTGTGAGACCATATGCTGGTGCGGTTGGCCCTGGGTTCCTCCCAATGCAAGAGAATGCTAAACCTCATGTGGCTGGAGTGTGTCAGCAGTTCCTGCAAGAGGAAGGCATTGATGCTATGGACTGGCCTGCCCGTTCCCCAGACCTGAATCCAATTGAGCACATCTGGGACATCATGTCTCGCTCCATCCACCAACGCCACGTTGCACCACAGACTGTCCAGGAGTTGGCGGATGCTTTAGTCCAGGTCTGGGAGGAGATCCCTCAGGAGACCATCCGCCACCTCATCAGGAGCATGCCCAGGCGTTGTAGGGAGGTCATACAGGCACATGGAGGCCACACACACTACTGAGCCTCATTTTGACTTGTTTTAAGGACATTACATCAAAGTTGGATCAGCCTGTAGTGTGGTTTTCCACTTTAATTTTGAGTGTGACTCCAAATCCAGACCTCCATGGGTTGATACATTTGATTTCCATTGATCATTTTTGTGTGATTTTGTTGTCAGCACATTCAACTATGTAAAGAAAAAAGTATTTCATAAGATTATTTCATTTATTCAGATCTAGGATGTGTTATTTTAGTGTTCCCTTAATTTTTTTGAGCAGTGTATATTTTGGTACATTTTAACCACTAAATGCACCTCTGCCACCTCATCCACTTCAGCCATCCATGTCAGTTAGGATTTAGTGCTGCTTTTTGTGTGTTCTGAACTCCTGCTATGAAGTCTGGAGGCTTCTCTGTCAGTGTGACATGCGATGGTGCGCTCCTATGTGTTGCTGCTTTGCTCTCTGAGTCGTGTGTCTCCTGTTTTTTTCACTTAATGCTGGCTCAGGAAACCTCCAGCACTCTCCCGTAGGATCGTCTGGGCAGGCTGCTATCGAGCGACCTCAAGGTATCACCCACACCCTAACCCCAGGCTCCGGCCTGCCTCCCCCCAGACTCCAGCCAAGCCAATAGTGGTGTTATGGGCTGCCTATAGCCTAACAACCAAGACTGACGCTATCATTTCCATATGTTTGCTATGTTACATGTAAAACACGAGGAACACCTATTGAGGGCACACGTTGCACATCAAACTTAAGGAACATCTCATAAAAGCAGAAGTTATATCCTGTCAGAATAAATCAATTTGGATAATTTTGAAATGTATTATTAGTCTGACTTCATCCAGGATTGCATACAAGGAATTATTGGTGTTTACTTCAGGCTAACGAAACCCATTGTCCTAAAACCCTGTAATCTCATAGTTGGAGAGAGGAGTGTGGTGCAACCGCAAATATGAACAATAGTCCCAAGATAAAAGTGTGATGAATGATTTGAGTGATTGCCAAAGAAGGCCCACATTTGTAATCGCCTGTTAAATTCCATGATGGGGAAAGGGATTAATACATTTATTGTAGCACAAATCTATTTGTAGACAGACTAGACTTCTGCTGCTTTTCCAATTTCATGATGACACCCGTGGCTTTTTTTCATGTGTCACTAACACATGCCTCTTCTATTGATGTGACCGGTCCAACAATACCAGACGTGCAAGACGCAAGTAGGCAAGCCAGTTGAAAACAGAACCTTTTCAAATATATGCCGTGCTCCTTTTGTGTAAAGCTCCTTCATTGGTACTTCCTTGTTGCTCCTCCCTGTCTGTGGTGTGATGGTGACCTGTGGTTAGTGTGTGTCCTGTAGTGTCTGTATGACCTATGGGAGTCATAGTGAAATGAAATCATCATGGTCTGATGAGTGACATGACCATAGAATTAGAATTGTAGTTCTATGGATGCATTACGGTGTAGTGAGTGATGTTGTGTTCTGTGATAGGTGTTGTCCCTCCTACATGTCTATAGCTGACTGATGTGTCCCCCCCTCCCCCTCAGGACCAGGTGGTATCCCCCCCAGAGGACTGCTTGGTGACGGCCCCAATGACCCCCGAGGAGGAACCCTGCTCTCAGTCACAGGAGAGGTCATCGAACCAAGGTGAGAGAAGAGCCATCGTTGTTAGTGTAGTTTTACCGTCATTGAATTAATCAATTGCATTCTTATAGCACCTTTTTTAAATGTCTGTGAAAAACTGGCTTATTCTGTGTTCTTTGTGTCCAGTCGAGGAGGAGGCTTCATCGGTGCCCCCCCACCACACCAGGGGCCCCCCATGCACATGAACCAGATGGCTGGCGGGCCTCCTCCGGACATGAGGCCACCCCACGACATGAGAGGACCTCCTATGGGTGAACCCAGAGGCATGATGGGAGAGCCCCGAGGACCCCCCATGGGTGAACCCAGAGGCATGATGGGAGAGCCCCGAGGACCCCCCATGGGTGAACCCAGAGGCATGATGGGAGAGCCCCGAGGACCCCCCATGGGTGAACCCAGAGGCATGATGGGAGAGCCCCGAGGACCCCCCATGGGTGAACCCAGAGGCATGATGGGAGAGCCCCGAGGACCCCCCATGGGTGAACCCAGAGGCATGATGGGAGAGCCCCGAGGACCCCCCATGGGTGAACCCAGAGGCATGATGGGGGAACCCCGAGGACCCCCCATGATGGAGCCCAGGGGACCCCCCATGGAGACCAGAGGTAACCACATCACAGTATTAACATCAAGTCCAATTAAGTCTCTCTTAGCAGACATTTTATAAGAAGCTTTATTGCCATCATTTAGAACTGTGTGCAAAACAGGTGGAAAAGCTCCTGTGCTTAGACTAGTTAGATCAGATCAGTAATGAGTAATGAGTAATCACGTGAGGAATGGCTGTTGTTTCTAAAGGTCGCGACCCCAGAGCGGTGGACACACGTGGACCAGTGTCAGGCCAGAGGGTTCCCATGGCCCAAGGAATGCAGGGTCCCCCCCCTCACTCCATGAATCCTAATGCCCCTCCACCTGCCAGACCGGTACGCCTACCTACAGCAAATGTCTTTACTACATTAGGTTTTCACTTGTCAATGAAAACAGTTGTAATAACTGTTTGTGGTTTTTTTCAGGGTCCTGGTGTACCACAGTCCGGAGGTAGCTTCAGCCCAGGGCAAAGCCAGGTGACCTCACAGGACCATGAGAAGGTGGGTTTGTCATGTCACCGTTGTGTCACGATTAACTTTCAGTTTCACCTTAAAATGCCTGGCTCGATACTAGAAGATATTGGCTCAGATTTAGTGTCGGCTGTCTAGAGAAAATGGAGCATCAAGTGCCTTCAGAAAGTATTCACACCTTGACTTTTCCCACATTTTGTTGTTACAAAGTGGGATTAAAAGGATATGTGTGTGTATGGATGTATATGTGTGTGTGTGTGTATGTATGTATGTACAGTGAGGGGAAAAAAGTATTTGATCCCCTGCTGATTTTGTACGTTTGCCCACTGACAAAGAAATGATCAGTCTATAATTTTAATGGTAGGTTTATTTGAACAGTGAGAGACATAATAACAACAAAAAAATCCAGAAAAACGCATGTGAATGGTGCTTGCCTACGGAGCTGTGAGGGGAACGGCACCTCCATACTTTCAGGCTCTGATCAGTCCCTACACCCAAACAAGGGCATTGCGTTCATCCACATCTGGCCTGCTGGCCCCCCTACCTCTGCGGAAGCACAGTTCCCGCTCAGCCCAGTCAAAACTGTTCGCTGCTCTGGCACCCCAATGGTGGAACAAGCTCCCTCACGACGCCAGGACAGCGGAGTCACTCACCACCTTCCGGAGACACTTGAAACCCTACCTCTTTAAGGAATACCTGTGATAGGATAAAGTAATCCTTCTACCCCCCCCTTACCCCACCCCAAAGAAGAAAAAAAACATTGTAAATTGGTTATCCCACTGGCTATAAGGTAAATGCACCAATTTGTAAGTCGCTCTGGATAAGAGTGTCTGCTAAATGACGTAAATGTAAATATGTCAAAAATATTATAAATTGATTTGCATTTTAATGAGGGAAATAGGTATTTGACCCCTCTGCAAAACATGACTTAGTACTTGGTGGCAAAACCCTTGTTGGCAATCACAGAGGTCAGACGTTTCTTGTAGTTGGCCACCAGGTTTGCACACATCTCAGGAGGGATTTTGTCCCACTCCTCTTTGCAGATCTTCTCCAAGTCATTAAGGTTTCGAGGCTGACGTTTGGCAACTCGAACCTTCAGCTCCCTCCACAGATTTTCTATGGGATTAAGGTCTGGTGACTGGCTAGGCCACTCCAGGACCTTAATGTGCTTCTTCTTGAGCCACTCCTTTGTTGCCTTGGCCGTGTGTTTTGGGTCATTGTCATGCTGGAATACCCATCCACGACCCATTTTCAATGCCCTGGCTGAGGGAAGGAGGTTCTCACCCAAGATTTGACGGTACATGGCCCCGTCCATCGTCCCTTTGATGCGGTGAAGTTGTCCTGTCCCCTTAGCAGAAAAACGCCCCCAAAGCATAATGTTTCCACCTCCATGTTTGACGGTGGGGATGGTGTTCTTGGGGTCGGCGAGTTGAGTTGATGCCAAAGAGCTCGATTTTTGGTCTCATCTGACCACAACACTTTCACCCAGTTCTCCTCTGAATCAATCAGATGTTCATTGGCAAACTTCAGACGGGCCTGTATATGTGCTTTCTTGAGCAGGGGGAACTTGCGGGCGCTGCAGGATTTCAGTCCTTCACGGCGTAGTGTGTTACCAATTGTTTTCTTGGTGACTATGGTCCCAGCTACCTTGAGATCATTGACAAGATCCTCCCGTGTAGTTCTGGGCTGATTCCTCACCGTTCTCATGATCATTGCCACTCCACAAGGTGAGATCTTGCATGGAGCCCCAGGCCGAGGGAGATTGACAGTTATTTTGTGTTTCTTCCATTTGCGAATAATCGCACCAACTGTTGTCACCTTCTCACCAAGCTGCTTGGCGATGGTCTTGTAGCCCATTCCAGCCTTGTGTAGGGCTACAATCTTGTCCCTGACATCCTTGGAGAGCTCTTTGGTCTTGGCCATGGTGGAGAGTTTGGAATCTGATTGATTGATTGCTTCTGTGGACAGGTGTCTTTTATACAGGTAACAAAATGAGATTAGGAGCACTCCCTTTAAGAGTGTGCTCCTAATCTCAGCTTGTTACCTGTATAAAAGACACCTGGGAGCCAGAAATCTTTCTGATTGAGAGGGGGTCAAATACATATTTCCCTCATTAAATTGCAAATCATTTTTGACATGCGTTTTTCTGGATTTCTTTGTTGTTATTCTGTCTCTCACTGTTCAAATAAACCTACCATTTAAAATTATAGATTGATCATTTCTTTGTCAGTGGGCAAACGTACAAAATCAGCATGGGATCAAATACTTTTTTCCCTCACTGTGTATGTGTATGTGAGAAAAAACATATGGGGGATTGGAAGTGATGCAGACAATTACATTTCAATCTGATTAAAAATTTAAAAGTCACCATTGGCCTCATGGTGAAATCCCTGAGTGGTTTCCTTCCTCTCCGGCAATTGAGTTAGAAAGGATGCCTGAATCTTTGTAGTGACTGGGTGTATTGATACACCATCCAAAGTGGCATTTAATAACTTCACCATGCTCAAAGGGATATTCAGTGTCTGCTTTTTTATGTTTATTTTACCCATCTACCAATAGGTGCCCTTCTTTGCGAGGCATTGGAAAACCTCCCTGGTCTTTGTGGTTGAATCTGTGTTTGAAATTCACTGCTCGACTGAGGAATCTTACAGATAATTATATGTGTGGGGTACAGACATGAGGTAGTCATTCAAAAATAATGTTTAAACACTATTATGACACTCAGTCTATGTGACTTGTTAAGCACATTTTTACTCCTGAACTTATTATTTAGGCTTGCCGTAACAAAGGGGTTGAATACTTATTGCCTCAAGACATTAAGGCAGTTCATTTTTTAAATTAATTTGTAAAGAAAAATGAAACAAATAATTCCACGTTGATATTATTGGTTATTGTGTGTAGGCCAGTGACTAATCACAATGTAATCAATTTTAAATTCAGGCTGTAACACAACAAAATGTGGATCAAGTCAAGGGGTGTGAATACTTTCTGAAGGCACTGTAGATACTCAATGACAAGAAGCTTAAACCCCAGCTTTTATCAAAAGTCTTAAATGAAAGGTCTCCGTCTCCTAACCTGTCAGCAGTGTGGGGAGGAAGTTATTGAGGAATGGGATGAGGACATCTCAAGCACTTAGTTTTGTGGGGACAACTTGGAGCTCAGTGCTTTCCTTGGCTAGCTGAAGAGTAACAAATATAAGTCAGGGCAACAAAAGAACCAATGCATTAGCACCCAATGCAAAGCCATTCATTTCAATGCAATAATAACCAATGGAATGCACTACATGACGTAAATTAGTTAGTCCATGGAAAATCTGAACATGTTCTGTGTAAACTATTTGGAAAGATCTGACTTTCCCTTTCCATCCAAATGCTGTGCTTTTGGAGGTATTTTGGTTTTAACCTTACTGCCTGTCAATATCTGATCTGAGAGCAGAGTGGCTCACTAGTGTCATTTTTTTTTTTGCAGGCCGCCTTGATCATGCAGGTGCTGCAGCTGACCCCAGAACAGATTGCCATGCTGCCCCCAGAGCAGAGGCAGAGCATCCTCATCCTCAAAGAGCAGATCCAGAAGACCGCCGGGGCGCCCTAAAGAACACTCCCAATCCCGCGGAGTCCGACACCCCTGTCCCCCCTTTAATCTCAACGTCACCTCATCCTAATTTCAAACATTTTGTAGATTGTTTTGTATTATATTGTCAGTTTTTTGAATGGAAGGTTGAAGTGAGTGCTTGTGATTGAAGAATGTCAGTTAATCTTCAAACGGGAACACTTCATAGTCAAAGTTCATCGGAGAGAAGTGTTGCCGGATGTTATGGGTTTTCATATTGTATTTTAAAAAGCCCAACATTTTATTTTGTGGCTGGAACCTGTTGCCTGTCTGGATGTTTATCAATAAATAAAAAAGAGTTCCCCTATATTCTTTCAGTACTGTATTTTATTCAGATGGGATGATGGTATGTACAGGAGAGGATTAAAGAATCATTGTAGATTACAATAGTTATCTATGTGCTCATAAGAAACAGGAACAAGACATACAAATGAAGTGAAACAACTGTGTAGGTTGAGGGGGTACATGGAGTGGAAGAGTCCTCACATTTCCAAAATAAAGTACCTTTGTGTACACCCTTCTAGATCAAATGTGTCACGATCCTATGAACATATTCTGTGGCTTTGACTGGCAATGTCTCGCCCTAATTTTCTTCCACTCTAGTGCACCTGTATCATTTACAAGGAAGTTGATATTGATTATACAATAGGGCTTTTGTAAAAACATTGCTATCATTTCCTTGTCTGTAGCTACACACCTTGAAAGTGTGAAAAAACGCATAGGCCTGTGTCTAAGGCAGGGCCATGTTCAGAACAAAAACGTTTTGGAACATTTCAGATAGGAATGCTGTGAATAGAGCCATGGGTGATTCTTTATTCTACCCTGAACAAAAATATAAACACAACATGTAAAGTGTTGGTCCCATGTTTGAGTTGAAATAAAAGATCCCATAAATGTTCCATACGCACCAAAAACGTATTTATCTTGAATTTTGTGCACAAATTTGGAAGTGAGAATTTCTCCTTTGCCAAACTAATCCATCCACCTGAAAGGTGTGGCATATCAAGAAGCTGATTAAACAGCATGATCATTACACAGGTGCACCTTCTGCTGGGGACAATAAAAGGCCATTCTAAAATGTGCAGTTTTGTCACAACACAATGCCACAGATGTCTCATGTTTTGAAGGAGCGTGCAATTGGCATGCTGACTGCAGGAATGTCCACCAGAGCTGTTGCCAGAGAATTTAATGTTCATTTCTATACCATCAGCTGCCTCTGTCGTTTAACAGAATTTGGCAGAATGTCCAACCGGCCTCACAACCGCAGACCACATGTAACCACGCCAGCCCAGGACCTCCACATCCGGCTTCTTCACCTGCGGGATCATCTGAGACCAGACACCCGGACAGCTGATGAAACTGTGGGTTTGCACAACCAAATAATTTCTGCACAAACTGTCAGAAACCGTCTCAGGGAAGCTCATCTGGGTTCTCATCGTCCTCACCAGGGTCTTGACCTGACTGCAGTTTGGCATCGTAACCGTTTTCAGTGTGCAAATGCTCACCTTCGATGGCTGCTGGAGAAGTGTGCTCTTCATGGATGAATCCCGGTTTCAACTGTACCGGGCAGATAGCAGACAGCGTGTTTGGCGTCGTGTGGGCTAGCGGTTTGTTTATGTCAATGTTGTGAACAGAGTGCTCCATGGTGGTGGTGGGGTTATGGTATGGGCAGGCATAAGCTATGGACAACTAACACAATTACATTTGAATGCTCAGAGATACCGTGACGAGATCCTGAGGCCCATTGTTGTGCCATTAATCCGCCACAATCACCTCATGTTTCAGCATGCACAGCCCAATGTCGCAAGGATCAGTACACAATTCCTGGAAGCTGGAAATGTCCCAGTTCTTCCGTGGCCTGCCTACTCACCAGACATGTCACCCATTGAGCATGTTTGGGATGCTCTGGATCGACGTGTACGAAAGCGTGTTCCAGTTCCTGCCAAAATCCAGTGACTTCGCACAGCCATTGAAGAGGAGTGGGACAACATTCCACAGGCCACAATTAACAGCCTGATCAACTCTCTGTGAAGGAGATGTGTCGCGCATGAGGCAAATGGTGGTCACACCAGATACTAACTGGTTTTCTGATCCATGCCCCTACCTTTTATTTAAGGTATCTGTGACCAACAGATGCATATCTGTATTCCCAGACATGTGAAATCCATAGATTAGGGCCTAATGAATTTATTTCAATTGACCTGATTGCCTTATATGAACTCAGTAAAATCTTTTAAATTGTTGCGTGTTGTATTTATATTTTTGTTCAGTGTACATGTCAGAGGCATGTTTGTTCTACATAGAATATTTATATTAGAACGTAACAAAACATTGCATCCTGCTGAACGCGCCAGAAGAGTATAAAAGTTTATCTTGCCCATGCTACCGTTTCTGTAAAGGCAAATTACCTACTTAAACAAAATTAGCTCTTTATTACGCCTCTATAGAGTAGTATAGTAATTGCCTAAAGAAGATGAATCGTCTGCTATTGAGAAGATTTTTATTTCCCTTATCAAAATCTTTAATTATCAGTGTTGGGATCACAAGTGAGGGGCAAATCAAATCCAATGGTTGGCCTGGGCCATACAGTGCATTCGGAAAGTATTCATCCTTATTCTAAAATTGATTAAATAGGTTTTCCCCCTCATCAATCTACACATAATACCCCATAATGACAAAGCAAACACTGGTTTTTAGAAATGTTAGCAAATTTATTAAAAATAAAAAACAGATTTACATAAGTATTCAGACCATTTGCTATGAGACTCGAAATTGTGCTCAGGTGCATCCTGTTTGCATTGATCATTAAATTGTGCGCCGCCTCATGGGTCTCCCGGTCACGATTGGCTGTGACACAGCCTGGGATCAAACCCGGGTCTGTAGGGACGCCTCAAGCACTTCGATGCAGTGCCTTCGACCACTGCGCCACTCGGGAGGCCCCCTGATGAATGGTTTTAAAAACATCTCTGTTGCAAACATTTTGGAAGACCAAAGAACCAGCTTTTTCTTCAAGGGAGGCAGATTAGACATTGTTTTGCTCAGAAGTTCTCCTTGTTGAAGTAGAATTTGGTCTTTCGGGGATCGACGTCCGTGTATTTGACACATTTATTTGACAAGACGGTAGCTAAGACTGCAGGGCCACACAAGAACGTGCCCACCACTGACCTGTAGACATTGATAAGAGACACATATATAGTAGTTTAGTCAATGAAGGGTACAGTCCAAGCTATATGTAATACCCCTGCTATTAAAGATGCACAATACAGAAATTGCTCCATTTCCTGGTTGCTAAAATTGTAAAAGTTCACTTAATTTCAGTTTGTGACAAAACATACAAGTATAGTGTAGAGAATCGTTGTACCATCTAAACCGCTGTGAAATCTATTTTCCGTAACCAAAAATATTTTACTTTCAGCTGTTTGAAGCTGGTGTACAAAACGCAAAAACAAAACTTAAGAACGGGAAGCATAGAAATAGCGCACATAGAACAGATCTACAGCTTCTTAGACTTGTGAATTTGGTTGGGTCGCCACAAAAGGTTACATATTGCAGCATTAACTACTGTCCAAATTTGATTTATAAGGGAATATTGTAATGTCAAGGCATGTTGTAAACAAACTTACGTCGGATTCTCTTTGCAGACTTGTTCAAACTCCTTATCCCAGTTGGGCCTGCCATAGTTGGTTTTCTGCTTCAGACCAGTGACCACATCCATGTCCGCATCCGCATGAACCATCACATGAGTTGCCTATGGGGAAGAAAGATAGTGAACGGACACTCTACCATAACTACTGCATGTCTCACAGTGGAATATGGTAATAGATTGTTGGTGGGTGTATGTATGCTGCCTCATGTACATGGCTCTGATCCCATCCAGTGAGGTAGAGTTTGTAGGTGAGGAAGTCTCCCATGCCTCTCTCTTCCATCTCCCTCTCCAGCACCTGCAGCAGATCTGCAAACCACTCAAAGGCATGCGTCTCCCTGCACAGCCAATAGAAGTAAATCTGCAACCAGGAAGTAAATATGTGAATGTGATTTCAAACAATGCAATACCGAAGCTATAACATGCTATGCTGGCAATAGTCCATGAAAAATATGAACGTTCACAGAGACATTCAGATGCATCATGGAATTAGACTGGTTTGCAGGACTAAAGCTGTCTGGTTAGTAGCTTCAATGGAAAGCCAGAGAGTATTAATATGTTCCTTACCTTTCTGGTGCGTAGCTTGGGGTTGGAGTCTTTGAATTTGTACCAGATGGACTTGAGGATGGAGGCGAAGGGGGTGACTCCGATTCCAGCGCCAACCAGCATGGCGACCTCGTAGTCAAACACATCCTCACTGGCCGTACCAAACGGTCCGTCCACGCCCATTCTGAGGGACAGGTCAAAGGTCAAGCCATCGAAACAGGAAGGGAGGGCAGAAAGATTTGACCAGCTAAACCTAACTCCTATGCATTCAGGAATGGTTTCCAACGTAATCTGTGCAAGTAACTTTGACCCTTCACAGAAATCATGCATTGGTGCCCCTTATCCTCCCCATCTACAAAGATGAGCAGCTTGCTGCTACATTATAAGCCATTGTCTGCTTTTCTATAAAGATAATAACTTACTTGGGTCCCTGAGCCCCCTCAGGGAGTTGCTCCACGATGCTGATGAGTTTCTGGGTCCAGTCACCTACGGAGCGGATGTGCACGCTGAAGAAGTCCTCCT
The DNA here is from genome assembly GCF_964263955.1 of Coregonus lavaretus. NCBI lineage: Eukaryota > Metazoa > Chordata > Actinopteri > Salmoniformes > Salmonidae > Coregonus > Coregonus lavaretus. The sequence continues at coordinate 12,745,396 of NC_140019.1, forward strand.
CGGGGGCAGAGGTCATGGTGAAGGGGTGCCACTCCAGCTGGGAGATGGCAGGGCAGTTGAGGAAGACGTACTGGCCCACGTCCATTTTAAAACCCTTCTTCATCAGCTGCAGTTCCAGTACTTTGGACGGCCGAATCACTATCTAAGAGGGGAGCGTTAGAGAGACGGATATTGATTATCTGGTCATGGAATGGAAAATACAATTATTGTCAATTAAACAGAATAGTTAGTGGTTACTGCAGTGCACACTTACCTTTCTGTATTTGACAGCTTGAATGTAGCGGATGAAGCGCAGCAAGCGTTCACACACATAGAGGACCATGGGACCGATCACCCACATCCAGGTCTATAAGGACAAGGGAACACAGGATATACTGTATCTAAGACAATTCTCTTAAGTCATTTTCGATTATAGGTGGTATTATTATGTGTCATTGAGGAACCTCTTACCTGTGGGAACCCCCCTGCAAACTGAGGGACGGGACACATTTTATTCTTCCCCCAGTCTTCTATATGATCTTTACAGAAGGTGATATTATATGGCGGATTGGCGTTTGTCTGACCTCGAACAATGCGTCTGTAGACAAAGGACAAAACCATTGACTTCTAATCTAAAACAAACATTTACTCTTAAAGGTGCACTATGCAGAAATTGCTCTGCAATTTCCTGGTTGCATAACTTGTAATACAGTAGTTTGCAGAATTTCAGTTTAAGTGACAAAACAAGCAAGTATAGTGTAGAGAATCATTGTACCATCTAAACCTCTGTGAAATACCTTTTCCATAACCAAAAATATTGTATTTTCAGCTGTTTGAAGCTGGTGTACAAAACCGAAAGTAAAACACGCAAAAAAACGAAACTTAAGAACAGGAAACATAGAAATAGTGCACATAGAACAGATCTACCGCTTCTTAGCCTTGCTTTCAATGAGAATGACAGATTTATAACTGACATTTCTATGTGAATTTGGTCGGATATTGTAGCTTTCAAATGAGTGGGAGTGAGAGAGCGCCTTACCCGGCTCCATGGAAGACCAGTCCAGCAAAGAAGACGATGAAGAGGTGGTGTGTGAACCAGAAGACCTCGAAGTAGCTGCGCCTGATGACCTCCATGGACGAGGTGATCATGAGGATGAGTGACAGCGTGATGATTACGCCTGTGATCCCAGCGATGGTGGTGAACACCAGGAGGTTCGGCGTCTGAGGCAGAAGGAGCCAATCAGAATGCACCCAAGTCATTCACATGACGTCTAGGCCTATATAAAACTTCTACAATGACTTGTGCCAGGAGTTTGTTTGGTATACCAAACCTGACTAGGAAAAACTTGGTGCCTAGTTACAATTACATACAAATAATTATAATACAGTACTAAACAAATGATAAAAACTCCAATGGCTTGTACAGTGTTTGTAGAGCGGATTGGGTTCAGGTAGGTGGTGTTGCCCGAGTCGTTCAGGCTGGACAGGGCCGTGCTGAGGGCATCATACTCTCCATGCCTGCTGTTGTAGCACCACTCCACGTTCAGCAAATGGGCAATGATGTGAACCGCTGCCACAAAACAAGAGGAAATAGACAGTTTAACTTTTAATTTAGCATTAGGAATAGAATAGAGATTCCTCATATTTGTTCAACAGGATCATTCCACCCCAGGAAGAATAGCTGCTGCTTCAGCAAAAGCTAATGGGGATCCGAATAAACCACCCCCAAATTCGACATCCATTCAGGGCAGCGCATGTTAATTAATTGGACTTTGGATCTGAGTCACTGCCTTGATTGGATACCACTGCTCCATTCTATAGAAAAACTCTTATTTAAGGATAGAAAGTGTAGAAATTGGCACGAAGATAATGGCACAAAGATAATGGCACAGAGATAATGGCAGAGATAAAAACATAAAATAAGTAATGTCTGAATGTCGTTATCCATTCCTCAAGCATTTCAATCTATTTTGAACCATGTACTGGTATTTCAACAGAAGCGGAGGTTTACAATGACATCCTCAATATAGCCTGAATAGTATATCAGGCGATATCAAAAGATACTGGATGAATGTTCAAATGTTCTATCGAATGTGTCCGATCTGTTTTCTAAAGGATGGGCTGTTTACTTTGTTCTTCTTGAGACAGACTTTGTAAGGCCTTTAGTCTCTCTGAGGTCAGGATCTCCCCATCCAACACACCATAGTAAGTCAATTTCCAGCTTCAGTATTCCTGTCTTTTTCACCCCTTGACCTATTCTACATAAAGATAGATGTATCATATATGCCTTCACCACAATAACAAAGTGTCATATTTTGTGGTGACAAAATAATACTGGTAACAATTTCAAATAAATCATAAACATTTCATCAGCATTGTCACTCTTTGTTTAAGAGTAGATTATTTATCTGTGCAAGAGAAAATAAAGGCTTCAGGCTACGGTTTCAGCTGGTTATCTGACCAGGAAGCAAGCGTTGCATACCTGTCATCAGGCCAATCATGTAGGCCACCAGCTTGTGGAAACTGATATTTTTGTCCAGCTGTTTCCTCATAGTTATTCCACAGCACTGAAACAGCAACACAAGGAAGTTCAAGACAAATTAGGAAATTGACAATCAAAAGTTAATTAAAGGCCATGAACCTTTCAGCTATTGGCAAAGCACTTCAACCATACAAGTCCCTTCCATTATAGTTATCATCAGACAATATAACTATACAGTAATTTACAGAGGAATTTTTGCCACAAGATGCTGTGATGACAAATTAGGCAATAATTGCAGGATGGATGTCCCCACCCTCAGCCCAGCCCTTGGCTAGGCCCTCAGGATTAGTCTTACCACGAAGGAGCCCCGGACTAGAGACAGCAGGTTCCGACACACAGGCAGCAGAATCAGCAGGCAGTTGAAGTTGAGGACTGCTGCAGGGGCTCTGGCCCAGGCCAATGCAGACTGAAAGCCCAAAGACACCCATGTCAACCTCTGCAGTGTGTTATCCTATACATACACTCTGTGACATCTGTCCTATCATAAGGAATGGTGTAAACTACGGGTCAAACTCAGTTAAAACGTTGTAACTACATAGAAACAAATTCAATGGACAATTCCAATTTGAAATTGGATACTTCATACTTGTCCTACTTAAATCATCTGAATGCATTATTAATTGAGCACTTACAGTATACTATGTTTACACTACCCAAGGCCTAAATATTATGGTAAGACTCACCCCTAAAAGGTGTCGCGTGTAGAAAAACCGATCCTCTAAATCGTACAAGAAGTAGAACCAGACGAAGATGAATATGTTGATGGCCATCCAGACCACCTGTAAATCCAGCCAGGAGAAGATTACCAAAACAGCAGGATTGTGAATATTGTACTCTTCTATTTATTATTCTTAAAAAATAACACATGCATTCCTCTCAAAATAACATATCTTTCCGTCTAGACTTGACAGTTCATGCATGTAGCTTTAGTATTCTGATCAGAGTTCTGCCGTTACGAAAAAGATTGCAGTCGGATTGCAGTCTAACTGTAGTTATTCTGCAATTACTGCGTCCAAAATACCACAGTCGACTGAAGATAGGCACTTTTACTGCAGTTTAAAAATTGCAATCTTTTTTTGTAAGGGTGATCATGGAATTCCGAACGAGTCATGCACCGACACTAAATTTAAACGTGTCTACCATGTCCACAGTGTGTTCGGATTCCCTTTTCCCGCACTATATTCAAATATCAGTATGCATTCTACAAACAGTGGAATAGGCTAAATTTGATAACGCAACAACTGATGGCAGTAGCTACCTCTGTAGCTAGCCAGCAAGCAACGCTAAAAGGATTGCATAAAGGATTAGCATAACTCTAGCCAAACAAAACATATATTAGCTAGCTAGCATTTACGAGGACAGCAAACACGTTCCTTCACACGGTAGGAACGTATTTCCTCCAACTTTATAATAAAAAGGTCCCAAAACACACGTTTTTTGGAGACTGGCGGGAGGAGTGCTGATGACGTCGCCCATTGTATGCGCTTTCCGTAGCCTAATTGCGTCCAGACTGAGGAGAAATCCGCACACAATACATTCCTGACCACCTCCTGAAGTGGTCAGCCAGATCTGAACACAATCAGACCACAAATCGAATAGACCCGTCTTTTCAATGCAATCTTCTTATTCTGATAGCAGAAGTCGCATGTAAGTGTCAAGTGTAGACACGACCTTTTAGGGTTTCAGTAAGGCTAACCAAGTTATCCTATTTTGCGCATTTGGAGAGAAATTACGCATCTGAGGCATCACTCAGATGCGCTTTGTCTTGCAGTCCTTAAAAGCCCAAATACATGTATCGCATTCATTGAAATTATACATTGACTATAGCCTACATTATCCAATATGATTAAGTTAATAAATAATGTTCTTACCAGTATGAAGGATGTCAGTCCATGGTTAATGATCCAGTTACCCATTTTGAATGACTTTCGCCATCCAACACTACTGGTCTTTAACCCGTTACCAGTCGTTTTTATACAGCGCACCTGTTCAAACCCCACCCATTTAAGGTCAGTAGTCCAAGTTATGACAAAGAAATACACAGTCCATAAAATTGCATTTCCTCAGGGAGGAAAGTAATCATTTGTATTTGTTGGGAGCGTGTCAGAATGCCATTTGCCACGCCTTTGGAATGAGGAAGACTTTTATTTTTTGGACCGAATATGGTTGACTCTTGGACTCCAAGCAGAGGAATTGAAGAGAGGCCTTTTTCTTTAGACAATTTCGAGCCATATTCGGGTTTACCCCCACCCGATTATAAGTATCCATGCCTGCATCTATAGAACATCTCACGTTCGAGGCACAGATCTGGGGAAGGGTACCAAAAAATGTCTGCAGTATTGAAGGTCCCCAAGAACACTGTAGCCTCCATCATTCTTAAATGCATGACGTTTGGAACCACCAAGACTCTTTCTAGAGCTGGCCGCCCGGCCAAACTGAGAAATCGGGGGAGAAGGGCCTTGGTCAGGGAGGTGACCAAGAACCCAATGGTCACACTGACAGAGTTCCAGAGTGGAGATGGGAGAACCTTCTAGAAGGACAACCATCTCTGCAGCACTCCACCAATCAGGCATTTATGGTAGAGTGGCCAAGCGGAAGCCACTCCTTAGTAAAAGGCACATGACAGCCCACTTGGAGTTTGCCAAAATGCACCTAAAGGACTCAAGAGAAACAAGATTCTCTGGCCTGATGAAACCAAGATTGAACTCTTTGGCCTGAATGCCAAGCGTCACATCTGGAGGATGGAGGGAAAGATGAACAGAGGAAAGTAGAGAGAGATCCTTGATGAAAACCTGCTCCAGAGCGCTCAGGACCTCAGACTGGGGCGAAGGTTCACCTTCCAACAGGACAACAACCCTAAGCACACAGCCAAGACAACGCAGGAGTGGCTTCGGGACAAGTCTCAATGTCCTTGAGTGGCCCAGCCAGAGCCCGGACTTGAACCCGATCTAACATCTCTGGAGAGACCTGAAAATAGCTGTGCACGACACTCCCCATCCAACCTGACAGAGCTTGAGGGGATCTGCAGAGAAGAATGGGAGAAACTCCCCAAGTACACGTGTGCGAAGCTTGTAGCGTCATACCCATGAAGACTCGAGGCTGCAATCACTGCCAAAGGTGCTTCAAAAAAGTACTGAGTAAAGGGTCTGAATACCTATGTAAATGTGATTTCCTTTTTTTATTTGTTATGAATTAGCTAACATTTCTAAAAAACTGTTTTTGCTTTGTCATTATGGGTTATTGTGTGTAGATTGAGGGGGAACAAACTATTTAATCAATTTTAGATTAAGGCTGTAACGTAACAATATGTGGAAAAAGTCAAGTGGTCTGAATAATTTCCGAATGCACTGTATATGGTTTTTGGAAAGTCCATAGGCTACTACTGACAAAATAATTAGAAGAGAAAATATTATTTATATTACAGCATTTATTATTCAATACCTTTTTTATTCAAGTAATAATGCAGTAGTTAAGGCACTTAACATGCTATTGAAACAGACCACACACTTAAAAAGCAGACAAATAATGGACTTCAATATTTCAGACATAAAGGTACCATTAAGGTAGCCTGGGTACCAGTGTCTTTAGCTAATCCCAATGACAAGGAGTGGAAAGGAGTGGAACATTAGCTAAAGACACTGGTGCTCAGGCTACCGATAAGGCATCAATGATTTGTATGTTTTTAATCAAGTCATCACTTAACGTAAAAAGTTGTGAATTGCATCTCAATTACAATATATGTATTTACAAGTGTGATTACATAAAATCTGCATTGTCTCTTTAACCCACTTGTTCTTAAAATGATCACTGTCTATTGACACTTTAACGTGCTAGTTGGAATTACAAAACTCTGAAATTTCCGACTTGTAAGTCGTGCTGCGTTCAACCAGTTAGCAAGTTGGACATTTCAGAGTTTCCTAGTTCCTAGTTCCGACTAGTACGTGAACACGGCATGACTCACTCAGTTTGTCATGTAAGTTTGTACTAACTGTAAGTCGCTCTGGATAAGAGCGTCTGCTAAATGACGTAAATGTAAATGTAAATGTTTGACTTTTAACCACTGTGTGCAAAGGCAAAATAAAACAAGGCCAGGTACTAATAATACAAACCATTCATAAATACACACAGTGGGTGGAGTGGGGTTTGAGGAAGGTGGCTCTGATTTCATCTGACCTTTTATTTCCTTCATGTTACATATGGCCTTGGAAGTGTGGATGAAAGGTACCTAATGCAACATGTTGGGTTTATTAATTAAGTAAACCCCTGAGAAGGTAAGCAGGGGAAGTCCCAGTTTAAAGGGGAAGTCGGCCCAAGGCCGCATGTTTCCACACACCTGGCCCCATTGTATCTGACCCCGTGCTGCTCTCTCAAGGTTGCATATCTTAACAGGGTACAGTCTTTGGTCTCCCGTGGCCCACTGCCTCTCTACCTGTACAGTACAGCCATTCAACAACAGTGATGCAACATTGTCTATATCACGGCTGATCTTTTTGACCCCAAAGCTCTGCATGCACGTGTTATTCTAAAACGAGGATAATCAATAAAAATCTTGGGACCAACTTGTCCTCTGTGCACCGCAGAACAAGCAGCTCTGTCCGTCTCCTTATCTGCACCACTCACAGTATAACAGTCCTGAGTGTACATAGCCATTAGTTCAGTAGTTGCACCACGCAGTGACCCCATATCATCAAATCATCACATGGGGCCTTCTCAAGCTGCCTCCATTATGTCTTCAATGATGGCCGACTCCCGCTCCCCCAGCTGGCTGGTTAGGTCGGGGGGCTGCAGTTCCGGCGGCTCCAGTGGCACCAGCACCATGGTGGCGGTGGTGGAATAGGAATGGGGTTGCCCCTGCTCCTCACTCCCCCCGCCCCTACGGCAGCAGATACAGCAGCAGACGCAGGCCAGGCAGTCGTGCACGTTGTGCCTGAAGAGGCGCCGACACGGGTGGCAGAACTGGTAGAAGAGTAGCATGAAGAGCACGGCCAGGCTGTAGCAGATCAGCAGCTGGGCCACCAGCAGCGGGGCACACACGTACTCGTAGAAGTCCGACTTGTAGAAGTACCAGAGGGCGATGAGCGCGCCGTTCTCGAGGAAGCGTCCGACGTAGTATGCGGCCAGGCGGCCCCAGCGCTGCTTCTTCTCGATGAGGTCGCGATGGGCCAGGTCTAGCTGCACGGCCGACCAGCAGAAGATGTTGATGCAGGCATACAGGAAGGTGACGAGCGACAACACCACTGTGGTGCCCAGCTTGCTGAAGTTCTTCTCCACGTTGTCGGGCAGCGAGGCGCGTCGCACCCAGAATTCAACCCAGGGCAGCAGTAAGAAGAAGAGCAGGTTGCCTAGGCCCACAGGGATCACCCAGTAGGTGAGCGCCGTGCTGAACAGCACCAGTGAGGTGACGCGCGTGGCGATCTCCAGGCCCCGCCACAGGATCATGCAGAGGTAGGCGGCCGGGCGCAGCCGCACCTTGTAGTCGTCGTAACGGATGTTGATGGCCAGCACGCTGCACACCAGGGCCCCATAGGTGACGGAGATGAGGCAGATGATCATCAGAGTCACTGGGATGAACACAGAGACAAAGCACTTGTTAGCGCCTCCAAACAAAACATACAGCATTCACCATTAACGGCATCAAGAGAACTCTTACTTCTGGTGGGGAGTAGGTACTTCTCCTGGATGGTGGCGTACAGCTGCAGGGTGAGCTGGGGGGTGGAGCCCAGGAAGGCCTGGATGACGGCGGTGCGTTTGAAGGCATTCCGGTGGGTGGCCAGCTTGCGCTCCGAGTGGCCAATCTCCCACTCCATGGGCGTGCCCTGGTCCTTCTTCAGCTTGATCTTCCTGGAGATGGTCACATATGGCTCCTCCTCTTTACCTGCCTTAAAATAAACCACCAGAGCCTCGAAACACCTGAGGAGGTACGAGGGCAATTGAAAATGGAGCAATTCCACATAACCACCAGAGAGCATTACAGGCTAACAAAAAAACATGTCTTGTTTCTTTACTTTCAGTCAAGGGTTTGCATTATCATTCAATAAATATTACATTTTGCTTCACATTTAAATTTAATAATAATAATATGCCATTTAGCAGACGCTTTTATCCAAAGCGACTTACAGTCATGCGTGCATATATATATATATATATATATATATATATAATTTTTTTGTATGAGACGTTTTGAGACTGAAAAATGTGACATTGATATATGGCTCCACCAGAGGGCAGTCTATGTGACAGCCTTTGCACGACTGATATAGTACTGAGACCTAAGAAGGGTGTGTTCCCTTCCCAGAGGTAAATGCTTTCACTGTTCACTGACAAACATGTTGTGTAGCTCTCCTTTACGTCTGTTTATGTTGAATAGTATCAGTGCAGGGGTTAGCTGTACACAAGGCACTTAACATCCAATGTATCCACACTCAACTAGTAAATCACACAGCACATTGTTGGAATGTTGTCTTTCAGACCAAAACATCTCCTACTTTGAACATGGGCTTTAGGGGAGAGAACACACAGACAGGCTAGCTACTACTAGGATTATCTTCCTGGCTGTTCAGCTGTGTGCTGCTACTGGACCCCTCTGGCACACACTCCGTCAGCCATTTTCAGCCGCTGTTTTTACAGCTGTTGTGGTGCTGGTGGAATCACGTTGGCTGTGACCTTACAGTGCATAACCAAAACATGCGCCTCTCGTCTTTGACTTCAACTCTCGCTGAACTGAGAGACATTAGGGAGGGGTAGGGAAGGTGCTCTGTGCCATCCACAAGCTGCCTCATCGCTCGAGTGGTACTACTATACTGGTAGCCTACGCATAAGAATCGGGTTCATCTTGTCTGATAGTTTCATGACTGTGCAAAGTCTACAGATGGAGAGCAGTAGCGGGCACAAGACTGATTTACTTCCATATTTGGCATCATAATGCAACTGAGAATGAGTGCTGAGTCAGTCTAGCTAGCCAGCCAGCCAGCACTTCAGGTTCTGAAAAAACAACTAAGAGACTAAATGTATTTCACTTAGAGGAAAAAGCATGTCTGAGAAAAAGGTTCGCTGGCAGAACCAATATGCCTGATGTCCACAGCAGCATCTAATGGTACCATTGGCTGAAGCAAAGTGCCTACTGCTGGGTAATCACTCCCTGGCCATAAAAATCACTTTGCTCTTACAAGTTCTTGTAAAAAGAGCAAAGTAAAACACACATGCAATAGGGGGAGTGTATCAGCTGGCTGGTTAGCATCAGCTGGCTGGTGTGGTTTGACATTGGATAGCCCATCTCAATATATTACAGAATGGGACAATATACACTACATGTCCAAAAGTATGTGGACACATGCTCGAACATCTCATTCCAACAAAATCATTGGCATTAATATGGAGTTGGTCCCCCCTTTGCTGCAATAACAGCCTCCACTCTTCTGGGAAGGCTTTCCACTAGATGTTGGAACATTTCTGCGGGGACTTGCTTCCATTCAGCCACAAGAGAATTAGTGAGGTTGGGCACTGATGTTAGGCCTGGCTCGCAGCCAGCGTTCAGAGGTCAGGGCTCTGTGCAGGCCAGTCAAGTTTTTCCACACCGATCTCAACAAAACATTTCTGTATGGACCTCACTTTGTGGACGGGGGCATTGTCATGCTGAAACAGGAAAGGGCCTTCCCCAAACTGTTGCCACAAAGTTGGATGCACAGAATCGTCTAGAGTGCTTTGAAAGGCTGGTCATGGCTCACATCAACACCATTATCCCAGAAACCCTAGACCCACTCCAATTTGCATACCGCCCCAACAGATCCACAGATGATGCAATCTCTATTGCACCACACTGCCCTTTCCCACCTGGACAAGAGGAACACCTATGTGAGAATGCTATTCATTGACTACAGCTCAGCATTCAACACCATAGTGCCCTCAAAGCTCATCACTAAGCTAAGGATCCTGGGACTAAACACCTCCCTCTGCAACTGGATCCTGGACTTCCTGACGGGCCGCCCCCAGGTGGTAAGGGTAGGTAACAACACATCTGCCACACTGATCCTCAACACAGGGGCCCCTCAGGGGTGCGTGCTCAGTCCCCTCCTGTACTCCCTGTTCACCCATGACTGCATGGCCAGGCACGACTCCAACACCATCATTAAGTTTGCAGACGACACAACAGTGGTAGGCCTGATCACCGACAACGATGAGACAGCTTATAGGGAGGAGGTCAGAGACCTGGCCGTGTGGTGCCAGGATAACAACCTCTCCCTCAACGTGACCAAGACAAAGGAGATGATTGTGGACTACAAGAAAAAAAAGAGGACTGCGCACGCCCCCATTCTCATCGACGGGGCTGTAGTGGAACAGGTTGAGAGCTTCAAGTTCCTTGGTGTCCACATCACCAACGAACTATCATGGTCCAAACACACCAAGACAGTCGTGAAGAGGGCACGACAAAGCCTATTCGCCCTCAGGAGACTGAAAAGATTTGGCATGGGTCCTCAGATCCTCAAAAAATTATACAGCTGCACCATCGAGAGCATCCTGACTGGTTGCATCACTGCCTGGTATGGCAACTGTTCGGCCTCCGACCGCAAGGCACTACAGAGGGTAGTGCGTACGGCCCAGTACATCACTGGGGCCAAGCTTCCTGCCATCCAGGACCTCTATACCAGGCGGTGTCAGAGGAAGGTCCTCAAAATTGTCAAAGACTCCAGCCACCCTAGTCATAGACTGTTCTCTCTGCTACCGCACGGCAAGCGGTACCGGAGTGCCAAGTCTAGGTCCAAAAGACTTCTCAACAGCTTCTACCCCCAGCCATAAGACTCCTGAACAGCTAATCATGGCTACCCTGATTATTTGCACTGCCCCCCCACCCCATCTTTTTACGCTGCTGCTACTCTGTTAATTATTTATGCATAGTCACTTTAACTCTACCCACATGTACATATTACTTCAACTACCTCAACTAGCCGGTGCCCCCGCACATTGACTCTGCATCGGTACCCCCCTGTATATATAGCCTCCCTACTGTTATTTTATTTTACTTCTGCTCTTTTTTTCTCAACACTTTTTTGTTGTTGTTATATTTTACTTTTTTATAAAAAATAAATGCACTGTTGGTTAAGGGCTGTAAGTAAGCATTTCACTGTAATGTCTGCACCTGTTGTATTCGGCGCATGTGGCCAATAAAATTTGATTTGATTTTAATGTCATTTTATGCTGTAGCGTTAAGATTTCCCTTCCCTAGAACTAAGGGGCATAGCCCGAACCATGGCCCCAGACCATTATTCCTACTACAACAAACTTTACAGTTGGCACTATGCATTCAGGCAGGTAGCGTTCTCCTGGCATCCACCAAACCCAGATTTGTCCATCGGACAGCCAGATGGTGAAGCGTGATTCATCACTCCAGAGAACGCGTTTCCACTGTTCCAGAGTCCAATGGTGGCAAGCTTTACACCACTCCAGCCAACGCTTGGCATTGCACATGGTGATCTTAGGCTTGTGTGCGGCTGCTCGGCCATGGAAACCCATTTCATGAAGCTCCCAACAAACAGTTATTGTGCTGACGTTGCTTCCAGAGGCAGTTTGGAACTCGGTAGTGAGTGTTGCAATCGAGGATAGACTATTTTTACGCGCTTCAGCACTCAGCGGTCCCATTCTGTGAGCTTGTGTGGCCTACCACTTCACGGCTGAGCAGTTGTTGCTCCTAGACGTTTCCACTTCACAATAACAACACTTACAGTTGACCGGGGCAGCTCTAGCAGGGCAGAAATTTGACAAACTGACTTGTTGAAAAGGTGGTATCCTATGACGGTACCACGTTGAATGTCACGGAGCTCTTCAGTAAGGCCATTCTACTGCCAATGTTTGTCTATGGAGATTGCATGGCTATGTGCTCGATTTTATACACCAGTCAGCAACGGGTGTCACTGAAATAGCCAAATCCACTAATTTGTAGGGGTGTCCACATACTTTTGTAAACATAGTGTAGTTTAGTTGTCTAATTAAATACTTTCAATATTTGTACATGAATTTCTACAATTTATAGTTGGTTTGAGGTTTCAGTCATTGAAATTTGGAGCTATTGACATTTTTATATATTGTCCCATGTACATTGTGTAATTTAATGATTGTCCCCAACTAGCCCCATAGGGATATCAAATGTCAAACCAAACTGACCATGTGCATTACAATTGGGTCAGGTGCAGCTGTGCTTCGAATTGATGATTACTTGGGTGCAGGATTGAAATAAACCCAACTCAAGGAAAACCGAGTTTGGGAAACCCTGCTTTAAGGCATGGGCTGCAGTTCAAGCAACCGTGGCTTTTGTTTTTCATCAAAAAAAGTCACAAGGGCGGTTTCATCATCAGGAAATACTTTCAACATGCTCCTTGAGGTCCAGTAGAGATTTCTCATCCTGTTATGCTTAACAGTGCTTTGACATAACACCAATAAGAGACATTGGTGAAAAAAAGAAAAAAGAAAATCAATTTTGACCTTCGGACAAATTCAATTTCTTTGAGTGTTTGCACTAAGCTAGCATTTCAGAATACAGGACATCGAGACACCAACCTTTCCTCACTGTGTGTAAACACTTTCAGTGTTGCATGATGGTCCCGTGTAGCTCAGTTGGTAGAGCATGGCGCTTGCAACGCCACGGTTGTGGGTTCGATTCCCACGGGGGGGCCAGTACGAAAATGTATGCACTCACTAACTGTAAGTCGCTCTGGATAAGAGCGTCTGCTAAATGACAAAAATGTAAATGATGGGACAGTAGTGACTAAGTATGTAGCTACCTCTGCATCGGGCGACAATTATATTCTCTTAGACAAGCTGTGACAAGGTCCACTCAAGCAGGGAACCAACCTGACACTATACAGAGATTCCCAGTTGTTACATCATGACATACAGTATTATCTAAGAGAGATTCTAAGATACATTGCTAGCTAAACTTTACTTTGTGTTCATCCATTGACATGTGAGTAACAAGATGGATACCACCCTGTGAGCTAGAGTCCTTGCCTATTACAAGGTAAATCAAGCCGTGCAGTCATCAACATTGAAACCCTTGGTCGGAGTTGCTAGGAAACATGCAATATTGAATTGCGCCGACACAGCAGATGATCTGTGATGATGACATCATCCACCATGCTCCACAGGAAGTACACAACAGATCAGCCCGAAGCGCAGAGGAGAGGTGGTCTGTGGGAGTAACTGTAACTAAATCACAGCTGTTTATCTAGTGCATCTGTTTTTGACACAGTAAACCATTCACTTAGAAACAAAATATGGTTTAAGGCAGGAAAATGTCAGGAAAGGAATGATATATGTAGCTTCCTCTACGGAGGGAACCACATCTCCAGACAAGCCACCCTCCAGAGTATAATTATAGAACTGTGTAGCTGTAGCACAAAAACCCTGAAAACGAAACTTGATCTAATTCTACAGAAAACTAAAGGTCTGCTTCTCACTGTTCAGCACTGCTACAGTGAGGGAGTGTGGGAGCATGGCTGTAAACAGTGTGCCAATGTCATGCCATGTGCTGGCTTGGAAAATGCCTGCTAGTCAGTCACTTGATTTGTCATAAAAGGTGGAGCTAGTACAGGCAAAGAGATCACGCCAAAGCTGCCCTTTGAATTGAACATATATGTAGATGTAAGGTGTTTATTCGAATATAACTATCTATTGTACCATCTTACAATATATCAAATATTATACAAATATTTAACAGCAGTTAATCTGCTACTCTTTAGAGAAAACTCAAGTAATATGACACAGGGCACTGCTTCCACATCCCAGTCAGAGGCTCTTCTAGATATTTGAATACTTGACACACATGGCTGATAATCACGCTTCACTTCTAATGGAGCACATTCACCTCGCAGAATCAAGGCAGTCCTTGTTGCGGTATTGAAAAGATTGAATGCAGAATATCTATAACAAAATAGGAAACACCGTTACTGTGCTTTTCTGGCTCTTTTATTAATCTGTACTATGGAATGGTAAACCATGCAGAGGTAAAGTCAACATGCTGAAGGCCTACTTCTTACAGTGTTAAGGGCCACACCCTCAGCCAAATACCATCTACAGTGATCAAATTGTAAAATCCAAGGTCCTGTTGACAAACCAAAGCTCGCCAACAGTATCACTCAGATATGCTCAGTTTTAAAACAGCAACCAAAGACTCCACCTTAACCTTAATTCACCAGTGACAAATGACTCATGGTTTGTTCAACAGGTCTAGACAAAGAGAAACCTTAACCACGGTCATGGGGTAAAAGAGTTCTTTACAGAAATGTCAGTATTAGAGCCTTCAAAGTGTGTGGATTTCACACCAAAGCAAAATGAGAGCTATGATGGGTGTTATTTCAGCCAATTAGATATGTGAAACTAATGAAAGAATGTGTCTGATCAAAACTAAGATTAATTTCTGAATACCAATTACCGGTACCTCAAAATTGAGGTTGATCTCATTGTTACTTGTCACATGTGCCTGGGGTGTACTCATTACAGAAAACCGTTTAAGAACCAAACAAAAGCAAACAGAGCAAATTAGTTTCTATTGGACAAATTCAGGTAGGTCCCTCCCTGTTTTGTTCCGTTTGCAACAGAATATGCGTAATGAATACACCTCTGGCAGTGGCAGTTCAAACCCAATTAAAAGTGGGTTGACAAAGAAGCAGCTGTATCTACAGTAGGTTGCATGAGTCACATGTCTGACAGAGTTGTAAATGAGAGGGTCTATCTGAATCTTGACTCATTTTACAACTGGCCAAACAGGTTTGAAGAGACCGGAAAATACTGCCCTGATTCTAGGATAAGTGAGTAAACATTGTAGAGCATTTTCTCTCCACAGAGACGTTTCTTAGTAGGCCTACAGCGCTGTAGCGGGAAAGAGGGGGCTAAATTATATGAACCTGCGGTGCAGTCAAGTGTTCTAGTCCCTGTGAGGCAGTAGAACAGTCCTATATAAGCCATTTTACGTATTACACTCTCTACTTCGAGAAGCCTCCTCGTGCACAGTTCCACCTGCCAACTGGTACGCTTCCCCACAGCTGATTGAGACTAGATCCTGTTGTGCAGAGGTGAGTGCTCTACTCCCTGCACCACGAAAGCCTGGGCCTTGGGTATTTTTCTTTATTTAACCAGGTAAGCCAGTTGAGAACAAGTCCTCATTTACAACTGCGACCTGGCCAAGATAAAGCAAAACAGTGCGATAAAAACAACAACACAGTTACATATGGGATAAACAAAACGTACAGTCAATAACACAATAGAAAATCTATATACAGTGTGTGCAAATGTAGTAAGTTATGGAGGTAGGGCAATAAATAGGCCATAGTGCAAAATAATTACAATTTAGTATTAACACTGGAGATACAGTGGGGGAAAAAAGTATTTAGTTAGCCACCAATTGTGCAAGTTCTCCCACTTAAAAAGATGAGAGAGGCCTGTAATTTTCATCATAGGTACACGTCAACTATGACAGACAAAATGAGAAGAAAAAAAATCCAGAAAAATCACATTGTAGGATTTTTTATGAATTTATTTGCAAATTATGGTGGAAAATAAGTATTTGGTCAATAACAAAAGTTTCTCAATACTTTGTTATATACCCTTTGTTGGCAATGACACAGGTCAAACGTTTTCTGTAAGTCTTCACAAGGTTCACACACTGTTGCTGGTATTTTGGCCCATTCCTCCATGCAGATCTCCTCTAGAGCAGTGATGTTTTGGGGCTGTCGCTGGGCAACACGGACTTTCAACTCCTTCCAAAGATTTTCTATGGGGTTGAGATCTGGAGACTGGCTAGGCCACTCCAGGACCTTGAAATGCTTCTTACGAAGCCACTCCTTCGTTGCCCGGGCGGTGTGTTTGGGATCATTGTCATGCTGAAAGACCCAGCCACGTTTCATCTTCAATGCCCTTGCTGATGGAAGGAGGTTTTCACTCAAAATCTCACGATACATGGCCCCATTCATTCTTTCCTTCACACGGATCAGTCGTCCTGGTCCCTTTGCAGAAAAAAAGCCCCAAAGCATGATGTTTCCACCCCCATGCTTCACAGTAGGTATGGTGTTCTTTGGATGCAACTCAGCATTCTTTGTCCTCCAAACACGACGAGTTGAGTTTTTACCAAAAAGTTCTATTTTGGTTTCATCTGACATTCTCCCAATCCTCTTCTGGATCATCCAAATGCACTCTAGCAAACTTCAGACGGGCCTGGACATGTACTGGCTTAAGCAGGGGGACATGTCTGGCACTGCAGGATTTGAGTCCCTGGCGGCGTAGTGTGTTACTGATGGTAGGCGTTGTTACTTTGGTCCCAGCTCTCTGCAGGTCATTCACTAGGTCCCCCCGTGTGGTTCTGGGATTTTTGCTCACCGTTCTTGTGATCATTTTGACCCCACGGGGTGAGATCTTGCGTGGAGCCCCAGATCGAGGGAGATTATCAATGGTCTTGTATGTCTTCCATTTCCTAATAATTGCTCCCACAGTTGATTTAAAAAAAAATATATATATATATATATTCAAACCAAGCTGCTTACCTATTGCAGATTCAGTCTTCCCAGCCTGGTGCAGGTCTACAATTTTGTTTCTGGTGTCCTTTGACAGCTCTTTGGTCTTGGCCATAGTGGAGTTTGGAGTGTGACTGTTTGAGGTTGTGGACAGGTGTCTTTTATACTGATAACAAGTTCAAACAGGTGCCATTAATACAGGTAACGAGTGGAGGACAGAGGAGCCTCTTAAAGAAGAAGTTACAGGTCTGTGAGAGCCAGAAATCTTGCCTGTTTGTTATTGACCAAATACTTATTTTCCACCATAATTTGCAAATAAATTCATTAAAAATCCTACAATGTGATTTTCTGGATTTTTTTCTTCTCAATTTGTCTGTCATAGTTGACGTGTACCTATGATGAAAATTACAGGCCTCTCTCATCTTTTTAAGTGGGAGAACTTGCACAATTGGTGGCTGACTAAATACTTTTTTTCCCCACTGTAGATGTGCAAAAGATGATGTGCAAATAGAGATACTGGGGTGCAAATGAGTAAAATAAATAACAATATGGGGATGAGGTAGTTGGGTGGGCTAATTACAGATGGGCTGTGTACAGGTGCAGTGATCAGTAAGCTGCTCTGACAACTGATGCTTAAAGTTAGTGAGGGAGATAAGAGTCTCCAGCTTCAGAGATTTTTGCAGTTCGTTCCAGTCATTGGCAGCAGAGAACTGGAAGGAATGGCGGCCAAAGGAGGTGTTGGCTTTGGGGATGACCAGTGAGATATACCTACTGGAGCGCATACTACGGGTGGGTGTTGCTATGGTGACCAATGAGCTAAGATAAGGCGGGGATTTGCCTAGCAGTGATTTATAGATGACCTGGAGCCAGTGGGTTTGGCGACGAATATGTAGTGAGGGCCAGCCAACGAGAGCGCACAGGTCACAATGGTGGGTAGTATATGGGGCTTTGGTGACAAAATGGATGGCACTGTGATAGACTACATCCAATTTGCTGAGTAGAGTGTTGGAGGCTATTTTGTAAATGACATCGCCGAAGTCAAGGATCGGTAAGATAGTCAGTTTTACGAGGGCATGTTTGGCAGCATGAGTGAAGGAGGCTTTGTTGCGAAATAGGAAGCCGATTCTAGATGTAACTTTGGATTGGAGATGCTTAATGTGAGTCTGGAAGGTGAGTTTACAGTCTAACCAGACACCTAGGTATTTGTAGTTGTCCACATATTCTAAGTCAGACCCACCGAGAGTAGTGATTCTAGTCGGGCGGGCGGGTGCAAGCAGCGTTTTGATTGAAGAGCATGCATTTAGTTTTACTAGCGTTTAAGCGCAGTTGGAGGCTACGGAAGGAGTGTTGTATGGCATTGAAGCTCGTTTGGAGGTTTGTTAACACAGTGTCCAATGAAGGGCCATATGTATACAAAATGGTGTTGTCTGCGTAGACGTGGATCTGAGAGTTACCAGCAGCAAGAGCGACATCATTGATATACACAGAGAATAGAGTCTGCCCGAGAATTGAACCCTGTGGCACCCCCACAGAGACTGCCAGAGGTCCAGACAACAGGCCCTCCGATTTGACACATTGAACTCTATCTGAGAAGTAGTTGGTGAACCAGGCGAGGCAGTCATTTGAGAAACCAATGCCATTTAGTCTGCCAATAAGAATGCAGGGATTGACAGTCGAAAGCCTTGGCCAGGTCGATGAAGACGGCTGCACAGTACTGTCTTTTATCGATCGCGGTTATAATATCGTTTAGGACCTTGAGCGTGGCTGAGGTGCACCCATGACCAGCTCGGAAACCAGATTGCATAGTGGAGAAGGTACGGTGGGATTCGAAATGGTCGGTGATCTGTTTGTTAACTTGGCTTTCAAATACTTTCGAAAGGCAGGGCAGGATGGATATAGGTCTGTAACAGTTTGAATCTAGAGTGTCACCCCCTTTGAAGAGGGGGATGACCACGGCAGCTTTCCAATCTCTGGGGATCTCAGACATTTACATTTCTTACAGTTAGTGACGATACGAAAGAGAGGTTGAACAGGCTAGTAATAGGGGTTGCGACAATTTCGGCGGCTAATTTTAGAAAGAAAGGGTCCAGATTGTCTAGCCCAGCTGATTTGTAGGGGTCCATATTTTGCAGCTCTTTCAGAACTGGGAGAGGCAGTAGAACACTCATTACAATAGGCTACTTACTACTCAGCACTGTGATGACTTTGCGCCATACCTACCTAATGAGTGGGCCCAGGAGTAGTAGATGCAAGAAGAGGACCAGGGGGCGGTCTCTTCCCAAGTCTCTATGAATGAATGTCAGCGCCAATTGAGTCAATACAGCGGGCACCAACATGAAGGTGATGGTCAACCCCATCCAGATGTCGTCATCGCTCTTGTGGTACATGTTGCAAAGCACAGCTGCACAGACAAACTCAGCACAATACAACAAAGTGGCCAACACCACGCTGAAAGGGGGTTGAATGTTACTGTGGTTCACAACCAACATGACTCCGTTTTCAGAGGGGGATTCATGGTGGAATTGATCGACGTCCGAGATCTTTTCGACTGGGTCGCCCTCTTCTTCCATGGCTCAATGACTAAAACAATGTCAGACAATGGAGACCTATAGAGCTGACGGATGGCTCATAGTTTTACGCAGAAAAGTGTAGTTTCCAAGTGTTTGCCAAGTGTCAGATTGTATCCTTATCCATATAGATTTCTTCAAACTAAGCAGTTCAGTTTGTTATCATTCGTGAATATATGAAGTTTGTTAGACATCGTCTTCAATGTTTCCTTGTGATACGTTTGCTTCGGTAGGTAATGTCCACACACAAGCAGAACTCCTTTGTGTATCAATAGGCTATATCACGTGGCATTACCACCCGTGGCCACAATAAAAAAAGAAAATAAACCACCACCCATTTAGTATCTCTAGGGTAGTCTTCCAAATCGCAACCAGTGGTTGTAACATACGTGTAAACACCAGTCATACTCCCACAATCTCAAAGATCGGCAAATACATTTTCCAGCGCAATGTCATGCCGCTGATGTCTGCCTGCAAATGATGGCCTCAGTGCCCACATTTACTTGTTGGAAAGCAACGTCGACTGTTCTAAATCAATAAAAACTGAAACGATCCATCCGCTGTAGAGTCCCATTGAAAACTTGAGTAAATGCAAACGTGAATGTTTTTGTTAGCTCCTCCAGTGATCAAGAAACAGGTGTGGCTGAACATGCATGGAGGGACCTATGTGAAGCTAGCAACAATAACGATTAGCTACACTAGTGGAATTTGCCTTCAAAATAAAAATTCCCCATTGAAAGTGATGCAAACGGATAGAAATTGTGGAATTATGCCATATTTGGACTAGATAATGGTAAACAAGGTTGGAATGTTGTTATGTAAATTCAACAAAATACAATAATTAGTTAATTTGACCAACAACAAAAAAAAGTCAGTTGAAATCGCACTGTGGATGTGTTAGACTTCAGAATTGCTTTTGGGCATACTTATATTTCACTGTACAATCTTACCTATGGATTGTGGATCAATGAAGTGGTGTATCAGCCTACTCAGTGACACCCACAGAACACACCTGTGAAGAGTTTACACAAATATTAGCGTCTTAACTCTTATTAGGGGACTTTGTGGTAAATCACCTCCCCAGTCACCCTATTGTGCGCATTGATATTCATATTTCACTGTACAGCCTTACGTATGGATTGTGGATCCATGAAATGGGGTATGAAATATGAATGTCAATACATGTAATAGGCTGAATAGTGAGGGGAATTGCCACAGTTAAAGTTCCCTTATAAGAGCTACAATGCTAATATTTGTGTAAACCCTTTACAGATGTGTTCTGTGGGTGTCACTGAGTAGACTGATACCCCAATTCCATGGATCCACAATCCATAGGTAAAGCTGAACATTCCAATATGAATGTTCAATACACATTGTAGGTTGACTGGTGAACTAATGTGGCTCAGTTCACACTTTTGTCAAAGACCTGCAATAAGAGCTATGATGCTAATATTTGTGTCAACTCTTCACAGTTGTGTTGAGTAGACTGATACCCAATTCCATGGATACACAATCCATATGTAAGGCTGTACAGTGAAATATGAATGTCAATACCCACAATAGGCTGACTGGGGAGGTGATTTACCACAAAGTCCCCTAATAGATTTAATTGGGATCCCCATTAGCCGACACCAATTGCGACAGCTAGTCTTACGACACTCATATTTGGGTAAACCCTTCACAGTTATGTTCTGTGGGTGTCACTGAGTAGGCTGATACACCATTTCATGGAGACACAATCCATAGGTAAGGCTGTACAGTGAAATATAAGTATGCCCACAAAGCAATTCTGAAGTCTAACACATTTGTTGTTGTGTGAAATTAACTCATTATTGTATTTTGTTGAATTTATATAACAACATCCCAACCTTGTTTAGCATTATCTAGTACAAATGGCATCACTTTCAAGGTGGAACTTTTATTTTGAAGGCGAACCGCAAATTCCACTATTGTGGCTAATCGTTATTGTGGCCAGCTTCACATAGGTCTTGGAGGGGGGGCGCTACCTCCCACCACCCCTGGGTCCTAGGGCCTTTATCGACCGCCTACTGCGTGCAGCTGTGTGCATGTCATCGAGAGTGCATGCTTGTAACCTATTTATACTTGACTATTTTCAATAAGAGTGCCCTCTGTTTTGGATCCTAAAAAACTCTAACGAAAGCCCCAATGGTAATGAGGGAATATCACAAAAGCACAGAACAGAAAAAAGTAGAAATCTTGGCCAAATACTTTCAGAAGGTTATTGAAGCAGGTGGGGCTACTACAAATCCTAACAGCTTAGAAACAATACTACAGTCAGTTATATACAGTACCTCTCAACCTTCTCTCTCAGTGCCTGTGTGTTGTGCAGGGCAGGAGCACAGAGAAATCAGTTGTCCTGTTTCCCTTTTTAGGCTATTTACATTTTACATTTTAGTCATGTAGTAGACGCTCTTATCCAGAGCGACTTACAGTTAGTGAATGCATACATTTTCATACCACCACTAGGACAGACTTGGCCCTGTTACAGCACCAGAGTTATGTTGAACGCTGCTATGTGAACATGTGCAGTGGGAAGGCCAGGCTAGCTCATACCCCAACATTGAGGGGTTGTATTGACATGACTTGACACAGTGTTGCATTTGGTTTACATTTACATTTGGTACTACATTTTAGTAAACAAATTACGAACTAAATCACATCCTTTAGAATTAATGGAACCTAGTGAAATAGTTTTTTGTTTGCTCAGGCTACTGTGCAAACAGGGATTATCAGAATTGGTGCTGGGCCTATGAGAGTGATCCCATCTGCTTCTTTTGACCTTTGGCTTTTGCTCAGTGCGAATGTGGTTCCTTTAGTATAATGTTGACTTCAATCTGGCCAGTCATTTCAAATTGTCTCTAAGCTTGAAGTAAGATGCTGTGCTCATCAACAGAGTACTTCAAATGCAGACTGTTATGTAGATTGTTTTAATAACGTTAGTTTGGATGATAAATCTATTGCATTTTTGTATTCATATTATGATCACAGTGCACTGTTTTCCATATGAAAGCCTTAACCCAGATTAAACATTCATGTTTTTCCAGAGCAGCACAGTGTTACCCATAGCTCACCCCAAAATGAAAATCACTCCCCCAGTGTAACCAGATGGGTCCCAGGCAGGCAGTGATGTGGGCGCTGCATTGTGAATGGGGCTTTCAAAGTCTGCTGGAGGTCCTCCTCCTATTATTAATTAATGTGAGTAGTGAGACAGCGCTGTGGGTCAGTGGTTGCAAACTGTAGTGGTTGTTTACTTTCTGAAAGCAAGGCGGCAGTGTAGGACTAAGGCCCTGTCATTAGAGGCCTAGCAGGCCTTTAGGACCCCCACCCTAGTGTAGTGTATACCCCACAGTATGTACACACATACTCCTTATTACGTCTTTGAACAAAAAGCTGAACACATTTTTGGCCCGGATTCAAACGAATTAAATCAGTTTGAAACAGTAAATCCTACAGTCATCAGATGCATGTAGATGTTCAATTGTGTACTATTCAGTAGTAACATTCAGTAGCCTTATTTAATAGAACATTCTAAACTAAAGCAGAGAGACTTCAGAGGGAACATAACCCTCAGACATAAATTCAGCTGTCAGGTCTATCAGAGATGTGTTAGGTACGTGGAGGGCATGGGTATATGAGGCAGGGCGTAAGGACGTTGTGCTAAGCCTTTGCTTCTGCTTCTGCTGCTGTGTATGTGTGTGTTTGTTGTGTGTGTGTGTGTATGTGTGTGTGTGTTTGTGTGTGTGTACGTGTGTGTGTGTCATTGCCAGCTGACGCTGTGGTCAGAGCCTCGGATGAGTCTAGTCAGCAGATGAAGCCCATGCCTGATTGGACACTGGGGTAATGACTTAACGAGATGAAGCATGTACAAAAAATCTGTCACATTTTACCTTGTATTTGCCATACTGACTGTACTGGGACTAACTTTTAATAAAATTACAATTTTCTTTTATACGTTGGTATTGTTGTGGGTCGTTAAGAAGGTTCACTTCGGAATTATAATCTTTTGTCATGAGTAGACAGACTGCAGGGCAAATTCTTTCCTCCCTATGTCAGCTCTTGTTTAGCAAAACCACACACAGTGACGTAATCACAGCCGTCATGTGAATGGTTCCATAGAAATTGAGGCCATCTAGTGGCCATTGTAATAATGTATCAACTTGTAAAGATGTTACAATGTTATAAGGCAGCAATGATAGCCTTACAAACAATGAAACGTAGTTACATTTGCCTCATACTGCATGTTTATCCTGTTTGATTTCCATCAGTGTAAAAATACCACCTCTCTAATCTACTCACTATGGACGTCACAAGAGATCATAGGTCAAATTGAACTCAATTAAATGTGAGGTGATTCCGGTAGTACCAGTAATCTGGATTGCTCTCTTCCATTGTTAACTGGTGAACTCAGAAAGTGGGGCCACACCACATGCCCACCAGCCTTGTAAACAAACAAGCAAACAAACAAACAAAGCTACAGTAAAGTATGATGTCATTATGAGCTGTGTGATTGCCAAATGCACAACATCTACCCATTAGTTCCTCTAACATCATGCTTGTTTCCCATTTTAGACACTTAAAGGAGGGGCATGTATCTCTACTAGATGTCACAAAAATCACATAATGAGACATCTTTGTCAAAATTGGCCATGGGCAAGTGTCCTAATCTGGCCCAGTTAAAGCACAATGCAGTCAAAAACGTGATTTTCCTGAGTTTTATATATATATTTCCACACTATGTGGTTGGAATAATATTGTGAAAGTGTGAAAATTATCATAATACCCTTTTAGCGTAAGAGCTGTTTGAAAAAAGACTGGTGACATCACCATGCCCTACATTTGTTAATAGACCAATAAAGAAGAGCATTCCAAAACTCTCTGCCAATAACAGCTAGTTCTCACTTTTCCCCTACCCACTCAGAACAATCCCAGAAAGTCCTAGCAAAATTCTTGCTTGAGAAATGTCTCTTTGCTAAAAATCTATTTTTGTTTCTTTTTAACTATTTTAATTTAAAACAATCACAGTAAGGTACTTAATTGTTACCCAGAAATTATTTGATATTCAGATAAAAACGGCTGCATTGGACCTTTAAAGTAGAGCACCCTATCCAATGGTTGAAGGCAGATCTAACAAACACCAGAATGATTGGTGGACAGGTTAACATTGTGTTTCCCAGGTTGCACCACCCACATGAGGTGACCACAGGATTAGTGGAATAATTGAGCCCTGATTAGTTGTCTGGTACATACAAGATGCCACAAGAAAAACACACTCAAACAAACGTATGGACACTGACATCCTATTGTAAGTATTTTATTTTATTTATATTCTATCTAGCATTTCATGTGGCTTCTATTGTCATAGACTTTCCCCTGAGAACAGTGTTGAAAATGTTCTACTTGTGGGATTAAACAAGTAATATGAATGGAATTTCTTATTACATTTACATTTACGTCATTTAGCAGACGCTCTTATCAAGAGCGAAAACACGACTTTTTCAGTGTACAATGCTGTGTGATTGGATATTTTGTCATGGACTAATACAGTTTTGCATAATTTCTATGATGGGCAATGCATTTAGGCTGTTGCACATTGTTTACATTAAACGGTTGTACACATGGTTATCACGGTTAACTGATAAACCACACTCTGTTGTCTTCAGATTCAACCATATCAATATTTATCATTGCAGTCAGTGACGTGTCTTATTGCAGTCAGTGTTTTATTTTTACTTTAATCTGACAAAGTGCTTAATTTGCACTTTTATGGTCTAAATGTCTGAACTTAAATAGCCTTTTTTGCTACATTGGAATTTGTATAGAGACAAAAAATATCTATTTTATTTTATAAGTAATTCACCTGACACCTGAAACCGTAACAATAAGAAATATGAATATTGAAAATATATACTGTAGGTCAGGGATCATCAACTAGATTCAGCCGCTGACCGATTTTTTTCTTGAGCGGATGGTGGAGGGGCTGGAACATATATTCACTCTGGCAATCTACTCCGATTTCAGAGCACTCTGTCTGACTGTGCCAGAACGCAGAATAACTGATGAATTAACGAATGTGCAACACCTGTTGAATATGACCGGTGTCAGTAAACGTCGGCAAAAAAAAAAACTATTTCATTTGTTGCCAGCAGCACAGTTGCAGTCACCACAACGCTCTAGATATCATGAAAGCAGCCTAACCAGATCTGCTAGGGCGAGTAAAATGGTCAGAATGTGGTGTTCTCTCATTTGTGTCTGTAAGTAGTTTGCAAGCTAGCCAACTTTAGCCAGTTAGCTTGGGTGCTTGACTGCCGTTGTGACAGAACGCTTGGATCAACCCTACTGTGGCTCTGAACGCTCCGAGAGTGAAACGCTCTGAATTTACGAACGGACAATCTGACAGCGCATTCAATCTACGAACGCCCTGAGTGCCCTCTGAGTGCACTCCAGAGTGAATTTATGAACACACCCATAATTACAAATCATTAGCAGACTTCAGATTGACCACAGATATAATATTTGACAAAAAAATAGTAAATTCAAACCTTGTATACAATCACATCTCTCTATTATGCATGGGAATACTTGGGAACAGATTTCCAAAAATAAAATCAATTGGAGCTGATTTCCTTGTGTTTTTAGTCTATTATGTCCAACAACGAACATTCAAAATAAATAAAATAATTACAAAAATAAATAAAAATACATATATATATATATATATATATATATATATATATATATATATATATATATATACAGTACCAATCAAAAGTTTGGACACACCTACTCATTCAAAGGTTTTTCTTTATTTTTAATAAATTCCATAGTTTTGATGTCTTCACTATTATTCTACAATGTAAAAAAATGTAAAAATAAAGAAAAACCCTTGAATGAGTAGGTGTGTCCAAACTTTTGACTGGTAGTGTATATATATATATTATTTTCAAATTCGGCCTGCGTGCCGCCAGTTGGGGAACCCTGCTGTAGGTTGAAGTCTTGTTGCTAGCTCATGCTCTACTGACTAGTCTGGGTTTATGCAGCTTATGGAGATTGAGCAGATGCAGAGGGCAGAGAGCTGAGACCTGCTGGATTTATTTAGCACACCTCAGACAGACAGACACTCACACACCTGCTGTTTGTGTAGAACCAGACTGTGGCAGACTACACAGGTCCAAAGATGTGTCAGACAGCTGGTAGGCTACCGTGTCTGAATGTGATCAGACAATCAGACTGTGCCAGCCAGGTCAGCCACATAGTTCCATAACATGTAGATGAGAATATGCAGTTATGCTGTGCATTTTAAAACAATAAAACAAACCCCATTGTGGAAACCGATGGACTAGTTTATGGATAGTTTATGGGGATAGCAAAAGGGATATACAGTAAGCAGGTAATGCACAGACCCAATGAATAGTGTATCCCGAAAGGGATAGGAATGCACTATGGGTACAAACAATGTTACTTAGTTGAACCAGGTACTATAACCCACACTCTTAGAAAAAAAGGGTTCCAAAAGGGTTCTTCGGCTGTCCCCACAGAATAACCCTTTTCCCCCCCAGGGAGAACCCTTTTTGGTTCCATGAAGAACCCCTTTGGGTTCCATGTAGAACCCTCTGTGGAAAGGGTACTACATGGAACCCAAAAGTGTTCTACCTGGAACTAAAATGCTTCTACCTGGAACCAAAAAGGGTTCTTCAAAGGGTTATCCTATGGGAACAGCCGAATAACCATTTTACGTTCTAGACAGCATATTTTTTTCTAAGAGTGCAGTTTATGTAATCACACAAATAATACTAACCTTTGTCAAACAGATTTCAAACAGTAAAGAAATGATCAACTTTTACATTAAGATCTACATGGCTCTGGAGTCTTCTGGACTTTATTGGCCCTGACCCTGATCACCTGACAGTAGCCTCTGTTACCTCAGCTGACTTATATAAGTCTATGGTTTGCACGTCGGCCCTGTGTCATAATGAGCTCTTCTTTCAGGTGGGAACTGAGGAGAAGATGGTGGCCGCAGTGCTCACCTTGCTCTGTTTCACCACAACTGAACATGTTCAACTTGATAACCAACTGCTGCAGCTGGATCTCCAAGCTCCAGCAACCCATCAGGTAAGAACGACTTTCTCTCAAATGGATTAACTCAGTCCCCCAGTCACTTGCGATTACAAATACTGTGACTTAAATTGCTCCATATGCTAATTCCAGCCCCATATCTTGTATTTTCACACAGGAAAGTCAATGTACTGGTGGTCGGTCTTGACAAAGCAGGAAAAACATCCACTGTCAGGGGGATGTTAAGAGGTAATGTAACAGTGACGTCAATACAAAGCAATTAACAGTAACCATGCAGCAGACGTAACACAGAAATCTGCGTATGGCTGACTGAAGTCATCTTATAACTATCCTCGCCGTCTGCAGTGCCCCCAGTGGACGTGGGTCCAACACATGGGTGTGTCCGCACAGAGCTGAGAGTGGAAAACTTCCTGGTCACCCTGCTGGACATCGGTGGGGCCTCGGAGGTGCGGGGGTCCTGGAGGGATCTCTATGGGGAGGTCCATGGGTTCATCTTTGTGGTGGACTCCAGTGACCGGCAGAGGATTAAAGAGGTCAAGGAGCTTCTGACGGACCTGCTGAAGCAGCCTAGAGTGGCGGGAAAACCACTACTGGTGTAAGGACTACTCCTTATATCAAGTTTGAATTAATGTGAATATAATACTTGATCAATAAAAAAAGTAAAAAAGTAAAGTTCTATTTGTTCTATTTATAGTTTATAACTATTTTATACAAGGTTCTATGAGGTGTACAGGACAAAGTGGCAGATGATCTATACTACCTATACCCATTTAAAACCTTAGTGTTGCCATTTACAGTGGGCAAGGAAGGACAGTAGCAAAATTGATTAGTGCTTTCAGTGTAGTGTTTTCCTTTTTTGAATCCACTGAAGAAACTTTGTGCTTTGTTGTTGTGTTTTAGGCTGGCCAACAAGCAGGACAAGATGAACGCCCTGCTGGGAAGTGAGATAATTGAGCTCCTGTCTCTGGAGAGACTGGTGAACCAGAGCCGCTCTCTGTGCCACATTGTGAGTCTAGTTCTCATACACATCACTCTCCACACAACTAGACAGCCAGACAGCCAGACAGACAGACAAACAAACAAACAAACAGACAGACAGAAAGACAGATTATGTTTATTATGTACAAGAGACAGATAGATACATAGACAGACAGAAATCCATGTAGGCTACATAGATTTGATTATGTTGTGCTTTTTCACTCTAGGAGCCTTGCTCAGCCTTAATGGACCTGCGTAGGTGGACAGACAGGAAGACGCTGAGGGGTCTTCGCTGGCTTCTGCGTGCTGTCAATCTGGATTACCCAGAACTCTGTTCTCGCATAATCAGGGACATCAGGGACAGGAGACCTCTAGCACCAGATGGGAGGGACAGGAGTGGGAATATAGAGAGGAGCCGCAGCAAGCCCAAAGAGGAAAGGTAAGAGAGACCATAACTATCCCAATGGGCACAAATTGGTTGAATCAACATTGTTTCAACGTCATTTGTCAATGCATTGTGACGTGGAATCTACGTGGAAAATACATTGGATTTTTTAAAAGTCATCAACGGAAACTGTTGTTTTGAGGGTGAAGTTTCAGATAGACACACCTTGTATATAATATGTTGAATTTGTACCTTTGAAACAATGACAGATCTCGTGAGAATGATTATTGAGAGATCTCTTAATAACTAAATATATTCACTGTTGCTATTGAAGTCATTCCAAAGGGTAGGTTTAACAGAGCAAATGAAACATGTCAACACTTTATCACTCATATATCTTCAATGATACTATTTAGGCCTATATAGCATTTGCAATGTCATCAACAGCTATTGTTGAATTTATTATTAAACAATAGCGCAAAGATTTTATTCATGATCTTTTGTTTTACAATACAAAACATACACATACAAACGATAACATACAGACTCACACAAACATCCACAACATCACCCCTGCCCAGACCCACCTGCTCACACCCCCATCTCCAGTGCCCGTATCACTCTCCGCCACATGGCCTCAGACTGCACCATTTTCTTTCTCTCTGTCGCCCACACACTTTCAACATTTAGATAATAAAGCATTTGACCTTTCCATTTTGTTAACGATGGAGGATTGGTAGAGTTCCAGACAAGTTAACAAATGATATGTTGAATTCACATCTCCAAATAAACCAAAAATAAAAGTTAAAGAATAGGATTAAGTCAGTGGCTCAGATGAAACTATCCAGGCATATTCTTTAAATGTTGATATTTGGTTGTGTTGTCAACCAAACATAATTCTATAATATTTTTGTAATACAGTAAATAGCCTAAAGTATTGGCTATCTTAGTGTCACGGTTCAGACAGACGACCAGAGGACCACAATTGCGTCACACCAGAAAGTTTATTAAAACTTAAGGGAAAAGGGAAGTAGGGAGTGAATGAAGGCTCCAGGGGTAACAGGGATCCCGTCCAATGTGCTGGGTCTGTGCCCCCCCCAGTGGCAGCGATGCGTCCTATGAAGCCGGTGGTGGGTGGTCCAGAAGTCCTGGGGGGGGGAGACACAGACACAACAGGGCGGAATGAAACAAGGCAGCAGTACAGTTCAAGGGAAATCCAAAATACGTAGTAGCAAGGCAGAAGGCTGGTCAGAGTTACCGGGATTGAAGAGTAGTCAGGAGTCGTTAAGGCAGAAGCAGGTCTGGATCTCCTGGGGCAGAAGAGTATCCAAAAATACAGGCAGGTCCGGGGTCACAAAACCAGGGTGAGCCAGAAGCGCGAGCAAACAGGTTCCGGGTGTGAGCTTTGCAGACGATCTGACACCGGAGAGCTGAAAGACAGGGCCTTAAATACTGGGAGAGGTAGTGGGTAATGCAGCGCAGCTGGCAGAGTAATTAGAGCAGAGCAGAGCAGGGACAGGTGGAGCTAGTTAGGCTGAGTAGAGAGAGTGGTGAGCAGAGTGGAAGAAAATTAAGGTGGTAACCCGGTGGAGTGAGAGGCTCATGACACTTAGAAACTAATGTAACAGTATTTATTCAACCTTAAAATGAGTAACACATCCATGGCCACATTTTGAGGTTACTGTAACTATAAATGTCTTCTTATGTAATCATAGAAAGCGTGCATGTTCAAGATAGCATGCAAAGGTAGCAGGTCTGTGGAGATCTTCACAATTGCTGTAAAAATCTGCGCAGAATCTTGAACAGCATTGATCACTTGCACTATGTACTTTTAATGTAATCTCAACTGCAATCCAGGTCATTTGGTTCTGCTATTAGATCAAGCACAGTGATAACCCATTAAGTTGTTGTATAAATACAAAATGTCTGACATTGTATTCCCATTTGAACTTTGTTGTGCTTTCAAATGGTTGAAAGCACAGTGATAATACATTTAGATGACAACTAAACCAAAAATGAGAATGTGCTTTTAGATGGTTGAAGGCATACATTGGGAATTCAACAAACTTCTGGATGTCTATTTTAGTCGGTGAATGAAGGTTGAACTCTCATTGATCAACTTCTCAACCAATTATTACCCACATTTCCACGTTGAAATGACATGGTGTGCCCAGTGGGATGTGCCTTCAGTTAGACTCCCAGAATATAATCTGTCTTGGCCAATGTGTTGATATTGCATTCACAGAATATGTATCCATGAACTATTTCAAAGACATGGCCTAACTATGTTAGCTAAAGCATCATGGCATGGACCGTTTCTCATGTGAAATGTCTCTGTGTAGAATCCGTGCCAGCAAAAATGACCTTCGTAAAGTACAACGCCCTCAAGAAAAGGACCAAAGACCCAAAACTCCCTCACTACAACCCATTCGAAACATCTTGAAAAAGGTAAAGAAATTGACATTTACAAATCCACTGATAATCGTTAGTTGTAGATCCATTTGCTCTTGATAAGATTCCAATTGATTATTTGTAGTAAAGCAGTCTACTAGTTTTAGTACATCTGGAGATGTACATTCATTTTCATTGCTGGAATATGTGAACTGAAAAGCCTTATGTATTGTAGGAGAGCACTCTGAAAAAGAGGCTAAATAAAAAGAAGAAAAAACAGGTGAAGATTAAGGACACAGAAGAGAAAAGTGAAGGAAGAGAGAATGCGGAGGAGGAGGAGGGGGAGGAAGGTAGCACAGAGGCGGACCCGGAACACAGTGTGCAGAAAGAGAAGTCCAACAGTCCCCTAATACCTCCGAAACGAAGGAAGCTGAAACGTAAAGCCAAAGTGAAGGAAGAGACCCAAGATCTCCCAGAATCAGTTGACAATGAAGACAAAGACAAATCAAATAAAGGTAGCTATGCTCCTCAAACAATACAACACTCTGTCTCCAATGTCTTGGCGTATGCTTTATGATTTATTAACAGGTTACAACATGTTATTAGTACTTTTGAATATTGAAATGTGTATCTGAGTTGATAACATTCACATTTCCTCATCTGTTGATAAAGGGGACAAGAAGAAGAAGAAAAAAGTGGTGAAAGTGAAAAAGAACAGGATAAACTCTGAGGAGGTGCCAGGAGCATACTCCCAGACAGTTGACCTCTCCGCGACCTTTGGTGAGCCCCCAGTCTCTCCTTCATAACTCGCACTGAAATGCAACGGCAAAATGAGACGGTCTGAGGCTCAAAGCCCATTTTAAACAAGATATGTGATTTCCCTGTTTCTTGATAGATCTTTACCGAAAAGCCATTTTGGCTCTGAAAGAGCGGCAGGATCAGGGCCAGTGAGAGGAGAGGGCTGAGAGGGGGAGAGAGAGAGAGAGAGTCCTGGGTCCAGTGTGTGACAACGCAGTCTGCTATCCTGGCAAGGGCAGCACTCCAGTGATTTATGAACACGTTGAGACACCTTAGTGACTCACCCTCAGCCTCTTCCCTGCCACCCACCCACCCAGACAGCTACCGGACTGACAGACTGATTGACAGAGGGAGACCTGCCCTGCCTGCAACCCCTCCACAACCTCCTTTTCCATTCTATTACCACACATTTCAAATTTACGGATTACAACTGGAGTTTTCAACGGCATTTGAAGGACAATTTCGAAAAACTTGATGGACGTTTTTCTTAGCTGCCACTGTGTAGGAACTGCAAAGCCAATGCACCCCCAGAGAAATGTGTTTTTATTTTATCTTACCAAAATATGTTATATGAAAGATTGACAATATTTATTTATTAGTGGTTATTTAATTATCTGCAGTAAAAGTAAACAATTGTTTATAAACATGATCAATGCACTTACTCTGCCAAAATATTTGAATCCCAACTCCTAAATATGAATAGAATTTATCTGTTTATATTGTAATTTCGATGGAAAGGGAGACATGCTTTTGTAATGTTTGTTTGCTTTTTACATGACTCACAGAACCAATTTTTCAACAACATAAAATGGTCAGTGAAAGGAAAATAGAATTTTAAGAGAACACCACCACCAGGTCAATTTGAAGAAAGAACAAATACAAAACTGAACTGTACAATAAACAATCACGTGCTTCCTTTACAATTTACCATATGCCTTGAAGTGTTCTAACTGTGCTTCACCTTGAAGATGATAATGCTATGTTGCTTCACCCAGATTGCCCCCTGCAGTTCAAACAATATGTCAAGCGCCAAACTAATGGTCAGCCATATGTAACCATGTTTCCTATTTAATTCGGCTATTAGCTATTATTTATTTATGCTGGAAAAGAAACTCTGATAAAAAAAAAATTATTGTTGGACTATGTTCAAATAATATCCATTCGTAAAATATTCGCCTATATTTTTGTAATGATATTACATATAAGATGATAATAGTGTTTGGTATGGGCCCCATAAATGACTGTAAGTCGCTTTGGATAAAAGCGTCTGCTAAATGGCATATTATTATTATTATTATATAATTGGGCATTTGCACCCTGGACCCTGTATACAAATTTCCTTTCGCCATTTTTTGTCGCGCTTCTAGAAGCCCACCCCCCTCAGCATCTTTACAGGAGAGAATACAGCCAGTTGTTTCAGTGAATAGGCCTACATTAAATAGCCGCCGCGCCGAGACACAGTTTGGTGGCGGTACTGGGACACACAACACCGAAGATGGCTTCACCGAGGACGATAACAATTGTGGCCCTCTCGTTCGCTCTTGGCATTTTTTTCGTCTTCATGGGCACCATAAAGCTCACACCAAGATTGAGCAAAGATGCTTACAGTGAGATGGTAAGTAAACCTTTAGCGACAAACCGCATCTGCAGCTGGAAGCGAAAGCCATTGTTCTGGCTATGGACGCACTCAGGCTCTAATGTGCTGTGCGCGGCTGACCCCCATTCGGATCATTAAATAAAATAGCCAATAATATCTAACTGATACATACGATTTGATTGTAGGTTTTGTTTCAATCGTGGGAATGTATTTAAGCAAGCAAGAACATGATGGTACCTGCTGCATTTTTATATAGCCTATAATAGGCTAAATTATTTATTGAAGTCTGACGATAGAAAAACATGACTTTTGTGACAGAAAATAAAATATTACCTCTAGGCATTTCAGATAAGCCCACATAATAGAAATCGAATGCATTGGCTACAGGCCAAAGTAAATAGGCCTGTTTGTTTGAAATAAGAGAAAATTGATATAGGCTAACAGTAGCCCACACATTTGTTCAGTAGTGTTTTATGGCAAATTATTTGTTATTATTAGCCTAATATGCCTTAAAACGGTATTTGAAGGTACATTTTAGCCTAGGCAATGGCAGCGCATGCGAACAAATTCTGGTGTGCACTAGCGGACTAGTCGATTAAACTCTTTATGATGGAGTTGAGCAGCGACTAGTGTGGGCGGTCTGGAGCTCCGACATCAATACATTTTTCTGTGAAATTGCAAGCTATTCTTTGAGTGCTGAAATCAGTAGATTTTTGTTAAAAACTGCCTTTTATGTGATGTCGGAGCTCCAGTCCGCCCACCCTAGCCCCCACTCATCTCCATTGCAAATCGTGGAGTTGAGTTTAATCAGCTAGGGGTGGACCTGCGAGTGTGGGGCTGATGTTGAGCCTCTCCTTACCAGTGACGTTAATGCTCATCTGTGCTCTGCTCGTCATTCATGTATGTTCTAATGTAATTTTTATTCCTTATCAGCGGAGCCTTGTCCTGCAGCGAAACAGTTAATTCAGCCTCATTTACTGCCTTTAAAAAAAACATGGTTGACTTGCTTAAACAAATGTGGTTTCTACTGACAATTGAGATGTACAAACTATGGCATAAGTGGACCACGAGCGGATAAGAGGCAATCCGTAATTTCGATTAAGACATTAATGAGTGAGCTAGGACGGACGTAGTCAATATAACTATTTGTTCAGCACTTTTGAAATGTACAGCGACAGAATTCAGAACATGGGCCGTTCTTACAGTATTCTCCCTGGACACCAAGTCAGAACCGTAGGACAAATAAATAAAGGGGGCATATAAGCAGACAATGAAAGCTCTTACAATATTCAATGATTACATTTCTCTAAAACAGGCTATAGGCTACATGTGCACCACCAAGACAGAACAGTAGGCTAAATTATGAGGGGCAAAGGAACCAAATGATTAGGGTGAGGCACATGGGCTACTAACAGCTTACTACACAACATACATTTAGTATTACTTTCTTAGCTACAGTATACATATCTCCCTGGCATATTGCATCATTTATGCAGCAGCATACAATAAATGTTTGTATGCTGCACTCACTTGAACCTTGAACAGGAAGGTGGAGCAGCGGTCCTTCGTGGGCAAATTTTGTCATCAAACTTTGTCATCAAAGTCTGCCATTCTCTGGATTTATGGTGCTTTCAAGACAACTGGAAACTCTGAAAAAACAAGGTTGAATCATGACGTCAGTGATCTTCAGGTCGGCGCTCTAGAAAGAGGCCTGAGTTCCCGACTTGGAATTCCGAGTTGGATGACCGTTCAAAATGTATTTTCCCAGTCGGAGCTCACTGAAGTCTGAGATTTCCCAGTTCCGAGTTTCCAGTTGTTTTGAACACGGCAGAAGTCATGCTGGATTGACAACATGGCCAATTTATCCAACCTTTTATGGCCCATGGTGTTGAATATTTATCCTTTTAAACTTGGAAAAGAGACCCTTAAACCCAGACTTGGACCACACACCCACTCCACTGAATAGCAGGCTAGTGATTGCTTTGCAACGCTTGCAGTTAGCCACTGATTCCTTCCAAACCACTCATTGTTGAATTTGCGATTTCAAACTTATTGTGTAATGTTAATGTCCAATGGCCGATGAGTTTAATCTATAATTTATTTTCATAATTTCTCTTCATATGACAAGGATTGAAAAGGATTTGCCAGTAGATTGCCGACTTGATTCATGATGATGACTGCTAGCTTGCTAGCTAAGATTTTTAAAGTATGATGTTGACATGATCAGTCCAATCAAAGCTATGGTAGATATAACGTGATTTGATGTCATTTTATCTGTGGCCAATGACCTTGAGCCTTCTTGGATGGGCACTTCTAATGTAACTCTATGGCAGCACCCAAGGGGCTTGAATTTTCTAGCTCTACCCATAGACTTTGCGGGGACTAGTGTCCACATGAGTGACAGAACACTGAGCCAATCACGGCGCAACTAGAGAACATTACCAACCCCTACGCTCTGTAGTTTCCGCTGGCTGCCCCACCACCACAGAAAGCACTGAGCTAGGCTGAAACACCTACATTTTGGAGCTGCCTTACTCAAGAAATAAAAAAAGAGACCATGTTTGTATGCGGCTTTATTAATTCAAAGATGCCAAAATAACATGCAAAACATATATTTGTTAGTTAAACAGCTCTGCCTCACCTACCCTGAATGACGGGTCGCCACTGGTCAGTGTCATGATTGTAGATAAACTGGTAGGCCTAGACATGGCGCTATTGGCTCCAAATGTATCGTCTCACTCCAACTTTTGATGTAGAATTGAAACTTCCTTAAAGGTTCTACAAATCTGAGAAATTATATACTGTAGCCTGTAGTATACCACTAATAATGAATAAGTTCTCTCTTTGATATCAATGCAAATTAATGCTGAAATGTTCTCTCTCATGTTTTTTTAGAAAAGGGCATACAAAAGCTACGCAAAGGCCTTGCCAGGTCTAAAGAAGATGGGCATCAGTTCGGTGCTGCTCCGTAAGATCATTGGCTCACTGGAGGTGGGCTGTGGTGTGGTTCTGACGTTGGTGCCAGGGAGACCCAAGGATGTGGCTAACTTCCTGCTCTTGCTGGTCATGCTGGCGGTCCTCTTCTTCCACCAGCTAGTAGGAGACCCCCTGAAACGATACGCTCATGCTCTGGTTTTTGGCATTCTGCTCACCTGCCGACTGCTCATTGCCCGGCAGAGTGAGGACCGGCCCGAGAGGGAGGAGAGCAGGGAAGAACACATAAATGTCCAGGAAAAGAACAAAGTCAAAAAGTCCTAATCCAGCCTGATCGTCTGGTCTGGGCAGAGCGACAGCAACTCTGGTCTGGGCAGAGCGACAGCAAAATGGAACCTTGTGCGTTTCTTTGGATTGTAGCAATTCTGATTAAAAAGAAACACAGTCGCCACAATGAGTGATATACCCACCCAGTCACCCACCTATCCCTTCCCCCACTCTTTTGGTTGACTGGTTATTGGTTTCATCCGCTCCCCTGCACTCATCCTAAAACTGAAATCCGCTTGTCCTGTATCCCAACCTTGACAGTGGACAATCATACTTGTGGCAACAGTAATGAGCTCAGCTCTTTTGAAAAATATACTGTATATGACCTTTGACCTCTGTCCTTTTCCTTGTTTCCCCCCCATTCTTATGTTGCATCTATCAAACCATAAGATGCCAAAAGTTCAATGTTTTTTATGTTTGTTTTTGACACAAATACTAATTTGATTGACTTTGTTGGCTTTGAGAATGCTGTTGTTTTCCGCTATTGAAGATTGGTACTTTTCAATTTTTTACATTTTAGGTGGGAAGCTAATGATATCCCTTGAATTCAATTGTTATTTTACAACAATTAAGCATGGTTCATATTAAATGGTTTAAAACAAACTAATATCCTATCAACACTGTTCAAATATATATTGTTGTTGAACATTGACTCACATTTATATAAATATAAGTATCACATATTTCCATTGTTATTAGTAAAATAAGAATATTTTTTGTGAATTCAGATTAGTTTCGTTCAAGCTTTTTCCTGTTGACTCGATTTTCTTGTAACTATTCCTATGCATGAAAATGTACCCCTTTTCCCCAAAGAAAAACGGAACGGTCAAATGACAAGTCTTTCGCTCATCTCAAATTGATTAATCACTTTGTTGGACCCAACACTGTTGTTCAAGGACTCATATGGAGGAGAGACCTTTAGGAAGCCATTTTGCTAGCAATTATGTACATACAGTGCCTTGCAAAAGTATTCATCCCCCTTGGCGTTTTTCCTATTTTGTTGCATTACAACCTGTAATTTAAATGGATTTTTATTTGGATTTCATGTAATGGACATACACAAAATAGTCCAAATTGGTGAAGTGAAATGAAAAAAATAACTTGTTTAAAAAAATTATACAAAATAAAAGTAAAAAGAAGTACAGATTAGGGTTGGGTTATAAAAACATATCTGAAACTTTGAACATCCCACGGAGCACCATTAAATCCATTATTAAAAAATGGAAAGAAAATATGCACAACAACAAACCTGCCAAGAGAGGGCCGCCCACCAAAACTCACGGACCAGGCAAGGAGGGCATTAATCAGAGAGGCAACAAAGAGACCAAAGATAACCTTGAAGGAGCTGCAAAGCTCCACAGCGGAGTTTGGAGTATCTGTCCATAGGACCCCTTTAAGCCATACAATCCACAGAGCTGGGCTTTACGGAAGAGTGGCCAGAAAAAAGCCATTGCTTAATGAAAAAAATAAGCAAACACGTTTGGTGTTCGCCAAAAGGCATGTGGGAGACTCCCCAAACATATGGAAGAAGGTACTCTGGTCAGATGAGACTAAAATTGAGCTTTTTGGCCATCAAGGAAAACGCTATATTTGGCGCAAACCCAACACCTCTCATCACCCCGAGAACACCATCCCCACAGTGAAGCATGGTGGTGGCATCATGCTGTGGGGATGTTTTTCATCGGCAGGGACTGGGAAACTGGTCAGAATTGAAGGAATGATGGATGGCGCTAAATACAGGGAAATTCTTGAGGGAAACCTGTTTCAGTCTTCCAGAGATTTGAGACTGGGACGGAGGTTCACCTTCCAGCAGGACAATGACCCTAAGCATACTGCTAAAGCAACACTTGAGTGGTTTAAGGGGAAACATTTAAATGTCTTGGAATGGCCTAGTCAAAGCCCAGACCTCAATCCAATTGAGAATCTGTGGTATGACTTAAAGATTGCTGTACACCAGTGGAACCCATCCAACTTGAAGGAGCTGGAGCAGTTTTGCCTTGAAGAATGGGCAAAAATCCCAGTGGCTAGATGTGCCAAGCTAATAGAGACATACCCCAAGAGACTTGCAGCTGTAATTGCTGCAAAAGGTGTCTCTACAAAGTATTGACTTTGGGGCGTGAATAGTTATGCATGCTCAAGTGTTCTGTTTTTTTGTCTTATTTCTTGTTTGTTTTACAATAAAACATATTTTGCATCTTCAAAGTGGTAGGCATGTTGTGAAAATCAATTTTAATTATAGGTTGTAAGGCAACAAAATAGGAAAAATGCCAAGGGGGGTGAATACTTTCACAAACCACTGTACATAATATGTCTATGGTTGCTAGCCTAGTGCTGTCTATATGTCTCTGGAACACAATCAATAGTCCAGCTGCTTTGTCAAATGCTTTGTCAAATGACATATCCAATAAAGGACTTGATATTTGTCTCTTAATAAAGTTATGTCTCTCTTTACATCCAATGACAACAAAGGCTTATGTTTATCTGTGAATCTATTTTGCTCTGGGATTTTTAACAGTATTCTGTTGAATTACTATGTTAGATAAGTATTTGTATGAGTATTACCATTACCATTACCACTGGATTCTTCTTGTAATATAAATCCATTTGATTAATATATAAGTGATGCTATCTTCAGTAATGATGAGTAGATAATGGGAACGTTTCAGTCAGATGGGCAGTTGTTCAGTTGATCGTTAACATTCACAATGCTTCTGTAAAACAAAATGAGCTAAATAAAGAAATGTACAAGCGAGATCTCCAAGCTATGTGTTCATTGTGTATCTTTTTATTCAATTCAAATCAGCAGTTATTTACAAAACATTCCAATCATAAAGTGTGTAAAAAGAAGAATGAACGCTTGGATTTGCATTCAGTTTATTGCAAATTTAGAGTAGCCTACCTGAACTTGGATCCTTCAGGTGAATGAGCCTACTACACACAATG
This sequence comes from Coregonus lavaretus, assembly GCF_964263955.1. Lineage (NCBI taxonomy): Eukaryota > Metazoa > Chordata > Actinopteri > Salmoniformes > Salmonidae > Coregonus > Coregonus lavaretus. The sequence continues at coordinate 12,785,426 of NC_140019.1, forward strand.
ATGTTATAAATCATTACCTACACATCATCAATTTATGCATGTAGGAAGGAAGGCAAACTGGCGATGGCTCGAGTTTGAAGTGGAGGGAGTATAGGGCTCCTTCTCTGGAGGAGGCAAAAAATAGATTCTGGCTTGGAAAAGTTTAATATTTTCAGAAGGAGACGGGTTATTGGTTAAGGGAGGAGGATTGAAGCGAAAGAGAGAGGAAGTTGAAAAGACTGAGGGAGGCAGAGGATGGGTTTGAATCTGTTGAAGCTAGCAATAACAAAGGAGAGGGTATGTCGAGGAAGATTGGTGTCAAGTTCAAACAGAGTGAGCCGGTCGCCAGTTCGAGTTCTGGAGGTGAAATGGAAGGGGTAGAACGTGTTGTGAGGAACTCAGAGCCCGAGCCTTGCATTGATGGACATGGTTATGATAAAGATACGTTTGGTCCAGTAGGAGTGACATTTTTGGAGAAAGTGGATCCTTGCCTTTTGGCGGATCCATTTGTGGTTTCAGGGTGGGTGGGAAAGGAGTTGGGTGCAGTTGAATCAGTGACGGTAACCTGTAGTGGACTTGTGATACTTGTTTGTGTTTCTTCTGACCAGAGGGAGCGGGTGCTCCGTGTCACGCAACTTGGGTCAAGATCTGTTTCTTGCTTTGCTCTTAGGACAGGGCACCATTGAAAGGAGTGATTTCTGTGGCAGCGTTAAGTGTGGAGGTGGAGCAATTGAAGTTGAAGATTCCTGGTGTTTGTGACGCCCGCCATTTGGTGCGACGCAGACCAAGCAGTGAGCGTAGGGAAACAGAGGAGTCACTATCAGTCCTTCTGAGCTTTGAGTCAGAGTCTTTACCTGACAAGGTCATGTTAGGATATATCAGTTATCTTGTTAGAGCGTTTGTGGCGAATCCACTGCGCTATTTCAGGTGCAATGTTTATGTTCATGTCGCAGAAGTGTGTACGAGGGAGATTCCAAGATGTGGAAAGTGTGCAGGATCGCATGGGATAGAGGATTGTGTAGTTTTGGTGGATAAAGTTGTGTGTGTCAACTGTAGGGGTGCACATGTTTCTGAGGATCGGAACTGTCCGGTGAAAGAGATGCAGGTTGAGGTGGCTAGAGTCAGAGTAGTGCAGAAGGTGTCGTATACTGAGGCAGTGAAGAAAGTAGAGGAGGATGGGTCAAGGGTGAGGTATTCTGAGAGAATCCCTGTGAATAGTAGATCTGTGCCAGCTCAGAGGGATAGGCCAATGAGTGATATGTACTGTACTTCAGTAAGGTTGGCTTCTTAGCGTTCATAGCAATGGTTATCAACTGCACCGCAGAAATGGAAAGTAAATCACAGAAAATAGATGTTGTGGTGGCAGCTGCAGAGAAGTACTTGGGGTACGAGATTTGACTTCAGAAGAGTTACAGCGTATGTAGAGTGGTTGTGTCCTGTCCTCTCATGTGTTGGCCTGTGGTAGGATCAGATAGGGTTAAAGTAGTGGAATAAGGTGATGGGTTATAATGAGTATAGGGTTCGTTGGTAGGGTAATTCAAGTATATGTATATTTTAATGTTGTACTTTTTCACGGTTCCCCTTTCCCATTTTGTATCACGAAGTGTAATGAATCTATACCATAGTTCAGTTGGTGGCGGTAATGCAACATATTGGATGCCAACCGCCGTTAAACCTCACCGAAGAAGAAGATCCGTTTATGTAGTCCTGCTGAGAGTGCGCTGGACTACAATGCCCAGTGAACAAATGCGCAAGACGCTTTGCAGAAGTAGTTAGTGCGCCTGCGTAGAACAAACGGTCGCGCGCAAGATTTCAGTTTTGTTTGAATGACTTCGAGCCTGAGGAAAAGACAATAAGTGGATTTTTAGCTATGTAGCTAGCAATGGCAAAAGCTTCCAACCTGACGAGGACAGAGTTGGACTCATCATTAGAAAGCAATTTGTCAGTTTCTAGCCGAACTTCTAACAGAAGTTTGCGAGTGGCAGAGAAAGAAAGAAGAAAGAACCAGACTGGGGATCCATTTGTACTTGCGCTGAAGTACTTCTCAGAAGGTAGCTAGGGGAGCTAACGTTAGCTAGCCAGCGAGTATACTATTGCTTGCAGAAGGCAAGCGTAGCTAACGTTAATGTTGTAGCTGACGTTACCTTTTAACCAAAGTGAACTAGTTATCTGACCGTATGGCAGACCAGCTTCTTGCTATGTCAACTTGCCAGACCCCGCCAAGTCTTCTTGTTTTGGAAACACCCGTTTACTTATCTTTGGGACATAACATAGGAACAACCAATACATAGACTGCCGATGTTGTGTTCCAAAGTTACCTTTTACTGTAACTTATTTAGCTAACGTTAGTTAGCTAATGCATAACCAGTGTGGGTGGGGTATAGCTAGACTGAACAAGGAAAGGAAAGTATGGAGTATGCACAATTTGCTAGTCATCATTTCGTTACAAGTACAACAATTGCATATAACTAATTTATTATTCAACATATGTATTTAATGCTAACGTTAATCACACATAAACATTAAGAGGATAGCTAGCTAAGGTTACATGTAACGTACAAAATATATATAATCGTGATTGGAAATTTTACAGCTGGATGTTAGCTACTAACATTGTTTGTTATGAATTAAGTGCATTGGAATTGAATAGCTAGCTAGCTACAGTAACTAAAGTGCATCCAGTCACAGAATGTCCATGATTTCAGATGAGTTGTTTATTTTTTCCCTAGTGGAGGCAGGTACACAATGCTTCGGGAACGATGTGTTGGAGAGGAACCTGGTGCTGGTGGAGAGAGTGGGGCTCAGTCGAGGACTCCCTCCTGAAGCCATCTCTGTCATGCTGGACTATGCTATGAGCTTACGTATGGGTACGAACAACCAGCAGCCACTGCAGCTACAGACTGACCTGAAATATAGATTTACACTGATGAATTAATTTGACCATACATAACATTTCAGCGCTTTGCTCTTTCTCTTGCCCTGAACAGGAGGTGTGACGTGTGTTCGGGTCCTGAAGTTTCTAATCCCAGCAACCGTGGTGCCACAGGAGGCCGTTGTTCAAGCAGTGGCGTGGTTATGTGTCGGCAAGATAGCCATCAGCACACAGGTAAAGAGCTCCTCTGTCTCAAAGGTCTGTAAGTCACACTCACAGATTTAAAGGTTGACACTGAAGACTGACCATAACATTACAATACTAGTGTCATCAGAATTGCTCTGTGTCCTCTTTCCCTTTACGAGCTTGAAACTGGTGTTATGGGTGTTTTCCAGGTTATTTTCCTTCGGTGGGTGCTAACTGTTTTTGACATGATTGACTCCAAGGACCATCTTCGAGCCATCTATGGCTTCATCTTCAGCTTTGTGACTGAAGAGAATTTGGTATGTGCAGGAGTCGTATTCCCCCTTGCTCTGATGATATCAATGAATGTCTTGAGTTTTTACATTGGCATTAGATTGCATTGCTATTTAAATAATGATGGATTTGATTTGTGTTTCAGTCTCCTTACATCTGCCATTTGCTCTACCTTTTGACAAGGAGGGAAAGTGGTATGTGACATCTTGTTACTCAATGAACCATTACCATAAGGTACAAATTGTTCCTGCAGCACATCACTCTTAGTTTTTTCTTGTGTTTTTCTTCTGTCATAGTTCGGCCATTCAGAGTCAGAAAACTGTTGGACCTCCAAACAAAAATGGTACAACAAATGTTTTTTGTTGTTTTTTAAGATGTTGTCAACTTAATACAAGTGAATGCATGGGAGACTTCTAACAATTGTATTACCATTATGAAATACTGGCAGGGGGAGAAAATACTTGCATATTGTTTGTACCTCTCTCTACATAATTCTCAAAAATAGTTAATCCTCAGTACCATTATCAGTAGTTGCACTCTGTGAATGATTGCTACATCCATCAAACTGAGAGTGCAGTCCCTGTGGTGAGCATGTTGCACTGAGAGTTTCATTAATTTCCTCTCATCTTCTGTCTCCCCAGGGAAGGCAGCCGTTCCTGTTGCACTTGCTGTCATTGTACAAGGTGTTTTGCCCCGAGTTGGTGACGCTTGCTCTTCCATCACGAATGAGGGTTAGTACACGGATCACACCTAGTGATCTCTTTCCATTGCAAAAAACACACTTTGTCGTTCACCAAACATCAGGGTTGGGGTCGATTTCATCCATATCCGATCTGGATGTAAATTGAAATTCCAATCCAACTCTCTTCATTGAAACCCTGAAAAACATACGTAATGTCAACGTGTATCTTTTCGGCTGTCGTTCAGAGTGGGTTTAAGAACCACAATTCCACATGGAAGGCGGCGCTCAGTGCTGTCCAGAAGAGGAACAACGGCCAGGTGTCCTCTGACATCAGCCTGACCCTCGGGCTCAAAGACAAGACCAACTCCAGAAAGAGGGTAAGGCCATGAGCTATGGCACACCATTGACAGTTGACCTTAAACACCGTCTTTATAAAGTGTCCTAGTGCTAATGTATAGCGGTACCTTTTTTTTGCCTTTACATTTTTTAAATCATTAGGGGTCAGGACATTTTGCCCTCCATAGACCATGAGATTCATTTAGTCAAAGGCCCTCCTTGCTTTTTGGATCTATCTGGAAATAGACACTTTATGTGGCACTGTCATAACCTAATGAACTGTTTTCAATATACTGACATTCCTATCAGAAATTTCATCACCTGGAGTTACCATCGCTGAGCTCGTCTGTCCAGAGTAACTCCTCCTCCAGCAGAAGCAGGAAGGTCTTCCCCCTGGAGCAGCTCCACTCCTTTCCACAGCTGCTGGACAACCTCCACTGCATAGAGGTAACTCTCTCCTTCTCTCGGTCTCTCTCTGTCTGTCTCTCTTTCTCACTGTCTTTCTATCTAAGTCGGTCTCCCTGTCCCTCTCTTCGATCTCTTTTTATCACACACACACACACACACACACACACAAGCCTGATTAGTCACACAGTGATATGGCCATGAGGTAACTTGTTTTTGCTACAGTTAAATATGGCAGTATTATTTTTGGATGATATTATATCGATATTCGACTCCAAGTATCAATTTGTAAAAAAAAAAAATATATATATATATATATATTAGTTTTTGCTATTGTAGGTAGCGTTAGCTAGCTCTAGTTGGCTGTACCTGCGCCTAAACTTCATCATTTTTCATCCTATAACCTGTTCTCACGCTTTTTAAATAGTGAACCAACATGTTTTCAGCACTTTTATTTCCCTGACTGGTCAAAACTTGTTTTCTCATGCTCTCTCTTGTCTCGATGTATAGTGTGTTTGGAAAATAAAATCGCAAATAAAAACGCAATATCGAAAAAATCGCAGTACATGCATGTCGGCACCTAAGTATCGTGAGGTCCCTGGCAATTCCCAGGCCTAGCTATAGTGCGTAATCGCATGCTACAGCTGGACAAAATATAATGTTGTTGAAACCCTGGAGAGGCTGAGTGCACATTTTTTCTTTCTTCTAATATTCCTTTCTAGTGGAGCTTCAGCATGAAACAGGTTTGTGTGTGGCAAGCACATGATGGAGCAAAGTGACAGTCAACTGATGAGGAACGGGGCTGTCTTTTCGTAGTGAGTTAGGTTATAAATCATGGGCTCGATAGAAGCAAAGCCTACTGTCTTCAGAACTGGATAATAATTGCTTTATTTGCCTCATCCTCCTCTCTTAATATTGTATGTTCAGTCTCTCATAAAGCTGTGATTGAGAATAGCCTAGGCCTATAGACTTCGACTCGTTCTTGTTCTTTTTGAAAGGGGCGACTTTACGATGCCTTAGGTTATTGGAATATAACTTTAACTTGTCTTAAAGCTTTTATGATAGGCCTAGTAGGAAATTGGCCATTTGGTTTTCAACCTCGCATGGAGTGATTTTTAAACCCTGCACAGATGATCTATTTCTTAATAAGCTTAAACTTGATTAAACGTGTCATTTAAAAAAAGATAGGCTATTGATATGGTTTCTTCTCTCATTATTAGTCCCCTGGCTACCTTAGGTTTTTAGGCTATTCAAACAACTTTCTTAGATGGAAGTCCATTAGATTGATTTATTGTTTGATCAGGAGAAAGCCATGCATGCATAAAACGATGAAAGGTTAGCCTACCAGTAGCCCAAAGTCATATTCATATCGAATGGAGAGAGAAGGGAATATAGCCACGTTTTTTTTAAACAGCTAGACACAATGTAGTTAAGTAGTGTCCGTTATATACAGTGCCTTCAGAAAGTATTCACACCCTTTGACTTTTTCCATATTTTGTTCTTACAGCCTGAATTTAAAATGGATTACATTTTGATTTAGTCACTGATCTACACACACTACCCCATAATATCAAAGTGGAATTCTGTTTTTAGACATTTATAAAAAATAAAAATAAAAACCTGAAATGTCTTGTGTCAATAAGTATTCAACCCCTTTGTTATGACAAGCCTAAATAACTTCAGGAGTAAACATTTGCTTAACAAGTCAGATAATAAATTGCATGGACTAACTCTGTGTGCAATAATGGTGTTTATTAACATGATTTTGTTTTTATGACTACCCCATCTCTACCAAGCACAGATTCAATGACAAAAACCAGGGAGGTTTTCCAATGCCTCGCAAAGACGGGCACCTATTGGTAGATGGGTAAAACAAACAAAAAAGCAGATATTGAATATCCTTTTGAGCATTGTGAGGTTATTAATTAGATGGTGTATCAATACACCCAGTCACTACAAAGATACAGGTGTCCTTCCTAACTCAGTTGACCGAGAGGAAGGAAACCACTCAAGGATTTAACCATGAGGCCAATGGTGACTTTAAAACAGTTAGAGTTTAATGGCTGTGATAGGACAAAACTGAGGATGGATCAACAACATTGTAGTTACTCCACAATACTAACCTAAATGACAGAATAAAAAATATTCCAAAACATGCATCCTGTTTGCAATAAGGCACTACAGTAATACTGCAAACAATGTGGCAAAGAAATTAACGTTTTGTCCTGAATACATTTACATTTTAGTCATTTTGCAGACGCTCTTATCCAGAGTGACTTACAGTTAGTGAGTGCATACATTTTCATACTGGCACCCCGTGGGAAACGAACCCACAACCTTGGCGTTGCAAGCGCCATGCTCTACCAACTGAGCTACAGGGAACTACATTTTTACATTTTAGTCATTTAGCAGACGCTCTTATCCAGAGCGACTTACAGTTAGTGAGTGCATACATTTTTCATACTACAAAGCGTTATGTTTGGGGCAAATCCAACACAACACATCACTGAGTACCACTCTAAATATTTTCAAGCATGGTGGTGGCTGCATCATGTTATGGGTATGCTTGTCATCGGCAAGGGAGTATTTTTTTGTTGGGATAATAAGAAAAGGAATAGAGCTAAGCACAGGCAAAGTCCTAGAAGAAAACCTGGTTCAGTCTTTTTCTCCAACAGACACTGGGAGACAAATCCACCTTTTAAGCAGGACAATAACCTAAAACGCAATGCCAATTCTACACTGGAGTTACTTACCAAGACGCCATTGAATGTTCCTTAGTGGCCTACTTAACGTTTTGACTTCAATCAGCTTGGAAATCTCTGGCAAGACTTGAAAATGTCTGTCTAGCAATGATCAACAACCAACTTGACAGAGTATGAAGAATTTTGAAAAGATTAATAGGCAAATGTTGCCCATTCCAGGTTTGCAAAGCTCTTAGAGACTAACATGTATAGATTCAGGGGGTTGAATGCTTATCTAATCAAAATATATTAGTGTTTTATTTTCCATTAATAAGAAAAAAATAATTTTTCTTCAATTTGTCAGAGTATTTTGTGTAGATCGTTGTCAAAACATGGCAATTAAATCAATTTTAATTATACTTTGTAACACAACAAAATGTGGAAAAAGTCAAGGGGTGTGAATACTTTCTGAAGGCACTGTATATAACTTTTTTTTATAGGTTTAGGCTATAAGGCCCATGCATCAAACGGGGAGAGCAAGCGAGAAACAATATTCTGACTGGACATTTTGAGCCGCTTTGGTGGAATTCTCCGCTCTGTCTAGCCTACATTCCTCTCTTGTATTCTGTATATAACATATTTATTGAAATAGGCTATAGCAAATAGGAATAGGCTAATTACCCGACTCCGTTCTTTACTGCGCAGCGCCAGTCAAGTTCAAATAGGCTAAACCATCATCTGTCACATCACAATGTCGTCACCATCGGCAATGGTTGTCAATCATTGTTGATGGACGACACTATCGTAATATCGCCCCACCCTACTGTTTTTCCAAGCCGTAAAAATCAGTTCTTGAAGGTGCCCAGCACTGCCTGTTTCACTTGTAATGTCTTTTTGGGGCCACATGAGGGAGCTATGTCACCAGCACAATTTTGGTTGTATCAAAACAGAACAACTGCTCAACCTTGTCTCCCGCTCAATATGTTGGCTAGCATTGTCAGTGTAATTTGTTTGTTATTACCCAGAGCCATAAAACAGATTCATGAGCTCTCTCCATGTCGTTTGTTTTCTAAATTTGTCATTGCTCTGTTAAAATACTTTATCATGGTTTGTTTGTCCTGACAAGTTATTAATTAACTGGCCAACAGAGATGTATCACAGGGAGCCACATTGAAAATGTTATAAAGTGTTGACAATTACAAAATGGCCGCTCGCAAATACTGTTTGCTTGATCAGATCAAAACGGATACAGTGCTGTGAAAGTATTTGTCCCCTTTCTAATTTTCTTAACATTCTGTATCAAATATGCAAATGTAATCTGATCTTCAACCAAAACCTAAATTAGATCAAATAAACCTGAGTGAACAAATAACACAACAGTTACATACTTATTTCATAAACAAAGTTATGTAACACCCAATGCCCCTGTGTTAAAAAGTAATTGCCCCCTTACACTAAATAACTGGTTGTACCACCTTTAGCTGCAATGACTCCAACCAAATGCTTCCTGCAGTTGTTGATCAGTCTCACATCGCTGTGGAGGAATTTTGGCCCACTCTTCCATGCAGAACTGCTTTAACTCAGTGACATTTGGGGGTTTTCAAGCATGAACTGTTCGTTTCAAGTCCTGCCACACCAGTTGGGATCAATTGGGATTAGGTCTGGACTTTGACTAGGCCATTCCAAAACTTCTAATTTGTTGCTTTTTAGCCATTTTCACGTAGACTTGATTGTGTTTTTTGATCATTGTCTTGCTGCATGATCCAGCTGCATTTCAGCTTCAGCTCAGAGACGGATGGCCTGACATTCTCCTGTAGAATTCTCTTGTACAGAGCAGAATTAATGGTTTCTTCTATTAACGCAAGTCGTCCAGGTCCTGATGCAGCAAAGCATCCCCAAACTATCACACAACCACCACCATGCTTGACAGTTGGTATAAGGTTCTTACTTAGGATAGAGAGCAATCACCGCAGCTGTTAGTGTGCAAATGTACATAGTCAAATTAAAACCCAACCTTCATGTACCCATTGTGATGCACGGATGTTCCAATCTCAGTTTAGACAAGACTGACTTTGTCACTTTGTAGTCAATTTTGACACTAGAATAACTGTTTCTGACTCATATCGATGCCACATAGGGATTGGTTGCTTTTTAAAGGCAGTCGCTCTTTAAGGACATTTACGGTTCACAATACATAAATTCCCCTCACAGTTGAGCTGGGCAATAAGGACAAATCCATATCGCAATAAATTGCCTAAATTGATGCGATAACGATAAATGGAACGATAAGTTTAACATTTTAATGACTGAGTCTGTAATACCAACATGTTTCAAGCAGACCACCATAGTCCCTGTGCCCAAGAACACTAAGATAACCTGCCTAAATGACTACCAACCTGTAGCACTCACGTCTGTAGCCATGAAGTACTTTGAAAGGCTGGTCATGGCTCACATCAACACCATTATCCCAGAAACCCTAGACCCACTCCAATTTGCATACCGCCCCAACAGATCCACAGATGATGCAATCTATTGCACTCCACACTGCCCTTTCCCACCTGGACAAGAGGAACACCTACGTGAGAATGCTATTCATTGACTACAGCTCAGTGTTCAACACCATAGTGCCCTCAAAGCTCATCACTAAGCTAAGGACCCTGGGACTAAACGCCTCCCTCTGCAACTGGATCCTGGACTTCCTGACGGGCTGCCCCCAGGTGGTAAGGGTAGGTAACAACACATCTGCCACGCTGATCCTCAACACGGGGGGCCCTCAGGGGTGCGTGCTCAGTCCCCTCCTGTACTCCCTGTTCACCCATGACTGCATGGCCAGGCACGACTCCAACAGCATCATTAGGTAGATGAGACAGCCTATAGGGAGGTCAGAGACCTGGCCGTGTGGTGCCAGGATAACAACTTCTCACTCAACGTGATCAAGGAGATGATTGTGGACTACAGGAAGAAAGAAAAAAAGAGGACTGAGCATGCCCCCATTTTCATCGACGGGGCTGTAGTGGAACAGGTTGAGAGCTTCAAGTTCCTTGGTGTCCACATCACCAACAAACTATCATGGTCCAAACACACCAAGACAGTCGTGAAGAGGGCATGACAAAGCCTATTCAGGAGACTATAAAAAGATTTGGCATGGGTCCTCAGATCCTCAAAAAGTTCTACAGCTGCACCATCGAGAGCATCCTGACTGGTTGCATCACCGCCTGGTATGGCAACTGCTCTGCCTCCGACCGCAAGGCACTACAGAGGGTAGTGCGTATGGCCCAGTACATCACTGGGGCCAAGCTTCCTGCCATCCAGGATCTCTATACCAGGTGGTGTCAGAGGAAGGCCCTAAAAATTGTCAAAGACTCCAGCCACCCTAGTCATAGACTGTTCTCTCTGCTACCGCACGGCAAGCGGTACCGGAGCACCAAGTCTAGGTCCAAAAGGCTTCTTAACAGCTTCTACCCCCAGCCATAAGACTCCTGAACAGCTAATCATGGCTATCCAGACTATTTGCATTGTCCACCCCACCCCCTCTTTTACACTGCTGCTACTCTGTTTATTATCTACTCATAGTCGCTTTAACTCTACCCACATGTACATATTACCTTAACTAACCGGTGCCCCCGCACATTGACTCTGTACCGGTACCTCCTGTATATAGCCTCCCTACTGTTATTTTAGTTTAGTGCTGCTCTTTAATTATTTTTATTTATCAATTATAATTTTTTGCATTGTTGGTTAAGGGCTTGTAAGTAAGCATTTCACTGTAAGGTCTACACCTGTTGTATTCGGCGCATGTGGTAAATAACATTTGATTTGATTTGATGTGTACCACATTTAATTTTTAAATCCTTTAAACTAGAGCTGGGTGATATGGCCTTAAAATCTTATCTAGATGTTTTTCAAACCTATGGGCGATTCGCTATATATACAGTGAGGGGAAAAAAGTATTTGATCCCCTGCTGATTTTGTACATTTGCCCACTGAGAAAGACATGATCAGTCTATATAATTTTAATGGTAGGTTTATTTGAACAGTGAGAGACAGAATAACAACAAAAAAATCCAGAAAAATGCATGTCAAAAATGTTATAAATTTATAAATGTATCTGTAAGTCGCTCTGGATAAGAGCGTCTGCTAAATGACTCAAATGTAATGTAAAAATTTGCATTTTAATGAGGGAAATAAGTATTTGACCCCTCTGCAAAACATGACTTAGTACTTGGAGGCAAAACCCTTGTTGGCAATCACAGAGGTCAGACGTTTCTTGTAGTTGGCCACCATGTTTGCACACGTCTCAGGAGGGATTTTGTCCCACTCCTCTTTTCAGATCTTCTCCAAGTCATTAAGGTTTCGAGGCTGACGTTTGGCAAATCGAACCTTCAGCTCCCTCCACATATTTTCTATGGGATTAAGGTCTGGAGACTGGCTAGGCCAGTCCAGGACCTTAATGTGCTTCTTCTTGAGCCACTCCTTTGTTGCCTTGGCCGTGTGTTTTGGGTCATTGTCATGCTGGAATACCCATCCACGACCCATTTTCAATGCCCTGGCTGAGGGAAGGAGGTTCTCACCCAAGATTTGACGGTACATGGTCCCGTCCATCGTCCCTTTGATGCGGTGAAGTTGTCCTGTCCCCTTAGCAGAAAAACACCCCCAAAGCATAATGTTTCCACCTCCATATTTGATGGTGGGGATGGTGTTCTTGGGGTCATAGGCAGCATTCCTCCTCCTCCAAACACGTTGAGTTGATGCCAAAGAGCTCGAATTTTGTCTCATCTGACCACAACACTTTCACCCAGTTCTCCTCTGCCAATGAACATCTGAATGATTCAAACTTCAGAAGGGCCTGTATATATGCTTTCTTGAGCAGGGGGACCTTGCGGGCGCTGCAGGATTTCAGTCCTTCACGGCGTAGTGTGTTACCAATTGTTTTCTTGGTGACTATGGTCCCAGCTGCCTTGAGATCATTGACAAGATCCTCCCGTGTAGTTCTGGGCTGATTCCTCACCGTTCTCATGATCATTGCAACTCCACGAGGTGAGATCTTGCATGGAGCCCCAGGCCGAGGGAGATTGACAGTTATTTTGTGTTTCTTCCATTTGCGAATAATCGCACCAACTGTTGTCACCTTCTCACCAAGCTGCTTGGCGATGGTCTTGTAGCCCATTCCAGCCTTGTGTAGGTCTACAATCTTGTCCCTGACATCCTTGGAGAGCTCTTTGGTCTTGGCCATGGTGGAGAGTTTGGAATCTGATTGATTGATTGCTTCTGTGGACAGGTGTCTTTTATACAGGTAACAAGCTGAGATTAGGAGCTTTAAGAGTGTGCACCTAATCTCAGCTCGTTACCTGTATAAAAGACACCTGGGAGCCAGAGATCTTTCTGATTGAGAGGGGGTCAAATACTTAATAAACCTACCATTAAAATTATATACTGATAATTTCTTTGTCAGTGGGCAAACGTAGAAAAGAAGATAGCCCTATTTGGTAAAGACCAAGTCCATATTATGGCAAGAACAGCTCAAATACGCAAAGAGAAACGACAGTCCATCATTACTTTAAGACATGAAGGTCAGTAAATACGGAAAATGTCAAGAAACTTTGAAAGTTTCTTCAAGTGCAGTCGCAAAAACCATCAAGCGCTATGATGAAACTGGCTCTCATGAGGACCGCCACAGGAAAGGAAGACCCAGAGTTACCTCTGCTGCAGAGGATAGGTTCATTAGAGTTACCAGCCTCAGAAATTGCAGCCCAAATAAATGCTTCAGAGTTAAAGTAACAGACACATTTCAACATCAACTGTTCAAAGGGGACTGTGTGAATCAGGGTTTCATGATCAAATTGCTGCAAAGAAACTACTAAAGGACACCAATAAGAAGAAGAGACCTGCTTGGGCCAAGAAACATGAGCAATGGACATTAGACCGGTAGAAATGTGTCCTTTGGTCTGGAGTCCAAATTTGAGATTTTTAGTTCAAACCGCCGTGTCTTTGTGAGACATGATCTCCGCATGTGTAGGTCCCACCGTGAAGCATGGATGAGGAGGTGTAATGGTGTGGGGGTGCTTTGCTGTTGACACTGTCTGTGATTTATTTAGAATTCAAGGCACATTTATCCAGCATGGCTACCACAGCATTCTACAGCGATACACAATCCCATCTGGTTTGGGCTTAATGGGACTATCATTTGTTTTTCAACATGACAACAACCAACATGCATCAGATGACCTGGCCTCCACAATCCCCTGACCTCAACCCAATTGAGATGGTTTGGGATGAGTGAAGGAAAAGCAGCCAACAAGTGCTCAGCATATGTGGAAACTCCTTCAAGACTGTTGGAAAAGCATTCCAGGTGAAGCTGGTTGAGAGAATGCCAAGAGTGTGCAAAGCTGTCATCAAGGCAAAGGGTGGCTATTTGAAGAATCTCAAATATAAAAATATATTTTGATTTGTTTAACACTTTTTTGTTTACTACATGATTCCATATGTGTTATTTCATAGTTTTGATGTCTTCACTATTATTCTACAATGTAAAAAATTAAGAAAAACCCTTGAATGAGTAGGTGTGTCCAAACTTTTGACTGGTAGTGTATATTTATAGAATTATTATTTGTATTGTATTTTATCTTTGTTAATGATATTATGAATAGGAAGGGTGGAGTTATGTCACATGTGCAGTTAACAAACATATATGGAAATGTTTGCTCTCCCCAAAATTACATAGAACTGATTGTAGCATTACTGCAAAAATGGAGGAGGGAAGGGGGATAAGGTAGGGAACTTGTCTGCCTTTTACTATAGACCACAACAGACAAAAATACCAAAATATATCAGTTTTACTTGAGGATAAAATTGTTGACCACGGCACAATACAGGTTGCAAAATAGTTTGGAAGAGATTTTCGATGTGCCGATTCCGTTCAATTTAAATGATTATACAAAATTCTTGCCACAAAGAGACAGCATCATTAGATTACTTTTTTTGGTGTTGCCCCTATGTAGCTTGTTTCTGGTCACAGGTTCAGGAATGGCTGAAAAATCACATTTATCTAAAATGAACCCTACAAATAGCACTGTTGGGAGATTTGGAAAACCATAGTCAATCAATCAACAATATAATAGTATTGTACTTTTAGTTAAAATATTTATCTTTAACTTACAGTCTGTAGATACTATGAGATTAGACATGTTCAGAATTTGTGAAACATCACAGCACATTTGAAAAATAAATGGAACATGGAAATCTTAAGAGGGATTTTTACGGAGATGGGTTGGATGGACTGAGAGTAGCTGAGGGGTGGGGTTTAAAAGCTTGTGTTCTATAATAGTTATGAGTGAAAACACAATGTATAAGTACTATCTATACTGAACAAAAATGTAAAAGCAACATGTTTCATGAGCTGAAATAAAAGATCCCAGAAATGTTCCGTACGCACAAAAAGTTTATTTCTCTCAAATTTTGTGCACACATTTGTTTACATTCCTGTTACTGAGCATTTCTCATTTTCCAAGATAATCCATCCACCTGACAGGTGTGGCATATCAAGAAGCTGATTAAACAACAGGATCATTACACAGGTGCAACGGTGCTGGGGACAATAAAAGGCCACTCTAAAATGTGCAGTTTTATCACACAACACAATGCCACAGATGTCTCAAGTTTTGAGGGAGTGTGCAATAGGCATGCTGACTGCAGGAATGTCCACCATAGCTGTTGCCAGAGAATTGTATGTTAATTTCACTACCATAAGCCACTTCCAGCTTTGTTTTAGAGAATTTGGCAGTACGTCCAACCAGCCTCACAACCGCAGACCACGTGTAAGCCTAGGACCTCCACATCCGGCTTCTTCATCTGTGGGATCGTCTGAGACCAGCCACCCAGACAGCTGATGAAACAGGAGTATTTCTGTCTGTAATAAAGCCCTTTTGTGGAAAAAACTAATTCTGATTTGCTGGGCCTGGAGCGCCAAATAAGCAAACTTATTTCATTTCAAACTTCACATTTCTCTAGTATAGGCTACTTATCATAATGAATGATATCAGCAAAATGCCAGCGATGAATGGTCAGTGTCGATAATTTTCTGTTTATCGTCCCAGCTCTACCTCAAGGAGCCAACGTGTGCAACAAGCTGTTGTGACAGCATTTGCTACTTTTTATGGGCGCAGGACTACTACGGCTGGGCAGGACGTTGGAAAATACAGATCAGCTAGTACTGTCGATCATGCAGCGCAAACAAATCAGCGGCGGCATCGTTGAGGGATCACTGATTCCTTATGCTCGCTCCCCCCGTCATTAAAAGCAGTCGTTTCTCAGATGAACGATGCGTTTGCTCCTTAATTATGGGAAGACTCAGCCATGTCTGTTGACAATCTATTTTCTCTTTATTTAATTATTATGCTTAAGTTCCCATATTACCAGGCAGCTGTTCACACAATAGACAGACAGACCACTCCGTGTGGAGAAATGTCTGAATGCTGCCTGCAACAGACATATCCATGATGGCCGTAGTATGAGGATTAGTAGATGTGACAGATTTAGTCCAGTCAGTGACAGAAAGGTTGCTCACTCAATGAAAACAAGGACACCGGCAACAGAGATCCTCTTATTCAATAATATGAAGACGCTTCAATAATATAATGCTAATTTCCTGACATGAAGCTATTCAGAACATGATGGAGCTTTGGAGTTTGATGGCCTCTCAGTTTGTGTGTGGGTGTGGTTAGGTGGTGGGGTTCATGAATATAAGTGTGTGTGTGTATGTATGTGTGTTTTAAATGTTTTTAAGGGTGAGTGAGTGGTGGGTTTTGATGGGGTTCATACTGTAAGTGTGTGTGTGTGTGTTGACTGTTTTAATAATAATCTCCCCCTCTTCCACAGCTCCCATCCCAGATGGGTTCTCTGCTGGGCTCCAGTCTGGCACTCTGTTACCTGGACTACGTACAGGATGACTCCGCCTTCCTCCGACTCAACTTCTGGCTGGGCCACGCCCTCCATGAGGGTAAAACCAGGAACTTACCATTCACCAACCACTACGACTTCCCTCCATTGTCTCTCTTACATTGTGAAAGAGGGAAGTAGAAAGAAAAAAGCCCAAAACACTAAAATCTCCGTACCCTCCAAATTGACCCTCATCAATTCACAGTAGGCATTTCAAAGCAACCGTCTGACGAACAGCTTTTATGAAAATAAAGAGTTTGGGTGTCAAGGTTGTACAGTCATGGTCAAAAGTTTTGAGAATGACACAAGTATTGGTTTTCACAAAGTTTGCTGCTTCAGTGTTTTTAGATATTTTTGTCAGATGTTACTATGCTATACTGAAGTATAATTACAAGCATTCTATAAGTGTCAAAGGCTTTTATTGACAATTACATTAAGTTTATGCAAACAATCAATATTTGCAGTGTTGACCCTTCTTTTTCAAGACCTCTGCAATCCGCCCTGGCATGCTGTCAATTAACTTCTGGGCCACATCCTGACTGATGGAAGCCCATTCTTGCATAATCAATGCTTGGAGTTTGTCAGAAATTGTGGGGTTTAAGGTCTGGGGAGTTCTCAATGGGATTAAGGTCTGGGGAGTTTTCTGGCCATGGACCCAAAATGTCGATGTTTTGTTCCCCGAGCCACTTAGTTATCACTTTTGCCTTATGGCAAGGTGCTCCATCATGCTGGAAAAGGCATTGTTCGTCACCAAACTGTTATTGGATGGTTGGGAGAAGTTGCTCTCGGAGGATGTGTTGGTACCATTCTTTATTCATGGCTGTGTTCTTAGGCAAAATTGTGAGTGAGCCCACTCCCTTGGCTGAGAAGCAACCCCACACATGAATGGTCTCAGGATGCTTTACTGTTGGCATGACACAGGACTGATGGTAGCGCTCACCTTTTCTTCTCCGGACAAGCTTTTTTCCGGATGCCCCAAACAATCGGAAAGGGGATTCATCAGAGAAAATGACTTTACCCCAGTCCTCAGCAGTCCAATCCCTGTACCTTTTGCAGAATATCAGTCTGTCCCTGATGTTTTTCCTGGAGAGAAGTGGCTTCCTCGCTGTCCTTCTTGACACTAGGCCATCCTCCAAAAGTCTTCGCTTCACTGTGCGTGCAGATGCACTCACACCTGCCTGCTGCCATTCCTGAGCAAGCTCTGCACTGGTGGTGCCCCGATCCCGCAGATGAATCAACTTTAGGAGACGGTCCTGGCACTTGCTGGACTTTCTTGGGCTTCCTGAAGCCTTCTTCACAACAATTGAACCTCTCTCCTTGAAGTTCTTGATGATCCGAGAAATGGTTGATTTAGGTGCAATCTTACTAGCAGCAATATCCTTGCCTGTGAAGCCTTTTTTGTGCAAAGCAATGATGATGGCACATGTTTCCTTTCAGGTAACCATGGTTAACAGAGGAAGAACAATGATTTCAAGCATCACCCTCCTTTTAAAGCTTCCAGTCTGTTATTCTAACTCAATCAGCATGACAGAGTGATCTCCAGCCTTGTCCTCGTCAACACTCTCACCTGTGTTAACGAGATAATTACTGACATGATGGCAGCTGGTCCTTTTGTGGCAGGGCTAAAATGCAGTGGAAATGTTTTGGGGGGATTAAGTTCATTTTCATGGCAAAGAGGGACTTTGCAATTAATTGCAATTCATCTGATCACTCTTCATGACATTCTGGAGTATATGCAAATTGCCATCATCAAAACTGAGGCAGCAGACTTTGTGAAAATTAATATTTGTGTCATTCTCAAAACTTTTGACCACGACTGTAGAACTAACAAATCTGTTTCATCATCCCTTTTTTGTTCTGTTCTATCCCCTGAACGTTTCACCAGTGAAAGCTTTTTTATTTTGGGTTTCAGAGTTTCTGTTCTGCAGCGGGGACGGGGGCTCTGGGAGTTCGTCCGAGGCGCTCCACTTCCTCAACAGGTTGCTCTCCACACAGCACTTCCTCCAGGTGAGCCTCTGCCCCTTCATCGCCGCCATCCAGGCCCCTCTCGCGTCCCGTTCACCTCCCTGCCTTCCCCTCTTTGCCAGATCTGTATCTGTCAGAGCGGGTTAAACTCTTTCTTCTCTGCTCCCACGCTTCTCCCCCGCTGCTCATTAATAAATTATGCCACAGTCAAACGCTAATTTGAGATGCGTATGTTTTGTCTCCCCCCTCTTCCTCAGGAGGGCTTCTCCAGCACAGAGGGCTTCCTCTACAAGTTCCTGAACGTTTGGGACGGTTCGCTCCTCCGCCCCCAGATCCTAGGCTTGCTGAGTGACATCCCCGTGGTCCCCAGTTCCTGTGAGTAGGCCCTGTTCGCTTGGCTGCCTCACGCTCCTCTCCTCCAGTCTCTCTTCCCTAATTAAACAGCTGAACTGTAACGGGGGGGGCACGTGACTACGTTTCCCAGGCTCCCTGGCATATGCTGCCAGCCTGCCATGTGCTGGGGATTGCATGGTTAGGAATGTTGAATTCATTGCTCTCCCCATCTCTCCCAGGTATCAGCCAGCTTCTGTTTGAGCCCCTCATGCAGCTGTTCTTCACCTCCACGCTGTTTTTCAAGGTAATAGTCAACAGAATCCCTCAAAATAGATCCCGCTTCGAATCAAACATAAGAAGCTTGCATCACACCACTGTATCCATGTACAGTCCAGCTATCCGCAGTATTTTAAATCCTGGGTCGTATTCATTTGGCACCAAACAGAAGAAAACATACTGAAACAGGGACCAACTACCTGGACTTGTCCAATGAGAACCGTGTGCTTTCGTTTTCTCATGGAAAAACATTTTACAAATGTTTGCTACGGTGTGCCTTAATGAACACGACCCTGTTGTAGTTCTAAATATCCCTCGTTTTTCCCCACTTTGAATATGTTTCAACTCTAACACCCCTCTGTTGTCTGTCCTCTCTAGTGCAGTGTGATTGACTGTCTGAACAACATGCTGTTGAAGTGGCTGACCTGGCACTCTGTGTACGCCCTGGAGGACGGCCTGGACATCAGTCTCAACAGCCACACACCCATGTGAGTCTCACTGTCCCTGTCCCACTCACTCACTCAGACACGTCCCTGTCCCACCCACTCACTCACTCACTCAGACACGTCCCTGTCCCACTCACTCACTCAGACACGTCCCACCCACTCACTCAGACACGTCCCTGTCCCACCCACTCACTCAGACACGTCCCACCCACTCACTCAGACACGTCCCTGTCCCACCCACTCACTCAGACACGTCCCTGTCCCACTCACTCAGACACGTCCCTGTCCCACTCACTCAGACACGTCCCTGTCCCACCCACTCACTCAGACACGTCCCTGTCCCACCCACTCACTCAGACACGTCCCTGTCCCACCCACTCACTCAGACACGTCCCTGTCCCACTCACTCACTCAGACACGTCCCACCCACTCACTCAGACACGTCCCTGTCCCACCCACTCACTCAGACACGTCCCTGTCCCACTCACTCAGACACGTCCCTGTCCCACCCACTCACTCAGACACGTCCCACTCACTCACTCAGACACGTCCCTGTCCCACCCACTCACTCAGACACGTCCCTGTCCCACTCACTCAGACACGTCCCTGTCCCACTCACTCAGACACGTCCCTGTCCCACCCACTCACTCAGACACGTCCCTGTCCCACCCACTCACTCAGACACGTCCCTGTCCCACTCACTCACTCAGACACGTCCCACCCACTCACTCAGACACGTCCCTGTCCCACCCACTCACTCAGACACGTCCCTGTCCCACCCACTCACTCAGACACGTCCCTGTCCCACTCACTCACTCAGACACGTCCCTGTCCCACTCACTCAGACACGTCCCTGTCCCACCCACTCACTCAGACACGTCCCTGTCCCACTCACTCACTCAGACACGTCCCTGTCCCACTCACTCAGACACGTCCCTGTCCCACCCACTCACTCAGACACGTCCCTGTTCCACTCACTGTCACCCCCTCACTCACTGTCACTCACTCACACTTCCAGAACCTCAGCTCCGTAACTTCCTTGAGTTAAAGACATACAGTGCATTCGGAAAGTATTCAGATCCCTTCCCCTTTTCCACATTTTGTTACGTTACAGCCTTATTCTCAAATGGATTAAATAAAAATAATTCCTCATCAATCTACACACAATACCCCATAATGACAAAGCGAAAACAGATTTTTAGATATTTTAGCAGATCATTCTGCAACTTGATTGGAGTCCACCAGTGGTAAATTCAATTGATTGGACATGATTTGGAAAGGAACACTGTCTATATAAGGTCCCACAGTTGACAGTGCATGTCAGAGCAAAAACCAAGCCATGAGGTCGAAGGAATTGTCTGTAGAACTCCGAGACAGGATTGTGTCGATGCACAGATCTGGGATAGGGTACCAAAACATTTCTGCAGCATTGAAGGTTCCCAAAAACACAGTGGCCTCCATCATTCTTAAATGGAAGAAGTTTGGAACCACCAAGAGCTGGCTGCCTGGCCAAACTGAGCAATCGGGGGAGAAGGACCTTGGTCAGGGAGGTGACCAAGAACCCGATGGTCACTCTGACAGAGCTCCAGAGTTCCTCTGTGGAGATGGGAGAACCTTCCAGAAAGACAAGCATCACTGCAGCCCTCCAACAATCAGGCCTTTATGGTAGAGTGGCCAGACGGAAGCCACTCCTCAGTAAAAGGCACATGACAGCCCACTTGGAGTTTGCCAAAAGGCACCTAAAGGACGCTCAGACCATGAGAACCAAGATTCTCTGGTCTGATGAAACCAAGATTGAACTCTTTGGCCTGAATTCCAAGTGTTACGTCTGGAGGAAACCTGGCACCATCCCTACGGTGAAGCGTGGTGGCAGGATCATGCTGTGGGGATGTTTTTCAGCGGCAGGGCCTGGGAGACTAGTCAGGATCGAGGCAAAGATTAACCGAGCAAAGTACAGAGAGATCCTTGATGAAAACCTGCTCCAGAGCGCTGAGGACCTCAGACTGGGGCGAAGGTTCACCTTCCAACACGACAACGACCCTAAGCACACAGCCAAGACAACGCAGGAGTGGCTTCGGGACAAGTCTCTGAATGTCCTTGAGTGGCCCAGCCAGAGCCCGGACTTGAGCTCGAACGAACATCTAGCTGTTTAGCGACACTCCCCATCCAACCTGACAGAGCTAGAGAGGATCTGCAGAGAAGAATGGGAGAAACTGTGCCAAGCTTGTAGCGTCATACCCAAGAAGACAAAGTACTGAGTAAAGGTTCTGAATACTTATGTAAATGTGATATTTCTATGTTTTATTTTTAATAAATTTGCAAAAATGTATAAAAACCTTTTTGCTTTGTCATTATGGGGTACTGTGTGTACATTGATGAAAAAACTATTAAATCAATTTTAGAATAAGGCTGTAACGTAACAAAATGTGGAAAAAGTCAAGGGATCTGAATACTTTCCGAATGCGCTGTATTTCATTGTCTTCCTCTCCAGTATTCTAACTCTTCACAAACGCCCAATCTGAACCCATCAAGGTTAATGTGGTCTCCAATACATTTTTATTCCCTTCCATTTTCAACTTCATCGCTGGAGGGAAACTCAATGAAACGCAGTGCTGAAATCAATGGCTGTGGTGTGTGGTTGGCCACCTCCTCTCAACCTCCTCGGTTTCTCCTCATCTCTCTCCGCCCGGCCGCATTGCTTCACACTCAGCGCTGATTTGGTTATTGTCTTTTATTGCATTAACCGAGATGGGCGGGTCTGCTGAAGGAGAAATTAATATGATCCAAGGGCAAAGCCCCCTTTTTGACCGTCTCAGTAGTCCCATGCATCATTAGGATTCATGCGCTTCTCTCCTATTATGGCCGTTTTTTTGTGTTGTGTAAGGGTTTACAGTATGTGAATACCCTGCCTCCCCTCCCCAGGAACATGACTCTCTCTGGCTTCATGGACTCTGTCATGGAGCTGGTGCGTTTCGTGGGCCGCCTGGCCACCGTGGGGCTGCAGCTAGAGGGCTGCCACTCCCTGCTCCTCAGCTTCATCCTGGACTTCTATGAGACGGTAATCAATCCAGATTAAGCCAATACATTTCATTTAATACATAAATAAAATAAAATACAGTGCACTCCTCTAGTGATCACACAGGAAAATGTTTGATCTTTATAAGCAGTTGATCATCGTAATCACATTCATTATAAGCAGAATGCACTATGTCAGTTTTTCCATATTCATGCTCCATAAAAAAAAATGACATTACGATATTCGTTCTGTGGTGTTGACCTGTGTGTCCCTGTGCGTGCCGTGCAGGTGTGTGACATGTTCCTGAAGTACGGGCTCCCCCTTGTGGTCATGCCCCCCGTGGGAGTGTTCTACCCAGCCCTGTTCGCCACCGACCCCGTCAGCGTTGACCGCCTCGGCTACATCATGTACAGGTGGGGAGGGAGGAGTGGTGATGTCAACCCCGTTACTATCATGTCAACACCGGGTCTGACAGTGTTGACACTGTGACTCAACACCGTCACGTCAGCGTGTCATCTTTCACACACAAACCATCACTGCCATGTCGTGTGCAAAGCATCTACATGTATGTCAAACTTTCTCCTATATATATATTTGATGACGCAAGTGAATGGTAAGCAGTCTTGGTGCAGCACGCCAACCAGAACACTGCATTTATGATTCATGATAATGAAGGGTCCAGGATGCAGAATTGCACTAAGAGAGAAAATGTTTCGAGGCCATGAAGAATGCAAAAGGCATGCATTACTCAAGCACAAATATCTTGTCGCACAAATTGCTTGTATCCTACATGGGCCTCTGTATACTGAGTATAACAATTCAAACAAGTGAACATACCTCTATAGCGTGACAAAATAGTTTTTATTAAAACAGGCCAAAGATCTGGTCTGATATACATTTACTGCGACTATTGCTACTATGGTTGTTGTTTTATTTATCGTAAAATATTCTGCTCGCAACAAATGGAAATATGTTGTTAACATAACATGGAAAGTAATGTGGTTGTTTTTCTACCCTTAAACAGACGACTAAGGTTATTGCAATTTTTTCAGGTACAAGAAGAACCTGACCTCTGCTAAGTGTCAACAACAGGAGACCAAGGTAATGAAAGCGCTCCCTTTAAGATACGTTTTCTGCTTTGCATATTTAACATTGTTTTTGCATAATCAAGCCATTCAAGGCTCCTCGCGTGGCCAATTCTACCCCTCCACATAATGAACAAAACTATTAGAATTAAGTGCTGATTACAGAAAATGGCAATTTAGGTTGTTACTTCAAACAAAAAACACACCAATTACTTTTTTTATTTTGTATGCCAGTTCTAGTGTATGAAGGAAATTGAATTTTCAAGTAGGTGCTGGCAATTACACTGAACAAAATATACAGTATGTAAATGTCATATTTCCGTTTTTTTATTTTGAATACATTTGCAAACATTTCTAAAAACATTTTTTTGCTTTGTCATTATGGGGTATTGTGTGTAGATTGATGAGGGGAAAAAAACAATTTAATCCATTTTATAATAAGGCTGTAATGTAACAAAATGTGGAAAAAGTCAAGGGGTCTGAATACTTTCCCAATGCACTGTAAATGCAACATGTAAAGTGTTGGTCCCATGTTTCATGAGCTGAAATTAAAGATTCGAAAATCTTTCCATACACACAAAAAGCTTATTTCTCTAAAATGTTGTGCACAAATTTGTTTACATCCCTTTTAGTGAGCATTTCTCCTTTGCCAAGATGATCCATACACCTGACAGGTTTGGCATATCAAGAAGCTGATTAACAGCATCATCATTACACAGGTGCACCTTGTGCTGGGGACAAAAGGCCACTCTAAAATTTGCAGTTTTATCACACAACACAATGCCACAGATGTCTCAAGTTTTGAGGGAGCGTGCAATTGGCATGCTGATTGCAGGAATGTCCACCAGAGCTGTTGCCAGAGAATTGAATGTTCATTTCTCTACCAAAGCCGCCTCCAAAGTCGTTTTAGAGAATTTGGCAGTACGTCCGACCGTCTTGACAACCGCAGATCACATGTAACCACGCCAGCACAGGACCTCCACATCCGGCTTCTTCACCTACGGGATCGTCTGAAACCAGCCACCCGAACAGCTGATGAAACTGTAGGTTTGCACAACTGAAGAATCTCTGCACAAACTGTCAGAAACCGTCTCATAGAAGCTCGTCTGCATGCTTGTCATCCTCACCAGGGTCTTGACCTGACTGCAGTTCGTCGTCGTAATCGACTTAAGTGGGCAAATGCTCACCTTCGATGGCCACTGGCACGCTGGAGAAGTGTGGGGTTATGGTATGGGCAGGCATAAGCTACGGGCAACGAACACAATTGTGTCCCAGTTCTTCCATGGCCTGCATAGTCACCAAACATGTCACCCATTGAGCATGTTTTGGGATGCTCTGGATCGACGTGTATGACGGCGTGTTCCAGTTCCCGTCAATATCCAGCATCTTTGCACAGCCTTTGAAGAGGAGTGCGACAACATTCATGAGGCAAATGGTGGTCACACCAGATACTGACTGCTTTTCTGATCCACTCCCCTACCTTTTCTTGTATGTATCTGTGACCAACAGATGCATATCTGTATTCCTAGTCATGTGAAATCCATAAATTAGGGCCTAATGAATTTCAATTAACTGATTTACTTATATGAACTGTAACTCAGAAAAACCTTTGAAATAATTGCATGTTGCATTTATTTTTTTGTTCCGTGTGTGTATATATACAGTGGGGAGAACAAGTATTTGATACACTGCCGATTTTGCAGGTTTTCCTACTTACAAAGCATGTAGAGGTCTGTAATTTTTATCATAGGTACACTTCAACTGTGAGAGACGGAATCTAAAACAAAAATCCAGAAAATCACATTGTATGATTTTTAAGTAATTAATTTGCATTTTATTGCATGACATAAGTATTTGATCACCTACCAACCAGTAAGAATTCCAGCTCTCACAGACCTGTTAGTTTTTCTTTAAGAAGCCCTCCTGTTCTCCACTCATTACCTGTATTAACTGCACCTGTTTGAACTCGTTACCTGTATAAAACACACCTGTCCACACACTCAATCAAACAGACTCCAACCTCTCCACAATGGCCAAGACCAGAGAGCTGTGTAAGGACATCAGGGATAAAATTGTAGACCTGCACAAGGCTGGGATGGGCTACAGGACAATAGGCAAGCAGCTTGGTGAGAAGGCAACAACTGTTGGCGCAATTATTAGAAAATGGAAGAAGTTCAAGATGACGGTCAATCACCCTCGGTCTGGGGCTCCATGCAAGATCTCACCTTGTGGGGCATCAATGATCATGAGGAAGGTGAGGGATCAGCCCAGAACTACACGGCAGGACCTGGTCAATGACCTGAAGAGAGCTGGGACCACAGTCTCAAAGAAAACCATTAGTAACACACTACGCCGTCATGGCTTAAAATCCTGCAGCGCACGCAAGGTCCCACTGCTCAAGCCAGCGCATGTCCAGGCCCGTCTGAAGTTTGCCAATGACCATCTGGAGGATCCAGATTCCGTCTCTCACAGTTGAAGTGTACCTATGATAAAAATTACAGACCTCTACATGCTTTGTAAGTAGGAAAACCTGCAAAATCGGCAGTGTATCAAATACTTGTTCTCCCCACTGTATATAGCTCTGGGTTCAGACACGCCAATATGTTTACCCCAAATATCAGACTTAACAAGAAAAATGGGTCCGGTAAACGGCATGCAAATTTCAGCGCGTGCAAACATTGGAGATAATGGACCCAGAGACACCCGACCCTGTGAAATTCCACGAGATGGGCTATTTATTTAGCGACGCGCTGATTGAGTGTTTAAACTACGTCTCCATCGCTCTCTTTTTCCTCTCTTCTTTCTTGTCATCTCCCCATCACAGCAGGCGTTTCACATCAGCAGGCAGACGTACAAGGAGTTTAACCACTACCTGCTCTTCATGGTGAGCTGCCTGTGGAACTCCAAGATGTTCCTGCCAGGCATGGCCATCGAGGTGGACCAGGAGCTCCTGGCTCTCAGCAAAGTCCCCGAGCCCCGGACCAGCTTTGACCTCATCCACCACCCTGCCTTCCTGGGCTACGCCCTCGACTTTCACCACAAGGTGAGTTTAGATTAGAATTTAGATTCAATTAATTTTTGTGATCATTTAATTTATATTGTGATTTACATATTGCAATTTGCCAGGCATTTTATAATGTTCAGGTCTGTGAAACCAATTTATATACTGTATATAATTTCCATAAATGTCCACATAACTATTTATGCTCAGTTTATATATGAAGTCAAATTTCCAAACTTCAAGAGAGCAGCCATCCTCTCCAGTTGAGTTAATAAAGTTTAAGGTCGGACAAGGAGATTAATGTGGTATTAATGTAAATTTTATAGAAGATCAGAATCAGTTTATTATTCATGACATTGCATGAGACTTGCGTTTTCATCATGTTAAATAATCCAAGTACCTTCTTTTGGTCCGAAACCGCCTTAACACCCAGTACACTGTTCTACTGAGGGGGAAACTGTTGAATATTAATAATTCTCTCTTTATCAGTGTTGGCCAGAGAGGAAGGACATGGACCTCAATTCCATCAAGGTACCACAGTCCTATTACTTCTTCCAGGTTTTTTTTATATACGTGCACTGATGTGCGTTTGAAGTATGCCATTCATTTTTCATGATAATTTCTATTGATCAGCGAGCCATAGTATCAGGGATGGGAGTCCTGGATGGCCTGTATGTATTTGATGGTCTGTAAAGCGCTCTTTCTTTCTGTCTGTAGGCTGGGAAGCAGTGGGACTGGTACCTGGAGTTCCTCTTCTCTCAGGGCTTTCATGGCCTCCAACAGTTTATCCAAAGTAGCATCAACCGGCGCTCTGTGGCTGGAATCAATGGCCAAAGAGGCAGCCAGCCCACAAGCAGGTAAACGACAGGCCTAACGGGAGGAGAAAACACAAAAGACTCTGAAACTTCTCTGTGTTGTAAAATACGTGTACATATTTTATCTCGCCATATTCTCCAAGGAAAGATTCACAAGAGACTTGTCTTTTTCTCTGTAAATAGCCACTATTTTTAATCCACTATTTTTAATCCTGACTGTATTTTTATTTAGTTTTGTCCATATTTTAATTCCGCTTGGTGTTATCTGTTCTCTTGTATAGCTTATCCATCCATCTATTATTTATGTGGAACTTGCACATTAATAAGAATACATTTCATCGTATTTTTTTTATTTTTTTTACTAAAGCATCCCCCTGGTCTTTTACTAAATTACACCAATGCTCCTAAAAACAAACATTCAACATGCGGGAACATGCACACGTGTGTACTAATGAAAATGTGAATATCCTTTCTATTAAAAACCATTGGTAGAATTCATTAAGGGAGAAATCATCAGTATCTATTGCAGTTACTGGCTCAACCATCTGGAAAACAAAATGTTCCCTTAATTGAAGGATCCATCTGAATAGTTAATAGGCTCTCCAGCTACAGTACCTTGGAACATGCTGGGTGCAGGGAAACGCACCATTCTCACTGTGCCACCACAGACTTTCCCTCTGAGCACAACCATTACTGACAATGGGGTTAACAGGTGTGCTGTGTTTACACTGCATGTATTATGGCTGTGTTCATGTCAATATATTGAGTAAATTCTTCAGCCCATGGTTCCTTTTATTTTTCAACGTAGTGGTATAGCAATGTCAATGTAATGGTCAATTTCACATAAATTGCTGACTGTCCACCAATCCATCATAATTGGACCATTGCTGTGTCTAGCCCCCATTTTCTGCTGTTTAAACTAAGTACCTCAATTTCAAAGGTGAAAGTTTGCATTAGCTCCTGTAGCCTGTTTTTGTGTGCTTTGAATATTATAATTCCCTTCAACAAATAAAGTTTTTCTCATGCAGTGATGGCAACTCACAGAGGGGATGAATATTTCAAAATGAATGCAGTATTAATGGGCTAATTTAAAGAGACCCTTGTCACCTCATAGTCTCCATGAGGTCTGGATCTGGTCTGTTTTGTTTGGCTCCTTGTTTTGAGTGGTTGAAAACATTGCCTGAATGCATAGGATCCTTACTACAGTATCCTAATTAGACAAGCTATATCACAGGACAAGGAAACTCCAACTACAGTAGCCTTTCATGGATGATGACTTTGTGGATATGGATTTTCAACATATTACATTCTGCTACATCGTTTATAGAAAAATTGGCAGATTTTTGATGTGCCTAACTGATTTGAATAGCCGAGAGGACCACCTTAAGCAGGTCTCTGATGTCAACGTCAATGAGAGCGAGACTCCAGCTTTACAGCGCTACTCTGACCGGAGTATGGTTTGGCGTTTGAAATGTTCATCTTCGCACCAGTCTCTGCACTTTTCGGCTTTCCCCTATTGATGGGTATTTCAGTCTGTAATACAATCTATTAGGCTGTTGCATGGCACTTTCAGACACGACTTGTGCCAAATCTCCTGACAAGAAAAAGGTAAGAGTAAATGCATCCTAAGTATGAATTTCTGTAATGTGTGTTTAATTAGACCATGAACGCAAGTAATGTGTTTTGCATTATATTCTCTCTGAGTCACTGACATAATACCACATATTCGCACCTTGTGTTATGTATTTTTGTGGAAAACAAATCAATGTTTTAATGGGGCGAGAATGCTGTAATTAATGCCCGATGTTTTGCGATGATGTCCGGGTTAGATGAGCTGCCAGGCTTTCAACAGACTCAGAATAAAACGCTAGAATATAGTCGATGTATTGGGATATTGTAGGCTACCATGTTGCATAGATTGAAATAATATTAAATACACTTACCGTGCTTTCTGTTCGGCATGGTTCTACGTGAGAGAATACAAAAGGTTTTATGTGCGCAACTCAAGATTTTGGCAACGGGCGCAGCAGACGACTCATCCAGAAGCCAAAATGTGTAAACACCGTACCAAAATGTTTAGCTGTTGCTCATGCAAAGATCAGTCTTGTCATGTCATTTAAAATTGCAGAGTTGCATGGCATGTTGCATTTTCGTTATTTGTAGTCTAAATGGAGTATGAATTATTACTTGGGCATCGGGCTATTGGCTTCTCGATGCTGAGTGACACCGGTTAAGCCAGATATAAAGCCACATCATTTGTTTCAAGATACAGGTAAAGAAGTCTGTCTTACTCTGGTGTGAAGAAACAGAAGTTGACAGTGACTTTGAAAGGGAAAATCTAGTATTGTCTCCGTTTGTATTGAACGATTTTTACACCACTATAGATGACAGTACTTAAATAGGAACTTGAAGGTTCTTAAAGCTGCATTATGAAGAATTCTTTGATCTTCTCTACTGCCCGACAGCTCTCACTGCTTAAGGCAGGTTAGTTCAGTCAGTGAGATGAACATATAAAAGTGTCTGGGAGCTCCATGTGCTGCTTTAGAAAGAACAGAATAATGTCCATAAATAAACATGATATATCCTGCCTGGGAGGGAATGGGTGTGAATAATGTGTGATCAACAGAATACAACTGGTTTTCTGATGCTATAGTTCATTTATCTGCATTCAGTGTAGCAAAGACGTGCATGTTGGCTAAAGGGCTCAGTATTCATGTGAAACATGTTAAAGGGATTAGAAGCATGTTTCATTGTCACTGCCTCTCACTTACATGGTATGTATTTTCTCCACACTACTAGGGTATCTGTGTTTAGATTGCTCTACAGCATATCCCTGAATTACCCTGATCATTCCTCTAATGGCTCCTATTTGTCTTTATAAAACACAAACTTGTCAGCCTTATCGCTGGTGATGGTGCCTTTATGTAGATTATTGTGCATTTTGACAAGCGTAAGAGTGTGTGTAATGTTCAAGTCAACCACATATTGCACAGTGCTCCTGAGGTATGGCTGCTTTCTTTTCACGGTTTTGGTTACTGTCGATCCCTCAGACGCACGGATCTTAAACATGCATTTTTGTATTGCATTATTTATATGGCGGCGTAGTAGTAGAGGCACAGCCTGAGCCAACGAGTGTCTGAGGCGCCAGGCTTTATTTTCTCCTCTTTTCATTCAGGAGAGTGATCTGAAAATGTCAGTCCCCGTTAGTATCGCCAGGGTCTTCAGGAACTCTAGCCGAGCGTTAAGAACGAGCAATCTACCAACTGTTACTCTCTGACATTACATATTCTTGCTTGATGTCTCTGTTCTACCTGAGTCAAATAATGTAGTGCTTCTGGGAATAATCATCTTCCCAGACATTTTCCTCTGTCATTTTCTCTTTCCTGTCCAAATGCCATTTATAGGCTACAGCAGTCATGACTAAGAAGTGTCTGGTGGAGTCAAGAGGTCAAAGTGTCATTGTGATGTAATTACAAATGACACCAGCCTCGACCTATTGAAGTCCCACTGCTGCTCTCCTATAGGTTGGCTGTGATATACCAGTAATTCATGTTTGTGGCTCTGGCTCAGCATGTAGACTACACATAGTAGTTAATAGGAAACCCTACAGTGCCTGCGGACTGGAGACAAAGGCACCGAGTCACGTCTTCTGTCATCACAATCATTCTATCCAACAGAAGAGCCACCAGACAGCCATACCAACCGCTCCCAGCCCTGTGTCAAGTGAGTCCCCCAGTAGAATCACAGATTGTAGGGGATGGGGGTGTTGCAGCTCGGAGCACGCTCCCTTAGCCTCCAGACAGGTGTATGCACTCAAGCAGTACAGAGAAGCCCCATCAGCCATCACTTCTTCATCATACTCACCCAAGTCTGAAAGGAGATGAAGGGAGGGGATAGAGGGGATGTAAAAGTAGTTTGCTAACTCTATAAATCAAAGGCACCTTGGGTACCTAACCCCGACCATGGTGACTGGAAGCTATTATTTTGAATCTGGTAACCGATGCTCTCCTATTAACATTGAATGGCTTGGCGTCTGCCGGTTGTCTCCGGTGACACCTTTATGCCTGTTATTTATTGCCTGGCACTGCAGGCCTTGCTCTCTGAGCCGCTGACAGAGCCAAGCTCAGAATGTGGTGGCTACCACTCCTACTTATTATGGAGGAACAGGGTGTTTGTGGGTGGTGCCAGATTGTTTCCTTCCTTTTGTCTCGACCTCGGTGTAAACACACAGAGGGGGGTGAACGTATGTCTTCCCTTCCTGGATAAATGTTTCTCTTTCTTTCTGCTTACAAAAATAACACAAACAAATGTGTTGAGTAAATGTTCAAATAAATGCATGGTTATTTAGGCTTTTATCAGTTATTAATGATTTATTATCTCCAATCCATTTTTGTCCTTGGGCCTTATCGCTTCCACTACAGAAGTTGTATAATTAGTTGTTAATCAGCAAACACGGTAATGCTTAAACTCATTTAATGCTGCATTTTTTGCCTCCGGTTTAGAGAAGTGCATCTAATGCGAATCTACAGTGGGGAAAAAAAGCATTTAGTCAGCCACCAATTGTGCAAGTTCTCCCACTTAAAAAGATGAGAGAGGCCTGTAATTTTCATCATAGGTACACGTCAACTATGACAGACAAAATGAGAAAAAAATATCCAGAAAATCACATTATAGGATTTTTTATGAATTTATTTGCAAATTATGGTGGAGAATAAGTATTTGGTCAATAACAAAAGTTTCTCAATACTTTGTTATATACCCTTTGTTGGCAATGACACAGGTCAAACGTTTTCTGTAAGTCTTCACAAGGTTTTCACACACTGTTGCTGGTATTTTGGCCCATTCCTCCATGCAGATCTCCTCTAGAGCAGTGATGTTTTGGGGCTGTCACTGGGCAACACGGACTTTCAACTCCCACCAAAGATTTTCTATGGGGTTGAGATCTGGAGACTGGCTAGGCCACTCCAGGACCTTGAAATGCTTCTTACGAAGCCACTCCTTCGTTGCCCGGGCGGTGTGTTTGGGATCATTGTCATGCTGAAAGACCCAGCCACGTTTCATCTTCAATGCCCTTGCTGATGGAAGGAGGTTTTCACTCAAAATCTCACGATACATGGCCCCATTCATTCTTTCCTTTACACGGATCAGTCGTCCTGGTCCCTTTGCAGAAAAACAGCCCCAAAGCATGATGTTTCCACCCCCATGCTTCACAGTAGGTATGGTGTTCTTTGGATGCAACTCAGCATTCTTTGTCCTCCAAACACGACAAGTTTAGTTTTTACCAAAAAGTTATATTTTGGTTTCATCTGACCATATGACATTCTCCCAATCCTCTTCTGGATCATCCAAATGCACTCTAGCAAACTTCAGACGGGCCTGGACATGTACTGGCTTAAGCAGGATTTGTGTCCCTGGCGGCGTAGTGTGTTACTGATGGTAGGCTTTGTTACTTTGGTCCCAGCTCTCTGCAGGTCATTCAGTAGGTCCCCCTGTGTGGTTCTGGGATTTTTGCTCACCGTTCTTGTGATCATTTTGACCCCACGGGGTGAGATCTTGCGTGGAGCCCCAGATCGAGGGAGATTATCAGTGGTCTTGTATGTCTTCCATTTCCTAATAATTGCTCCCACAGTTGATTTCTTCAAACCAAGCTGCTTACCTATTGCAGATTCAGTCTTCCCAGCCTGGTGCAGGTCTACAATTTTGTTTCTGGTGTCCTTTGACAGCTCTTTGGTCTTGGCCATAGTGGAGTTTGGAGTGTGACTGTTTGAGGTTGTGGACAGGTGTCTTTTATACTGATAACAAGTTCAAACAGGTGCCATTAATACAGGTAATGAGTGGAGGACAGAGGAGCCTCTTAAATAAGACTTTACAGGTCTGTGAGAGCCAGAAATCTTGCTTGTTTGTAGGTGACCAAATACTTATTTTCCACCATAATTTGCAAATAAATTCATAAAAAATCCTACAATGTGATTTTCTGGAGAAGAAAAATCTTACAGGCCTCTATCATCTTTTTAAGTGGGAGAACTTGCACAATTGGTGGCTGACTAAATACTTTTTTCCCCCACTGTATGTGTAAAGAAGGGCTGTATAATGAATCCTCTTGTTTTCGCTATTCAGTGTGCAGTCCCAAGACCTATGGTCAATAACATTAGAGTAGACTACGGCTAGCCTAGTTAAACCAGACTGAACATTGTGCTCTGTTTAAATCAAGTGAAACAAGTGAGTGCAGTCTGGTTTTACCAGGCTAGGCTACTGCAGTGCCCCCCCTGTAATTTGCCTTAATAGCTCCAGTTCTGCATCTAGCAACGTCTATCCAGGCCCTAATAGTCTCTCTATGCGTTTGTTCCCCGGGACCTATTAGTCGGCAAAACTCTGCTGAATATTTAAACCTTGTGACTGTTTCTATCAGCTTTGTTTAATCTGCGACTAGCAGTCTTTCTTGTGTCTTGGCAGTCAGTACTAGTGTCTGCATTGGTCACTATACATCTTGTAATGTGCTAATATGGTCTAATTAAAGCAGCCGCGTTGTGATCTGCCTTTTCAAAGTGGCTCATCTTGTCTGACGGTTAGCGGCGTGACCTGAAGCTGGGTTTGGTCCACTGCTCTGTTTTGCTCTCCCCCCTCTCTCTCTCGCCTTATTATGTAGAGGCTCGCCTCTCTCCTCTCCGCTTCTTAATATTCATGGAGCATTCTATTGGTAATATGCAGATGGTAGGCTATGCACCGAGTCGAAGAGATGTGTGTGTGAACAACTGAATATGCATTGTCTTCATGAGGGCAATTTTGTTGCTTGATTTGTTTTCATGAGGGAAATTGAGGCCTACATGCACTGTTTTGAACATTTGCGATCGGAAGGTGGGAGGAACTGATTTGGATAATTGCCTTGAGTCCTAGGGTTTCATTTCATTTTAGAGACATGATGGAGTGTTTATGGCTATTTGAAATGTGTGCTTTTCCACATACAAGGTGATGACCTCATCAGAAATCTGAAATAACTCAGGATTTGAAGGTGAAACACTGAGTGTGCTGGTCTCTGTATGTCTCTGTGTGTCTCTGTCTGTCTCTGTGTGTGTCTGTCTGTCTCTGTGTGTGTCTCTGTCTGTCTCTCTGTGTGTGTCTGTCTGTCTCTGTGTGTGTCTGTCTGTCTCTGTGTGTGTCTCTGTCTGTCTCTCTGTGTGTCTCTGTCTGTCTCTGTGTGTGTCTGTCTGTCTCTGTGTGTCTCTGTCTGTCTCTGTGTGTGTCTGT
The DNA here is from genome assembly GCF_964263955.1 of Coregonus lavaretus. Taxonomy (NCBI): domain Eukaryota; kingdom Metazoa; phylum Chordata; class Actinopteri; order Salmoniformes; family Salmonidae; genus Coregonus; species Coregonus lavaretus. The sequence continues at coordinate 12,819,974 of NC_140019.1, forward strand.
CTGTCTCTGTGTGTCTCTGTCTGTCTCTGTGTGTGTCTGTATGTCACGTGTGTGCGTTTTGAGGGGGAGAGAGAGCGAGAGCTATAGGAAACCATCTCTGACATGTCTTCAAAGGAGCTACTGTCTCTCCAGAAATTGATGAAGCAGTTTCATCCATTGTTCTCTGGCAGAAGATACAGAAGGCAATGCAATGCTCTCCCAATCTACATGCATGATTGACGAGATCTGCCTATAGAAATGAGTTAATCTGATTGAAATCTTCAAGATTTGAATTGGCGGAATTGACCAATTTCGTCACCACAGTCTTTGTATGAGTCTAGATCTAGCATAAGAATGAATCCTGATGAGTACAGTTAGGAGTGGAAGTTTTATTGTTGGGCTTCTGGTTGTTGAAGGGATAAGTGTGTGGGATTCCCAGGATACTTCAGCCTTTCATATGCTCAGTGAATCGGTTCCGAATTGAACCTCACCATTCAAAGACGGAAGATAATGATGTGAGAATGAAAGGCTTACCAGCCCTTGAAAAAGCCTACTTTTGACGGCCTCTTAGAGAGCCTATGAAAGGTATAGTCCCAAAAAAGAACATTATGACTACATTAGCTCCTACCAGACAGACTCCAGACTCTTCTTAGTAGTTACTGAAGGAGCCATGGTTCGAGTCTCAAGGGACCGATCCTGTGTGCTAAATGATAATGTTTAACCTCCCTAAAGAGAGGGAACGTGCCTGTGTCCCACTCTCCCACTCTTCCACTGCAAGTTTGAAATAGATACTGTGCAAGTTTTCCATCTGAATTATTTTTGTTGTAATCAGTGGCGATTTTAGCATGTAAATCTTGTTGGGGCAAAACAATAAAAATGGATGCATGCCAGCAAAGCCACTATACAACACAACACAACACTAAACAATACATGAATTGCACTATAACAGTGACAAACGGTGCCCACAAACTGTTTGGGCCTACATAAAGCTGTCCCAACAGCAGAGCATTCTTTTCAGCACCATAGAATGAATCCTTACCAACGCTACACCTGGCTATCAGCGGAGTCTTGTCTGGCAGCAAAACAGTTCATTCGGCCTCATTTACTGCCTTAAAAAAAAAAACATAGCTGATACGTCTGACTTGCTGAAACAAATGTGGTTTCTACTGACAATTGAGATGTACAAACTATGGCATAAGGGGACGACAAGCGGATAAGAGGAAATCCGTAATTTCGATTAAGACATTAATGAGCGTGCTAGGACGGACGTAGTCAATATAACTTTGTTCAGCACTTTTTAAATGTACAGCGACAGAATTCAGAACATGGGCCGTTCTTACAGTGTTCTCCCTGTACACCAAGTCAGAACCATAGGATAAATAAACAGGGCATATAAGCAGACAATGAAAGCTCTTACGATATTCAATTATTACATTTCTCTAAAACAGGCTAAAGGCTACATGTGCACCACCAAGTCAGAACAATATGAGGGAGGAAAGGGACCAAATGATTAGGGTGAGGCCCATGGGCTACTAACAGCTTACTGTACAACATACACTTACTATTACTTTCTTAGCTACAGTATACATATCTCCCTGGCATATTGCATCATTTATGCAGCAGCATACAAAATATATTTTTGGACTCACCTTGTTGTGCTGTGCTCACTTGAACAGGAATGTGGCACGGCAGTCCTTCTTGTGAGTTCTAGAAAGAGGACGGAAATTCCAACTTGGAATTCCGAGTTGGATGACTGTTCAAAATTATTTTCCGTATTTTCCCAGTCGGAACTAGTTTTATCCGAGTTCCCAGTTGTCTTGAACTCACTGAAGTCTGAGATGTCCCAGTTCCGAGTTTCCAGTTGTTTTGAACGCAGCAGAAGTCATGCTGGATTGACAGCATGGCCAATGTAATCAAACTTTTCTGGCCCATGGCGTTACCCCCTTTTTCGTGATAACCAATTGGTAGTTACGATCTTGTCTCATCGCTGCAACTCCCCTACGGACTCGGCAAAGGTTGAGAGCCAAGCCGCACTGCTTCTTGACACACTGCTCGCTTAACCTGGAAGCCAGTCGCACCAATGTGTCGGAGGAAACACATTGTTGCGGTTGCCCGGCCCGCCACAAGGAGTCGCTAAAGCACGATTAGACAAGGACATCCTGGCCGGCCAAACCCTACCCTAACCCGGACGACGTGGGCCAATTGTGTGCCGCCTCATGGGTCTCCCGGTCACAGCCGGCTGTGACACAGCCTGGGATTGAACCCAGGGCTGCAGTGGCGCCTTAGCACTGATGGTTAAATATGCAATTTCCAACTTGTTGTGTAATGTTTATGTCCAATGGCCAATGAGCACCGATACGTTTTATCTATAATTTCCCTTCATATGACAAGGTTTGAAAAGCATTTGCCAGTAGATTGCCGACTTGATGCATAATGATGACTCCTTGTCTAGCTTGCTAGCTAAGATTTTGAAAGTATTATGTTGACATGATCAGTCTAATAAAAGCTACAGTAGATATAACGTGATTTGACGTCATTTTAACTGTGGCCAATGACCTTGAGCCTTCTTGGATGAGCACTTCTAATACAGTGAGGGAAAAAAGTATTTGATTCCCTGCTGATTTTGTACGTTTGCCCACTGACAAAGACATGATCAGTCTATAATTTTTATGGTAGGTTTATTTGAACGGTGAGAGACAGAATAACAACAACAACAACAAATCCAGAAAAACGCATGTCAAAAATGTTATAAATTGATTTGCATTTTAATGAGGGAAATAAGTATTTGACCCCTCTGCAAAACATGACTTAGTACTTGGTGGCAAAACCTTTGTTGGCAATCACAGAGGTCAGACGTTTCTTGTAGTTGGCCACCAGGTTTGCACACATCTCAGGAGGGATTTTGTCCCACTCCTCTTTGCAGATATTCTCCAAGTCATTAAGGTATCGAGGCTGACGTTTGGCAACTCGAACATTCAGCTCCCTCCACAGATTTTCTATGGGAATAAGGTCTGGACTGGCTAGGCTACTCCAGGACCTTAATATGCTTCTTCTTGAGCCACTACTTTGTTGCCTTGGCCGTGTGTTTTGGGTCATTGTCATGCTGGAATACCCATCCACGACCCATTTTCAATGCCCTGGCTGAGGGAAGGAGGTTCTCACCCAAGATTTGACGGTACATGGCCCCGTCCATCATCTCTTTGATGCGGTGAAGTTGTCCTGTCCCCTTAGCAGAAAAACACCCCCAAAGCATAATGTTTCCACCTCCATGTTTGACGGTGGGGATGGTGTTCTTGGGGTCATAGGCAGCATTCCTCCTCCTCCAAACACGGCGAGTTGAGTTGATGCCAAAGAGCTCGATTTTGGTCTCATCTGACCACAACACTTTCACCCAGTTCTCCTCTGAATCATTCAGATGTTCATTGGCAAACTTCAGACGGGCCTGTATATGTGCTTTCTTGAGCAGGGGGACCTTGCGGGCGCTGCAGGATTTCAGTCCTTCACGGCGTAGTGTTACCAATTGTTTTCTTGGTGACTATGGTCCCAGCTGCCTTGAGATCATTGACAAGATCCTCCCGTGTAGTTCTGGGCTGATTCCTCACCGTTCTCATGATCATTGCAGCTCCACGAGGTGAGATCTTGCATGGAGCCCCAGGCCGAGGGAGATTGACAGTTATTTTGTGTTTCTTCCATTTGCGAATAATCGCACCAACTGTTGTCACCTTCTCACCAAGCTGCTTGGCGATGGTCTTGTAGCCCATTCCAGCCTTGTGTAGGTCTACAATCTTGTCCCTGACATCCTTGGAGAGCTCTTTGGTCTTGGCCATGGTGGAGAGTTTGGAATCTGATTGATTGATTGCTTCTGTGGACAGGTGTCTTTTATACAGGTAACAATCTGAGATTAGGAGCACTCCCTTTAAGAGTGTGCTCCTAATCTCAGCTCGTTACCTGTATAAAAGACACCTGGGAGCCAGAAATCTTTCTGATTGAGAGGGGGTCAAATACTTATTTCCCTCATTAAAATGCAAATCAATTTATAACATTTTTGACATGTGTTTTTCTGGATTTTTTTGTTGTTATTCTGTCTCCCACTGTTCAAATAAACCTACCATAAAAATTATAGACTGATAATTTCTTTGTCAGTGGGCAAACGTACAATATCAGCAGGGGATCAAATACTTTTTTCCCTCACTGTATAAGTCTATGGCAGCACCCAAGGGGCTTGAATTCTTTGGTACTACCCGTAGATTTTGCGGTGACGTGGTGTCCCCATGAGTGACAGAACACTAAGTCAATCACGGCACAACTAGAGAACATTACCAACCCCTATGCTCCGTATTTTCCGCTGGCTGCCCCACCACCACAGAAAGCACTGAGCTAGGCTGAAACACCTTCATTTTGGAGCTACCTTACTCAAGAAAGCAAAAAATAGACTGTGTTTGTATGCGGCTTTATTAACTTAACATATATGTATATTTTTTACATTGTTTGCAAACTGATATGTGACACGTATTAATGCCAAAATAACATGCAAAACAGGCAACAACAACAAAAAAACGAATTGTTTTGTATTTATTTATAAAAAAAATTGTTAAACAGGTGGGGTTGTAATGTGCCTGTTCTGTGGCGCTGCCAGACTCTGCCTGTGTGCCGGAGACCGGGCCGGTTGGTCGACAAAACCGCCCCAGATCCCAGGCAGAGATCGTTTTTCAAGCCTGGGCGTCCCACATCCATGGGCCCTAATGGCAGCCTCCCTAGCCTCCCCGGCTGTATGATTTATCAAAGGGAAAAGGTCAGTCTGGCGGGCTGTAATTAAATCTGTCTGCTTTTATTTGGTGCTGCATGGGAGCGCTTTCTCCATTAGTGGCATATCTCATTACATGGTTTGTCTCGGGGACAGCGGCGCAGGAAAGGGGCAGCTTTCATTTAAATCATGATGCTCTCTTATCAGGGGCAGAGTGGAAGGTGGTTGTGACTCACATAGCAGGAGAGAGGTGATATGCCTGACTCCTGGGTAGTGTGTCTAGGGTAGGTAGACTAGGTCTAGTTCAGTTCCTGGGGACCAATGAGGGCCTGCTGAGTAGTAAGTGTTTGTATAGGACTTGTTGAGTGCACTCGCTTCTGCTGCTCATGACAGAACAGCCTAATTGCCATAGCATGTAAAGTTAAATGGAAGTGTCTTCTTATTATATATTTAGTAAAGCCTTTCTGGAGAATACTTGAATCAAGCAAATTTGCATAAATGTAAGTCAATACATTTACATAGAGTTAAACCCAGCAAATCCAGGATTATACTCGCAAATCTTATCGTTAGATTTAGCTAAGTTTTTTTTATGATTAAGATGTAGGTCATTTGTTACATTTCAAACTTGGCCGAGTGCCCAGGGCAATACTACATTTACTACCCTGCTTTTGTTTAGGCAACTACTAAAATAATGGAACACTTGAAGTCATATTTACAAGTTTATTAGAGCGAGATTCTAGCACCCAGGCATGTGTCGTCGTAGTTTCTCTCTAAATCACTTTGTCGGCATAGATGCACTTTTCCAGTGTTTACTTCTAACTACCTCCTAATCAATTTAGCTTGAGAGAGAGACGGCTGCCTTCTTAGTTATTGTTCCTATGGAAACAGTGAAGTGAGAGAGTTCAAGCTGATCTTTATTCAGGCCTTTCAAATAAAGTTTTGCCCTCTTGATGTTAAACCCTCTTTTTTTGTAGGGCTCTGACCTTCTGTGTGCTTCTGCCAACCGTTTCAGTTTGGGGCTTTCGATCGGAATTGGGGATCGCAGGCCTGGGAGAAATGTGCTGGAGCAAATCCCAACGATTCAGCTGGACGATTATTGCAAGGGCCTGACCTTTGCGAGATCGTCACAATCACTTTGACCTTTGAGAAAGGAAGCGGATGCTAGGCCTCGGCTCCCAACAAAATCAGTCTTTGTAAAACACAGAACAAATCCTTTTTCCCTGTCACAGAGTTTCACACCTAAAAATCCTACGCGAGTGACATTGGGGATGTGATCCGCCTAATGGGCGTCTGTGTTGTGTGCAGAAAAGCTCCCTCCTGAGAGGTGCTAATATGGAACAATCTGCCTAATTCTACTTGATGCTGTGTCTGTGGCTGGCTGCGTCAGTAGCAGGCAGCCATGTAGATGTACAGTATGTGAGGGAATGCTAATCATGCCTGGTCTTTATTTTTAGAACCCATCTCCTCCGAGTGCTCTCTCTCTCTCTCTCTCTCTCTCTCTCTCTCTCTCTCTCTCTCTCTCTCTCTCTCTCTCTCTCTCTCTCTCTCTCTATCTGTCTCAGTGTGGAGGCAGTGAGTCATGTTTAAACCAATGAATATGAACTTGACAAAGCCCACAGTAGAAGGAACCTCTCCATCCTCATTCTGCTAGGGCCTCTGGGTATATTTTGTATTAAAACAACCATTCTCTCTTCACTAAAATAGACATTGACTCTGGCAAACATGTCAATTAGGAGTATTTGTTGCAGTATATCAGTTTATTTTGTGCTGGTGTACTGCAGGATTACATTTACTGGTATCCAGCCATCTTATGTATCATGGCTAAATTGTCTGAGGGAAACAAATCTATAGCTGACTTCACCATCCACCTACTCAGCCATCAAAAAACATAATCGTGTTAGCTAGTTTGTCTCTAAGAAGAATATGTTTTTAATTGTTTGTGATGCAACCATGTAAATGCAACTCAGGGTTTTTTCTGGATTTAAAAAAGGGGTGCGTGGCAATGGGGCGGTCGGCCAGTCGGCGCAGCTGAATTTGAGAGAACATTTTTAAAGCACATTTCATGCGATTCTATATATTCTGCCATGGATCTGAGAAAGTTTTTGCAGTTTAAAAGCTAATTTCCTGCAATTCTATGCATCGTGCCTTGGCTAATGGTGTTTTTGTTTTTTTCTCAAGCATAATACAAAAATCAATACTGCTAAATTAAATGTTTTTGGAATTTTCAATTCTCACTGACTGTCTATCTTTTGTTTTGATGATGGTTAGTTCTCAAAGTTGATATTGTTTGGACTTACAGTGTGGGAAAAAAGTATTTAGTCAGCCACCAATTGTGCAAGTTCTCCCACTTAAAAAGATGAGAGAGGCCTGTAATTTTCATCATAGGTACACGTCAACTATGACAGACAAATTGAGATTTTTTTTCTCCAGAAAATCACATTGTAGGATTTTTAATGAATTTATTTGCAAATTATGGTGGAAAATAAGTATTTGGTCAATAACAAAAGTTTCTCAATACTTGTTATATACCCTTTGTTGGCAATGACACAGGTCAAACGTTTTCTGTAAGTCTTCACAAGGTTTTCACACACTGTTGCTGGTATTTTGGCCCATTCCTCCATGCAGATCTCCTCTAGAGCAGTGATGTTTTGGGGCTGTCGCTGGGCAACACAGACTTTCAACTCCCTCCAAAGATTTTCTATGGGGTTGAGATCTGGAGACTGGCTAGGCCACTCCAGGACCTTGAAATGCTTATTTTTACGAAGCCACTCCTTCGTTGCCCGGGCGGTGTGTTTGGGATCATTGTCATGCTGAAAGACCCAGCCACGTTTCATCTTCAATGCCCTTGCTGATGGAAGGAGGTTTTCACTCAAAATCTCACGATACATGGCCCCATTCATTCTTTCCTTTACACGGATCAGTCGTCCTGGTCCCTTTGCAGAAAAACAGCCCCAAAGCATGATGTTTCCACCCCCATGCTTCACAGTAGGTATGGTGTTCTTTGGATGCAACTCAGCATTCTTTGTCCTCCAAACACGACGAGTTGAGTTTTTACCAAAAAGTTCTATTTTGGTTTCATCTGACCATATGACATTCTCCCAATCCTCTTCTGGATCATCCAAATGCACTCTAGCAAACTTCAGACGGGCCTGGACATGTACTGGCTTAAGCAGGGGGACACGTCTGGCACTGCAGGATTTGTGTCCCTGGCGGCGTAGTGTGTTACGGATGGTAGGCTTTGTTACTTTGGTCCCAGCTCTCTGCAGGTCATTCACTAGGTCCCCCCGTGTGGTTCTGGGATTTTTGCTCACCGTTCTTGTGATCATTTTGACCCCACGGGGTGAGATCTTGCGTGGAGCCCCAGATCGAGGGAGATTATCAGTGGTCTTGTATGTCTTCCATTTCCTAATAATTGCTCCCACAGTTGATTTCTTCAAACCAAGCTGCTTACCTATTGCAAATTCAGTCTTCCCAGCCTGGTGCAGGTCTACAATTTTGTTTCTGGTGTCCTTTGACAGCTCTTTGGTCTTGGCCATAGTGGAGTTTGGAGTGTGACTGTTTGAGGTTGTGGACAGGTGTCTTTTATACTGATAACAAATTCAAACAGGTGCCATTAATACAGGTAACGAGTGGAGGACAGAGGAGCCTCTTAAAGAAGAAGTTACAGGTCTGTGAGAGCCAGAAATCTTGCTTGTTTGTAGGTGACCAAATACTTATTTTCCACCATAATTTGCAAATAAATTCATAAAAAATCCTACAATGTGATTTTCTGGATTTATTCTCTCTCAATTTGTCTGTCATAGTTGACGTGTACCTATGATGAAAATTACAGGCCTCTCTCATCTTTTTAAGTGGGAGAACTTGCACAATTGGTGGCTGACTAAATACTTTTTTCCCCCACTGTAGGTGTCCCGAAAAAACGCTTAGGCGGCTCGCCTAAGGATTTAAATGGCATGAAAATCCCTGCAACTGAAGGTGTTCTTTTGGAATACATTTAAAAGTGAAATCAAATATTTTAATGGAATTTATTCAAATCATATTTTGAAGAAGCCTTTGAACATATCCTTGGGTAATAATTGTGTTCATCTGACAGATACGACTCTTTAAAAACTGTATCCAATATGGGAAGGTTTCTAAAATGTACTGTGGTGAATATTTAGGATTTTACGTTTATTTAACCCTCCCGTTGTCCTAGGGTCAAAATGACCCGCCACTGTGTTGAACCAACTTTATTTAATTTTTATATTTTTGGGATCATTTGTGAGAAGGAGGCAGTGAGACTTTCTTTAAAGTCTCACTGCCTCCTTCTCACAAATGATCCCCAAAATATAAAAATTAAATAAAGTTGGTTCAACACAGTGGCGGGTCATTTTGACCCTAGGACAACGGGAGGGTTAACTAGGCAAGTCAGCTAAGAACAAATTCTTATTTACAATGACGGCCTAATTGTGCGCCGCCCTATGGGACTCCCAATCACGGCCAGTTGTGATACAGCCTGGAATCGAACCAGGGGATCTGTAGTGACACCCCAAGCACTGAGGTGCAGTGCCTTAGACCACTGCACCACTCAGGAGCCCACTCTGCTCTGTCTAAGCATAACACCCACAAGGACTCCTTTCAATCAGATTGTGATGATGAATTTATTAATTCCCGTCCGGTAGGCTGCCTGCTTATCGTTATTAACGGGAATTAGAAGCAGTTGTTTGGAGGAACTGCTAATTGAGTGCTTATCTCTAGGGAATTCCAACCACATGGAACTGTCCTCCAGCAACAACAGTGACTAACATAGCCAACGTGAATTAGCTTGGTTAACCTTTTGGTTGAATAACACACAGAGAATAACTTGCATTTATGGGTCAACAAACCATGCCTTGTTAAAATTGTGTTAGGCTATCTTTATTCATGAGTTCATCTTAGATCTCCTATGGAGTGGGCAAAGCTTCAAACAGCTCTGGCATCCTTAGATCTCGTCTGTTGCCTTAATGGAAATAACTTCCTCTAACAATAGCCCAAACTTGGTATTGATCCGTGGCCCCAATCACATCTGTTTAATCAGTAGAGGACCACAGAGCTGAACTGAAATTGATGGCCCAGACACAGGTAGGGAGAACAGTGACCTCAATAGCACCAGAGTGTTTATCTAACTCTGTCATGGCTGCCAGTATCTTGTTTTCATTCCCTTCTCCTCTACTCTGATCACGTCTGCCAGAGCTAGTAGCCTTAACATCAAAACGTATCTCCCAAATTCAGACTAGCAGCCCTTATCCATTGTCTTGCATGCACTAATACAGAACAGAGATATGGCAGGGCTTGTTTCACACTACCACTCTAATGTGGTCCAGAAAACAGAGATGTGGCAGGGCTTGTTTCACACTACCACTCTAATGTGGTCCAGATATATAAATCATAGAAGGGAGTTGTGTGTACTTCAGGTTGGACTGAGGTTGTTATAAGTGTGTATGTGTGCTTGCGTGCAGTGGTGGAAAAAGTACTAAATTGATGGAAAAAATACATACTTGAGTAAAAGTAAAGATACCTTAATAGAAAATGACTCAAGTAAAAGTGAAAGTCACCCAGTAAAATACTACTTGAGTGAAAGTCTAAAGGTATTTGGTTTTAAATATACTTAAGTATCAAAAGTTAATGGAATTGCTAAAATCTACTTAAGTATCAAAAGTTAAAAGTATAAAGCATTTCAAATTCCTTATATTAAGCAAACCAGACGGCACAATTTCTAAAATATTTTTTTTATTGACGGATAGCAAGGGGCACACTCCAACACTCAGACATCATTTACAAACTAAGCATTTGTGTTTAGTGAGTCTGCCGAGAGAGGCAGGAGGGATGACCAGGGATGTTCTCTTGATAAGTGTGTGAATTGGACCATTTTCCTGTAAAAATGTAACGAGTACTTTTGGGTGTCAGGGAAAATGTAACATTATATTCTTTAGGAATGTAGTGAAGTAAAAGTAAAAGTTGGCAAAAATATCAATAGTAAAGTACAGATACCCCAAAAAACTACTTAAGTAGTACTTAAAATTATTTTTACTTAAGTACTTTACACCACTGCTTGCTTGCTTGTGCGCGCATTTGTGTCTGAGAAAGATATTTAACAGTGTGAGTCAGGTTTGGCTGGGGTTATACAGTAGCCATACAGTATGTGTGTGTGACGCCCATTCTAGCATGAGAAAGCTCATCTGCATCATGCCCGACCCTTAGGCTGTCCAGGTGGAGACTCCAGTGCTTTGGGTGCGGAGGGACAGGAGAGGTGAGGAGTAACGACAGTAGTGACTGAATGGGGATGCTGGAGAGGTGTTACACAATGGGTCTGGACTGCAGAAAGGACTAGAGACAGTGGTGGGGTCACGAACGCACACACCCTTCCAGATCCTCTTAGACAGAGGGAGGGCATGGAGGCTCGGAGCAATGTGTGCTCACACAGAAAGCATATACAGTGCATTTGGAAAGTATTCACATTTTGTTACGTTACAGCCTTAATCTAAAATTGATTAAATAGTTTTCCCACCACATCAATCTACACACAATACCCCATAATGACAAAGCAAAAACTGTTTTTTAGAATTTATTGCAAATGTATTACAAATAAAAAACAGAAATACCTTATTTAAATAAGTATTCAGACCCTTTGCTATGAGACGCGAAATTGGGCTCAGGTGCATCCTGTTTCCATTGATCATCCTTGAGATGTTTCTACAACTTGATTGCAGTCCACCTGTGGTAAATTCAATTGATTAGACATGATTTGGAAAGGTACACACCTGTCTATATAAGGTCTCACAGTTGACAGTGCATGTCAGAGCAAAAACCAAGCTATGAGGTCGAAGGAATTGTAAATGTGATATTTCAGTTTATTTTATTTTATAGATTTGCAGAAATTTCTAAAAACCTGTTTTTGCTTTGTCATTATGGGGTATTGTGTGTAGATTGAGGGAAAAAAAACAATTTAATCCATTTTAGATTAAGGCTGTAACGTTACAAAATGTGGATAAAGTCATTGGGTCTGAATACTTTCCGAATGCACTGTATGTTTTATTGATATATGGTCTATGGGGAGCATAGTCTCGGAAACCCGACCCAAGTAACAGTGACTAGGGTCTGGGATCAATGACGGACTCTCTTGGTAACTTCGAAAAGGGAAACAAAATAGTAAATAGGGTTCTCTTCAGGCAGAAAACCCCCGACAAATCACGTGGCAGACATACCAGAGAGTCGCGATTCAAAACCAAAGTTTGCAGGCAAAATCTTTGCGCTCGTTTTAGTGAAGGTAGTTGATGCAAAAAGTACCTCAGTGATCTCCATCTTGCTCCATAAGGCAGTGAGTGACGTAGTTCTTCTATGCCAAACTGACGTTTTATTACGTACAGAATTGTTAAGCCGGAACATTGGAACATTGTGGGAGGCAAACCAGATGTCTAGAAAGACTATGGAAAGCACATCCTTTGTAATGATGTGAACCTTTTATATTTTTCTACCATTTGTAATAGATCTTTTGATCTTTGTAGGTAGATACCTGAGAGCCATCAAGATGATAGGGAGCCTGCGTGTGTCCTGGTGGATTAAAATACCAAACCCAATACTCATGTACACCTTTGAAATGTCAGCCAAGAAATTGAAATGTCAGCCATTTTCTCTGCCCAGATTACAACAGTCAATCTCATCAACTGCCATAACTGGCCTGATTTTAAACACGCCCACGCCCTTCCTTCCTTCCTTCCTTCCTTCCTTCCTTCCTTCCTTCCTTCCTTCCTTCCTTCCTTCCTTCCTTCCTTCCTTCCTTCCTTCCTTCCTTGCCTATGAGAATTGCCAAATGCCTGCTCATCCAATGGAGAATGCTCTCCCAATTTGAATTGTGACCTTCCCCTGGTATGCTGTGATGTGCCTTTGCTGGCCTGCTTGTGGAACCACAACACGGAGGGGTTTCAGGAGGAAAATAAGAGTGTTAACAGTGGAGGTGTAATTTCCCTGGGACTGTTTCCACAGAAGTGCCATTGTGTGTGCGTGTTGTGACTGCCACAATTTAAATGGGCCAACAGCAGGAAGTGTAGTTGGGCGCTCGCCTCTGCTCAGAATTGGAATAGGCTGACTTTGGGGGCTCTGGCGTGATTTGGAAAGGCCCCTTTGGTGACAGAAAAGAGTCAGCTTTGTGTGTCAAAATGAAAGCGTGTGAGGCGTTCATCGGCATCGCCACCTGGATGCAACAAGCCGTGCGTGCCCCGCTGTCCTTGGCGCGTGGCGCTTTATAAGTTTAGCGTCCTGCAGGGTCAGGGAATAGGTGCATTCAGTCAGAGAGAGGGCTGTTGTGTTGAACGGTCTCTTGAGGGAATGAGGCCTTTCATGTCAGCCATGCCAGTGCAGCCTTCCCATGGCTTGTAATGTCTGTGGGCTGATAGTTGAGGGGGGAGAAAATAAAGACTTTAAATGTACATTTCTGGGTCAGTCTTGACAGCATAGAGGAGGATCACCATAAGTAATCTGTTAGAAGGTAGAACATTGCCCACACATTACAGATTATTAACATTCTACACAAATACACACACACACACACACAACACCTCACACCCCACACACACCTGTACAATGTGGCCCACTAATGAGTTGCGTCGTCAGGCTCACATTGACATGTCACACTCCCTGTTGTTAGCCTGCATAGCACACAGATTGAGTGAGAAAGAGCTCTGGCGCTGTCTCATAAAGTTCACAGGTACAGTGGGGGAAAAAAGTATTTAGTCAGCCACCAATTGTGCAAGTTCTCCCACTTAAAAAGATGAGAGAGGCCTGTAATTTTCATCATAGGTACACGTCAACTATGACAGACAAATTGAGATTTTTTTTCTCCAGAAAATCACATTGTAGGATTTTTAATGAATTTATTTGCAAATTATGGTGGAAAATAAGTATTTGGTCACCTACAAACAAGCAAGATTTCTGGCTCTCACGGACCTGTAACTTCTTCTTTAAGAGGCTCCTCTGTCCTCCACTCGTTACCTGTAATAATGGCACCTGTTTGAACTTGTTATCAGTATAAAAGACACCTGTCCACAACCTCAAACAGTCACACTCCAAACTCCACTATGGCCAAGACCAAAGAGCTGTCAAAGGACACCAGAAACTAAATTGTAGACCTGCACCAGGCTGGGAAGACTGAATCTGCAATAGGTAAGCAGCTTGGTTTGAAGAAATCAACTGTGGGAGCAATGATTAGGAAATGGAAGACATACAAGACCACTGATAATCTCCCTCGATCTGGGGCTCCACGCAAGATCTCACCCCGTGGGGTCAAAATGATCACAAGAACGGTGAGCAAAAATCCCAGAACCACACTAGGGGACCTAGTGAATGACCTGCAGAGAGCTGGGACCAAAGTAACAAAGCCTACCATCAGTAACACACTACGCCGCCAGGGACTCAAATCCTGCAGTGCCAGACGTGTCCCCCTGCTTAAGCCAGTACATGTCCAGGCCCGTCTGAAGTTTGCTAGAGTGCATTTGGATGATCCAGAAGAGGATTGGGAGAATGTCATATGGTCAGATGAAACCAAAATAGAACTTTTTTGGTAAAAACTCAACTCGTCGTGTTTGGAGGACAAAGAATGCTGAGTTGCATCCAAAGAACACCATACCTACTGTGAAGCATGGGTCTGGAAACATCATGCTTTGGGGCTGTTTTTCTGCAAAGGGACCAGGATTTCAAGGTCCTGGAGTGGCCTAGCCAGTCTCCAGATCTCAACCCCATAGAAAATCTTTGGAGGGAGTTGAAAGTCAGTGTTGCCCAGCGACAGCCCCAAAACATCACTGCTCTAGAGGAGATCTGCATGGAGGAATGGGCCAAAATACCAGCAACAGTGTGTGAAAACCTTGTGAAGACTTACAGAAAACGTTTGACCTGTGTCATTGCCAACAAAGGGTATATAACAAAGTATTGAGAAACTTTTGTTATTGACCAAATACTTATTTTCCACCATAATTTGCAAATAAATTCATAAAAAATCCTACAATGTGATTTTCTGGATTTTTCTTTCTCATTTTGTCTGTCATAGTTGATGTGTACCTATGATGAAAATTACAGGCCTCGCTCATCTTTTTAAGTGGGAGAACTTGCACAATTGGTGGCTGACTAAATACTTTTTTCCCCCACTGTATACAGCCTTCCTTCACAGGAACACAGAACGGCACAGGCTAGTCAGTAGGCCCAGCGTCAACGGCTTTATTAACATGCCTTTTATTAGCAGCAATCTCCAAGCCCATTACATTTGCAAGGCTTCCTTAATGCTATTTCTTTATTCGTAAATGTAACATGCCCGAGTGAAAAAGGCAATTGTTTCAACCCAAGGCCTCTTTAGGATTTATGAATATTAGATCAACTGGAAGATTTTGAAGTGCGGCCGCATAAACCTTTGACTTCTTTGCTTTACTCACAAGCAAATAAGGCATTCTGAAGGCACCAGTGGCGCGTCGTTATAGTGATGCTTGTAATGGTCTTTGTTATTGTATTTTGCTAGCAACACGCTGTGAATTGGAATAGAGCCTGGATGCATTGGGAGGTCATGCTTAGAGTGAGACAGCGGTGTACTCACACACACTGAGAACCAATGGCTTATCCCAGCATTATATTTTTACATTTAAGTCATTTAGCAGACGCTCTTATCCAGAGCGACTTACAGTTAGTGAGTGCATACATTTTTCATACTGGCCCCCCGTGGGAATCAAACCCACAACCCTGGCGTTGCAAGCGCCATGCTCTACCAACTGAGCTACAGGAGGCCTTTATATATTATATAAAACCAATGCATACACTTGGCATGATACAAAGACCATCCTAGCTAAGATCTGTGACCTCGATACCACACAGACTGTCAGTGAATCCAGGGATCATCTTGGTTATTGATTGGGAAAGCATGAATAAAGAAAAGTACAAAAATAAAATGTATATAGTATGTATAAGCTGGAAGTAGAGGCCTAAGTATTGTTGTTCACTAGTTTACTCCAATTAGGGAAGGGGTGGTGGGGTTGGAAAGTAATAAAGGGAAATATATTTTTTAAAAGGATATGTATATGTATGTGTATGTATGTATGTATGTATGTATGTATGTATGTGTATGTATGTATGTATGTATGTGTGTATATATATATATATATATATATATATATATATATATATTGGGAGAGAAAAAAACATATGGGGGATTGGAAGTGATGCAGACAATTACATTGATGGAAGTTACAATCTATCTGCAATATTAAAGCTGATCTACCCCCTTAAAAAATAAAAAATAATATTACAAAATAAATAATTGGAATTGTGAAATTATCTGAAATATTTAAAATCAGCTTTAGGTTGCCTGTACCAGATATAAAACCGAATTTGCGTAAATGAAGGGTTGTATTGTTGTATTGTATTTGCTGTGGGTGGTTATTGTTGACATGGGTGTGGTTTGGGGTTAACATTAGTATTGCAATGGGTACCGGGGAATGAGGTCTTCTAATGTCGTTGTCCTTTGCCCAGGTCAAGGTAATTGACTAAGGTGGGATGCACTCCATTCAGCCAGAGAGAAAAGAGACTTAACGACGGTGATACAGTAGAGGCCATCACATTGCCATTGATTTCTGCTGGCATGTCCTCAAAAAGCCCTATAGAGGAGACAGGTCAAGATGGCACCTATGCAGCTCAGCTAGAGGTGTTGAGAGAGGCGGAGTGGGAGGTAGGGAGGTGGAGGGGAGGGAGGGAGGTGGAGAGGGAGGTAGGGAGATGGAGAGGGAGTTGTGGAGGGAGGTGGAGAGGGAGGTAAGTAGGGAGGTGGAGGGAAGAGGGGAGGGAGAGGGAGGTAGGCAGTTGTAGAAAGGGAAGTGGTAAGGCGTCCGCATGCAGTTCGTGCATATTTTATGACGACATTTTGTGACGTTTTTGATCGTTTTGGACTTCGGTAAGGGTTTTTTCGGCTGTTCAGGCACACAAAAATGTTTCTCGAGAGAAGCCGTAGTTGGTGATTGGTTAACAGTAGGGATTCTTCAATAAAGTCCTTGTTGTCATTCAACGAGAGACGACTCGTTTTCATGCACGTTTCATGCAAGATGTCCTCGGCAACAACGCCAAAATGAATGACAGATTTAGTGAGCTAGATTAATTCGGACTATTTTGAGGAAGTGTATACTGGCTTTGGAGTCTCAAAATAGACAAACAGTACTATTGCCACTTTTTTCCTCGTTTTTCAAGGGAATTTCTTTTAAGGGAATATGCAAGCACACTCGGCTAGGCGCCAGCTGAACCGAAGCGTGCTGATGCCTTTAGTCATGTGCAGAGGGAGGTTGCCTTTATTCAGGTCCATACTGCTCATGATGAGGATAAAGGTGGCCGTCTAAGCTCAGACCCTATTGGCCAGTGCCTGATTGAAAATGATGGGTGTATGTCTGCATTTGTGCCGATATTGTGGTAGAGACAGATAGAAAGTGTGTGTGTGTGCAGGTGAGGGCATTAAAAACAGTTAGCGAGGGAGAGCGTGGGTGTGTGTGTGCAACATTGAAGGATTGCCTGGCACAGGCTCTATCCTGATAGTCATCTCTATAGCAACTCTCCTGACAAGGACTCAGGGACACCGCATCAAACCCAAATGTAATTTCATTTTGGCATTGAGGAGGGGAAGGGAAGAAATGTGGGTGTATTAAATGGAACTAAATGTTCTAATTACATCTTATGGTTTTAAATACAACTGGGGGAATTTAATTAGAGGAGACGCGTCCTGCATGCTGCCATTCAGGGGGAATGCTCTCTGTAACATGAAAGCAATTTGTTCCTGCTTTTATTTCTCACCCCTGGAACTGCCCTGATAGCGCAATGAAATTAACATTTGGTATAAATGTTGGTCGAATTTAATAAGGACAGTCACACTCCCTCTCTCTTTCATCCTCTCTCCCTCTTTCTCTTTCTCTCTTTCTCTCTCTCTTTCATCCTCTCTCCCTCTCTTTCATCCCCTTTCTCTGCCTCTTTCTCTCCTTCTCCCTCTTTCTGTCTTTCTCTCCTTTCTCTCCCTCTCTCTGTGTTTCTCCCTCTCTCTGTGTTTCTCCCTCTCTCTGTGTTTCCCTCTCTCTCTCTCTAGGTTGTGGCTGAGGCAGGGGCTTGTGGTGCAGCCACACTCCACAGATTAGTTTGTTTTTCACAGCATGGAAATGACAAGGCATTTTTGTAATTTTTCCGCCTGAGGTCAAGGCGAGTTTACAGCTCAATTTTCACGAGCGTGCTGAAAAGGCTGACATTTCACGGGTATGTGAATGAGGAGTAGGGGCTAGGGAGCTGGCTATACACTAAGGGGCCGCAGCCTCTCTACTGCTCATTGCTATGACCTATAGTCACAGAAAAGCTGGCTGGCTTACGGCTCTCGCTGTATGATTGTACAGATCCACAGCTTTGAACTCAAGCGGCAAATTGTTCGCTTTGCAGCGGAATCCGGGGGTCTGACCTATGCAGGAAAGAGGATCAGCATCTACCCAGACCTGAGTGCTGAACTGCTAAAACAGAGGGAGACCTACAACGAGGTGAGATCCCAGCTATGCAAGCTACACCTGAGATGAGGCTTTGTCCACCTGGCAAAACTCATCTTGACTTTCCAGAACAGAACATACACGTTTTCCACTGCCAAGGAAGCTCAAGACTTCTTCGAGAAGCATATCAAACCCAACACACAAGGGGACAAGCCAAGCAGATGGAACCCCATGACTGGCTCATTATTCAGGTATGCTATCCATGCACAATCATGCAGCCTAGCCTATGGGTATGATCCTGCCTTCAGCATAAGACAATGATGAAGACATCCCCTCATGTTTGGTTACCAGCAACAATATTACTATTATTGCTGAGCGTTGACGTTGTTATAATTATATTGCCTATGGTCCAGGACATTTACACAGTGACGACACCACAGCAATTAATGAACAATGGAAAATGTACGGCGGTGTCTTACGTACTGGGACTGCTTTCTTGTGTGGCTACAGCACATTGAAGACATGTTGGCAGGGTGGGGTTGGGGAACTACTTATTTTTCTTTTCTTTTCCTGTTTACACTGAATGTATTATTACTTCAACTCTGTATGTATTTTATTTACTGTTTTTTCTTCTTCTTTGGTGTGGCAGCTTACGGGTACATGTTTCATAAATGTGGAATTTGAAATGCATAATACACCTGTAAACCCCCCAACAACAAAAAATGACACAAATAAAAAGTTGGTCAAAATTTTTTATTAATAAAAGATTTCTGGCTTTATTGGGGGGCTTTGATTTGAGCTATAGCCTACTCTAGAATTTGATTTGTGAGTGGAAAATTGAAGTTAATTTACAGCCGGAACCTACCTCCCTGGAAAGTGACACTCAGACTTAGTTCCACGGGTATTGCTCGAAGGACAATGGTTTTACTGTAAAATTAATTGTGAGGGACTATGTGTTCTACTCTGTCTGAGTGTTCTACTCTAAGGGCTCTCTGTAGGAGCAACACTTGTGCCAGGAGTTCATTTCGAGTACAGTTCAATTACAGTTCATTTTCAGGCATTATTGTTAATGAACCAAAAAAAAACAGCATAATGAACCCCACATGAAACAGACTGGAAACACACATAATTGTATCACATTATGTAAGAAAGTTTCCACAGTAAAAGACTATAAAACACTGCTCTGATTTGCTCTTGAGAAATCAGACCAGAGCTATTATATTTTTGGTGAAGGGTGTCTTTGAGTGTCTTCTTCTCTGTCTTTATCAGACGTGTCTTGTATCTCTCTATCCCCCATTGAAGACCCACCATGTATCCCATGTACTACACCGCCTGTTGTATTAAGTACATAATGTTGTCTCAAGATGGTACAAAAAAGATAAGAAGAAAAGGATAAAACAGGCTTGCCTAACAGAAATGCATGTTCCACTGCTGGCTTGCCTCTGCAGCTAAGCAGGTTTGATCCTGGTTGGTACTCACCTGGATGAAAGACCAGATACTTCTGAAAGTGGTGTTGGATGGCCAGCAGGGGCACTCTTTCCTCTGGTTGAGGCAAATCCCAATGTGGCAATGCCCCATGGCAGATTCCCCCATACAATGTAAAGCATCTAGAAAAAGTGCTTTATAAATTCAATCAATGGACAAAAGACGAATAACCATTTAAAAACATTACTTGGACACAGCAAGCTGCTGTTGAAGAAAGTGGTATTGAGTTATTGACCGCCCCCAGGCACATCTGTTATTGTTTTTGTTTTGAGGAAATGAGCATCCAGCATCGTGGTACAAAAAAATCGTAGTACCTACTCTGCTGTTCTATCGCACGTGCAATGATGTGCAATCTCAGAGGGAGAAAAACAGTGTTCGTTGTTTGAAGTAACGTCTTTGTTGTTGTTGTAATATCGCAAACGGACATGGCAGTTTCACCGCTATGGATTCCAGCTTTAACCCCAAGATGCTTAGTTATCGTCTTCAATTTGTCTTTTCCACCTTTCAGTAATGCATTTTCACACATATAATCTCTTGAAAATTACACTTGGTTTTTCAGAGCGATGCTGCTTCTAAGTGTTGTTGAAGTTGAAGATGTGTGATTTTCCTTTCATGTTTTGAAGGCTTGTTTAGAGCAGTTTGGCCTCTCTGCTCTCCTGCCTGTCTTTGCCCTTTCTCTCAGAGCATGGCTGACGCGTCCACTGCTCCGCTCATTCTTGATTTCCTCCACTTCAACTCCATCAGGAAATGTATGAGCCTGGACACTTCTATCAAGTTAACACCTCTGAGATTCTCACTGCTGGTTAATAGTCTGCTGTCAGTTGTCATTGGCTATCCCAAGTTGTTATCCTATAAAAATCGACCTTAGATTAAAATGGCATCTTTAGGCTCTTTCACCCATCTCTACCTCAGGAAAACAGATTGGCCTCCATTCGTTTCCCGAAGGTTTACCAGAAAATTCCTAATTTAAAGCTGCTGCACAAACGATAACTGAAATGCCGGCATGAATGTCCCTGCTTTCGTCCCTACCTTCCCTTTCCAGCTTTATAATGGACCACAAGCGCAGGCTAATAAGCAATTGAATGCTCTGTTTGGAGTCTGCTGAAAAAACAACTAGACACAGAAAAAGAACAGTGCAGCCCGAAGCTGTGAAAATGTAAGTTAATTTCTGACCTTGGTGGCCTAATGGCTCTAAATAGCGTCTGAATGTCAGGTTTGTCCAGAGAAGGGCAGCCTCAGCCTGAGGGGGTAATGGGCAAAGCGCTAGCGCTGAACTTGTGAAAAGGGGACATGGGGAGACGCCTCGGATGGATTAAGAGGGATTGAGGCTGACCGCGGTGAGCACATGCATGTGGTCCGCCCGCCACTGCCCAGCGCCCCATTCTCCTTCGCTGTGGGAGGCTGTGCTCCAGCTAGAGCCATTTGAAGTACTCGATTGTGGGCATGCTAGGAAACTACAATGGCTTCCTAGCATAGTCCTGGGATTCAAACCCATGTCTCCCCATACTCAGTTAATAACACATGACATCATCAGCTGTGACTGTGCCAAATGGATTTGATAAGTGAACTGCAGGACACCTGCGAAGAAGAGAGACGGTCTCAGTGCCTTTTTATTTCTTTTTATTCGCCAGCAACTGTTAATGAGCCAATGGATAGCAAGTTGATGAAGCACCATGGTGATCTGAGAGCCGGTCAGGGGAGAGATATGACTTCTTTAAGCGCTCTGTAATTGAACGTCCTCTTCCAAAAACTCCCCAGACGGACCGCAGGGGGAAAAGGTTTGGCCACCTTCAAATAGATGTTTATTGCACGCTCCACTGGTGAAGAGCCAAGGTAAAATATGAGTGCTTCCAGGAGAGGTCCAGATGTAAAATCTTCATTAGGCAATGCAGTTTCCTCTGGAGATGAGTAAAAGGCATTGAGCAGGAAGTGGGGACTTGATTTACAGGGACTTGAATCCATAATCCATTTAATTTTCCCTCACATTAAGCTTTTAAAGCCGGCCCCCTCTCCAGCCATGTCCTTTTATTTGTCAATAAAGAGCTGTGAGTTCCAGTATGCAGATGAGGTGAGCTGAAAACACTGGCTGGGAGAGAGAGTGGCTGGCAGGTGCACAATTCTAGTGTCATTGTGTTGGACCCTACCGATTGGCTCTAATAAATCTTATCACAAATAGCACTTGAAACAATGGCATCCATGCCAGAGAAAGATATGCTTTAATCATTTGTGGCAGGTGTGCTATCAGCTGCTGCGTTTTTGCAAATGAACATGTTTTGTTTGATGGCTTCATCTTCAGCCAAATGATTTGTCCTGCTCTTTTGTAGTGTGTCTGTGAATGCCAGAGTCCGTTTTTATGACGTTTTTCTATTCCAATACTACAGTTCCCTAGGTTTTTTGGGACATTGATGAAAAAGGAGCGTGAGAAAAGGAACGTCGCTCTTCCCCAATCTGAAGGCATTGTCTGTGTCATTGGGCTTTCAATGTGTTTGATCAGCAGAGCGCAAAATGGTTGTGTTAAATTTGCTGTGCATGCTTTATGGAATTGACATGGAAAAAACGTCATTCTTCTCAAGATGTCTGGCTCGGTCGTAGGATATAAAAAAAATATTGTACTTGCTTGCTATGTATTTCTTATTTAAATGAAAGAAGCCTATTGATGTTGATCTTTTGGGGCTTCAGTCCTGGAAGGGGTATTTTATGGCTCCGTCTATTTAACATCCTACTGATATGAGGAGACTTTGAAGTTAAACTCTTTCCGGTATTGTGTACTGTAAGTACAGGTATCCCATGTATAATGCAACGCCTTACCTCCTTTCATTGACTTTGATGGGATTTTCATAAACAGAAGTTCAGAGTGGATGTGACTTCAACTATTATGTTCTCTGTCTGCATTAAACTGGTTTATGTAGGCTACATAGAAACAACTAGGTTGCATACCATAGTATAGGGCTATCAAAAGACTAGAAAAGAAAACTATCTTCTTACTTAAGCACTAGAGGAAATGTCTGAAAAGTACCTGAGTCACCAATAGTTTGGGTATGAATAACCCATGTGGAAAATGCCTCTTTCATTTCTTATCTGCGACGAATAGGAAATACGCAAGACAAAACCTGCAGTATTAAACAGTGTTTCCCTTACAATTGCTGTAGCAGGTCAGGCCCCTTCATGAAACAGTGTTGTCACCCGTCTAAATAGATATAAATACATTTAATTGGTTTCCATTGAAAATGTTTGTGTACGTAGACCTGTATTTTGCTTCATGGGCCTTGCGCCCGCTTAGGTAAAAATAAGTTAGGGGAAATACTTGTGTAATATGAGGGCAAATTCCACTCTCATGTGTACTATATTTCTGATGAACAATATTCCAATATAACATTCCCCCAATAAACAATAGTGTATAACCATTCAAAGGAGTACAACATCTGTTTCTCTGTAGTTATAGGCCTACCACAAAGGCAGAGCCTTCTTATTTATACACTGAATCTATTACCTCCAATGGATCACCGCATAGACATTTTCTGTCTGAAAATCAATGGCTTGATTGCATTCGTTTTTCTTTCCTTTAACATTGGGTAATTTCATTGCTCAAATGAAATTCCATCTGGCTCCAAATACAGTATCATTCATTCCCGAAATGTCACAATGAAAGGGATGGGGGTGTTGCAGGAGGAAGGAGCTGGCAGGCAGTGGTGGCTCCCGTGAAGCAATGTTTCTGTCAACATAACTTAGCGCACCTTCTGCTACGGCCGCCGAACATTTAACACCGGCACCTCAAGGACCTCAATGTAAAAGCAGAAGGTTCCGAGCAGGGAACATACGAGGGGTAGGAGGGGAGGAGAGGAGGAAGGGACAGATAACCTGTGATTTGTGGAGAGAATAGTGGCCATGATATTTGTGAACATCAAGCCTTTAGTGGCACCCAGCACAATGCCATATACTTCACAGCAAGGACAAGGTCCTCCTCTCTGTCTCCTCTTGTCCACAGCTAATCCAGCAGCGTTGGTGGGCTCTCATGGTAACTGAGCCGGGCTCTATTCAAATTTAACCTGACAGTCATGATTGGATAAAAGACTCATGAAAGGAAACAGAAGAAAGAGACTGTAAATGTGAGCGTGTGTGTGAAGCGTGTATTAAGACAGTCTTTCAATGGTAGTAATAGCCTCTCTTGTGAAGGGATACTATTCTGCTTGATAGATGTGGGGCTGACAGACCATTTTTCACACGTTTCTCCAGCCAAGGAAGAAGAAAAATGTTTGCAGACATTTCTCATGACTACTGCTATTTTCAGCCTAATGTCATAGTCTCCACACCAACACAGTCCAATATTGAAGTCTCGTATTGCTATTACCGGTATATGAAAAAATATAATTGTGCTGTTTTATACTAAGCAGAGGACAACAGAAAAAGTGGTGCTAGTTATATGAAAAGAAACACTTCTCCATGGTGATATTAACTTAATGGAGATTGTGGATTTGGATTTCAGCCTAAAGATAATATAGGCCTGCCATTTAGTTTTTCTCCATACAATATCAGTCAATTTGGAAGGAAAGGGCTGTTCCATCATAGCATTAGGACCACATGGATATGAGGCAGCCCAGCAGTGAGCTACAGTAAGTCTCTTTCAGACCACTAGTATCACTGGTTCATCGATGCATGGTCATGGCCAATGTCCATGCATCGATGCACTAGCCAAGCGCTAGTCTGGATATAGAGATCCCTGTCTTGAATTTAACTTTTGAACTCCAAACTCGCCACCTCAGCTCCCCATGTGTAGTATCAAAAATGTACTCTAGGCATAGCCGCGGGAAGAAGGGGTGCTGAGGGTGCTGCAGCTCTTTAAAAAAATATATATACAGTACCAGTCAAAAGTTTGGACACACCTACTCATTCCAGGGTTTTTCTATATTTTTACTAGAATAATACTGAAGACAACAAAACTATGAAATAATACACATGGAATCATGTAGTAACCAAAAAAGTGTTAAACAAATCAAAATATATTTAATATTTAAGATTCTTCAAAGTAGCCACCCTTTGCCTTGATGACAGCTTTGCACGCTCTTGGCATTCTCTCAACCAACTTCATGAGGTAGTCACCTGGAATGCATTTCAATTAACAGGTGTGCCTTGTTAAAAATTAATTTGTGGAATTTCTTTCCTTCTTAATGCGTTTGAGCCAATCAGTTGTGTTGTGACAAGGTAGGGGTGGTATACAGAAGATAGCCCTATTTGGTAAAAGACCGAGTCCATATTATGGCAAGAACAGCTCAAATAAGCAAAGAGAAACGACAGTCCATCATTACTTTAAGAAATGAATGTCCGTCAATACAGAAAATTTCAAGAACTTTGAAAGTTTCTTCAAGTGCAGTCGCAAAAACCATCTAGCGCTATGATGAAACTGGCTCTCATGAGTACCGCCACAGGAAAGGAAGACCCAGAGTTACCTCTGCTGCAGAGGATAAGTTCATTAGACTTAACTGCACCTCAGATTGCAGCCCAAATAAATGCTTCACAGAGTTCAAGTAACAGACACATCTCAACATCAACTGTTTAGAGGAGACTTCATGAATCAGGCCTTCATGGTCGAATTGCTGCAAAGAAACCACTACTAAAGGACACCAATAAGAAGAAGAGACTTGCTTGGGCCAAGAAACACGAGCAATGGACATTAGACCAGTGGAAATCTGTAATTTGGTCTGATGAGTCCAAATTTGAGATTTTTGGTTCCGCTGTGTCTTTGTGAGAGACGCAGAGTAGGTGAACGGATGATCTCCGCATGTGTAGTTCCCACCGTGAAGCATGGAGGAGGAGGTGTGATGGTGTGGGGGTGCTTTGCTGGTGACACTGTCAGTGATTCATTTAGAATTCAAGGCACACTTAACCAGCATGGCTACCACAGCATTCTGCAGCGATATGCCTTCCCATCTGGTTTGCGCTTAGTGGGACTATCATTTGTTTTTCAACAGGACAATGACCCAAAACACACCTCCAGGCTGTGTAAGGGCTATTTGACCAAGAAGGAGAGGGATGGAGTGCTGCATCAGATGACCTGGCCTCCACAATCACCCAACCTCAACCCAATTGAGATGGTTTGGGATGAGTTGGACTGCAGATTGAAGGAAAAGCAGCCAACAAGTTCTCAGCATATGTGGGAACTCCTTCGAGACTGTTGGAAAAGCATTCCTCATAAAGCTGGTTGAGAGAATGCCAAGAGTGTGCAAAGCTGTCATCAAGGCAAAGGGTGGCTATTTGAAGAATATAAAATATAAAATATATTTTGATTTGTTTAATACTTTTTTGGTTACTACATGATTCCATATGAGTTATTTCATAGTTTTTATGTCTTCACTATTATTCTACAATGTAGAAAATAGTACAAATAAAGAAAAACCCTTGATGAGTAGGTGTGTCCAAACTTTTGACTGGTACTGTATATTTTGGAGATTATTTTTTTTCGCACTCATGAAAGGAAACAGAAGAAAGAGACTGTAAATGTGAGCGTGTGTGTGAAACTTGTATTAAGACAGTCTTTCAATGGTGGTAATAGCCTCTCTTGTGAAGGGATACTATTCTGCTTGATAGATGTGGGGCTGACAGACCATTTTTCACACGTTTCGCCAGCCAAGGAAGAAGAAAAATGTTTGCAGACGTTTCTCATGACTACTGCTATTTTCAGCCTAATGTCATAGTCTCCACACCAACACAGTCCAATATTGAAGTCTCGTATTGCTATTATATGATAAAAATATAATTGTGCTGTTTTATACTAAGCAGAGGACAACAAATGAAAAAGTACTGGTGCTAGTTATATGAAAAGAAACACTGATATTAACTTAATGGAGATTGTGGATTTGGATTTCAGCCTAAAGATAATATAGGCCTGCCATTTAGTTTTTCTCCATACAATATCAGTCAATTTGGAAGGAAAGGGCTGTTCCATCATAGCATTAGGACCACATGGATATGAGGCAGCCCAGCAGGGAGCTACAGTAAGTCTCTTTCAGACCACTAGTATCACTGGTTCATTGTGCCAGCCCTGCTAAGTAGGTGTGTCCAAACTTTTGACTGGTACTGTATATTTTGGAAAAAAATATTTTTTCACAAAAGTAGCGCACTGGTACTTTACTAGTCCTGTATTAGCAGACCGATATAGCTGTCTGTAGCGCGGGAAAAAACTGTAGGATTTGTAAAAAATAATTTCAACCTGTATTCCTATATGTTCAGTATAGCTAGGCTGTCTGAACAGTGACATGATCAGCCTGAAAGCCTAAGGGAATTGAATTATTGTGGTCCTCTGTAGCTCAATTGGTAGAGCATGGCGCTTGTAACGCCAGGGTAGTGGGTTCGAACGCCGGGACCACCCGTACGTAAAAATTTATGCGCACATGACTGTAAGTCGCTTTGGATAAAAGCGTCTGCTAAATGGCATATTATTATTATATTCAAATTTGTGGAATTGTTGGCGATAATATTGAATTGGGAATTGAATTTTTGGAATTTACCTAACATTGGAATTCAGAGGAATTTAATTATCTCTGAATTCAAAGACTGTCCTGGAAATTGAATTGAATTAAATGGAATTGACAGGGAGAGAGAGAATTGAATTATAATTGAATTTGTGGAATTGACCCCAACCCTGATTGGTATGCATTTTTGCTCTGTCTCCTCCCCAACCTCAACCTGCACTATCGACTTCCTCAGTCCTCTTAGTTCTATATATCGCTAAGAGAACAAGCCATGTACCCACTGGGCACATACTTGTTGAATCAACATTGTTTCAATGTAATTTGTCAACGTATTGGGACGTGGAATCTACGTGGAAAATACATTGGATTTGAAAGAAGTAATCAACCTGGGCCTGGTTTCCCAAAAGCATTTTAAGGCCCTGGCTGATGACTTTTTGCGAGACAACAATCTACCAGAGCAGCATCGCATTAGTGGAAACCAAGACCGTTCTCAGGGCAAGCCTGGTTGTAGCTAGATATGATTGAGTCGCGTCAGGGACAATTGTAGCATTTTAGCTAACCCTAACCCTTTTCCTAACCTTATCCAAATTCTCCTAACCTGCCACGTTCATTCTCCTAACCTGCTGTGTAAATTCTCCTAACCTGCTACAAAAAGTAACTTCTGCTAGTCAAATCCATAAGCCTGCCCTGAGAACAGTCTTGGTTTCCACTAATGTGATGCTGCTCTACAAGAGTCAACAGAGAACCCATCGGGGCCAGTGTGGAGTGTGATTATGAGGTCAGATAGAGGGTCTTATAGACTGGATTCTCACTCTTCTCCTTTTCTAATCTGTCCATCGCTGTGTGGAATGATGTGACACAGTGTAATTTACCTGTATGTCTGCTTTAAGATAATCTCAACCTGATGACTTCTTCAACACTAGATCAACACTGGTGATAAAGAGAGGCCTTCCGTTCATTTGATTCAGCAGTCATAAAAAATGCAATTCCATCTCACGGCTTTGGAGTATGTGTAAATATACCTGACGAGTGGAGACTTTGCCAACGTCATGGGTTTGGAAATGAGCAGTGCGTTTCTAAGAACGCTTAAATAATACAGCAACCATTTGAAATCATGTTGAAGCTGGCAGTGCATTCGGAAAGTATTCAGACCCCTTGACTTTTTCCACATTTTGTTACGTTACAGCCTCATTCTAAAATGGATTAAATTGTTGTTGTTTTTTCTCATCAATCTACACACAATACCTCATATAGTCCCGTGTAGCTCAGTTGGTAGAGCATGGCGTTTTCAACGCCAGAGTTGTTGGTTTGTTTCCCTTGGGGGACCAGTATGAAAAAAAAAATGTATGCACTCACTAACTGTAAGTCGCTCTGGATAAGAGCGTCTGCTAAATGACTAAAATGTAAATGTAATAATGACAAAGCAAAAACAGGTTTCTAGATTTTTTTTGCAAATTTATTAAAAATAAAAACTGAAAAATACATTTACTTAAGTATTCTGACCCTTTACTCAGTACTTTGTTGACGCACCTTTGGCAGCGATTATAGCCTCAAGTCTTCTTGGGTAAGCTTGGCACTCCTGTATTTGGGGAGTTTCTGCCATTCTTCTCTGCAGATCCTCTCAAACTCTGTCAGGTTGGATGGGGAGCGTCGCTGCACAGCTATTTTCAGGTCTCTCCAGAGATGTTCGATCGGGTTCAAGTTTGGGCTCTGAAGCAACTCCTCAGTAAAAGGCACATGACAGCCTGCTTGGAGTTTGCCAAAAGGCACCTAAAGGACTCTCAGACCATGAGAAACAAGATTCTCTGGTCTGATGAAACCAAGATTTAACTCTTTGGCCTGAACGCCAAGTGTCACGTCTGGAGGAAACCTGGCACCATCCCTACAGTGAAGCATGGTTGTGGCAGCATCATGCTGTGGGGATGTTTTTCAGCGGCAGGGACTGGGAGACTAGTCAGGATCGAGACTTGTCCCAAAGCCACTCCTGCGTTGTCTTGGCAGTGTGCTTGGGGTTGTCCTGTTGGAAGGTGAACCTTCAGCCCAGTCTGAGATCCTGTACGCTCTGGAGCAGGTTTTCATCAAGGATCTCTCTGTACTTTGCTCCGTTCATCTTTCCCTCGATCCTGACTAGTCTCCCAGTCCCTGCCGCTGAAAAACATCCCTACAGCATGATGCTGCCACCACCATGCTTCACTGTAGGGATGGTGCCAGGTTTCCTCCAGACGTGACACTTGGCATTCAGGCCAAAGAGTTAAATCTTGGTTTCATCAGACCAGAGAATCTTGTTTCTCATGGTCTGAGATTCCTTTAGGTGCCTTTTGGCAAACTCCAAGCGGGCTGTCATGTGCCTTTTACTGAGGAGTTGCTTCAGTCTGGCCAGTCTACCATAAAGGACAGATTGGTGGAGTGCTGCAGAGATGGTTGTCCTTCTGGAAGGTTCTCCCATCTCCACAGAGGAACTCTGGAGCCCTGTCAGAGTGACCATCTTGTTCTTGGTCACCTCCCTGACCAAGGCCCTTCTTCCCCGATTGTTCAGTTTGGCCGGGCGGCCAGCTCTAGGAAGAGTCTTGGTGGTTCTAAACTTCTTCCATTTAAGAATGATGGAGGCCACTGTGTTCTTGGGGACCTTCAATGCTGCAGAATTTTTTGTTACTCTTCCCCAGATCTGTGCCTCGAGACAATCCTGTCTCGAAGCTCTATGGACAATTCCTTCGACCTCATGGCTTGGTTTTTGTTCTGACATGCGCTGTCAACTGTGAAACCTTATATAGACAGGTGTGTGTCTTTCCAAATCATGTCCTATCTATTTTATTTACCACAGGTGGACTCCAATCAAGTTGTAGAAACATCTCAAGGATGATCAATGAAAACAGGATGCACCTGAGCTCAATTTCGAATCTCATAGCAAAGGGTCTGAATACTTATGTAAATAAGGTATTTCTGTTTTTGTTTTTATATACCTTTGCAAAAATGTCTAAAAACCCATTTTCACTTTGTCATTATGGGGTATTGTGTGTAGATTGATGAGGATGTTTTATTTATTTAATCCATTTTAGAATAAGGCTGTAACGTAACAAAATGTGGAAAAAGGGAAGGGGTCTGAATACTTTAAAGGAAACGTAAGGATGCTTTGCACAGAGAGGGAAGTAAGAGTGTTTATTTCTTCCCACACCTCCCAAACCTGCTCCGAAGTAAACACATATGCACCACAGCCTCTTTGAGGAATCAATGGGCCAGGGAGATAAAACGAAGCGACAAGGGTTGACCAAATCGTAGGCAGTGCGGCGCATGGCTTGCAAGCTAAATGGGTTGCTGATGCTCAGTTAAAACGGTGCTCAATCTCCTGCTGTGTCATGGAGGCACTTTAAAAGTAGTTTAAAGTAGATTTAATGGTGGTGTTTATGGGCATTGGAATCAAAGATGGACGATCTTAAGGAGAAATGACACAGGGTGTCATCATAATTATTCATGAATAGCAATAACGTTTTGTGGCTTCTGGAGCTTAAAGATGAGATATCAGCAGGAGTTGCTGAGTACATGCTGCTAGATACAGTCAATGTGTCCCAAATGCCACCCTAATCCCTACATGCACTATGGGAATAGGGTTCCGTTTGGGACGCTGCCAGTATCTCTCTGCATCACCCTGGGTGTGCATATACACTACAGCCTGGGTTCATTGCCAGATAAGATGACCTACATGCCATCAAAACACTTAACCCCCCTTTGACCCCCCCAGCTCTTGGACGTGTGAGGCCAAAGCCTTCATGTTTGACTGGGTACATGTACAGCATTCAAAATGTCTCCCTCCCATTTGGAAGTTGAACTGCCCAGGGTTCAGGCAAAGTGTCCTGCTGGCTTGCTATGCTGTGTGGCAGTAGCTTCAGCAGCAGACCCTGACGCACCCGACAAGGTGAACCTGGAGGCATGTGGCGAAGAAAGATGCAACGCAGCACGCATAAGGACTAGAGCAGACACACGCATGCATGCACACACACACACACACACACACACACACACACACACACACACACACACACACACACACACACACACACACACACACACACACACACACACACACACACACACACACACACCTACACTTACACTTACACCTACACCTACACCTACACACACACACACACACCTACACTTACACTTACACTTACACCTACACACACACCTACACACACTCACACACACACACACACACACACACACACACACCTACCCACTGAGAGGCTGAAAAATCCTCACTTAACCTCCTTGGGCAGGGTCCCTGCCATGTGTGAGCATGAATAATGTAACCGTGGCGATGAGGGTGGCAGGAGGGAAGCAAGGACACAGGAATGAAGATGGCTTCCTGAGATGCCACCTTGCTGGGCACTTTACTGTCCGTTACGATAGAGGTGCCATTTCTTTCTTTGGCATTATCTCCCTCTCTTCTCTGACTACTGTGGATAAGAAAGGTTAAGACACAGGGTCAGATGCTCCCTCTGGTTCTCTATGGGCTTAATACTGGTGTAAATAGTTGTAGTCGCTTTTTGTTTAGAGCGTATGTTTTTGAATTATGTGTTAGATATATAATTGTGTGGGTGGAGAAATTGTAGCCTGAGTGTTTATAAAGTACAGTCGTGGTCAAAAGCTTTGAGAATGACACAAGTATTGGTCTTCACAAAGTTTGCTGCTTCAGTGTAATGAGATATTTTTGTCAGATGTTACTAAGGTATACTGAAGTATAATTACAAGCATTCCATAAGTGTCAAAGGCTTTTTATTGACAATTACATTAAGTTTATGCAAAGAGTCAATATTTGCAGTGTTGACCCTTCTTTTTAAAGAACTCTGCAATCCACCCTGGCATGCTGTCAATTAACTTCTGAGCCACATTCTGACTGATGGAAGCCCATTCTTGCATAATCAATGCTTGGAGTTTGTCAGAAATTGTGGGGTTTTGTTTGTCCACCCGCCTCTTGAGGATTGATCACAAATTCTCAATGGGATTAAGGTCTGGGGAGTTTCCTGGCCATGGACCCAAAATGTCGATGTTTTTGTTCCCCGAGCCACTTAGTTATCACTTTTGCCTTATGGCAAGGTGCTCCATCATGCTGGAAAAGGCATTGGTCGTCACCAAACTGTTCTTGGATGGTTGGGAGAAGTTGCTCTCGGAGGATGTGTTGGTACTATTCTTTATTCATGGCTGTGTTCTTAGGCAAAATTGTGAGTGAGCCCACTCCCTTGGCTGAGAAGCAACCCCACACATGAATGCTCAGGATGCTTTACTGTTGGCATGACACAGGACTGATGGTAGCGCTCACCTTTTCTTCTCCGGAGAAGGATGCCCCAAACAATCGGAAAGGGGATTCATCAGAGAAAATGACTTTACCCCAGTCCTCAGCAGTCCAATCCCTGTACCTTTTGCAGAATATCAGTCTGTCCCTGATGTTTTTCCTGGAGAGAAGTGGCTTCTTTGATGCCCTTCTTGACACCAGGCCATCCTCCAAAAGTCTTCGCCTCACTGTGCGTGCAGATGCACTCGCACCTGCCTGCTGCCATTCCTGAGCAAGCTCTGCACTGGTGGTGCCCCGATCCCGCAGCTGAATCAACTTTAGGAGACGGTCCTGGCACTTGCTGGACTTTCTTGGGCGCCCTGACACCTTCTTCACAACAATTGAACCTCTCTCCTTGAAGTTCTTGATGATCCGATAAATGGTTGATTTAGGTGCAATCTTACTAGCAGCAATATCCTTGCCTGTGAAGCCCTTTTTGTGCAAAGCAATGATGACGGCACGTGTTTCCTTGCAGGTAACCATGGTTAACAGAGGAAGAACAATGATTTCAAGCACCACCCTCCTTTTAAAGCTTCCAGTCTGTTATTCTAACTCAATCAGCATGACAGAGGGATCTCCAGCCTTGTCCTTGTCAACACTCTCACCTGTGTTAACAAGAGAATCACTGACATGATGGCAGCTGGTCCTTTTGTGGCAGGGCTGAAATGCAGTGGAAATGTTTTTTTGGGATTAAGTTAATTTTCATGGCAAAGAGGGATCTGATTACTCTTCATGACATTCTGGAGTATATGCAAATTGCCATCATCAAAACTGAGGCAGCAGACTTTGTGAAAATTAATATTTGTGTCATTCTCAAAACTTTTGACCACGACTGTACATTTATCAAGGCCCAATAGTTGTTTGGCATGACAACAAGTTGGCTAACGAAGTAAGTAGATAAAGATAGGGAACTAAGCATCACCCATGTATACAGACCACAACCAAATATAAATTATTTCATTACGCTCTGCTACTTGACCCTACAATAAGGACCCCATTCCTTTATAACCTAAATTGCCCGGAGTATACCTGCAATTAGGTAAAGATAGACTCTGCCATCTTAAATGTTGGATGAAGTATTGCTTCCTTGTTCTAATATTAACCAAATCAATCGAACAATGTTCTGATAAAGTGATTTTAAAATAAACAGTTGTCACTAGTGCTGTAACACTAGTGTGTGTATATTTATGGCTCATCCAGGCCTAGCTAGTGTACAGTAGCTGTGGCTAAGATATGTATTATTCTGTTAGCACACTGCTGTGAGGCTGGGGTCTGCCATGGGAACACTGCTGTGAGGCTGGGGCCTGCCATGGGAACACTGCTGTGAGGCTGGGGCCTGCCATGGGACCACTGACGTGAGGCTGGGGCCTGCCATGGGACCACTGCTGTGAGGCTGGGGCCTGCCATGGGAACACTGCTGTGAGGCTGGGGTCTGCCATGGGAACACTGCTGTGAGGCTGGGGTCTGCCATGGGACCACTGACGTGAGGCTGGGGCCTGCCATGGGACCACTGCTGTGAGGCTGGGGCCTGCCATGGGAACACTGCTGTGAGGCTGGGGTCTGCCATGGGACCACTGACGTGAGGCTGGGGCCTGCCATGGGACCACTGCTGTGAGGCTGGGGCCTGCCATGGGAACACTGACGTGAGGCTGGGGCCTGCCATGGGACCACTGACGTGAGGCTGGGGCCTGCCATGGGAACACTGCTGTGAGGCTGGGGCCTGCGATGGGACCACTGACGTGGGCTGGACTAAGTGAGACTGACAGCAGGCTCTCCCGGTGCTTCAGCTCTCATTTCACACAGCCAGTCTTAATGGGAAGTGCTGGGCCAGAGCTGCTGCTGCTTGACAGCCTCCTGCTTCTTTCTTTCTCTGTTCCTTTGTTTCTCCTTTCTATCTTTTTCTCTCTTTTTCTCTGAATCAAGGCTGCTCTGTCTACCTAAATTCTGCTGTCTGATCTGAAATCCCAGGCTCTCTCACTGTCAAGAAGAGCATTGGAGCACACTCGGTGTGTGTGTGTGCATGTTGGTTGGTTGGTTTGTGTGTGTGTGTGATCCTTCTCCAACAACAGGCCAGGTGCTCATGTCTCCCTGCTGTCTGTGTGGTGGTTGTTGTGTTTGTTGTTGTTATTGTTGTTATTGTTGTTGCCTCTGCGTAATAGCCCGCTAAATCCATTTGAATTCAATCACTTTTTGACAGCACACCTTTTGATTTGAATGAAATCTTCCATACATATTTGCCCGTGGTAGAAGTGCTCAGAGAGTGACTTTTTTCTCCTGAATGCCAAAACATTCAAGAGATAAAGGTGCTCTAGGTTTACCTATTGTACACACCCCACCATACCATGAGACATCCATGTCGTCATCACTGGAAAAGATAAACGGTTGAGATTTATATTATTGAAAAGTTTACAAATTTTTTTTTACAAATCATTATTATTTTTTTAAACCTCAATTATCTAAAAGTGCATCAACTTTACTTGTTTTCATATTCACATATGTTGTAACTTCGTCCTTATTTTACAACAACTATTCAACCGATGGCGGGCACAACACAAAACCTCAGATGATGTGAAATTGTCTAAACTACAACATACTGTGTGCGAATGTAAAAAAATTCAGAGTTTACAAGTGTTTTGACAATTGAAGTTAAAGGTTTCAAAATGACATACTTGTTTATAAAAAATAGTTTTTTCAAGATATAATCAAACAGTTTGACAACACTGTTTGTAATCTTTTAAATGATATATTTTCCAGTGGTAAAGACATGGTATGGTATGTAAAATGAGTGAACTTTAAGCACCTTTATCCCCTGAATGTTTTGGTATTCAGGTCCAAAAAGTCACTTCACCCACTTCATGCTGTCAAAAAGTGATTGAATTGCAATGAATTTGTCCCATACAGACACTACCAAAAGGACTGATTCAATCAAGTCAGCCCTCCATGTCACCCGACCCCCATCACAAGCTATTTCATGCTCCCGGAACATTGTTGTAGCTTATCTGAATGAACGTACACCAATTTCCAGTGACAAAATGCTTCATTATTCAGGCGGAGGGGAAGTGACAGAGGGGTTAACAGTGTGAATGATGAATTGACGTTGTGTTGTTGTGGAAGCCACTTCAGCGTGGTGTCCTATCCAAAGTGACTGGCGACTCTGTCTCCTCGGTTCATGACTAAACTCTGAGGCCTCTTCCTGGTGGAGGGAATAGGGCATCCGTTGGGCTGCCTGAGTGGTTTTTACTGTTGCTTCTCTCTCCAGGCTCTCTCAGCCACATGTTCTTTGGTCCAACTAGTTGATGGATGCGTTGACATCACCGGCCCTCCTCCTCCTGCTTTTTGAAAGGGTGCCCAAATGGGATCTTTGAAAACATTTGACTCCGTTTCTAGTCAGCTAAACGCTCAAGGGCACTGGGTGATGGATGGATGGTGAGCGGTGGGGGAGTGGAGATATGAGGGTAAAGAGAAAATTGACATCCAGTCATGTAGGGGACTGGGGAGAGAATATGTAGAGGGACGTTTGAAGTGTATTGCCTAACTCTACTCCTGCTTCTCTCTCTCATTTTCCCTCCCTGTCTTTTTCTCTCCCTGTCATTCCCTGTCTCCTTCACTTCCTACCTCTGGTCCTTATTACTGTAGGCGTGTGTAGCAGTTAATCAATGTCAGCCGTTGGATTCTTTTTTATATTCATAATTGGATCACATTCCTTGATTAAATATGTATAATACCAGTGTTATTAAAGAGAGATTTAATTTGTTCAAATGAAATGTAAAAAAAAATGATGTTCCTGGGGCGATTCTTCGGGGGAG
Organism: Coregonus lavaretus; assembly: GCF_964263955.1. NCBI lineage: Eukaryota > Metazoa > Chordata > Actinopteri > Salmoniformes > Salmonidae > Coregonus > Coregonus lavaretus. The sequence continues at coordinate 12,856,276 of NC_140019.1, forward strand.
ATTGGAAAATGAAAGCTTCCTTGCTGCTTGTCACTCAGAGTTAAGTGACAACCAGTGTGCTGTAGCTATCGTCTTGATTGTTTCTCTCTGACTCTTGACAGGGTCTCTTCTGCCAGTTAGCATTTTGGCTGATGTCTGAGGTATGAAACATTAAGACATGTAACACCAGTGTGGTCTCCAAACACGGCAGATAATAGAAGATAGAATGTGAGAAGTTGGAGAGGAAGACAACGAGTCTGAACCGAAACACCTTTTTTCTTCTGCCTAAAACTTTAATACAGCATTGAAAATAGCTCATCTCACTCCCCTTTCTCTGACAGGCTGCTAGCTGCTAGCTGCCAGCTGTGCATTAAACTTTTATGGCTCTGTTTTGAACTCTATGGGAGTGCACACATTTTTTTCGGTCACCTCTAACCTTTCATCCCCACACGGATTTATTAGAGAGCTTGACACACCTTTACACAGACCTGGTAACTGCCTAACCTCCCCAAAAGGATATCTCTTATCTCCCTCTTAGCCGTCTTTTCCAGGCATTTTACCCCCAAACCTTCAAGTAGGGGCCAAATCAAATGGGATTTGTGCGGTTATCGATGTTTATATAGGTCGATCGTCTGGGGCGATGGGCGGGTGTTAAGGCGAATAAGGAGAGGGCTCCTGTTGCATGTTAACATCGCTATCAGACCTGGGGCCGGGTCGAAGTGCTCCACAGGCCAGTGCTATATCCTTGTCTGGGGATTAATGAAATCTCAGGTCTGGCTCGGCCAGGGGACCACGCTCATTGGCATTCTTCCCCTGTCTGCCTCTCTGTTTCTCTGTTTCCTACTGGCAGCCAGGGCTCAGTGTTCAGCTCCCCAGCAGCCAGTGTGAGGAGGGGGCGCGTGCTGGCTGCTGATAAGAAATGCCCTATAACGGGATGATGGGACTGGTGGAGCCAGTCTCTCTCTCTCCCTTGAGCAAGGCACTTAACCATCGTTTACTCCAGGGGCACCGTACTACTATAGCTGACCCTGTAAAACAACACATTCCACTGCACCTATCCGGTCTCTCTCTCTCTCTCTCATATGATTCAGAACTGAACCCATAGTAAAGCATGCTTTTAAACGGCTGTATGTCATTGGGTTTGATAGGAGGGCTGCTCCATTGGCACGCTGCCCAAAGCCAATAATAAGGGATTAAAAAATGCCAAAATGACAGCTGTTTGATGTGCGTCTCTGACCCTCCTTACTTCCCCTCATAGATCCACCCTCTGAGAAGAGAAGGAGAGCGCCATTGGACCCCCGCGTGCCAGTGACTGTCCCGCACCTGGGAAGAGACGCGTTGGCCCGATTCCACAGAGACGCCGAATCTGCATCCACGTCAATCACGTCTTCACCGCTGGGTAATTAATCACTAGTGACCGATTTCAGTTTTTTGGTGTGTGGAGAGATTGCAGATCTAGCTTCAAAGATGAGGAAGTTCTGTGTTGTTTTCCCCTCCATAGTGATTTTATCCATGTTTATCTGAAGTCCTAACCTCTCACAACATGCAATGTTGAGGGAGAAAGAGGGAGAGAGAGGAAGAGCGGAGGAGAGGGGGAGGGAGAGGGAGCAGGAGGTCATTTTTCAGGCCTGATGAAAGCGGTGATGTTGTCTTTTTTCAAAGTCAACCGACTAGAAATACATTTCATTCAGTCTCCAGGTGTCATCTGAGCAGGGTGACAAACTCACCAATAACATTTCAAAGGCTGGCCCCTTTGAGATAGAGGCTAAACCAATTTTCTGTATGAAATGCTGGCCTCGACTGAGAAGAATAGCAACAACTGCAGCACACAAGTGCCAGTCAAAGTAGGGGTTGACTGCAGGGCTTATGACAGCCATTCCTAGGTCGTATTTTCAGGTCTGCAGTGTTTTTAGTGTGTTCTTTGTGTGCCAATGGTTTGCTTATGGCTATTAACCAGGCAGTAGCACTGATGACCCTATGTTGTTTCTCCAGAGCTGAGACTGAAATGGAAAAAGTGAGGCTTAAAATGTTTGATGAAAATAAGATGTAAGAAGACCACTCTGTGTACCTCTCTCTCTCTCTCTCTCTCTCTCTCCTTCTCTCTTTTTTGCTCTCTCTCTCCGCCTCTTCCTTCCTTCCATCGCTGGCCCTCTGAATGCCCCAGCAGAGGGTCATATCTGTGTTGATTTATTTACTCCCCTTCCCACACATTGTATGGGCTCACATGATCGCGGCGGCGAAATGTGAGAGCATGCCTTGTCTTCCAACCCCCCTCCCGCCCCTAGCCCTGCAACACACATTGCATTTAATCATTTTCATCCGCCCCCACACACACCCAGCCAGTAGTCAGTCAGTCTTCCCTATACTTCCCGGCCCCATCAGACAAGCCATGGCTTCTCCGCCGAGGTAGATAAATGCCTGCTGGGTCCTGGGTGAGCTGTCATTTAGGTGTGTTTGACCCGCTGGAGCCAATTCAATTAGTGTCTCCCCACAAGTAATATCCTCCCGCCTGCCCTTATCTCTGGCTCTAAATTAGAGAGCACCAGCCCCAGCGTGTTGAGCAGGGAAAAATAACTGTTTGCAGAGGTAGGGAGAATGGTAAATAAAGGGTGTTAGCTAGGTTGTGTGGTATTGTGTAAGAGACAATAAGCTGGTGGGGACTTTGCCACAGCTACGTGGCTGAGGTAGCAGCCCATGCCACACTATGTCTGGGGCTGGCAGCACAGTGCAGTCTTAGCTTCACAGACTCTGGCTCTGGCACGCTTTGTCGGACTGGCCGTGCGCAGGGATGCTACCTCGATGCTCCAGCTGCAATAACAGATCCGTCTCTGGAGACTTTTAGAATCCTATCTTGCTCTGAGACATTTGAGGAAAGCTTGCTCTACTTTACCAGGAAGTACACAACAGTGAGATTGCATCTCCTGTTTTCTCTCCTCTCCCTTATCTATGCATTAGAACTCTGGACTGGAGATGGATGATTTTCTTTTTAGGTTGGAAGTTGGAAGTTTAGTTTCCTGCGCTTCCATTTTGTTGATACAAATTGGTGTAAAAAAACGTTTAAAAAACTAACAAAAATTATCCTCAGATGTGTGCCATAAGGCAACGGCTTAATTCCTTCACATAGCCGACAACTGAAATTACCCTCTCTTAATGTCACTATGCTCCTGTGTGTGTCACAGGACATTCAGAGCCAACTGTTTACTTTAGAGGGAGCTAATATGGCAAACCTCCCTCTAAGTATTCCCAAGCTCATCTCTTAAAATACATAATGCTGCTTAACTTTATCAAGCCTTTCCTGTCGCCTCCAAGCTACAACCAAGACCTTTTAATCACAGCTTTTTCTAAAACTAATACTCTTACCATAATAATCCATGTCTAACTGTGGAATTACGTAAAGTAGTATTTTCTTGGGACATTTAGAGTATTCTAGGCATACTGATTTGACATGATGTTCTTTTTTATTTAGCCATATATTCAAACCAGGAAGTCCATTTACATTGATGTACAATTCTCTTTTCTGAGGGAGACATGGCTAAGAGGACAGCTATCTATGGTTATACACAGGATAATCAAAGGAGATCATACAAATTCACTTTGCTGAGAACATAGAAAACTGCAGGCCAAATAGTCTCTGATTGTCCATAACGCATCCTTTTATAGACCCCACACACTCACCACCAATGATCTGTAAATCACACCCACCAACTTAAACGGCCAGTCACCCACTCTCTATGTCCCCTATGTCACACACTACGACCCTACACCAGAATGTCTTTCTGCTTCACAATCCTCTCCCATCTACTCCTCCTCGCCCCTCCTCTCCCCCCCTCTCTCTCCCTCTTGGAGGAGCCAGCGGCCCCAGTGTATTGGTTCTCCTCTGGACGGCTAGTGGAGTCTAAGGATGAGCTAATGTGGCATCCTCTCCCCGCCAGTGCTCTCTCTGGTTCCTACTGGCCCACCCCTCCTTCCTCTTCTTCCAGTTAGCATCCAGCACTATCTCTATTGTGTCCTCCGCTCCAGAGGCTGTGGCTAATGCAGGGGATGGGGATGGGGATGGGCTGGCAGGGAGCTGTCTTTGTATGTTGAGCTCTCAATGGCGTGTTCATTGTTTGTGTGTGTCTGTTTGTGTCTGTGTCTGTGTGTGTGTGTGTGAGAGAGAGAGAGAGAGAGAGAGAGAGAGATTGAGATTGTGTGTGTGTGTTTGTTATGGGGGTCAAAGCATGGAGGTGGAAGTGTGTGTATGTGTGGGGGGTTGATAGGTGTATGTGTGTCTGTTAAGTTAAGTTAACAACCACACAACTTTTGTTTGAGCTGAGAAACGTTTCCCGTGTGCATATGGGCGCTCTCGTGTTCCTTCACGCACATCAGCCTGCGTACGCCTGTGTGAAATTAAATCTACGTCAGCAGGCAGGCATTCAGTTAAGGCTAACAGGACTTGACATTTTGTATGCTAGAGACAGATGCTTGCTTCAATTCCTCCATCGGAAAAATTCCACCTTACTTCATTTCATACTGAGGATATCTCTCTCACTGAGCCAATACAGTAATCAAAAGTAGCCATTTTGCACCGTTAAATAACGTCGAAACTGTGTTCTGACACAGAGCCATGATCAGGGAGGCTTGGGTTAGATCAATTCAGTTGTTTTATCCAATCTGAAGGTAGATTATCTATATCAATTTACCTCAGCAGACGGCCCATAAACCAGGGATATTAGCCTCATTGTGATTCTGGGTCTCTTCCCTCCTCTCCCTACTGCAACTTGTTCAACTCAAACCCCCGGGGAGTCGCTAGCTCATTTACACTGATCATATCAATGAGAATATGGATGTCGTACTGAACAATGGACTCCTTAAGTGTCCTGTTGTATGGAAGCTGGGAGCAGCAAGACATCTTTATTGCTTACGAGCGAGGATGGCCTGCGTGATAGCGCGCGGGGTTGTCAATGAAAGCACAGATTATATTTTATACTGCTCTGGGCCCAACCTTGTCTTGTATAATCAGAGTAAATTGATCATTATAGAGCGAAAAGGTTATTTTGAAATAGAGCATCAAGAAAATGGAGAAGAACCTTGAATAGCATTAAAAGAAATGTGATGATAATTTATGAATAAGTACAGTGGATGTAGTGTAGTGTGACATCACTGAAAAGTAATAAGGCTTTCTATTCTGCCTGCTGAGGCGGCTAGAGCTGTTTGACGTTTCAAATGAAACGCTGGCCCTGAAACGGGCTCGGGCAACCTTCAAACGTGCATCTATGTGAGTGAGGCGGTGTTGGTTAATGTAAATTGATGTGGCTGAACCACATTGGGAGGCCCATCATCATTAGAGCTCGACTAGCCAGGATGAATGATGCTTTCTCAGCAGCTTTGTATGATGTGTGAGGAGCTTTCATGTGAAACACTGGCGGCATTGTGGCGGGCAAACCGTTCTGTGTGTGTGTTGTGTGAATGAGAGAGTTTGTTGGGTGGGGTGGGGTGGGGTGGGGCAGTAGGGGAAGTGTAAAATTGTTCTGTGTTGTTCAGTGTTTTGTGCCTGACTTTGGTGCCACACTGACACATCGTAGGGTTGCTGTGGAGTGTGTGTGTGTGTGACGGAGATTAGGGGAAGGGTGAACCCATTGATCAGTGGTGTGTGTATTGTGAGAGTGTGTGTGTATGTGTATTTGCGTGTGTGTCTTTATCTTTGTGATTCACATTGCGTGTGTTTGCGTTCATGTATGTGTGTGTTTGTTCAGAGTGTTGCTGTATGTCACAGCCGAAAGCAGGGGAGTTTATTCAAATCAAATCAAACTTTATTTAAATAGCACTTTTCAGACAAGAATGCAACGCAATGCGCTTCGCAGGAAAAAACAAATAAAAAACAATGAAATATTTACTTCACAAAAAACGTAAGAGGATAACAAACAAAAGAATAACAATAACTGAAAGAATAAAAAAGCATAAGGAAAAGCAAAGCTAAAAAGGTGTGTTTTAAGATCTCTTTTAAATACAGTGCTGCTTGAAAGTATGTGCAATTACCGATTTTTTCAGTTTTTACCGAAATCTTCATTTAATCAGAACCAGTCTTTTTGATCTGACATAACAGGTTTATGTTTACCAATAACATATGCTGGTGTAGAGGAAATCATGTGTGTAGTAGAAAAACAACATTAAAAAGGAATTAGTGCAGGTGCAAAAATAAGTGAACCCCAAGTTGCGTTGGTTAAATCAAGTAGGTAATTAGGTAGGTAAATAATTAGCTACCAAATGAACCAATCAAAGGAGAGGTTGTTAGGAAAGAGTTTGTGCGGGACTCTGATAAATAGAGATAAGAAACCTGGTCAGTTTGGTGTTACCCATCCAGGTGAATGCAAAGCACACCATGCCGAGAGGAAAGGCGATCTCATAGGACATCAGATGGTAGCACTAACTCCAAAAAGTTTTGGGACACTGTAAAGTCCATGGAGAATAAGAGCACCTCCTCCCAACTGCCCACTGCACTGAGGCTAGGAACGGTCACCACCGATAAATCTACAATAATGGAGAATTTCAACAAGCATTTTTCTACGGCTGGCCATGCTTTCCACCTGGCTACCACTACCCCGGCCACCAGCTCTGCACCCTCCGCTGCAACTTGCCCATGCCCCCCCCGCTTCTCCTTCACACAAATTCAGACAGCGGATGTTCTGAAAGAGCTGAAAAATCTGGACTCCTACAAATCAGCTGGGCTAGACAATCTGGACCCTTTCTTTCTAAAATTAGCCGCCGAAATTGTCGCAACCCCTATTACTAGCCTGTTCAACCTCTCTTTCGTAACGTCTGAGATCCCCAGAGATTGGAAAGCTGCTGCGGTCATCCCCCTCTTCAAAGGGGGTGACACTCTAGATCCAAACTGTTACAGACCTATATCCATCCTGCCCTTCGAAAGTATTTCAAAGCCAAGTTAACAAACAGATCACCGACCATTTCGAATCCCACCATACCTTCTCCGCTATGCAATCCGGTTTCCGAGCTGGTCATGGGTGCACCTCAGCCACGCTCAAGGTCCTAAACAATATTATAACTGTACTGCGCAGCCGTCTTCATCGACCTGGCCAAGGCTTTCGACTCTGTCAACCACCGCATTCTTATTGGCAGACTAAATAGCCTTGGTTTCTCAAATGACTGCCTCGCCTGGTTCACCAACTACTTCTCAGATAGAGTTCAATGTGTCAATTCGGAGGGCCTGTTGTCTGGACCTCTGGCAGTGTCTATGGGGGTGCCACAGTGTTCAATTCTCGGGCCGACTCTATTCTCTGTGTATATCAATGATGTTGCTGCTGGTGACGCTCGGATCCACCTCTATGCGGATGACACCATTTTGTATACATCTGGCCCTTCATTGGACACTGTGTTAACAAACCTCCAAACGAGCTTCAACGCCATACAACACTCCTTCCGTAGCCTCCAACTGCTCTTAAACACTAGTCAAACTAAATGCATGCTCTTCAAACCGAACGCTGCTTGCACCCGCCCACCCGACTAGAATCACTACTCTCGGCGGGTCTGACCTAGAGTATGTGGACAACTACAAATACCTAGGTGTCTGGTTAGACTGTAAACTCTCCTTCCAGACTCACATTAAGCATCTCCAATCAAAAGTTAGATCTAGAATCGGCTTCCTATTTCGCAATAAAGCCAACTTCACTCATGCTGTCAAAGTCGCAGTTGTAAATGAGAACTTGTTCTCAACTGGCTTACCTGGTTAAATAAAGGTGAAATAAAATTAAAATTAAATAAAATCAGGACGAGGGTAGTGAGAGCACATCAGTCTGGGGGAAGGCTATAAAATCATCTCAAAATGATTTGAGCTCCATCAGTCCACTGGCAAATCATTTACAAATGGAGAGCATTTAACATGACAGCAACTCGGCCTAGAAGTGGACGCCCTTCCAAAATATCCCCAAGAGCCACAAGAACAATAATAAATCAGGTAAAAGCCAACCCAAACATAACATCTAGAGATTTGCAGACCTCCCTTGCTGCATCTCAGGTAACTGTGCATGCTTCAACAATAAGAAGAACACTGAATCGAAATGCCATTCATGGGAGGGTTGCTAGGAAAAAGCCTCTGCTGTCAAAAAAGAACCAAACTGCCCGTCTTAACTTTGCCAGAGACCACCTGGACAAACCTGAAGGTTTCTGGAAGTCCATTCTCTGGACCGATGTGTCAAAAATGTACTTTTATGGTCACAATCAACAATGCTATGTTTGGCGAAAACCCAACACTGCCTACCACCAAAATAACCTTATCCCAACAGTCAAGCATGGTGGTGGGAATGTCAAGATCTGGGGCTGCTTTTCCTCCTCTGGACCTGGACAACTCCACATCATTCAATGTGGTCCTCTGTAGCTCAACTGGTAGAGCACGGCGCTTGTAACGCCAAGGTAGTGGGTTCGATCCCCGGGACCACCCATACACAAAAATGTATGCACGCATGACTGTAAGTCGCTTTGGATAAAAGCGTCTGCTAAATGGCATATTATTATTATTAAGGGAACCATGAATTCTGAGGTATACCAGGAGATTCTTGAACAGCACGTCAGGCTATCAGTCAAGGAGCTAAAGCTGGGCCGAAAACGGGTCTTCCAACAAGACAACAACCCAAAGCATTCAAGCAAATCTACCGAATAATGTCTCAGGAGAAAGAAGATTTGTGTTTTGGATTGGCCAAGTCAAAGTCCTGACCTAAATCCAATCGAGATGCTGTGGCAGGACCTGAAGCGGGCAGTTCATGCCAGACACCCCTCAAACCTCACTCAATTGGCTGAGTTCTATAAGGAGGAGTGGGCAAAAATCCCTCAAAACAGATGTCAGAGACTGATTGCTGGCTATCGGAGACTTTTAGTCCAAGTTATCGCTGCTAATGGAGGTGCCACAAGCTATTGACTGAAGGGGTTCACATATTTTTGCACACATCAAATCTGAGTTTCTGTTAAATAAACCACTTTTGTTAAATAAACAATGAAAATATATATATTTTTTTTGTTTCTGTCATTTACTTGGAATGTATTTTATGAATTGGGGTTTAGATAAGGATTTTATGTTTATTTTAATATTTTATAGCAAAATAATGACCTGCCCTGTAGGGTTCACATACTTTCACGCAGCACTGTATGTCCACAGTTTCGGCCCCCCTCAGGTTCTCTGGCAGGCTATTCCAGAGGCTGGGGGCATAATAACTAAATGCTGCCTCTCCATGCCTCTTGGTCCTAGGCCTTTGTGCCAGAGGACCGGAGGGACCTACTGGGTACACATCTCAAAAGCATGTCTGATATGTATTGGGGTGCACAATCGTGGATTGATTTAAAAACCAAAAGAAGAATCTTAAAATGTATTCTAAAACTCACAGGCAGCCAGTGCAGAGACATTAAAACTGGTGTAATGTGTGCTCTCCATCTGGTCTTGGTCAGTACCCGTGCTGCAGCATTCTGTATGTTTTGCAGTTGACCAATGGCTTACTTGGGTAGACCAGACAGGAGAGCATTACAGTAGTCAATCCTGCTTGTAAAAAAAAGCATGGATGAGTCTCTGTATCAGCCTGAGATAGAAACGGGCGCACCTTTCAGCATTCCACGGTAAGTGCTGTTATTGTGAAGTGGAAATGTCTAGGAGCAACAACGGCTCAGCCGTAAAGTGTTAGGCCACACAAGCTCACAGAATGGGACCGCCGAGTGCTGAAGCGCGTAAAAATCATCTGTCCTCGGATGCAACACTCACTACCACGTTCCAAACTGCCTCTGGAAGCAACGTCAGCACAATAACTGTTCTTCGGGAGCTTCATGAAATAGGTTTCCATGGCCGAGCAGCCGCACACAAGCCTAAGATTAACATGCAAAATGCCAATCGCTGGCTGGAGTGGTGTAAAGCTCACTGACATTGGACACTGGAGCAGTGGAAACGCGTTCTCTGAAGTGATTAATCACGCTTCACCATCTGGCAGTCCGACGGATTAATCTGGGTTTCGCGGATGCCAGGAGAATGCTACCTGCCCAAATGCATAGTGCCAACTGTAACGTTTGGTGGAGGAGGAATAATGGTCTGGGGCTGTTTTTCATCGTTCGGACTAGGCCCCTTTGTTCCAGTGAAGGGAAATCTTAACGCTACAACATACAATGACATTCTAGACGATTATGTGCTTCCAACTTTGTGGCAACAGTTTGGGGAATGCCCTTTTCTGTTTCAGCATGACAATGCCCCCTGCACAAAGCGAGTTATTTACAGAAATGGTTTGTCGAGATTGGTGTGAAAGAACTTGACTGGCCTGCACAGAGCTCTGACCTCAACCCCATCGAACACCTTTGGGATGAATTGGAACGGCGACTGTGAGCCAGGCCTAATCGCCCAACATCAGTGGCCGACCTCACTAATGCTCTTGTGGCTGAATGGAAGCAAGTCCTTGCAGCAATGTTCCAACATCTAGTGGAAAGCATTCCCAGAAGAGTGGAGGCTGTTATAGCATCAAAGGGGGGACCAACTCCATATTAATGCCCATGTTTTTGGAATGAGATGTTCGACGAGCAGGTGTCCACATATTTTTGGTCATGTATTGTATTTACTTAGTGTTTAGTGAGGGTCTCGAACACAGATACGACTCAATGTTATTCTATATTGCCTGGATAAATGATAAATTAGAAATGAGCTTGAAGAAGCGCTCAACTGTTCTATCCACCCTCCCTTCCCTATCATCTGACTGTCTGGAAAGCCTACATATAGCATTCTGTTATCTCGCTAAAGCCACAGAACCAAGTCTTATTCATCCTTCAAAGAACCTGGGATGTTCGTCGCCGTGGTAAAACATAATTACAGGACTGCAGAGTAATAAATATAAATCCACATTCCTTAGGGAGAGTTAATCATGGATTTGAGCAGGAGTCGAGTGTTGGAATATACAGTGGGGAAAAAAAGTATTTAGTCAGCCACCAATTGTGAGAGTTCTCCCACTTAAAAAGATGAGAGAGGCCTGTAATTTTCATCATAGGTACAAGTCAACTATGACAGACAAATTGAGAAAAAAAAATCCAGAAAATCACATTGTAGGATTTTTAATGAATTTATTTGCAAATTATGGTGGAAAATAAGTATTTGGTCACCTAGAAACAAGCAAGATTTCTGGCTCTCACAGACCTGTAACTTCTTCTTTAAGAGGCTCCTCTGTCCTCCACTCGTTACCTGTATTAATCGCACCTGTTTGAACTTGTTATCAGTATAAAAGACACCTGTCCACAACCTCAAACAGTCACACTCCAAACTTCACTATGGCCAAGACCAAAGAGCTCTCAAAGGACACCAGAAACAAAATTGTAGACCTGCACCAGGCTGGGAAGACTGAATCTGCAATAGGTAAGCAGCTTGGTTTGAAGAAATCAACTGTGGGAGCAATTATTAGGAAATGGAAGACATACAAGACCACTGAGAATCTCCCTCGATCTGGGGCTCCACGCAAGATCTCACCCCGTGGGGTCAAAATGATCACAAGAACGGTGAGCAAAAATCCCAGAACCACACGGGGGGACCTAGTGAATGACCTGCAGAGAGCTGGGACCAAAGTAACAAAGCCTACCATCAGTAACACACTACGCCGCCAGGGACTCAAATCCTGCAGTGCAAGACGTGTCCCCCTGCTTAAGCCAGTACATGTCCAGGCCCGTCTGAAGTTTGCTAGAGTGCATTTGGATGATCCAGAAGAGGATTGGGAGAATGTCATATGGTCAGATGAAACCAAAATATAACTTTTTGGTAAAAACTCAACTCGTCGTGTTGAAGAATGCTGATTTGCATCCAAAGAACACCATACCTACTGTGAAGCATGGGGGTGGAAACATCATGCTTTGGGGCTGTTTTTCTGCAAAGGGACCAGGACGACTGATCCGTGTAAAGGAAAGAATGAATGGGGCCATGTATCGTGAGATTTTTAGTGAAAACCTCCTTCCATCAGCAAGGGCATTGAAGATGAAACGTGGCTGGGTCTTTCAGCATGACAATGATCCCAAACACACCGCCCGGGCAACGAAGGAGTGGCTTCGTAAGAAGCATTTCAAGGTCCTGGAGTGGCCTAGCCAGTCTACAGATCTCAACCCCATAGAAAATCTTTGGAGGGAGTTGAAAGTCCGTGTTGCCCAGCGACAGCCCCAAAACATCACTGCTCTAGAGGAGATCTGCATGGAGGAATGGGCCAAAATACCAGCAACAGTGTGTGAAAACCTTGTGAAGACTTACAGAAAACGTTTGACCTGTGTCATTGCCAACAAAGGGTATATAACAAAGTATTGACAAAACTTTTGTTATTGACCAAATACTTATTTTCCACCATAATTTGCAAATAAATTCATTAAAAATCCTACAATGTGATTTTCTGGATTTTTTTTTCTCATTTTGTCTGTCATAGTTGACGTGTACCTCTGATGAAAATTACAGGCCTCTCTCATCTTTTTAAGTGGGAGAACTTGCACAATTGGTGGCTGACCAAATACTTTTTTTCCCCACTGTAGCTCCCGTAATGCGACTGAACTTATGCACATTGTCGGAGGGAGGGAGTCGTAAATAACACCCGAGCCGACAACTCACTTTCAGTCTCTCTAATGTCTGTGATTGAGCTGAGAAGCGAGGCGCGAGGACAGCCGTGATAGATTCCATGTAAATGTATCAAGTGCAGGAATATTAGGTAAATATGCCCCACGTATCCCTCCTCACTTTGTCAGCAGAAAGAAGAAGGCGGCAGGCGACGGGATATTTCCTGTCTGCTGGTGAAGGATGACACACCTGAATGGTTGTGTATAAATTATGTTCCCGGGCCCACCTGGTGTAGTGTATTGTACGCTAGCTAGGCAGCACCGGGAGAAAGTAATGGCTTGCGCCCTGGTGGCGATGTGTTTGAGGGGAGATCTCCTGATGGCGCTAGGAGTTATGTGGCTCTGTGAAATTGAACAAACAAGTTAATACAATATTTTACCCGGTAGCGTGTCGATGTTAACAGGATAGGTGCTGAAATGTGTGTCACTGGCCGTTATTTGTGATGCGGACAGACGCCAGACGCCCGCCGGCTTTCATCAGAAACACATAGATTCCAAATGAAGGTATTCACCGCCGTATTTATGTATGGAAGTAGCTCATGGAAGGATGTCGATTCCCACTCGACTGGGGCTGGGAGGCAGGGAGGACTGCTGGGACGTTGGTTGCCATCTTGGTGGGGTTAGCGGGAGCGGGCTGGCGGGGAGCTGCTGGAGAGTTGGTGGTTGAGAACACTGTCACAGCACCTGCGGGCACAGCTCCTGACAAACTCCTCCAGGGCCATGACTAATGCTCGCTCTGTGCCTGAGTGATGGCTGCTGTAATGGTGCCAGGCAGCATGGCGTGACCAGTGCCCCGGACTGACAGACGAACGGACGGGAGTCTCAACCATGCACATACTGGAGGGTGGAGATGTAAAGACCTGATCCAGTGGTCACACCACTGCCTGCAAGAGTGAAGCGCTGAGTTCAGTTTGAGTGTTATGGAAAGAACTGTAGGCTTCATGGGAGATGTGTACAGTCATCATAATAATAATACATTTAATTTGTATAGCACTTTGTTTAGCGCTTGAGAGTTATCTCAAAGCTCTACATACAGTAGTGGTTTTCAGACATGGCTCAGATAAAGGTGAGGCTGGCTTGTCGGTAAAGTCACGTAGAGCTCGCAGTTTAGATCAATGAAATATCCTCCGTAGCACGAAACTGACAATTTAAAGTAATTAAAGCACCAAATTGTCAATTTGCAGTTGAACTGTTTATTTGGTTTCTTCACTTTAGACAAAATCTGTTGCAAAAATGAAGTGTTAAGTTTCTGTGTGCGTTGTTAAAGAGAGCCGTTGAGAAACAGATCAATGGATGGGTTGTGAAGGTAGGCATGCACTCTCGCAGGTTGTCATCATGTAGCACCAGAGGAATCTGGCAAATAGGCTGTCTAATTGTGAAAGATTCATGGTGCATTCAGAAATAGGTCTCGGTCATGAGCATCACTCAGGCTCTCATGCCAAGCCTTCAGAGTGGGGGCGTCTCTCTCTCGACCTCTCTTGCCCTCGCTCTCTCTCTCTCACTTAGAGCATGATGTTTCCAGGAACTAATGATTGCTTTATCCAGGGTACCCTTGTTGTGCACCCTCCTGTGGGGTTTGGTCTGCCTGATTAGGGCTATGCACTCTGTTCTGCCTCTCTCCCTTGTCTTTGAGTGCATCGTGATGGGCAGTCTTTTTTTATTTGTATTATTATTATTTTACCAGGTAAGTTGACTGAGAACACAATCTCATTTACAGCAATGACCTGGGGAATAGTTACAGGGGAGAGGAGGGGCGATGAATGAGCCAATTGGAAGCTGGGGATGATTAGGTGGCCATGATGGTATGAGGGCCAGATTGTGAATTTAGTCAGGACATTGGGGTTAACACCCCTACTCTTATAATAAGTGCCATGGGATCTTTAGTGACCACAGATAGTCAGGACACCAGTTTAACATCCCATCCGAAAGACGGCACCCTATACAGCGCAATGTCCCCTTCACTGCCCTGGGGCATTGGGATATTTTTTTTGACCAGAGGAAAGAGTGCCTCCTACTGGCCCTCCAACACGACTTCCAGCAGCATCTGGTCTCCCATCCAGGACTGACCGTGCTTAGCTTCAGAGGCAAGCCAGCAGTGGGATGCAGGGTGGTATGCTGCTGGCAGACACCATAGTCTCAGGGAGATAGAGAGATGATATGAGGGAGATGAACCAAACTCCCGCTTCTCTTCCTTCCCCAGGGTTGAGGGCTATAAAGAGATGGGGAGGGGGGAGGGATAAAGAGAGCATGAAAGATATGAGAGAGGAGAAAGAAAGTGCCACTGAGAGAAAGATAGAGAAACAGATAGAGAGAGAGTAGGAGAGAGAGAGAGAGAGAGATTGTGTCTTGTTCTGGGCCACTGGTGGGGTGGTGAATGCAGACTGCCTTGACAGCACTGTGATCTTCAAAGCCTCTCAAACTCAGCCCCTCGCTCAGGAGAGACGGCGAACGGGAGAGTTGGTGCACTGGCTGCCTTCAGGCAGGAAGACATTGCTGCTTCAAAGTTTTTAGCCCCCTCCTCTCGCTTTCTCAAGCTCACTTTTTATATATATTGAACAAATATATAAACGCAACATGCAATAATTTCAACAATTTTACTGAGTTACAGTTCATATAAGGAAATGACACAATTGAAATAAATTCATTAGGCACTAATCTATGGATTTCAAATGATGGGCATGAGCGCAGCCATGGATGGGCCTGGGACGGCATAGGCCCACCCACTTGGCCACCAGGTCCACCCACTGGGGAGCTAGGCCCAGCCAATCAGAATTCGTTTTTCCCCACAAAAGGGATTTATTACAGACAGAAATACTCCTCAGTTTCATGAGCTATCCGGGTGGCTGGTCTCAGACGATCCCGCAGGTGAAGAAGCCGGGTGTGGAGGTCCTGAGCTGGCATGGTTATACGTGGTTTGTGGTTTGAGGCCAGTTGGACGTATTGCCAAATTCTCTAAAACGACGTTGGATGCGGCTTATGGTAAAGAAATTATTAAATTATCTGGCAACAGCTCTGGAGGACATTCCTGGAGTCAGCATGTAAATTGCACGCTCTCTCAAAACTTGAGACATCTGTGGCATTGTGTTGTGTGACAAAACTGCACATTTTAGAGTGGCCTTTTATTGTCCCCAGCACAAGGTGCACCTGTGTAATGATCATGCTGTTTAATCAGCTTCTTGATATGCCACACCTGTCAGGTGGATGGATTATCTTGGCAAAGGAGAAATGCTCACTAACAGGGATGTAAACCAATTTGTATACAACATTTGAGAGACAAGCTTTTTTGTGCGTATGGAAAATTTCTGGGATTTTTTATTTCAGCTCATGAAACATGGGACCCACACTTTACATGTTGTGTTTATATTTTTGTTCAGTGTATATACAGTACCAGTCAAAAGTTTGGACACACCTACTCATTCAAGGGTTTTTCTTTATTTGTACTATTTTCTACATTGTAGAAAAATAGTGAAGACATCAAAACAATGAAATAACACATGGAATCATGTAGTAACCAAAAAAGTGTTAAACAAATCAAAATATATTTTAGATTTTAGATTCTTCAAAGTAGCCACCCTTTGCCTTGATGATGGCTTTCCACACTCTTGGCATTCTCTCAACCAGCTTCACCTGGAATGCTTTTCCAACAGTCTTGAAGGAGTTCCCACATATGCTGAGCACTTGTTGGCTGCTTTTCCTTCACTCTGCGGTCCATCTCATCCCAAACCATCTGAATTGGGTTGAGGTCGGGTGATTGTGGAGGCCAGGTCCTCTGATGCAGCACTAAATCACTCTCCTTCTTGGTCAAATAGCCCTTACACAGCCTGGAGGTGTGTTGGGTCATTGTCCTGTTGGAAAACAAATGATAGTCCCACTAAGCGCAAACCAGATAGGATGGCGTATCGCTGCAGAATGCTGTGGTAGCCATGCTGGTTAAGTGTGCCTTGAATTCTAAATAAATCATTGACAGTGTCACCAGCAAAGCACCCCAACACCATCACACCTCCTTCTCCATGCTTCACGGTGGGAACTACACATGCGGAGATCATCCGTTCACCTGCTCTGCGTCTCACAAAGACACGGCGGTTGGAACCAAAAATCTCAAATTTGGACTCATCAGACCAATGGACAGATTTCCACTGGTCTAATGTCCATTGCTCGTGTTTCTTGTCCCAAGCAAGTCTCTTCTTCTTATTGGTGTCCTTTAGTTGTGGTTTCTTTTCAGCAATTCAACCATGAAGGCCTGATTCACGCAGTCTCTTCTGAACAGTTGATGTTGAGATGTGTCTGTTACTTGAACTCTGTGAAGCATTTATTTGGGCTGCGATTTCTGAGGCTGGTAACTCTATTGAACTTATCCTCTGCAGCAGAGGTAACTGGGTCTTCCTTTCCTGTGGCGGTCCTCATGAGAGCCAGTTTCATCATAGCGCTTGATGGTTTTTGCGACTGCCACTTGAAGAAACATACAAAGTGCTTGAAATGTTCCGTATTGACTGACCTTCATTTCTTAAAGTAATGATGGACTGTCGTTTCTCTTTGCTTATTTGAGCTGTTCTTGCCATAATATGGACTTGGTCTTTTACCAACTAGGGCTATCTTCTGTATACCACCCCTACCTTGTCACAACACAACTGATTGGCTCAGACGCATTAAGAAGGAAAGAAATTCCAGAAATTATCTTTCAACAAGGCACACCTGTTAATTGAAATGCATTCCAGGTGACTACCTCATGAAGCTGGTTGAGAGAATGCCAAGATTGTGCAAAGCTGTCATCAAGGCAAAGGGTGGCTACTTTGAAGAATCTCAAATATAAAATATATTTTGATTTGTTTAACACTTTTTTGGTTACTAAATAATTCCATATGTGTTATTTCATAGTTTGGATGTCTTCACTATTATTCTACAATGTAAAAAATTGTAAAAATAAAGAAAAGCCCTTGAATGAGTAGTTGTGTCCAAACTTTTGACTGGTACTTTATATATTACAATTCCTACTGTATTTCTGTTTTTCTGTTTTGTATATAATGTTTCCATGTCTAGATGTTGTGTTATTTTGGAGTCACTTTTATTGTGAACAAGAATAAAATATGTTTCTAAACATTTCTACCTTCATGTGGATGCTACCATGATTACAGATAATCCTGAATGAATTGTGAATAATGTGTGAGAAAGTTACAGAGGGTCAAATATCATACCCCCAAGACATGCTAACCTCCCTTTATTGTAATGGTGAGAGGTTAGCATGTATTGAAGGTATGATTTTTGACCCTCTGTAACTTTCTCATCATTATTCACAATTCCTTCAGGATTATCTGTAATCATGGTAGCGTCCACATTAATGTATAAGTGTTTAGAAACATATTCTATTATTATTTATAATAAAAGTTACTCCAAAATGACACAATACATTATTTAGCATTAATTTCTATTGGGCACAAAATAATCTGAAACACAACCTAAACGAACTGCATATGCATGCAACATGTTTGTAGAGTCACAAGCTTGATGTAATCATTGCGTGCTAGGAATATGGGACCAAATACAAACTTTTGAATACTTTATTTATAAGAATCTTTAGGGATGTCAATAATTTTGACCCCTACCTTTTTGAGAGAAAAAAGTATTACTTGTTAAACAAAATCTCTTTCTCTGAGCAATTGGATTAGTACAAAATAACATAATTCCCCAATTTCTTGGAGCATACAATATATCTCAGTATTTGAATGATTTATTTTATACAGTCTTTATTGCTTATTGATCTTTATCAAGGGTGTCAATAATTTCGGACCCCACTGTATGTCTAGTTATTTTAGGGACTACAGATAGAAATGAGCTATTAACTAAATCTGGTGCAACATGTTTTCTCAGTGCTCTGAGACTTATGTTTTTCTTGTGCCTGCCAAATAAACCTCATAAATAAATAAAATCTGTCTCTCTCTTCCCCTCTGCCTCTACCACTCTCTACCTAGTTCCCCTGTATTTAAATGACTTTGTCTCTTGTATTTAGTTTAGCCAGGAAACATTCAGACGTGCATTGCTTTGTTTAAGGGTGGAATGGATGGATGCATGGCGCTGACACCTCCCCAAAAGGTTAGGACAGATAATTAAAATGTCCACCGCTGCAGTCACAATACATCACTCTGTCACTTTTACACCAGCTCACCCTCGTCTTCTGCAGCACTTTCCCTGGAAAGAGAAGGAAGGACTGATCACAACCAGCCAGCTCTCTCTCTCCAACAGTAGACATCTCTCCTCCTGCCTTTTCCCAGGGACACAGAGACACTGCCAGTGCCAGCCTGCTCCTAAAGAAGCACTAGTACCGAATGTGAAACACTAGCTGTCTATTGTTGGCTTATTTTTGTTAGTGATATTATTTTTGAACTAACTCCATATTGGGTGAAATGACTCAGCGTTTCTCTCCATTTCTCAATTTCTCAGCGGTTTGCTGGTTTTCCATTTACTCAAGATGAATTATTGTCCTCTCTCGAATACAAATGTTAATTACATGCGTGTAGCAATCCCCTAATTCAACAGCATGACAGAGCGAGGGTGTTGTTTACCCAGCGCGGCTCCTTGGGGAGGTCTGCGCCATGCTTTATGAGTCTGCTTAGAGACGTGATTAAGGACTTTTTCTCCCAAGGCTCAGCGCATTTAGGCCTAGAAACACACAATGGAACCCAGGGTTTGGCTTAAATCACACACGGATGCCATGGATGTCAATGGAAGATTTGCACAAACGTTTTGAGCTGTGCTTGCGCATAGTGTTATAAGATTCAGCTTTTTATTGATCAGGTCCTAAATAATTGTAACCCTTGATAAAGATGCGCAAAAAAGACTGTATAAAATACATAATACAAATACTGAGCTATATTGTTATACTAATACAATTGCTCAGATAAATAATAATACTTTTTCTCAAAAGGATAGGGATAAGAATTATTGGCACCCGTGTTTCCAATACCTTTCAATACCTCACCTTCCGAGGAGAAAGGCACTGAGTCTTTTTCTAAAATGTTTTATGAGATTGTAGAACACATATAGAATCTTTCCAGATCCTTGATATCCTTTGTCTGCACTTATGGACTGCCCTCTTTAAACCACAGGTTTTCAAGGGGGTTCATGTCCGGAGACTAAGATGGCCATTGCAAAATGTTGATTTTGTGGTCAATTAACCATTTCTTTGTGGATGTTGATGTATGCCGTGGGTTATTGTCCACTTGCTGCCAAGTTTCAGCCTCCTGGCAGAGGCAACCAGGTTTTGGGCTAAAATGTCCTGGTACTGGGTAATGTTTATGATGCCGTTGACCTTAACAAGGGCTCCAGGACCAGTGGAAGCAAAATAGCCCCATAAGATCAAAGATCCACCACCATATTTTACAGTAGGTATGGGGTTATTTTCTGCCTATGCATCTTTCTTTTGACGTGGAACCCACCGCTGGTGTGCGTGGCCAAAGAGCTCTATCGGCCAATGAAAAGGATCGGCCAATGTTCGGCCAATGAAAAGGAGTAATTTGTTGTTTCTCTGTAGCAATCAACAGGGAGCCAAACTGACAGGAACACTTTCTGGTTTTCCAAATGAAAGATCTGCAGTGAAGGGGATTGCATGTTGCATTCCATAGCCAAAGAGCCATTAATCAAACTCATCAGCTCCTCTTTATCTCTCCCACAAAGACCTGACTCCCCTGGAGCCAGGAGCCAGGATCCAGGATCCAGGAGCCAGGATCCAGGAGCCAGGAGCCAGGAGCCCAAGCAGCAACAGCAACTTTAACCAACTTTAGCTCCAATTGCCTTTAATTCACAACAACAAAGCTTTACCAAACACTTTATTCCAAAATCTCTGTTTTCAGGCCATCAGAGAGATCAAGTGCTGCTGAACTAACCTTCCTAGCAGGAATTTATTATAGTGTTGTATTACATAATAGGCTTGAATGTATGAATATTAAAGTAGCTGGGTGAATAACATGTCCCTTGGTTTCCTTGGTAGGTTTTGGTGGAAAAGCAGGCCATAATTATTCTATGATCTCTCCGGTCACGTTAACCCCAGTGCTCTGTGTGTGTTCTGACTTCAGGATGAGTTGGCATTAAGCGGGACAGAAAGAGCAGAGCAGTATAGGCCGCTCAGAGGAAACCAGTAAATGCACAGAGAAAAAGCTTGATAGGCCACTGTATTCCCATTGTTAGAAAGCAGATCCAAAGGCCCCCCGTTGCGAGAGCACCATAGACTGGTGGGAGGTAAATGTTAGCCTCATACAATAACCATTAGTAATGTCTCAATGAGCTTTATATTATAATGTGCAGTGCATCAAATGATGCGGATAAGCTGTGTCATTTTCATACAGGCCGATACAGAGTTGGACAATGACAGGGAGATGATGAGATAATGACACTGTAGCCATAGTAACTGTCCTGTAGTTCTCACATTCTAATGAGCTAGAATACAGTTTCTCACTTCTCCAGTTCTTTTTGTTCTTTTTCTCTGCCACTTCTTCTTTCTTTGAGGTTACATAAAGCAATTTTTACCAGACAAAATACAGCCATCGTTCATCTGACTACCTTTGTTGTAACGGCATAGTGTTCAGGCTGTGGGCTCTTTCCACTAAACTCTTCCATGGTGTATATGCATAATGATAAGCACTGGTCTACCCCTTCTCTCATGTA
The DNA here is from genome assembly GCF_964263955.1 of Coregonus lavaretus. Lineage (NCBI taxonomy): Eukaryota > Metazoa > Chordata > Actinopteri > Salmoniformes > Salmonidae > Coregonus > Coregonus lavaretus. The sequence goes on from NC_140019.1 coordinate 12,877,501, forward strand.
CTCTTAACGGTTTATATACAGAGGCTTTGGTGTTGCTTTGGTGTTTATTGTGTTGTCCTTCCTTCTGCCTAACAATAGGCTGGCCTGAATACAGTCCTCTATGTTGCAAAGAGCAAAAACAGCTGTGTTTTCAACCCTGGAAACAATGAATGTCATTTCGAAAGGACTGGTTTGATGCTATGTCGAATTGCTTTTCTTATATATAACTTTCTGTCCATTCTTACTGCCTACTCTCCCTGTGCTAAAGGGCAGTGTTTTGGGGAATGTGTTGAGGAGGCCTACACATCTCTCCACCATCCAAACTTGTTGCCCCATGCCCAGTAGAGGGAGGGGGCATAGGGGGGTCTGGGGGTCCTTACCCCTTTTGTGAAAAATTCCAGAAATAATCAAGAGTCTCCAAATTACCAGACATTGAACTGAGGGTAACAGAAAGTCAGAGCATGTTAATGTGGTATCAGAGACGTGCTGAGAATGAACTGTCACATCTGCTCCTGCAACGCCCTCTACTGCTCATCCTGTGTCTCCTTGACCTATCGCCACTCCCCCAGTAATCTCTGCTCAGTCAGTCTACGGTTCTAGCCGTTTGTTACTATTCAGATCCTGTTATCCTGTTGTGCCTGTTTTCCTTGCCTGACGCTGTTTTCCTCTCCGCTACAGTTCTGCCCGGTCCGACTCTGGTCCCTGTCTCCAGTCCCACGTCTCGTCATCCTGCTACTCTGTCCTGGATTCCCCACTCTACTACTCCCTTGGATTCCCCTCCGGACCTACTCACCCTGTCTCAACACCCCTTGCTCCCCCCTCAGCCTCCACACCTGGTTTCCAGCAGTTTCCCCTGACCTGCACTCCATCTACCCCTGTGTTTCAGTAAATACATTGGTTACTTCATCCCAGTCTCCTCGTCTGCTCTTGGATTCCCCTGTTCCAGTCCGCGTAACAGTACGATCTGGCCAAAGAGATGAACCCAGCAGACTCTGCTACTCTCCACCAAACCCTCGTTGGCCAAGGTGCCCTGCTCGAGCAACAAGACCAAGCCCTGAAGACCCTTCTGGAGCACATCAAGGAGTTTTCACAGAGCCTGTCTGACCTACAGGGCCGACCCTTCGCCCAGAGCTCACAACCAGTTCCAAGTCCTTCTCCTCCGTTCCGGGAGCCATTTGTTCCGACTCCCGAGCGTTACGTTGGCAACCTCGGAGCTTGCAGAGCCTTTTTGGTACAATGTTCACTAGTATTTGAGCAACAGCCCTACTCTTATGCTAGCAAACGGGCCAAGATTTCCTTTCTGATTGGCTGCCTCCGTGGAGCAGCGCTTTCCTGGGCCACGGCGGTGTGGGAGAGACAGTCCCCCATCTGCTTCTCCAACTCCAGATTCACGGAGGAGATGAAGAAAGTCTTTGACCACCCGGTCTGTGGTAAGGATGCCGCTAAAAGACTCCTGTCCCTCTGAGATGGCATGTGAGTTCTGCACCCTCGCCGCTGAGAGCGGCTGGAATGAGGAGGCCCTTCAGGGAGCATTCCGGAACGCGCCCACTGAGACCCTCAAGGATGAGTTGGTGTCCAGGGATGAGCCTGATGGACTTGATGAACTCATCTTTCTCGCTATCCGCATCAACAACCATCTCCGTGAGCGTCGGAGGGAGAGGGTAGGTAGGGTTGCATGTCCCATAACATCTGCTTCAGTGCCTTGTCCTCCTTCTCCGACTGCACCCCATCCCCAGGCTCGTCCAGATCCTGAACTCATCCAGCTCGGCCGGGCCCGTCTCTCTCCAGAGGAGAGGCAACAACGAATTGGTGCTAGTAGCTGCCTGTACTGTGGCCAGGTTTGTCACTTTGTTTCCACTTGTTCCCTGCGTCCAGCAAAAGAGGGGGCTCGGCAGTAGAGGGGGATATACTGTTGAGCCAAATCGCCTGCCCATCTTCCCCCAGACCCCTGCTTGAAGGCAACCTTGTGTGGCAGAGCCAGGCTTTTCCTCTGTCTGCTCTCATCGATTTGGGCGCCGACGAGAGCTTCCTGGACCGAGGTGTCATTACCCAGTTGGGCCTGGACACTGTCCCACTTGATTCACCCCTTGTTGCCAACGCTCTCAATGGACAGCTCCTCACCCGCGTCTGTGAGAGAACCATCCCTGTCATCCTGTGTCTCTCTGGAAATCACCAGGAAAATATCAGTTTCCACATAATCGACTGTCCTTACTCTCCCCTGGTTCGTAGCCATCCATGGTTAAAGCTACACAACCCACAGATTGACTGGACCGCCAGAAAGGTAAACACTTGAAGTACATTTTGTCAAGCTAATTGTTTACATTCTGTCCTTCCCCCTGCCTTGTCTGTGCACCAGTTCATTCCAGAACCTCCGGACCTGTCATCAGTTCCTCCCGAGTATCACGATCTAGCTCCTATGTTCAGCAAGCACCACGCCCTGTCACTGCCGCCTCATCGGCCATACGACTGTGCCATTGACCTCCAGCCTGGAGCTCCTCTCCCCAGTAGCCGGTTGTTTAACCTCTCTCGTTCCGAGCAAGAGGCTATGGAGAGGTACATCCAGGATTCTCTGGCGGCAGGACTTATCAAGCCATCTTCCTCCCCGGTGGGTGCTGGGTCTTTCTTTGTGAAGAAGAAGGATGGGTCACTGAGGCTGTGCATAGACTTCCAAGGGCTGAATAATATCACTGTTAAGAACAAGTACCCCTTGCCACTCATCAGCTCTGCTTTTGCCCCCCTCCATGGTGCCACAGTGTTTACCAAACTCGACCTCCAGAATGCCTACCACCTTGTCCACATTAGAGAGGGGGACAAGTGGAAGACTGCGTTCAACACACCACTTGGTCACTTTGAGTATTTGGTCATGCCTTTTGGTCTTACTAACGCCCCTGCTGTTTTACAGAACCTAGTCAATGACGTGCTGAGGGATCTGATTGGATGCTTCGTCTTTGTCTATTTAGATGACATCCTGATTTTTTTCCAAGGACCTTGAGGCTCACCAGCAAAATGTTCACCAAGTTCTTCAACAGCTGTTGGGGAATAAGCTTTTTGTTAAAGCTGAAAAATGTGAGTTCCATGCTGCCACAGTGTCTTTCCTGGGTTATATTATTGCACAGGGACAGTTACTTATGGACCCCGCCAAGGTCATGGCAGTCACAGAGTGGCCTGCACCTTCCAACCTGAAGCAGCTACAGCGTTTCCTGGGGTTTGCAAATTTTTATAGATGTTTCATCTGCAACTACAGCCATCTGGCAGCACCTCTCACCACTCTCACATCCACCTCCACTCCATTCCACTGGACTCCTGAGGCAGAGGCAGCATTCCTGGAATTCAAGCGTCGCTTCACCTCCGCTCCGGTCCTTACACAGCCCGACCCAGAACTCCAGTTCATCGTGGAGGTGGACGCCTCTGACACCGGGGTAGGTGCTGTTCTGTCTCAATGTTCCCCCTCTGATCAGAATGTCCACACGTGCATTTTTTCCCCGTATGCTCTCACCTGCAGAGAGGAATTTTGACATCGGAAACCGGGAACTCCTGGCAGTTAAGCTGGCTCTGGAGGAATGGCGTCACTGGCTGGAGGGCTCTGTAACCCCCTTCATTGTGTGGACTGACCATAAAAACCTGTCCTATATCCATACCGCCAAACGTCTGAACTCCCGGCAAGCCAGGTGGGCCTTGTTCTTCGGTAGATTAAATTTCACACTCACTTATCGCCCCGGTTCAAAGAATACCAAGCCTGATGCCCTCTCTCGCCAGTTCACCACCGACAACACGGTTACTGAGCCAGAAGCCATTGTGCCATCCACCTGCATCGTTGCCGCCGTCACCTGGGAGATTGAGTCCCGTATCTGCCAGGCTCAGCAGAACCAGCCAGACCCAGGTAATGGTCCTAGTAATGCTCTGTTTGTCCCAGATTGTGTTCGCTCTGATGTTCTTCAGTGGGACCATTCTACCCACCTCACCTGTCACACAGGTATGAACCGGACCCTAGCCTTCCTGTGTCAGTGCTTTTGGTGGCCCACTATGGAGAGAGATGTCCGGGAGTTTGTCTCAGCCTGTTCCGTTTGTGCCCGGAACAAAACCTCCACTAAACCCACTTCCGGTCTGCTCCGCCCTCTTCCCATACCCAGTCGCCCCTGGTCACACATAGCTCTGGACTTCGTCAATGGCCTTCCCCCATCTAACGGTAACTCTGTCATCCTCACCATTATTGACAGGTTTTCCAAAATGGCTCATTTCATACCCCTCTCCAAGCTCCCGTCCTCCAGGGAGACTGCGGACCTGTTAGTATCCCATGTGTTTTGTCTGCATTGCATCCCCACTGACATTGTTTCCGACAGAGGACCCCAGTTTACCTCCCAGGTATGGAGATCCTTCTGTTCAGCTCTTGGTATCAATGTCAGTCTTTCTTCTGGATATCACCCCCAGACCAACGGCCAGACCGAACGGGCCAACCAAGATATGGAGACTGCCCTACGCTGCATGACTTCTACTAACCCTTCCTCCTGGAGTGCTCAGCTACCCTGGGTTGAATATGCCCACAACACCCTCACCAACGCCTCATCAGGTATGTCACCCTTCGAGTGTGCTCTGGGATACCAACCCCCCTTGTTCCCCGCCCAAGAGGTTGAGGTTGCGGTTCCCTCTGTCCAGGACCATCTGCGCCGTTGTCACCGTACCTGGAGGATGGCCCGGGCTGCCCTTCTTCGTGCCTCCGACGGACCCAGTCCCAAGCCAACCGTCGCCGGGCCTCAGCTCCAGTCTACACCCCGGGTCAAAAGGTATGGCTCTCATCGAAGGACCTGCCATTGAAGGATCCATCCTACCTTCCACGTATCCCTGATTAAACCTGTCTGCTCCAGTCCCCTGTCTCCTCCTGCAGCTGCTCCTCCACCCCCTCGGCTCATCGATGACCATCCTGCCCATACCGTCCGGCGGCTTCTGGACGTGCGCCGTCGGGGTCGTGGCTGGCAGTACCTGGTGGACTGGGAAGGATACAGGTCTGAGGAACACTGCTGTGTGCCCCGCCGTCACATTCTGGACCCCTCCCTCTTATGGGATTTCTATACCTCACACCCAGATAAGCCTGGTCGGGCGCCAGGTGGGGGGGTACTGTCACATCTGCTCCTGCAACGCCCTCTACTGCTCATCCTGTGTCTCCTTGACCTATCGCCACTCCCCCAGTAATCTCTGCTCAGTCAGTCTACGGTTCTAGCCGTTTGTTACTATTCAAATCCTGTTATCCTGTTGTGCCTGTTTTCCTTGCCTGACGCTGTTTTCCTCTCCGCTACAGTTCTGCCCGCTCTGACTCTGGTCCCTGTCTCCAGTCCCACGTCTCGTCATCCTGCTACTCTGTCCTGGATTCCCCACTCTACTACTCCCTTGGATTCCCCTCCGGACCTACTCACCCTGTCTCAACCCCCCTCGCTCCAGCCTCAGCCTCCGCACCTGGTTTCCAGCAGTTTCCCCTGACCTGTGTTTCAATAAATACCTTGGTTACTTCATCCCAGTCTCCTCATCTGAGTCTGCTCTTTGGGTTCCCCTGTTCCACTCCGCGTAACATTAAACATTGTCTGAATATTTTAATCTCTCCTCCATCATTAGCACATCATTAGTGTATTGAAACACAGACCTAGATTCATGTGATAGAAACAAATTACCCTTTCTTTCTCTTTCCCACCCTTTTCCTTTATTCTCTCTCACCCTTTTCCACACCATGCAGGGCCTTGACGATTATGCTGGAGTATGATTTTTCATTGGGGTTACTGAAGGTTTCAAGTGATTGGTACTTAGTTATTCTCATGTGACTCCTTTGGTTTGTGCGTTGAATTACATTCAGTCTGCATCTTGTTTTCTTTCCGATTTTGTTTGTCCTGTCATGATTTACATAAATAATTACAGTAACTGTTTTTTCTGTGTCACTGCACTAATTTCTTGTAATGAGAGGAAAACAGACATGACCCTGTTTTCTTGAACAGCTGTTCACACATCAGATTAGTATGAGTCTTAATTAGATTGAGTTTGTAAGGCAATGAGTCTGTTATGTCTTGTCTTATGCTACCAACAAAACACATTTGTCTTCTTCATGTCTTCTTTTCCAATTGTAGTTAGCTTCTATCATGATTAAGGCCTGAAGTTGTTTTTCTCCATTTTACCTAACTAGGAAAACTCTGGGTCCTTCACTCATGTTTCTGCTGTGACTGCATCTCTGGTTCATGTATCCTCATTAGGAACAGAACATACAGTAAGATTGCTCAGTAAGGTGTAGTGCATTACAGCACAAGGTGCAGTACATTACACTACAAGGTGCAGTACATTGCTGTACAAGGTGTAGTACATTGCAGTACAAGGTGCAGTACATTACAGTACAAGGTGCAGTACATTGCAGATGTGCTGCACATACTGTGCCACTTATCCTACCGTCCGTAACTGTTTGTTAGTTAACGGTGGACTGGGCAGTTAGATATTCTCGGCCATTTCATAATTCTTGGCTGGCTTTTTACTTAACAACAAGCTGTCACCCGGACTCCCGTCTCTCACAATCTCTGTGGCCGGCTCAGCAAATAGGAAGTGACAAGGCTGACAGGCCTGCCAGTGTGGACGGGCGAGGGGAGAGCCAAATGTTACACCAGACCCTGTCACAATCCCTTTCTCTCCCCTTTAATGAGATTCCCAGCTTTTAAATTAGCCTAACTTGTGCGTGTGTGAGCCATTAAAAGCACTTCCTCTCTGATTAGGGCTGTTGGCAGGCGTGACTTTTATTTCTGTGGGTGACGGTGTCCATCATTAGCACGTGTGTACCTGTGAATGGAGTCACTCTATGGTGTGCTACAACAGCCTCAACTTGAAGCCTTCTTCTTCTTCGTCTGAGATTAATGGCGGTGTGCAAACATGCTCTTTAGGTGCATTACCGCCATATGCCGTTTGCCTAAACACCGCAGGGACCTTCTATAGAAAAGCAGGAGTGCTAGGTCAGTGTTGGTAGGCTGTGAAATGGAATTCTTTGTGATGTGCAGTGCTTGCATTGTACAGTGTTGATGGAACATTTCACTTCGCAGCCTTTGTTGAGAAACTCATCATAATTAGCTGGCATCTCAATTGGGGTTTGGCAAATGAGCTCTTTTCTGAAACAAGTGTTATCTCTCCACACGTGGTTGGCTCTTAGAAAGCAGCAGCAGGGTAGAGGTTTTTAATCAGACTTGCTTACACGCAGCCGAGATGCATGTATTTCTTTATATTAATTTTATTTTAATTAAGTCTAAACATAGAGTGCACTCTTGTTGTGGGAAAACAGTTATTTCAGATGAGAGTGAGTGCATTAATTTACTGGGTGACTTTTGAATAGTTTCTACATTCCCAGAGAACCCGTTGTTCTCACTTCAAAGCTTATTTTCGTCTGGTGCATTGTAATGTTTAAAAGAGTACGGCATGTAATGTGAATATGTACACTTCAACAATGAGATTTAAGCCCACAATATCAACTCCAATGAGATTATTATTTTTTGCCGGCGCTACCGACGGCTATATCGGTCCGCTAACACAAGACTAGTAAAGTCCCAGTGCACTACTTGTTGTTTATGATATATTTTTTTAATTCAGATTTTTCAGGAGGTGCTTCACCCCTACTTCCCGTGGGTATGGGGCACATAATTCTCAGTCATAGCAGATTAGATATTGCACTCTGTGTGAAACATTGAACCCTCATTAGAATTGGATTGCTTTTCTGCATTCCGTAGCTCCCAGATTCCATCACTCAGTTCCACCACGTCGGTGTTTCACTCAATGCTCATTTGAATGTGCACATGCCAGTGCACTGTAACTCATTTACTCAGGAACCAATCTGCATTTTAATTAAGAAAGGCACTTTAATCCACCAAATTAATTACTTTTCCAGTTGTACTTGAGCAGCACATAATAATATCCCAAACTAACAAATATGATTTGTTTTGTGATTTCCTCCACTGCATTTCAGTTTGATATCCAGGAAGTGTATTTTAATCGTGCAAGAATCCTGGAGGAGGAACTACCTTTCCTCTTTGATATAACATAAAACTTTAGCTGCCATCTAAATCCCTAACAGACAAAGTTATATCAGACTGGTGCATTTATTGCAACTCCGCCTCAACCTCCTCAGCCTTATTAAGAAGCCTTTGTAGCTTAGATCTCCACAGCTTGACAGCAGTGAGACTCACGACAGCTCACTTCATTAGTCATAAATATAATTGAACGGAAGACTACATGAATCTCCCCAGACCCACACACTGACAGTTGCATAAGCACCCAGTGTTATTGTCAGGGCCGTGTAGAAATGGTGTGGTGTGGAATCAGGTGCAGAAGCAGATTGATAGTCCAATAATCTTTACTGGAAAGTGCGAGGCAATAATCCAAAAACAGCCAGAGGCAAAACGCACACAGGCGTAAAATACAAGCGCGCATAAACAGGGGCGCAAAACTCTCTTCAACCGAGAAGTAAGCAATACAGTAGTGGCGTACCAAACACAGGTACGAAATGACACCTAACACGAAACAATTACACACAACACTACACTAACAACAAGGAAACTAAATAGGGTGCTTAATGAGACATAACACAAGACAGGTGTGGCTAACAGACAAAACTAGTCAAACAGAAAACATAGAGCGGTGGCAGCTAGTACTCCGGAGACGACGACCGGCGAAACCTGCCCGAACAAGGAGGAGGAGCTGCCTCGGCCGAAACCGTGACAGTACCCCCCCCTTGACGCGCGGCTCCAGCCGTGCGCCGACTCCGGCCTCTGGGACGCCCAGGAGGGCGCGGCGCCGGGCGCGTAGGATGACCACGATGGAATTCGGTCATCAGGGACGGATCCAGAATATCCCTCCTCGGCACCCAGCACCGCTCCTCCGGACCGTACCCCTCCCACTCCACGAGATATTGGAGACCCCCCATCCGGCGTCTGGAATCCAGGATGGTCCGAACAGTGTACGCCGGAGCCCCCTCGATCTCCAACGGGGGCGGAGGAGTCTCCTCAATCTCGAAGTCCTGGAGTGGACCAGCTACCACCGGCCTGAGGAGAGACACATGGAATGAGGGGTTAATATTCTTGTAATCAATAGGTAGTTCTAACCTGTAACACACCTCATTCAATCTCCTCAGGACTTTAAAAGGCCCCACAAACCGCCGACCCAGCTTCCGGCAGGGCAGGCGGAGGGGTAGGTTTCTGGTTGAGAGCCAGACTCGATCTCCAGGTGCGTACACTGGCCCCTCACTGCGGCGTAGGTCGGCGCTCGTCTTTTGTCGACGTATGGCACGCTGCAGATGGACGTGAGCAGCGTTCCAGGTCTCCTCCGAGCGCCTTACCCACTCATCCACAGCGGGGGCCTCGATCTGGCTCTCATGCCACGGTGCCAGAACCGGCTGATACCCTAAGACACACTGAAAAGGGGTTAGTCTAGTGGAGGAGTGGCGGAGAGAGTTCTGTACCATCTCGGCCCAGGGCACATATCTCGCCCACTCCTCCGGCCGGTCCTGACAATATGACCTCAGAAACCTTCCCACATCCTGGTTGACTCTTTCGACCTGCCCATTGCTCTCCGGGTGGTAACCCGAGGTAAGGCTCACCGAGACCCCCAAACGTTCCATAAATGCTCTCCAGACTCTGGAGGTAAACTGGGGGCCTCGATCAGACACTATATCCTCGGGTACCCCGTAATGCCGGAAGACGTGAGTAAATAGAGCCTCAGCGGTCTGTAGGGCAGTAGGAAGACCCGGCATGGGAAGGAGACGACAGGCCTTAGAGAACCGATCCACAACGACCAGGATGGTGGTATTCCCCTGAGAGGAGGGAAGATCGGTAACAAAATCCACCGATAGATGAGACCAGGGTCGCTGTGGAACGGGCAGGGGCTGTAATTTACCCCTGGGCAAATGTCTGGGTGCCTTACACTGGGCACATATTGAGCAGGAGGAGACATAAACCCTCACATCCCTGGCTAATGTTGGCCACCAGTACTTCATACTAAGGCAGTGCACCGTCCGGCCAATACCCGGATGTCCAGAGGAGGGAGACGTGTGAGCCCAATAAATCAACCGATCCCGGACCTCGAGCGGGACGTACGTCCGACCCACCGGACACTGTGGAGGACTAGGGTCGGTACGTAACGCCCGCTCGATCTCCGCATCGACCTCCCACACCACCGGTGCCACCAGACACGACTCCGGTAGTATGGGAATGGACTCCACGCACCTCTCCTCCGCGTCATACCGGCGGGACAGAGCATCTGCCTTCCCGTTCTGGGACCCAGGGATGTAAGTGATCTTAAACACAAACCGGGCGAGAAACATAGTCCATCGAGCCTGGCGAGGATTTAGTCTCCTAGCTGCCCGAATATATTCCAGGTTACGGTGATCGGTCAGAATAAGGAAAGGGTGCTGAGCCCCCTCAAGCCAATGCCTCCACACCTTTAGGGCCTGGACTACGGCTAACAGCTCCCTGTCCCCTACGTCATAATTCCGCTCCGCCGGACTGAGCTTCTTAGAATAAAAGGCACAGGGGCGGAGCTTAGGTGGTGTACCCGAGCGTTGAGATAGAACGGCCCCAATACCGGCCTCGGACGCATCTACCTCAACTTGAAACGGTAAAGTGGGATCCGGGTGCGCCAACACCGGAGCCGAGGTAAACAGGTCCTTCAGTCTCCCAAAAGCCCTGTCCGCCTCAGCCGACCACTGCAAGCGCACCGGACCCCCCTTCAGAAGAGACGTGATGGGAGCTGCCACCTGACCAAAACCCCGGATAAACCTCCGGTAGTAATTCGCAAACCCCAAAAACCGCTGCACCTCTTTAACCGTCGTTGGGGTTTGCCAATTACGCACGGCGGACACTCGGTCCACCTCCATTCTCACCCCTGACGCAGACAACTGGTAACCCAAAAAGGAAACTGACTCCTGAAAGAACAGACATTTCTCAGCCTTGACATACAGGTCATGCTCCAACAGTCTCCTCAATACCCTGCGCACCAGGGCTACATGCTCGGCCCGAGTAGGGCTGTACACAAGAATATCATCAATGTACACCACCACTCCCTGCGCCTGCATGTCCCGGAAAATTTCATCTACAAACGATTGGAAGACTGATGGAGCATTCATTAACCCATATGGCATGACCAGATACTCGTAATGGCCGGAGGTAGTACTAAATGCTGTCTTCCACTCATCGCCCTCCCTAATGCGCACCAAATTATATGCGCTCCTGAGGTCCAATTTTGTGAAGAACCGTGCCCCGTGCAATGACTCCGTCATAGTCCCAATCAGCGGGAGTGGATAACTATATTTAACAGTCACCTGATTGAGACCGCGGTAATCAATACACGGACGCAGACCTCCATCCTTCTTCTTCACAAAAAAGAAGCTCGAGGACGCGGGAGAAGTAGAGGTCCGTATGTATCCCTGTCTCAGAGACTCGGCAATGTACGTCTCCATTGCCTTTCTCTCCTCCTGTGACAAAGGATACACATGGCTCCGCGGGAGCGCTGCTCCTGTCTGGAGGTCTATCGCACAATCCCCCTGTCTATGAGGTGGCAACCGTGCCGCTCGGGTCTTACTAAACACGAGTGCCAAATCCTCATACTCAGGAGGAATGTGCAGTGCTGGCATCTGGTTCGGACTTTCCACCGAGGTCGCCCCTACGGAAACACCCAGACAAAACCCCTCACACTGAGCAGACCACCCTTGAAGAGCCTTCTCTCGCCACGAAATAGTAGGATCATGGGTGGTCAACCAGGGAAGCCCCAGCACCACCGGATACGCAGGAGAGTCAATCAGATAGAGTTGAATCGTCTCCTCATGACCCCCCTGCGTCATCATCCTAAGTGGCGCTGTGAGCTCCCCAATCCACCCAGATCCTAACGGACGACTATCTAAAGCATGTACGGGGAAAGGCTTATCGACTGGAAGGAGGGGAATCCCTAACTTAACACAAAATTTGCGATCTATAAAATTCCCAGCTGCGCCTGAATCGACTAGCGCCTTATGCTGGGAACGAGGTGCAACCTGTGGAAAACAAACAGGCAATGTAAAGTGGACGACAGAAAGCTCTGGGTAAGTAGGGCGCCTACTCACCTGGGAGGACTCCCCACTGTATGGCCTGCCATCTCCCTCCTCAGGGAACCCTCCCCAGCACCTAGCCGCGGTGTGCCCTCTGCGGCCACACTTGGTGCAGGAGACTGCTCCCCTCGGGTTCCTTCCTCTTTTCGCTCTAGCGCCAGCCCCTCCGAGCTCCATCGGACTCGGCTCGGAGGCGCTGGAGGGTGGAATGGGAGGCCCCCATCTGGGACGTCCGCGGGTCGTGAGTAGGTTGTCCAGACGAATGGCCATGTCCACAAGCTGGTCAAAAGTTAAAGTAGCGTCCCTACACGCTAACTCCCTGCGGACGTCCTCCCTAAGGCTACACCTAAAATGGTCTATGAGAGCCCTCTCATTCCACCCCGCGTCAGCCGCTAGAGTCCGGAACTCCAGTGCGAATTCTTGAGCGCTCCTCATCCCCTGTCGGAGGTGGAATAGACGTTCCCCCGCCGCTCTTCCCTCTGGTGGATGGTCAAAGACCGCACGAAAGCGGCGGGAGAACTCCGCATAGGTGACTGTGGCGGAGTCTATTCCCCTCCATTCGGCGTTGGCCCACTCCAACGTCTTGCCGGTGAGACAGGAGATGAGGGCGGAAACGCTCTCGTATCCCGAGGGCGCCGGGTGTATAGTGGCCAGGTAGAGCTCCACTTGCAAAAGGAAACCCTGACACCCGGCAGCGGAGCCGTCGTACGCCCTCGGGAGCGAGAGCCGAATCCCACTGGGTTCCGGTAGATGAGTAGGCTGGTTCTCTGGTGGTGATGGAGCGACCGGTGGGGCTGTGGGAACACCGCTGATCTCCCAGCGCCGAAGAGTGTCCATGACGCCCTCCAACGCGTGCCCGATCCGATTGATGCGATGTTCCTGTCCCTGGAGACGTTCCTCCACGCTGTCGACTTGTGCTCCTACTGATTCCATCGAATGTGGTGTGTAATTCTGTCAGGGCCGTGTAGAAATGGTGTGGTGTGGAATCAGGTGCAGAAGCAGATTGATAGTCCAATAATCTTTACTGGAAAGTGCGAGGCAATAATCCAAAAACAGCCAGAGGCAAAACGCACACAGGCGTAAAATACAAGCGCGCATAAACAGGGGCGCAAAACTCTCTTCAACCGAGAAGTAAGCAATACAGTAGTGGCGTACCAAACACAGGTACGAAATGACACCTAACACGAAACAATTACACACAACACTACACTAACAACAAGGAAACTAAATAGGGTGCTTAATGAGACATAACACAAGACAGGTGTGGCTAACAGACAAAACTAGTCAAACAGAAAACATAGAGCGGTGGCAGCTAGTACTCCGGAGACGACGACCGGCGAAACCTGCCCGAACAAGGAGGAGGAGCTGCCTCGGCCGAAACCGTGACAGTTATACTGCCTAGTGTATGGCATCACCATAAATATAAATCTCCAAGTAGAAAAGGAGCATACCATCATGTAGTCACATGGACTATAATGTAATGGGCAATGACACACATGCACACACACACACTCACTGACTCTCTCTCTCACACACTGCATTCCAAATCAATAGCAACGTCATTAAGCTGTGTATTATGCGGTGGTTCTTCACTGTGTCATATGCATGTGAGCCCTCGTGGTAAATTATGTAATGGGGATATTGTGATGATTGCTATCATGTGTCGTTGAGCTTACTGAGGCTCTTCTCCATTTAGTTAATATGGTGATGTTGAGTCGTTATAAGATAGACCTCGATATCTTTACAGAGTGAATGCATAGATCACATATTTCATCTCCATTGGGATAGACCTCAATATCTTTACAGAGTGAGTGCATGAATCTCTTATTGGAGTCCATTGGGACTTAGCCTATACCAGTGAGAGTTACAGTATTAGCTCAGCCTTCTAAAGCTAACATGGCTTTTTTTAATCTACCCTCTGCCAGGGTGCCTAGAGTGGAGGAGGAGGGAGGCCAGAGGGGCTCTTCAATGGAGAGACTATCCACACTGTGGGTCTTTGTGGAGCTCGGTCAAAATCAAGGGCCATCCAGCACCTCCCGGTGCCTGTACCATAAAACTTAAATTAATAGCTCAGGCATTTACACTGAACAAAAATATAACTGGAACTGCAACATGCTGTCATACACGTCGATCCAGAGCATCCCAAACATGCTCAATGGGTGAGATGTCTGGTGAGTATGCAGGCCATGGAAGAACTGGGACATTTTCAACTTCCAGGAATTGTGTACAAATTCTTGCGACATGGGGCCATGATTATCATGCTGAAACATAAGGTGATGGCGGCAGATGAATGGTACGACAATGGACCTCAGGATCTCGTCCCGGTATCTCTGTGCATTCAAATTGCCATCGATAAAATGCAATTGTGTTCATTGTCCGTAGCTTATGCCTGCCCATACCATTACCCCACCGCCACCATGGGGCACTCTGTTCACAAACCACTCGCCCACACGACGCCATACACGCTGTCCCATTTGCCCGGTACAGTTAAAACCGGGAGAGCACACATCTCCAGCATGCCAGTGGCCATCGAAGGTGAGCATTTGCCCACTGAAGTCAGTTACGATGCCGAACTGCAGTCAGGTCAAGACCCTGGTGAGCACGCAGATGAGCTTCCCTGAGGTGGTTTCTGACAGTTTGTGCAGAAATTATTTGGTTGTGCAACCCCACAGTTTCATCAGCTTTCTGGGTGGCTGGTCTCAGACGATCTCGCAGGTGAAGAAGCCGGATGTGGAGGTCCTGGGCTGGCGTGTTTATACGTGGTCTACGGTTGTGAAGCCGGTTGGACGTACTGCCAAATTCTCTAAAACGACGTTAAAGGCGGCTTATGGTAGAGAAATTCATATTACATTCTCTGGCAACAGCTCTGGTGGACATTCCTGCAGTCAGCATGTCAATTGCACACTCCCTCAAAACTTGAGACATCTGTGGCATTGTGTTGTGTGACAAAACTGCACATTTTAGAGTGGCCTTTTAATGTCCCCAGCACAAGGTGCTCCTGTTTAATGATCATGCTGTTTAATCAGCTTCTTGATATGTCACACCTGTCAGGTGGATGGATTATCTTGGCAAAGGAGAAATGCTCACTAACAGGGATGTAAACAAATGTGTGCACACATTTTGAGACAAATAAGCTTTTTGTGCATCTGGACATTTCTGGGATCTTTTATTTCAGCTCTTGAAACATGGGACCAACACTTTACATGTTGCATTTATATTTTTGTTCAGTGTATATGCTTAACCCAACAGGCGCTTATTAGATACAGTTGAAGTCAGAAGTTTACATACACCTTAGCCAAATACATTTAAACTCTGTTTTTCACAATTCCTGACATTTAATCCTAGTAAAAATTCCCTGTCTTAGGTCAGTTAGGATCACCACTTTATTTTAAGAATGTGAAATGTCAGAATAATAGTAGAGAGAATGATTTATTTCAGCTTTTATTTCTTTCATCACATTCCCAGTGGGTCAGAAGTTTACATACACTCAATTAGTATTTGGTAGCATTGCCTTTAAATTGTTTAACTTGGGTCAAACGTTTCGGGTAGCATTCCACAAGCTTCCCACAATAAGTTGGGTGAATTTTGGCCCCTTCCTCCTGACAGAGCTGGTGTAACTGAGTCAGGTTTGTAGGCCTCCTTGCTCGCACATGCTTTTTCAGTTCTGCCCACACATTTTATATAGGATTGAGGTCAGGGCTTTGTGATGGCCACTCCAATACATTGACTTTGTTGTCCTTAAGCCATTTTGCCACAACTTTGGAAGTATGCTTGGGGTCATTGTCCATTTGGAAGACCCATTTGCGACCAATCTTTAACTTCCTGACTGATGTCTTGAGATGTTGCTTCAATATATCCACATAATTTTCCTTCCTCATGATGCCATCTATTTTGTGAAGTGCACCAGTCCCTCCTGCAGCAAAGCACCCCCACAGCATGATGCTGCAACCCCCCTGCTTCACGGTTGGGATGGTGTTCTTCGGCTTGCAAGCATCCCCCTTTTTCCTCCAAACATAACGATGGTCATTATGGCCAAACAGTTCTATTTTTGTTTAATCAGACCAGAGGACATTTCTCCAAAAAGTACGATCTTTGTCCCCATGTGCAGTTGCAAACCGTAGTCTGGCTTTTTTATGGCGGTTTTGGAGCAGTGGCTTCTTCCTTGCTGAGCGGCCTTTCAGGTTATGTCGATATAGGACTTGTTTTACTGTGGATATAAATACTTTTGTACCTGTTTCATCCAGCATCTTCACAAGGTCATTTGCTGTTGTTCTGGGGTTGATTTGCACTTTTCGCACCAAAGTACGTTCATCTCTAGGAGACAGAACGCGTCTCCTTCCTGAGCGGTATGACGGCTGCGTGGTCCCATGGTGTTTATACTTGCGTACTATTGTTTGTACAGATGAACGTGGTACCTTCAGGCGTTTGGAAATTGTTCCCAAGGATGAACCAGACTTGTGGAGGTCTACCATTTTTATTCTGAGGTCTTGGCTGATTTCTTTTGATTTTCCCATGATGTCAAGCAAAGTTTGAGTTTGAAGGTAGGCCTTGAAATACATCCACAGGTACACCTCCAATTGACGCTTATGATGTCAATTAGCCTATCAGAAGCTTCTAAAGCCATGACATCATTTTCCGGAATTTCCCAAGCTGTTTAAAGGCACAGTCAACTTAGTGTATGTAAACTTCTGACCCACTGGAATTGTGATACAGTGAATTATAAGTGAAATAATCTGTCTGTAAACAATTGTTGGAAAAATTACATGTGTCATACACAAAGTAGATGTCCTAACCGACTTGCCAAAACTATAGTTTGTTAACAAGAAATTTGTGGAGTGGTTGAAAAACGCGTTTTAATGACTCCAACCTAAGTGTATATAAACTTCCGACTTCAACTGTACATGCTTCTATTTGAGCCAGGACAAGGTAGCACGTCCGGTGAACAGGTCAGGGTTCCATAGCCGCAGGCAGAACAGTTGAAACTGAGCAGCAGCATGACCAGGTGTACTGGGGACAGCCAGGAGTCATCAGGCCAGGTAGTCCTGAGGCATGGTCCTAGGGCTCAGATCCTCTGGGAGGGGAGGGAGAGAGGGAAAGACACCCCAACCCGAGCACTCCGAGAAGGAGAGACACCCCAACCCGAGCACTCCGTTCTGCCACCTCTGGTCTCTTGGACCCCTACGGGAGTGCAGCTCCTGCTCAACCCAGTCCAAGCTCTTCTCTGTCCTGACACCCCAATGGTTGAACCAGCTTCCCCCTGAAGCTAGGACAACAGAGTCCCTCCCCATCTTCTGAAAACATCTGAAACTCTACCTCTTCAAAGAGTATCTCGCTAGGTTGACATTTACTGAAGTAATTTTTTAACAGATGGGTTTATTGGTGTTCAAATAGAGCAAGTATGCTATTGGGAGCTCTGGGCTGCTGATGTCATGCAGAGGCTGTTGTTTTGTGTTTATACTTTTTCATAACGACAACGATACGTTTGATGTCAGACGACAATAGAATGTTCATGATGTCACTGCGAAAACTGTCTACAGACATGTCGATAGTAGTGGTGCACGACTCCAGGATTTTTGGAGTCGACTCCGACTCCTGTGGTTGGAGTCAAGGAGTCGACTCTTGCTCGACTCCCAAAGTACGCTGAAACAGATGCGCACACACATACACACCACCTCATTATTGCAGAATTCTACTAGGAAGACTACATTTGCATTCTAGAGGACTGACATGAGCATGATGCTGCCCATTTGCTCATCAACTTAGCCTATAAAAGGCCTATTTTGTTTGAATATAGAAGGTGATGTGTAAGAACTAGAATATTTCTGTGATATTTCTGCTGTGCACAGCCTTGACGGATCCCATGGAATGATGAGGCCCACTCTATTACTAGAGATGTTGGTTATGAAATTATTGCCCAAGCATGTGCTTTATTACGGAGGACGATTCACACAGGATAATTTTTTCCAAACTTCCAAACTGTAATTCTTTATTTTTTCAAATGTAATTGACTCTTATGACGGACGCCTGGAGGTTTTCATTCTAGACCTGAAGATATTTCAACATCATGTCTATAGGCTACACTGATAACTCGTGCTTGGCTGCCAAATGTATAGATGTCCCCATAATATTTAAATTGATGAAGTGTGATCATAATAATTATTTTAGCGATCCATGGTTTACGTCCTTCCTAATAACAATGCCCCCCATCATGCTGATTTGAGCTGCTGAACCGTATTTGCACTTGAGATGCATTTATGGATGAGAAAGTGAACTTGCCATTTCCAAAAAGTTTAACAGGGATGCCCTGCTTTGTTTGTGGAGAGCTACCATCCTATAGGCTTTAGCTCCAACCCTAATCTAGTGCATCTGATTCAATAATTAGCTGGTTGATAAGCTGAATCAGGTTAGTTACAACTGGGGTTGGAGCGAAAACCTACAGGAAGGTCGTTTTCCAGGAACAGGCTTGGAGAGTCCTGACCTAGGACATCAACAGCCAGCCAGAGTTTCGTAAAATAAGCTATAGACACAATACTTTTTATTGCACATTTAGGCCTACTTAAACTGATGCATTTGGTGATGTTCAACTTCAATTCACTGGCACTATGAAGAATAGCTTAGCCATACTCATTGATAACCTAATATACTTTTGGTGAATTTACGAGACATTACGAGATACAGATTTCCAAGATACAGCCAATGTGCACGGTTCCGACTGTCTGCTTGCCCCGATCTTCCCCGCAAGATCGGGAGTCTGTGTATGTTTCGCTCTGGCGGGCTTGCAGTACTCCCCGGAGAGTGAGTCACATCCCGCTAGGCGCACCACGTTATCTCTCACAGGGCGCAGCCATCTTGCCTAGACTCATCTGTGTTCCACAGTGAATGAGCTATGCAGTAGCTATCTTAACGAGAGCAGACCACTGCAGGACTAAGCACACTCCTTACATCCTGACAACACCCCCACATATGGTGGAATAAACTATAACGTGGCGTGACTTACAGCCGACCCACATGTACAGTTGAAGTCGGAAGAATACATACACTTAGGTTGGAGTCATTAAAACTCGTTTTTCAACCACTCCACAAATTTCTTGTTAACAAACTATAGTAATTTTTCCAACAATTGTTTACAGACAGATTATTTCACTTATAATTCACTGTATCACAATTCCAGTGGGTCAGAAGTTTACATACACTAAGTTGACTGTGCCTTTAAACAGCTTGGACAATTCCAAAAAATGATGTCATGGCTTTAGAAATTTCTGATAGGCTAATTGACATCATTTGAGTCAATTGGAGGTGTACCTGTGGATGTATTTCAAGACCTACCTTCAAACTCAGTACCTCTTTGTTTGACATCATGGGAAGATCAAATGAAATCAGCCAAGACTTCAGAAAAAAAAATTGTAGACATCCACAAGTCTGGTTCATCCTTGGGAGCAATTTCCAAATGCCTGAAATACCACGTTCATCTGTACAAACAATAATACGCAAGTATAAACACCATGGGACCACGCAGCCGTCATACCGCTCAGGACGGAGACGCGTTCTGTCTCCTAGAGATGAACGTACTTTGGTGCGAAAAGTGCAAATCAATCCCAGAACAACAGCAAAGGACCTTGTGAAGATGCTGGAGGAAACGGGTACAAAAGTATCTATATCCACAGTAAAACGAGTCCTATATCGACATAACCTGAAAGGCCGCTCAGCAAGGAAGAAGCCACTGCTCCAAAACCGCCATAAAAAAGCGAGACTACGGTTTGCAACTGCACATGGGGACAAAGATCGTACTTTTTGGAGAAATGTCATCTGGTCTGATTAAACAAAAATAGAACTGTTTGGCCATAATGACCATTGTTATGTTTGGAGGAAAAAGGGGGGCGCTTGCAAGCCGAAGAACACCATCCCAACCGTGAAGCACGGGGGTGGCAGCATCATGCTGTGGGGGTGCTTTGCTGCAGGAGGGACTGGTGCACTTCACAAAATAGATGGCATCATCTCAAGACATCAGTCAGGAAGTTAAAGCTTGGTCGCAAATGGGTCTTCCAAATGGACAATGACCCCAAGCATACTTCCAAAGTTGTGGCAAAATGACTTAAGGATAACAAAGTCAAGGTATTGGAGTGGCCATCACAAAGCCCTGACCTCAATCATATAGGAAATGTGTGGGCAGAACTGAAAAAGCGTGTGCGAGCAAAGAGGCCTACAAACCTGACTCCGTTACACCAGCTCTGTCAGGAGGAAGGGGCCAAAATTCACCCAACTTATTGTGGGAAGCTTGTGGAAGGCTACTTGAAACATTTGACCCAAGTTAAAGAATTTAAAGGCAAAGCTAACAAATACTAATACTGACCCACTGGGAATGTGATGAAATAAAAGCAGAAATAAATCATTCTCTCTACAATTATTCTGACATTTCACATTCTTAAAATAAAGTGGTGATCCTAACTGACCTAAAACAGGGAATTTTAACTAGGATTAAATGTCAGGAATTGTGAAAAACTGAGTTTAAATGTATTTGGCTAAGGTGTATGTAAACATCTGACTTCAACTGTATAAGCTAAGATTGAGCTAACAATCTGAATTTGTGTGCTCTGCCCCTCCCCCCACGACCAGGCAATTCACACCCCCTTCATGTCTCCTCTCCTTTAGATAGTGTATGAGACTAAGGCTGGTACTGTAGGTCTGTAGTATTTGACTATTACAGTATTGTGCAGTGTATACTACAGACACTTAGTAATATCACACTGTTGGCTTCACTTTCACAGAGAAACTACATAACTATTATGGTGATTCATTGTGAGAGATGCGGGGTATTCCTGCCTACGGGG
Organism: Coregonus lavaretus; assembly: GCF_964263955.1. NCBI lineage: Eukaryota > Metazoa > Chordata > Actinopteri > Salmoniformes > Salmonidae > Coregonus > Coregonus lavaretus. The sequence continues at coordinate 12,898,390 of NC_140019.1, forward strand.
GATGCACACTCTGCCTGCATGATCTGTCTTGGGTTAGATCACGCACGGAGAGTGGTTAGAGAACCCAATAGTTGTTTGGCCGGCGCTGCCTTTGGAAAACGCATGCGCTTAGCACGTCTGGAGGGGATGAGGGCCACAGTACAGTCCTCCCCATCTGATGACCGTATTCCCCCCTCCTCAGCCCTACTCCTCAGTACGGCTGAGGAGTTGATCTGCCTCGAACGTCAGGCGGAAAGCCTACGGGAGGAAGTGGACACTTTATGGGGGGATGATGACGGTGACGACGCACTCTCTCTCCACGTTGGAGACGAGTTGGGTGACAGTGCTTCAGTGTTCCGAGCACATCAGGGATCGACCCAGTCCATAGCGCCATCTGTAGCTGGGAGCACCGCTACGGAGGCACCCCAGGTGGTGATGGAGGCAACACAGGAGCTTTTAGCGAGAGTGGCTACAGCCCTTGATATCAAGCTGGAAGAAGCACCATCTGAGCAGCTCCTTAACCCCATCAGCCCCAAGTTCACTTTGGCTCTCCGTGAATACTGGAGCAAGATGGAGGGTCGCTTCTGTTGCGACAACCAGATCAGGCCGTGAACTCTCCTAATGGATGCAGAGTCCTTGGAGCTAGACCACTATCCGGTGATGGATGACATGGTGGCTGCTATGATCCTCCCTGACAAGGAGATTGTTGGCAAGGTGCCTCTCCTCAACCCGGAACCTGAAAGAGTAAGCGATGAATGGCTGCAAAGCACTTTCAGGACCCTCTCCATCATGGTGCGATGCTGCAATCCTACTTCGCTCTGCTGATCCCTTGCCTCCCAGGGGGTGGTGACAAGCTTCTTAATGAGGCACAGAGGTGTCAAGGCTGCTCACTATGCTCCAGAAGGAAATGGCATGTGCCAACGGAAAGGCTTTGGCCTTTGGTACTGGGCACAGTCCTGGGGGGATACAAACTCCAGTTCCGATGCTGACCGCCGTCCTACAGGGGGATCTGTGGCAGATGTGGTGAGGAAGGAAGCATTCTGGTTGGAGCCTGAGCAAGGACGCAATCAGGAAGATAGAGCCGCTAGAATGGCTAAGTGTGTTCTACTCCACATATTTCATAGTTCCGAAAAAGGATGGCAGATTTCGGCCAATCATGGACCTGCGCGGCCTCAACAAATGTTTAAAGGAGCTCAAGTTCAAGATGCTCTCGCCGGGTGTTGCAGGCAGTCTCGAGCAGCCAATGGTTCACCACGCTCGACCTGAAGGATGCGTACTTCCACGTTCCTGTTCATCGAGATCACTGGAAGTACCTCCGGTTTGCCTTCGAAGGAGTGGCTTACAAATTCCAAGTCCTCTCGTTCGGCTTTTCACTGGCCCCGCGTACATTCACAAAGTGTATGGACGCAGTCCTAGCGCCTATCTTGTCCCAGGGCGTTCTAGTGCTGAACAACCTGGACGACTGGCTGGTGTGTGCTCAATCAAGAGGGCAAGCTACAGCAGACACAAGGATAATCTTTAAGCACATTCAAGACCTGGGCGTCAACCTAAACAGGGAGAAGAGCAACTTGACTCCCTCACAGATGGTGTTGAGATAATGGGCATAATGTCAACCCAGAGATGGTGCTAGTGGGGCACCTATCTAGGATAGATAAACAGTTGCATTAGAGTGTCTGATTAGGATGTCATGACCTGTAACATGTAATACCTGAGTAAAGGATTATGCTTGCATTTTACCAAAAGCATATTAACATGGTGTCAGAAGTGGGATGAACCCAAAGCTAAGCGCTACGGAAAAGAGGATAAGGTATGTGGACAATGTAATCACTGTCGGATAAACACAAACAATTGGAACAAATGAGCGAGGACGAAGAGCCTGCAATGTCTCTCAGTCAAGGTGGAGCTCTGCCAGGTGAGCTCCACCTGGTGGTAGATGAGTCTGTCAGACCAGTTCAACATTTTCCCCGCCGAATCCCCATTCCACTGAAGGAAAATAAGCAAAATAAGAGTCTGCCTCGATCCAAGTGCCCTGAACAAAGCCTTATGTAGGGCACATTACCAAATGCCTACCATTGAAGAGGTACTGCCAAGCCTGGCAAAAGCGGAAATCTTTTCGATTATGGATGCAAAAAATGGGTATTGGCAGTTACGTTTGGATGAAGAGAGTAGTTACCTCACCACATTTTGGACCCCCAATGGTAGATACCGGTGGACAAGTTTACCTTTTGGAGTGAAACCAGCTGCAGAGAAATATCAGCGAAGGCAACATGATGCGCTTCAGGGACTGCCAGGAATAAGCGTCATAGCTGATGACATCCTGGTATACGGCTGTGGTGCTACAATGGAAGAAGCAGTGCAGGACCATGACCACAACCAGACTCAGCTCCTACAAAGAGCAAGGAAGATTAATCTAAAGCTGAATAAAGACAAAGTTAAGCTCAGGCTCACAGGTATTACATACTTGGGACATCTTTTGACAGCTGAAGGCCTGAAGCCAGACCCCAAGAAGGTGGAGGCAGTACAACAAATTCTGCCATCTACAGATTTTGGAAATGACTTAGCCAAATTCTTACCTCATCTGTCTGATGTATGTGAGCCATTGCATCGGCTGACAAATAAAGATGTGCTGTGGGCATGGCTTCCTCAATATGATGCTGCATTGGAGCAAATCAAGAAATTGGTAAGCAGCCAACCAATACTGAGGTACTATGACCTCTCTGAGGAAGTGACCCTACAATGTGATGCAAGTGACAAAGGCCTAGGGGCAGCGCTCCTGCAGAAGGGTCAGCCCATTGCATTTGCTTCAAGGACATTGACACCCACGGAGCAAGGATATGCCCAAAACGAAAAGGAGTGGCTAGCCATAGTGTGACGAGGTGTGAATGAAGGAATCAGGCACAGGAGGTAAAATACCAAAGTCCAGAGTTTATCCCGTTTACATAAATCAAACGCCCAAAGTGTCAAACAAAACTATACAAGGGAAAACATCCACATTGGCATAAACACAGTGAATAGTAGCTCAACCGAGCTACACACTCTCACAACAAACAATCACTCACAAAGACAAGGGGAACAGAGGGAACACTTATACACATACTAATTAGGGGAATGAGCACCAGGTGTGTGTGATTGACAAGACATGACAAGTGGAGTGATGAGAATGGGATTGGCAGTAGCTAGTACTCCAGTGACGACGAACACCGAAGCCTGCCCGAGCCAGGAGGGGGAGTCAGATGGCGACGGTGGAAATCCCTCAACAGGGAGGGATCGAGGATGTCCCGCCTTGGGACCCAGCACCGTTCTTCTGGACCGTACCCCTCCCACTCCACGAGATACTGATGCCTCGAATCCAGGATGGGATGGACCGAGTATGCCGGGGCCCCCTCAATGTCCAGAGGAGGTGGAGGAACCTCCCACACCTCAGACTCCTGGAGCGGACCAGCTACCACCGGCCTGAGGAGAGACACATGAAACGAGGGGTTAAAACGGTAATCAGGGGGGAGTAACAACCTGTATGTCACCTCGTTTATTCTCCTCAGGACTTTAAACGGCCCCACAAACCGCGGGCTCAGCTTCCGGCAGGGCAGGCGGAGGGGCAGATTCCGGGTCGAGAGCCAGACCTGATCCCCCGGTACGAACACCGGGGCCTCCCTGCGGTGGCGGTCAGTGTTGGCCTTCTGACGACGCACGGCGCACTGGAGGCGAACGTGGGCAGCGTCCCAAGACTCCTCCGTGCGACGAAACCAGTCATCCACCGCAGGAGCCTCGGTCTGGCTCTGGTGCCACGGTGCCAGGACCGGTTGGTAACCTAAAACACATTGGAAGGGTGTTAGGTTAGTGGAGGAGTGGCGGAGAGAGTTCTGAGCATATTCTGCCAATGGCAGGAACACCGACCACTCCCCCGACCGATCCTGACAGTAGGTCCGCAGGAACCTACACACATCTTGATTCACCCTTTCCACCTGCCCATTACTCTCGGGGTGAAATCCAGAGGTCAGGCTGACCGAGACCCCCAGACGTTCCATGAACGCCTTCCAGACTCTAGACGTGAACTGGGGACCTCGGTTGGACACTATATCCTCTGGTACCCCGTAGTGCCGGAAGACGTGAGTAAACAGAGCCTCCGCAGTTTGTAGGGCCGTGGGGAGACCGGGCAGAGGAAGGAGGTGGCAGGACTTTAAAAAGCGGTCCACAACGACCAGGATAGTGGTGTTACCTTGGGAGGGGGGAAGATCAGGCGATGGATTGTACGACCGATACCTGGATGACCAGAGGAGGGTGACGTGTGTGCCCAGTAGATCAGACGATCACGGATAAGCGCAGGCACGTACTGCAGCCCAGCTGGACACTGCGGTGGAGATGGATCTGTGCGTAATGCCTGCGCTATATCTGCGTCCATCGCCCATACTACCGGCGCCACAATGCATGAGGCCGGGAGTATGGGGGTGTTGTCTCTGGGCCTCTCCTCTGTGTCATACAGCCGAGACAGTGCGTCTGCCTTCACGTTCTTCGTACCCGGAATGTATGAGAGTGTGAAATCAAATCGGGTGAAGAAGAGGGCCCACCTGGCCTGGCGAGGATTCAGCCTCCTCACTGCCTGAATGTACTCCAGGTTACGGTGGTCTGTCCAGACGAGGAAAGGGTGTTTCGCCCCTTCGAGCCAATGTCTCCACACCGTCAAAGCTCGGACAACAGCCAGCAGCTCCCGATCACCAACACCGTAGTTCTGCTCCGCCGAGCTGAGCTTCTTAGAAAAGAAGGCACAGGGGCGGAGCTTGGGTGGCGTGCCCGAGCGTTGGGATAAGACAGCTCCTATCCCTACCTCGGACGCATCCACCTCAGAAAGGAATAGAGCTTCACATTACAGATTTCTTGTCTAGGGCAGCTACCAACAACTAGTCACCCGCAATATCGGACAAATGAGACTGTATATGCTCTACAGGCTGAGTTTGATGATGTGAACCATGCTACTGATCAAAACATCTCCCCACAGACACGGGATGCTATCAAAGCTCATTCAGCAGAGGACAAGACTTCTCGAATGCTTCAGTCTTTTATCCTAAGAGGCTGGCCGGACACAAGAAAGAGTACGCCCATCTTGGTGAGGGACTACTGGACATACAGAGACAAACTCACAATGCAGGAAGAGGTCGTCTACAAAGGTGACAGGGTGGTAGTGCCAGAAACTCTACACTCAATGATTCTCTCTCGTATCCATGCAGGGCACTCAGGGGTCGAAGCCAGTCTCAGGAAAGCCAGAGACTCAGTATTCTGGCCAACAAGACCCAAGAAATGAACATTTTGTGGCTGTGTGGATCATATGTAATGCTAATCTACCTAAGCAGCAAAAGGAAACGCTGCAGCCACATGACATACCAGCACATCATTGTCTATAGTGGGAATGGATCTGTTCACAGTCAAGAACGTTCCTTTTCTGATTATAGTGGACTACTATTCAGATTTCTGGGAGGTGGAGAAAGTGATTGACACAACAGCCGCTTGCATCATTGACTGTTGTAAGCAGCAGTTTAGCAGATATGGCATACCTAACAGTGGTGTAGTTACGGATAATGGGCTCCAGTTCACGAGTCAAGACTTTGCTTTGTTTGCAAAAGCCTGGGAGTTCCATCATGTGACCTCCTCACCCTACCACAGTCAGAGTACTGGTAAGGCAGGGTCAGCAGTGAAATTAGCAAAGACTCTCATCACAAAGGCTATGCAGGAAGGCACAGATGTGTTGCAAGCCATTTGGGTGTGGAGAAATACTCCCACAGAGGGCTTCGGCAGCAGTCCTGTACAGCTCTTAATGTCTAAACGCACTCACTCTCTGTTGCCAACAACTACCAAGCTCCTTGCACCAAAGGTCATTAGGGATGTTCAGGCACACAAGCGTGCACGTCAGGACAAGTCAAAACATTACTATGACCAGCATGCAAAAAATCTGCCTGTAATAAAACAAGGCCAAGCTGTCAGAGTGCTTCTGTCACCTCACACCAGGGATGCCACATGGAGTCTTGGCACATGCATAGGGCACATCAGCGCAAGGTCATATGAAGTGGAAGTAAAGGGCTGAAAGTATCGAAGGGACCGGAGGGACATACATTCAGTTCAGGAGAGCATCGGGCACAGGAGGGCCACATGGGAAGACTGTGAATATCCTCTGGATGGTGTGGGCATCACACTTAATGAGGAGACGGGGAAGACCTCACCAGGGCAGTTATCTCTGTTGGCCGTGCCTCCACAATTTCAGGAGGATGTGGAAGAATATGGAGAGGCCCTGAGGCTCCCAGAGGTGCCCAACATCCCAGAGATGCCCAACGTCACAGAGGTGCCCAATATCCTACCAGTGCGACACACTAGGACAAGGGCTAAGATAAGACCGCCCCTGCGGTACGGGGGACTATGTCCCTTAAGAGATGGACAATTCATTTTTCTTAGCATATAAAAAACTAAAACATGTTGATAATGTAATTAGGTATTTTCACTGTGGTATTAAAATGGTATGAAGTGCTCGAGCTAATTCTATATGAAAAGGAAGATGTTGAGATAATGGGCATAATGTCAACCCAGAGATGGCGCTAGTGGGGCACCTATCTAGGATAAATAAACAGGTGCATTATGAGTGTCTGATTAGGATGTCGTGACCTGTAACATGTAATACCTGAGTAAAGGATTATGCCTGCATTTTACCAAACTCTCCGATGTGAGATATTCACATACGCATATTAACAGACTGTGGTCTTCCTGAGGATGTTGATCGACTCAACTCTTATGAGAGATTGGAGAAGATACAGGCCTATCGTTTCCGGCTTGGACGAGCTGTGTCCGTATTAGAGTGCCAGAAGTTACTCGGCCTACTCACGTCGGCTTCTCTGTTGATTCCGCTGTGCCTTCTTCACCTCAGGCCACTCCAGCGATGGTTCAACTCTAACCATCTACACCAAAGACGACACAGACATCGTCAGCTATCGTGACAAATGAAAGTGTGAGGACTCTGTTGAAATGGCACTCTCACTCCTTCCTGTTGGAGGGAGTGACACTGAACAGAGTCCACCGCAGGGAGCTAGTGTGCACCGATGCCTCACTAGCGGGTTGGTGGGCAGTGTTCAGAGGCATGGCAGCGAGCAGACGCTGGAGCCCCCCATGGAATGGCAAGCACATCAATGTGCTGGAGCTCAGGTCGGTTCACCTGGCATTCCAACAGTTCCTGCCCTACTTGGAGGCGAAGCATGTCCTGGTCAGATCAGACAACACCACGGTAGTGGCGTATATCAATCACCAGGGGGGACTCATTGTCCCAGCTGGTTCTCGATGTCGGACCCTCCAAGCCCTCTGGGTTTGGACGCCCTCGCTCACGATTGGCCGGCAACAACACTTTATTCGTTCCCACCATTTCCCCTGATCACAGCTATGCTAAACAGGGTCAGTTTGAAGGGCCACCGGCTGCTCCTGATAGCCCCATACTGGCCGAGAAGACCATGTTTCAGCCTCCTGTTGTCCCTCCTCTCTGGGACCCCAGACCCGACCTGCTTTCTCAGGCTCGTGGGACACCGTAGCATCCGGACCCATGCCGCCTCCAGCTTTGGGCTTGGCTCTGAGAGGCGTAAATGGTCAAGTCTAGGCATTCAGGACAATGTGGTGAACACGTTGCAGAATGCCAGGGCGTCCTCCACCAATGCGTCATATCAAATGCGGTGGGGCATATTCTGTACTTGGTGTGAGGGTCATAATGTTGCCCCCGAGTCGTGTGATGTACAAACGGTTTTACACTTTTTACAGTCACTGCTTGATGTGGGCCGAGCGGCATCTACTTTGAGAGTCTATTTGGCCGCAATTTCGGCGTGCCATGACGATGGCCCGCAAGGACCCATGGGTGGCCACCCATTGCTCTCCAAGTTTATAAAGGGAGTTAGATGTCTGCGTCCAGCGAAGGCCCGTTCGGTGCCAAACTGGGACCTTGACTTGGTGCCGTCAGCACTTGCTAGGCCACCCTTGGAGCCCCTGGGGTTAGCGTCTTTGAAGCACCTATCCATGAAGGTGGCATTCCTGTTGGCTATTACCTTTACTAAGAGGGTTAGTGAACTTCATGCTCTTTCAGTGAGCGCTGAATGTTTCCGAATAGGTGCAGACAATTGGAGTGTTATCCTCCGGCCTATCCCCTCTTTCTTGCCGAAGGTCCTGTCTGACACACATGTCAACCGGCCCTTACATTTGTCCACATACACACCTCCCATGGCTGCGAGTGGGCTGGGTTTTTCCCCAAGTGTGCTGTGCCCGGTGAGGGCACTAGACACTTACGTTACACGGACTAAGGCAATACAACAGTAGTTCTGGGGAAGAGCCTATTGAAACAGAGACTCTCACATTGGATTGTGGACACTTACTACAGCATATCAGCTGGCCGGCCGGCCTTTGCCGTCTGCTGTGGTGGCGCATTCTACTAGAGGAGTACCTACATCGTGGGCCCCGCTCCGAGGAGTTCCCCTTGATGAAATTTGCGCCTCGGCCAGTTGGGCATCGTCTATCACTTTTGCTAGGTACTATCGAGTCAATGTTGTTGTCGCCAACCAGGTCGGGCGGCCGTGTTGGGTGTTGCCTCCACTTCCCTGGGCTCAGTCCTACGGGATTTTGCTCTTGTCTGGCCATGCCTAGTTCACCGATTAATCTGGTATTGTGATACCATATTGGAGTGATCCAATGTAGTACTACATAACAAAGGTTAAGTATGTAACCACGGTTATGTGAGCTATTGGATCACTCCTATCCTCTTGTCGGTGATCTACAGCGCCTCGAATAGGACACGAGGTGGGAGTAGTGCGGCGGCAGCTATTTAAGGGGGTCAGCCGCAGCACTACCCGGTACACGGGACTATTCTGAAATTCTTACTCGGAATGCATCCTGCTGAGCGGAAGGATACCATATTGGAGTGATCCAATAGCTCACATAACCGTGGTTACATACAGTACGTAACCTTCGTTCAGCCATTCCTATGGGGAAAATGAATGGGAAAAGAATAGGGTTTTGGGATAAACGCCGACAATAAAGGTTGCGGTTAACACAGGCTTAGGAGTTCTTATACGTTTTGTTCTATGAGATAATATCAGTTAGTTAACATTAACTTTATGAATTATGAAGCCTTTGTGTGCTTTATGTGCTTTTTCTGATTACATAAATGCTTCAAAATTCACAAAAAATGACATTAGCTGATGAAGATTATCTCATAGAACAAAACGTATAAGATCTCCTAAGCCTGTGTTTACCACAGACCTTATTTTTGTCCTTTATCCAAAAACCCTACAAAAACTCCATTCATTCAACTTAATAAACAATTCCTTTAGACCTGCCATTTATTTGAAACAGGCATTTATTTGTTGAAATGTGTGCTGTTGCCCGGCTATTAAAAGGGACAGGCAGCTATTTGAGACTCAGCATTTAATTGTCACCTCTGAAGTCAGCACCTGTGGGGAGAGGGCAGGGGCCAGGCAAAGGGCACACAAACACGCATACACACACACACACACACACATACACTCACACTCACACACACATTCACACACCCACACACACACACATACACACACACACACACACACACACACACACACACACACACACACACATACACACACACACACACACACACACACACACACAAACACACACACACACACACACACACACACACACACACACACAGTCATCACGTAGTCAGTGGAAGTTTGACTGCTGCCCCTCAAGCATTTCACGGAGCTTAGCTCACAGATACATGAATAAAACATGGGCAATTGTTCACCTGATGTGAACGACGCATCGAGAAGAGTGCAGGGCGAGAGTGCTCCAATAACATACTGTATCTCCTCCTGTGCCGAAAGGATAATGACTGCTAATGCTAATGGGGGTCTAATTTCAAAATGCTGAGCTCTTCAGAATCCAACGCAGCAAGGGCAGAGCGCCCATAAACTAGTATGTTGCATGGTATGTTTGCGCAACGGGGGAAAGTTACAAATGACTGTTTGTCATTGAAAGTATAATAGGATAATGATGGAGGCCAAAATCATTCGGTGGAAGAGGGGGAGGGGGGGAAGTGGGGTCGGTGAATTTAAACGCTTCCTCTCTCCTGGCTGCTTTTCTCAGTGGTCCGCATCACAAATCACGTCCGTGTTCCTCTGGAGAGAAGGACCAGTCAGAGCTGGGAGGGCTGCTGCCACTTTGACAGCTTGTTGCCCCAGCCAGGTCACCTGTGATACAAGTCAGTATTCGACGTCCATCCATGTTTTTTTTATATTTTTGTTTTAAGCCTATCCCAAACCTTAAACCTTACCTTAAACATTCAGAGTTAATGCCTAACCTTAAGATTTTGGAGTTAATGCCTAAACTTAACCCTAACCTTAACAATTCAGAGTTAACGTAACCTTTAACACTTCGCAATCTGATGTTTGGAACAACTTCCAAATTTGACGTTTTAGAAACATGGATGAATGTTTAATTCTGACGTGAGACTGTGAGAGCTAGTTTGTGGCGCCTACTGTGTGTGTGTGTGTGCACATGGACATGCAGGGGGCGTGTGTGTGTGCATTCGTGTGTGTGTGTGTGTGTGTGTGTGTGTGTCAGCCTTTGCGAGCCTGTCACGGGAGCTTCTCCACTCACTCCAGTAGTGTGTGACAGTTGCAGCTGTGAGGTGGGGGCTTGACTCTCATCTCTACTATTTCTCTCTCTTCCCTTTCTATCTCACACTCCCTTTCTCCTATGCTCTCTCTTCCCTCTCTCCTCAGTCCTGTATGAGCAGCAGTGCATACAGTAAACTCGAGGGCTGCTGGGTTCTTCCTGGCGGCTCAGTCAGCTCAAACTGCTGGCCATTGGGGGGATATGGGATATGGGGCAGTGGAGCAGGGAGGTAGCGCCACCACTAACCCCCATCAGGCAGCTGCTACAGGAGGAGGCTCCAACACAGCTCTCTGTGGATAGATAGACATGTGGCACACACACAGACAAGTACACATACACGCACACACACACACACAAACTGGACCCCCCACACAAACTGGATGCCCATTCTCTATCGAAGTCTGTGTTGGCCTGGCATTTAGTTGTCCTATCCAAAGTTGTGTTATAAGGCTGTGTTAGGCAGAACAAATTCACAGCCACAGAGTCTTAATCCGTGTCCCAGTGGAAACTGTCTGTAGAGCGAGGCAGATCTATTCTGGGTGTCACTGTGTGTGTTGCTCAGCACTGTGTACCGTTGCATGGTGGTCACTTCTTCATTACAGTGATTCCTAGATGGGGGATCAGGACCCATCATTGGTGGTTCGCAGCCAATTTCTACTGGCTTAAAACTGGACAATGGCATTAGTCTTCTGATAGAGATTTTGCCACTACCTTTCTCTGGTCTGGAAGGAGAGGAAGGAGGAGAGTAAATACCCAATCTCAAGCAGCTATGCAGTTTAACCCATGTGAGAGCTCCAACACATAGTTTCTTCTCCAAAGAGGAGTGTGTTGTTTCGGCAGTGATGTCACAAGGCTTCCTTCCCTGTTAATCTTGAGGGACCATAGGAAAATTCCTAAATTCTTTCGATAGACCACAGCACAAAACTGTTGCCTGCATGTCACTGAAGGTGGGTGACTGAAGACACATGGCAGATGGCCCTTTCCAGTCCTAGTTTGTAGGAGTAGGGGACCAGGTTTGTGGGATGAGGAATGTCCAAAATGACAATAAGTTCATTGACCGGAGAGGGAGCCTCTGTCTCTCTGTGTCCCCACCACACCCTCCTCACACTCTCCTCACCAAAGCCATTATTGCATTTCCTCCATTTTCTGCAGGCTACAGACAGGACACATGTCACTGTGGGAATAGTGTGGAACCCCTCTTAAAATCAAATCAAAGTCTATTGGCCGCATACACAGTTGTTATAGCGGGTGCAGCAAAATGCTTGTGTTACTAGCTCCAGTATAAATGTCAAACAAGTACACACATAATAATCAAAAACAAATATAATAACATATGCCATTTAACAGACGCTTTTATCTAAAGCGACTTACAATCATGCATGTATACATTTTACATATGGGTGGTCCCTGAAATCAAACCCACTACCCTGGCTTTACAAGCGCCATGCTCTACCAACTGAGCTACAAAGGACCATAAGGACCACAATGCTAAGCCACTGCAATATGTGTGTGTGTGTGTGTTTGTGTGTGTGTGCGCGTTTGTGTGTGAGCACAGCAGAGCAGCATGTGTTTTCAATCCTGTCCTCTTGGCTTTTTCCACTCTCTTCCCAAATGCTAAAAAAAAAAAAAAATCCCAGGCCGGCTTGCTGGAAATGACCTAACTACTATACTGCCAGGAAGAAGAATGCGAAGCAGCTTTCCCTGGAACATCTTTTTATGTCAGAGCACCGAGAAGGCCCCTGGACCTCCGCCAGGCCAGCCCCCAGCCTGGATATTCCGTAGCTGAATGATGGACTCCCAAACTAAACCCCCAACAGCTGGAGCCAGCCTCTTCCTTGCTCCTGCTCCAAATCAACTTGGAGCACGCCCCTAATAATCTGATTGTGTATACACAACAGCACTGCATGTGTTCCTGTTATAACACATTTGGAATCAGAAAAGGACTGGTAGGCTTATATAAAAAAATATGTACACTTGGGTTCAACATGAGATTGACATTTTAGTCATTTAGCAGACGCTCTTATCCAGATCAACTTACATATACCACAGTTGTAGTAGGTACATTTTACCTCAATAAAGGAGTTATCAGCAAATTCAGTGCTAGGAGGGAAATACAAGTGCAGGTAACTTTATGACCATAGCTTTGCTGCATGAGGAAGATGTGTATGTGCTCGATGGTAGATAACATAATGACTTGGGCATTTCCCCTTTTACCATTAAAATGATGATATGACACCCATGAATAGAAAAAAACTAGAAACAAGAAATCAAGAATGTCAGAACGAATCCAGTTAACAACCCAAATAACACTGTATCAGTAATCCAAATGCAATCTATGCGTATATACAGTGGGGGAAAAAAGTATTTAGTCATCCACCAATTGTGCAAGTTCTCCCACTTAAAAAGATGAGAGAGGCCTGTAATTTTCATCATAGGTACACGTCAACTATGACAGACAAATTGAGAAAAAAAATCCAGAAAATCACATTGTAGGATTTTTAATGAATTTATTTGCAAATTATGGTGGAAAATAAGTATTTGGTCACCTACAAACAAGCAAGATTTCTGGTTCTCACAGACCTGTAACTTCTTCTTTAAAAGGCTCCTCTGTCCTACACTCGTTACCTGTATTAATAGCACCTGTTTGAACTTGTTATCAGTATAAAAGACACCTGTCCACAACCTCAAACAGTCACACTCCAAACTCCACTATGGCCAAGACCAAAGAGCTGTCAAAGGACACCAGAAACAAAATTGTAGACCTGCACCAGGCTGGGAAGACTGAATCTGCAATAGGTAAGCAGCTTGGTTTGAAGAAATCAACTGTGGGAGCAATTATTAGGAAATGGAAGACATACAAGACCACTGATAATCTCCCTCAATCTGGGGCTCCACGCAAGATCTCACCCTGTGGGGTCAAAATGATCACAAGAACGGTGAGCAAAAATCCCAGAACCACACGGGGGGACCTAGTGAATGACCTGCAGAGAGCTGGGACCAAAGTAACAAAGCCTACCATCAGTAACACACTACGCCGCCAGGGACTCAAATCCTGCAGTGCAAGACGTGTCCCCCTGCTTAAGCCAGTACATGTCCAGGCCCGTCTGAAGTTTGCTAGAGTGCATTTGGATGATCCAGAAGAGGATTGGGAGAATGTCATATGGTCAGATGAAACCAAAATACAACTTTTTGGTAAAAACTCAACTCGTCGTGTTTGGAGGACAAAGAATGCTGAGTTGCATCCAAAGAACACCATACCTACTGTGAAGCATGGGGGTGGAAACATCATGCTTTGGGGCTGTGTTTCTGCAAAGGGACCAGGACGACTGATCCGTGTAAAGGAAAGAGTGAATGGGGCCATGTATCATGAGATTTTGAGTGAAAACCTCCTTCCATCGGCAAGGGCATTGAAGATGAAACGTGGCTGGGTCTTTCAGCATGACAATGATCCCAAACACACCGCCCGGGCAACGAAGGAGTGACTTCGTAAGAAGCATTTCAAGGTCCTGGAGTGGCCTAGCCAGTCTCCAGATCTCAACCCCATAGAAAATCTTTGGAGGGAGTTGAAAGTCCGTGTTGCCCAGCGACAGCCCCAAAACATCACTGCTCTAGAGGAGATCTGCATGGAGGAATGGGCCAAAATACCAGCAACAGTGTGTGAAAACCTTGTGAGGACTTACAGAAAACGTTTGACCTGGGTCATTGCCAACAAAGGGTATATAACAAAAGTATTGAGAAACTTTTGTTATTGACCAAATACTTATTTTCCACCATAATTTGCAAATAAATTCATTAAAAATCCTACAATGTGATTTTCTGGATAATTTTTTCTCATTTTGTCTGTCATAGTTCATGTGTACCTATGATGAAAATTACAGGCCTCTCTCATATTTTTAAGTGGGAGAACTTGCACAATTGGTGATACTGTTGCAAAGCTAACTAAAAAGCAGCATTCCCCAAGAGAGGATGGCTTTCACTTCAGCAGTAATAAATTCATGAACTTCTTTGAGGAAAAGATCATGACCATTAGAAAGCAAATTACGGACTCCTCTTTGAATCTGCGTATTCCTCCAGGGCTTAGCTGTCCTGGATCTGCACAGCTCTGCGAGGGCCTGGGATCGGGAGAGACACTTAAGTGTTTTAGTACTATATCTCTTGACACAATGATGAAAATAATCATGGCCTCTAAACCTTCAAGCTGCATACTGGATCCTATTCCTACTAAACTGCTGAAGGAGCTGCTTCCTGTGCTTGGCCCTCCTATGTTGAACATAATAAACAGCTCTCTATCCACCGGATGTGTACCAAACTCACTAAAAGTGGCAGTGATAAAGCCTCTCTTGAAAAAGCCAAACCTTGACCCGGAAAATATAAAAAACTATCGGCCTATATCGAATCTTCCATTCCTCTCAAAAATTTTAGAAAAAGCTGTTGCGCAGCAACTCACTGCCTTTCTGAAGACAAACAATGTATACGAAATGCTTCAGTCTGGTTTTAGACCCCATCATAGCACTGAGACTGCACTTGTGAAGGTGGTAAATGACCTTTTAATGGCGTCAGACCGAGGCTCTGCATCTGTCCTCGTGCTACTAGACCTTAGTGCTGCCTTTGACACCATCGATCACCACATTCTTTTGGAGAGACTGGAAACCCAAATTGGTCTACACGGACAAGTTCTGGCCTGGTTTAGATCTTACCTGTCGGAAAGATATCAGTTTGTCTCTGTGAATGGTCTGTCCTCCGACAAATCAACTGTACATTTCGGTGTTCCTCAAGGTTCCGTTTTAGGACCACTATTGTTTTCACTATATATTTTACCTCTTGGGGATGTTATTCGAAAACATAATGTTAACTTTCACTGCTATGCGGATGACACACAGCTGTACATTTCAATGAAACATGGTGAAGCCCCAAAATTGCCCTCGCTAGAAGCCTGTGTTTCAGACATAAGGAAGTGGATGGCTGAAAACTTTTTACTTTTAAACTCGGACAAAACAGAGATGCTTGTTCTAGGTCCCAAGAAACAAAGAGATCTTCTGTTAAATCTGACAATTCATCTTGATGGTTGTAAAGTCGTCTCAAATAAAACTGTGAAGGACCTCGGCGTTACTCTTGACCCTGATCTCTCTTTTGACGAACATATCAAGACTGTTTCAAGGACAGCTTTTTTCCATCTACGTAACATTGCAAAAATCAGAAATTTTCTGTCCAAAAATGATGCAGAAAAATTAATCCATGCATTTGTTACTTCTAGGTTAGACTACTGCAATGCTCTATTTTCCGGCTACCCAGATAAAGCACTAAATAAACTTCAGTTAGTGCTAAATACGGCTGCTAGAATCCTGACTAGAACCAAGAAATTTGATCATATTACTCCAGTGCTAGCTTCCCTACACTGGCTTCCTGTTAAGGCAAGGGCTGATTTCAAGGTTTTACTGTTAACCTATAAAGCGTTACATGGGCTTGCTCCTACCTATCTTTCCGAGTTGGTCCTGCCGTACATACCAATACGTACGCTACGGTCACAAGACGCAGGCCTCCTAATTGTCCCTAGAATTTCTAAGCAAACAGCGGGAGGCAGGGCTTTCTCCTATAGATCTCCATTTTTATGGAACAGTCTGCCTACCCATGTGAGAGACGCAGACTCGGTCTCAACCTTTAAGTCTTTACTGAAGACTTATCTCTTCAGTAGGTCATATGATTGAGTGTAGTCTGGCCCAGGAGTGTGAAGGTGAACGGAAAGGCTCTGGAGCAACGAACAGCCCTTGCTGTCTCTGCCGGGCCGGTTCCCCTCTCCACTGGGGTTCTCTGCCTCTAACCCTGTTGCAGGGGCTGAGTCACTGGCTTGCTGGTGCTCTTTCATGCCGTCCCTGGGAGGGGTGCGTCACTTGAGTGGGTTGAGTTACTGACGTGATCTTCCTGTCTGGGTTGGCGCCCCCCCTTGGTTTGTGCTGTGGTGGAGACCTCTGTGGGCTATACTCGGCCTTGTCTCAGGATTGTAAGTTGGTGGTTGAGGATATCCCTCTAGTGGTGCGGGGGCTGTGCTTTGGCAGAGTGGGTGGGGTTATATCCTTCCTGTTTGGCCCTGTCCGGGGGTTTCTTCGGATGGGGCCACAGTGTCTCCGGACCACTCCTGTCTCAGCCTCCAGTATTTATGCTGCAGTAGTTTATGTGTCGGGGGGCTGGGGTTAGTTGGTTATACCTGGAGTACTTCTCCTGTCTTATCCAGTGTCCTGTGTGAATTTAAGTATGCTCTCTCTAATTCTCTCGTTCTCTCTTTCTCTCTGAGAACCTGAGCCCTAGGACCATACGTCAGGACTACCGGGCATGATGACACCTTGCTGTCCCCAGTCCGCCTGGCCTTGCTGCTATTCCAGTTTCAACTGTTCTGCCTGCGGTTACGAAACCCCTACCTGTCCCAGACCTGCTGTTTTCAACTCTTAATGATCGGCTATGAAAAGCCAACTGAGAGACCTGAGCCCTAGGACCATACGTCGGGACTACCGGCCGTGGTGACTCCTTGCTGTCCCCAGTCTGCCTGGCCTTGCTGCTATTCCAGTTTCAACTGTTCTGCCTGCGGTTATGGAACCCCTACCTGTCCCAGACCTGCTGTTTTCAACTCTTAATGATCGGCTATGAAAAGCCAACTGAGATTTATTCCTGATTATTATTTGACCATGCTTGTCACTTATGAACATTTTTGAACATCTTGGCATGGTTCTGTTATAATCTTCACCCGGCACAGCCAGAAGAGGACTGGCCACCCCTCATAGCCTGGTTCCTCTCTAGGTTTCTTCCTAGGTTTTCGCCTTTCTAGGGAGTTTTTCCTAGCCACCGTGCTTCTACACCTGCATTACTAGCTGTTTGGGGTTTTAGGCTGGGTTTCTGTACAGCACTTCGAGATATTAGCTGATGTAAGAAGGGCTATATAAAATAAAATTGATTGATTGATTGATTGACTGACTAAATACTTTTTTCCCCCACTGTACATCAAAAGTATATATTAAGAATGATATGTACAGCAGTAGATATATTACAGTGAGATATGTCAAGAACCCAGTATATAAATACAGGTGGTGTGTATAAACAGTGTAACAAAAAATCAATGTACAGGCCCCGTGTAGCTCAGTTGGTAGAGCATGGCGCTTGCAACGCCAGGGTTGTGGGTTCGTTTCCCACGGGGGGCCAGTATGAAAAATGTATGCACTCACTAACTGTAAGTCGCTCTGGATAAGAGTGTCTGCTAAATGACTAAAATGTAAATTGTAAATGTATATAGTAATAGTATTATAATCAATGGGAGAGGAACACTATTGTTGCACTAGCGTCTGGAGATATTGCATTGCTGCTTCTCAGAGAAACAGATCTGAGAGATACCTTGAGTTTATTATCAAGGTGTTGTACATACGTGTGTAGACAAGAGTTAGAGCTACTGTCAGTCCTTTGATCAGCTGGCAGTTTTATCTGCATAGTTGAACAGTTAGTTGTCTTCTGTCTGGGAGATGAGGAAAAGCTGTGTATCATCTTGGAATGTATTTGATCTGGTTTATTTCTCATCTTGGGAAAATACTCAAAAGCTTTTGAGTACATTTTGGATAAACATGGCCAATGGATGCAAAGATATTGAAGTACATTGATTCAGCTAGGTTTTGAAATAGTGGTGATTTTAGGAGTCAGTGTTAAACTGTTTTTATTCAGTACAGTCTAGGTGAGAATCCTTGCCAAAGCAACAAAATGGATACAGCATAGTGCTGCAGCATGAAGTGAAGAGCTTACCGGTAAACCTCAGTGCTCCCCACACAGGCTCAGCCCTCTTGGGAAAACAGAAGAGTGCTTCAGTGATCATCAGATTCAACACTCAGTCATGGCAGTCAATAATATATGTCCAGAGATATACCTGTGTTTTGAAGCATACAGCAAGTCATATCCATGTGTCCATTTGAGCAACATGAGTTCATGGTATATGACCTTACTGAATTAATAGTACAGTGGGGGAAAAAAGTATTTAGTCAGCCACCAATTGTGCAAGTTCTCCCACTTAAAAAGATGAGAGAGGCCTGTAATTTTCATCATAGGTACACGTCAACTATGACAGACAAATTGAGAAAAAAAATCCAGAAAATCACATTGTAGGATTTTTAATGAATTTATTTGCAAATTATGGTGGAAAATAAGTATTTGGTCACCTACAAACAAGCAAGATTTCTGGCTCTCACAGACCTGTAACTTCTTCTTTAAGAGGCTCCTCTGTCCTCCACTCGTTACCTGTATTAATGGCACCTGTTTGAACTTGTTATCAGTATAAAAGACACCTGTCCACAACCTCAAACAGTCACACTCCAAACTCCACTATGGCCAAGACCAAAGAGCTGTCAATGGACACCAGAAACAAAATTGTAGACCTGCACCAGGCTGGGAAGACTGAATCTGCAATAGGTAAGCAGCTTGGTTTGAAGAAATCAACTGTGGGAGCAATTATTAGGAAATGGAAGACATACAAGACCACTGATAATCTCCCTCGATCTGGGGCTCCACGCAAGATCTCACCCCGTGGGGTCAAAATGATCACAAGAACGGTGAGCAAAAATCCCAGAACCACACGGGGGGACCTAGTGAATGACCTGCAGAGAGCTGGGACCAAAGTAACAAAGCCTACCATCAGTAACACACTACGCCGCCAGGGACTCAAATCCTGCAGTGCAAGACGTGTCCCCCTGCTTAAGCCAGTACATGTCCAGGCCCGTCTGAAGTTTGCTAGAGTGCATTTGGATGATCCAGAAGAGGATTGGGAGAATGTCATATGGTCAGATGAAACCAAAATATAACTTTTTGGTAAAAACTCAACTCGTCATGTTTGGAGGACAAAGAATGCTGAGTTGCATCCAAAGAACACCATACCTACTGTGAAGCATGGGGGTGGAAACATCATGCTTTGGGGCTGTTTTTCTGCAAAGGGACCAGGACGACTGATCCGTGTAAAGGAAAGAATGAATGGGGCCATGTATCGTGAGATTTTGAGTGAAAACCTCCTTCCATCAGCAAGGGCATTGAAGATGAAATGTGGCTGGGTCTTTCAGCATGACAATGATCCCAAACACACCGCCCGGGCAACAGAGTGGCTTCGTAAGAAGCATTTCAAGGTCCTGAAGTGGCCTAGCCAGTCTCCAGATCTCAACCCCATAGAAAATCTTTGGAGGGAGTTGAAAGTCCGTGTTGCCCAGCGACAGCCCCAAAACATCACTGCTCTAGAGGAGATCTGCATGGAGGAATGGGCCAAAATACCAGCAACAGTGTGTGAAAACCTTGTGAAGACTTACAGAAAACGTTTGACCTGTGTCATTGCCAACAAAGGGTATTTAACAAAGTATTGAGAAACTTTTGTTATTGACCAAATACTTATTTTCCACCATAATTTGCAAATAAATTCATAAAAAATCCTACAATGTGATTTTCTGGATTTCTTTTCCTCATTTTGTCTGTCATAGTTGACGTGTACCTATGATGAAAATTACAGGCCTCTCTCATCTTTTTAAGTGGGAGAACATGCACAATTGGTGGCTGACTAAATACTTTTTTTCCCCACTGTATGTCATTGTTTTGGAGAATATAGTGTGTGTGTGTGTGTGTGTGTGTGTGTGTGTGTGTGTGTGTGTGTGTGTGTGTGTGAAAGGGAGACATTTTGTCCATGATTTTCAGTGGTTTGTGTGTGTGTGTCAAATCAAATCAAATTAGTTAGTTGTGTGTTAGTTGTGTGTGTGTGTGTGTGTGCGTGTGTGCTGGGCATTTATGCATGCGTATGTTGATCTGGTGCTGGTGCTCCTGCCTGACTCAGTTGCCAGTGACCATGCCAGTGCCTGTCTCCGTCTCCATTCTTTGGCCTCCAGTCTGGACACAGAGAAAGGAGAGGAAGGAGGAGTGTTCTGGCATGACTAACACAAGGCTGCACTTGGCATTGGCTGGAAAAACGCCTTTCTGTAAGCCATAACCAGGGGCGCAGTTCCGCCGCTACTGCTGTTGTTGATGGTCTTTCTGTTGATTCAGCTCAATTTGCCATCAAGTAAACAAACAAAACATGGTCATCCCGCTCCATATCACTCTGTATCGCCGTGTGGTGTGTTATTATGGTCCGTCTGTGTACAGTCATAATTGCTCAGCGATATTTGGCTAAGCCGGGGAAAAGGTCCTTTTGGCTGCTCATGCTGCTGGTGATTTTAATAAGGTTCAATAGCTGGAGTTCCAGTGAGCCTGTGTGTTTTCTAGGTATTAACAGTATCTGAGATCCTATCCACATATCTGATGAACCATGAACAGAGAGGATTAATCATCCAGCCAGTGGATTATACAGAGGAAGAGATGGTGATTAGTACAAGATTGAGAAATTAGCCTTGAACAAACAGAGGGCTGTCTCAACAATGAGAGGCAGACAGAAAGGGAGAGAGAGAGGAGAGACAGAGAGAGGGAGAGAGAGGGCGATAATATACAGTATACCTGTGGATAGGTGATGAGCCTCCTGCGAGTCTAATGCTCTCTCTCGCTCTCTCTCTCTCTCTCTCTCTCTCTCTCTCTCTCTCTCTCTCTCTCTCTCTCTCTCTCTCTCTCTCTCTCTCTCTCTCTCTCTCTCTCTCTCTCTCTCTCCCCTCTCTCAGGTGGGAGTGTGTTTCACTTCAAATGTTGACACTGCAACCAAAGTTCTCCCATGACACATTTCAGGCGAAAGTAGTTTTTGGGAAAGCATCCCGGTTGCAGCAGTCTATAGTGCTAGAGAGGTAGCTGTGTGTGTGCATGTCTGTGTGTGAGTGGGTGTAGTGTGAACTGAATCCCTGATGCCCTCCACTTCCAGCAGCAAGGCCTAGTCCCTCTCAGAGCCTCTCCTCATGTGCCCTCTCAAGTCTGAGAGAAAGGTTTCCGGCTGTGCTGCTGTTGCCTGCAGCTTAATGCAATGGAATAATGAAAGGAATGGAATTGTTGTTATCATTCTTTCATGCATCATAGGTTTGGCTGTATGCACGTGAATTTGCCCACACATTCAAGTGTGGACATGTCTAAGAGTAGGGCTTTGACTTTTTCCTGGTTAAGTTATAATGTTCTGGTAAAACGCAGTACCCTATTCATGAGTGCATGTATGATATGACATGATATGATACCATACATTACAATGATATAGGCGTGTGTGCTAATGTGTGTGTATTCTGTGTTGTGTGTGTGTGTGTAGCTGCGGGACGGCCTGGGTGGCCGGGATGCCACTGTGTGCCCTGCCAGTCCATGGTGGATCCTGAAGGGCAGGAGGACGGAGTGGTGGGGACGGAGTGTAGCAGGCTGGGAGGGCACCACCCATCTGGAGACATGAACCTCTGCTGGAACGAGATCAAACGCAAGTCCCACAACATCCGGTAAGACGCTGCTTACAATGGGGTTCAATGGGGTTAGGATTCTGTTTTACATTGGGTTTCAATGGGAGTGGTATACATGGGTTTTATGGGAGTGTGTTATACAATGGGTTTCAATGGGTGAAGAATGTGTTTTACATTGGGTTTCAGTGGGTGTAGGATGTGTTTTACATTGGGTTTCAATTGGTGTAGGATATGTTTTACATTGTGCTTTCAATGGGTGTAGGATGTGTTATACATTGGGTTTCAATGCAAATAAAATGCCATTTACTTTAGGTAGTGGGGAGAATCAACAGAATAACTTCAAGAAAACATATTTCTAAAACATGCTATCACAATGTAGGGCTTTAAAACATGCTGTGCAAACATGCGTCTTCCAGTGAGTCTTTCATGCGCCAATGTTTTTGCAGTGTTGATATTTCTAATATTCTCTCTGTACTAGCGTTTCCAACCTGTTAATCCAATTTGTTCACTGCTGTTCCCACAATTAAAAAACCATTGTCTCTATAATGTGCTGTCACAAAATGAAATATTCTCTGACAACTCCGAGTGGGCCTATCCATTATCGATAATATGTGGGTGAATACTGATTCGCCCCCCCCTCCCAGTTACACTTGAGAGGTCTGCATAGGCAAAACAATTAGGAACAACTGTAGTACTGCTTTGATGCTTAATTGGAAGGCGCCCAAGCCTAGCATATCATTGGTATGTCTTCAATTCAGCTGGCATCCCTTAATTACTAGCTTGACCCGAACATCCCAATTCATCCAGAGGGGACATAGGCAAGAATATATTAGTGGGGATATTCGTTAAGACAGTTCTCCCTGCAGCGTATTGTAATGAGATCTCTATGGATGTCCTGCAGTGGTAGCACACACGTACGCATGCATACACACACACACACACACACACACACACACACACACACACACACACACACACACACACACACACACACACACACACACACACACACACACACACACACACACACACACACACACACACACTCAGACACAGACACACACACACATCCAGACACAGACACTCAGACACACACACACACACCTAGACACAGACACACACACTCACACACGCACACTCAACCCCTTCTGACATCATTTGGCCCACAGCGAGAGAGAGAGACAGATCGCTACAACACAGTCATGAGTGGAGAGCGATTGGAGCGTGAAAGCCAAGAGATGTCCCTGAGAGATGTGTACAGGACTGAGTGCCAACTCCTGGACAAGTGGAGGTTGGTTTTTATAATGGCTTGTCAGGGTTTGATGGATATGTTGTGTGGAGCCTCTGTTCCAATGGCAGATTTAGAAAGAGGAGGAGGAGAAATCATGGAGTTAAAGTCCTCCTCCTGACTAACTGCACAAGGCCTCTCCTGCTTCTCCTGCTCCTGCCTCTCACCATAGAAACCATACTGCAACCCGTAGTCTACTGCTACTGTCTACCACCATGGTCCTGTGTAGACTAGCTTCTTTGTGGTGATCAGCATTCATTGTGTGTGTAGGCATTGAGAGTATCTGTAAGGCATAATGCTGAATGATTATTACTCACCTGCTTTTGAATGCTCAATGCATTGAAATATGTTGAGAAGCTTTAGTCCCACGTTTGGTAATTCATAGAATCTGAAGGTCGACATTAAGAATGGTTTCTTCTTCTCTCAGTGAGTCACACCAGTAGAGGTAATTATATTTTCAACAACAAAAAAGAGTCTAAGGACTAGACGGAGTACAGTCTGTAATTTATGTTGTGTTTATTATACAGTTGCCGAGGCGATGGTTGATTGCTTGAGCTGTGTTATGATTAAGACTCCAATCAATGAAGCCACAGCTCCATATGATATATATACTGTATACACATATGTCATAATGAACTCTAGATGATTATGGATGTGAATGGGAAAACATTTCATTTCCTCAGGCATGTTGATAAAACAGGTACAGTGAGGGAAAAAAGTATTTGATCCCCTGCTGATTTTGTACGTTTGCCCACTGACAAAGAAATGATCAGTCTATAATTGTAATGGTAGGTTTATTTGAACAGTGAGAGACAGAATAACAACAACAAAAATCCAGAAAAACGCATGTAAAAAATGTTATAAATTGATTTGCATTTTAATGAGGGAAATAAGTATTTGACCCCGCTGCAAAACATGACTTAGTACTTGGTGGCAAAACCCTTGTTGGCAATCACAGAGGTCAGACGTTTCTTGTAGTTGGCCACCAGGTTTGCACACATCTCAGGAGGGATTTTGTTCCACTAAGGTTTCGAGGCTGACGTTTGGCAACTCGAACCTTCAGCTCCCTCCACAGATTTTCTATGAGATTAAGGTCTGGAGACTGGCTAGGCTACTCCAGGAACTTAATGTGCTTCTTCTTGAGCCACTCCTTTGTTGCCTTGGCCGTGTGTTTTGGGTCATTGTCATGCTGGAATACCCATCCATGACCCATTTTCAATGCCCTGGCTGAGGGAAGGAGGTTCTCACCCAAGATTTGACGTCCATCGTCCCTTTGATGCGGTGAAGTTGTCCTGTCCCCTTAGCAGAAAAACACCCCCAAAGCATTATGTTTCCACCTCCATTTTTGACGGTGGGGATGGTGTTCTTGGGGTCATAGGCAGCATTCCTCCTCCTCCAAACATGGCGAGTTGAGTTGATGCCAAAGAGCTCCATTTTGGTCTCATCTGACCACAACACTTTCACCCAGTTCTCCTCTGAATCATTCAGATGTTAATTGGCAAACTTCAGACGGGCATGTGTATGTGCTTTCTTGAGCAGGGGGACTTGCGGGCGCTGCAGGATTTCAGTCCTTCACGGCGTAGTGTGTTACCAATTGTTTTCTTGGTGACTATGGTCCCAGCTGCCTTGAGATCATTGACAAGATCCTCACGTGTAGTTCTGGGCTGATTCCTCACCGTTCTCATGATCATTGCAGCTCCACGAGGTGAGATCTTGCATGGAGCCCCAGGCCGAGGGAGATTGACAGACTTTTGTGTTTCTTCCATTTGTGAATAATCGCACCAACTGTTGTCACCTTCTCACCAAGCTGCTTGGCGATGGTCTTGTAGCCCATTCCAGCCTTGTGTAGGTCTACAATATTGTCCCTGACATCCTTGGAGAGCTCTTTGGTCTTGGCCATGGTGGAGAGTTTGGAATCTGATTGATTGATTGCTTCTGTGGACAGGTATCTTTTATACAGGTAACAAGCTGAGATTATGAGCACTCCCTTTAAGAGTGTGCTCCTAATCTCAGCTCGTTACCTGTATAAAAGACACCTGGGAGCCAGAAATCTTTCTGATTGAGAGAGGGTCAAATACTTATTTCCCTCATTAAAATGCTAATCAATTTATAACATTTTTGATATGCATTTTTCTGGATTTTTTTGTTGTTATTCTGTCTCTCACTGTTCAAATAAACCTACCATTAAAATTATAGACTGATCATTTCTTTGTCAGTGGGCAAACGTACAAAATCAGCAGGGGATCAAATACTTTTTTCCCTCACTGTATACATCAGATGAACTACTACTGCATTAAAATTATAGACTGACCACTGTAGTCCTCTGTAGCTCAGCTGGTAGAGCACGGCGCTTGTAACGCCAAGGTAGTGGGTTCGATCCCCGGGACCACCCATACACAATTATTTATTTTTTTTAATGTATGCACGCATGACTGTAAGTCGCTTTGGATAAAAGTGTCTGCTAAATGGCATATTATTTATTATTACTGCAGGTGGAGGCAACACATTAACCCTTCTTACAATGTAAGAGCTTTAGGAAAGTGCTACTTGGTTGAACAAGACCATTTTAATGCGTGTGAACAATACAATTCGAATTACTAACTGAATTGATGGCTGAATGGTCCCAAGCCTTTCAGTTAGGCCCACCTTATTGAGCATCATCATCATATTTACATTTTAGTCATTTAGCAGACGCTCTTATCCAGAGCGACTTACGGTACATGAGCAATTAGGGTTAAGTGCCTTGCTCAAGGGCACATCGACAGATTTTTCACCTAGTCGGCTCGGGGATTAGAACCAGCGACCTTTCGGTTACTGGCACAACAGTCTTAACCACTAAGCTACCTGCCGCCCATGATACAAGAGTTTATAGAGGTAGTCTTTGTTATGCCCTTGCAACAGTGGGCTATTGTTCTGGTGGTGTGTGTAACACCACCGTGCTGTGTGCTGTGGAGAATGCCCTCTGGGGGTGACGTGGGTGGCAGACTGGCACGCTGGGAATGTGTGGAGGGAGGGACACGTGGCATGGCTGGGATGGTTTCAGAGTGCCAACCGCCTGTGCTCTGATCCACTGTGCAGGGCTCTGTCTGGGTTATAGCAGGGCTCTGTCTGGGTTATAATAATAATATGCCATTTAGCAGACGCTTTTATCCAAAGTGACTTACAGTCGTGCGTGCATACATTTTTCTGTGTATGGGTGGTCCCGGGGATCGAACCCACTACCTTGGCGTTACAAGCGCCGTGCTCTACCAGCTGAGCTACAGAGGACCACAGGGTTCTGTCTGGGTTATGGCAGGGTTCTGTCTGGGTCATGGCAGAGTTCTGTCTGGGTTATGGCAGGGCTCTGTCTGGGTTATAGCAGGGCTCTGTCTGGGTTATGGCAGGGTTCTGTCTGGGTTATGGCAGGTCTCTGTCTGGGTTATGGCAGGGCTCTGTCTGGGTTATAGCAGGGCTCTGTCTGAGTTATAGCAGGGTTCTGTCTGGGTTATAGCAGGGCTCTGTCTGGGTTATGGCAGGGCTCTGTCTGGGTTATAGCAGGGCTCTGTCTGAGTTATAGCAGGGTTCTGTCTGGGTTATAACAGGGTTCTGTCTGGGTTATAGCAGGGCTCTGTCTGGGTTATGGCAGGGCTCTGTCTGGGTTATAGCAGGGTTCTGTCTGGGTTATAGCAGGGTTCTGTCTGGGTTATAGCAGGGCTCTGTCTGGGTTATAGCAGGGCTCTGTCTGGGTTATAGCAGGGCTCTGTCTGGGTTATAGCAGGGCTCTGTCTGGGTTATAGCAGGGCTCTGTCTGGCTCTCTGGCTCTCTTTATTTCTCTTGCTCTCAGTAGTTTTCTCTCACTCTTGTCCCCCCCTCTCACTCTCTCTCTCTCTCTCTCTCTCTTGCTCTCTCTCATTCTCTCACACTCACTCAATCACTCACTCACTCACTCTCTCTCTTTGTGTAGTTCTCTCTCTCTCTCTCTCTCTCTCTCTCTCTCTCTCTCTCTCTCTGTATGTCCCTCCCTCCCTCCTCTCTCCTATCCTGGCAGTGCCCCCCCCCCCCCATAGTCCGTCAGTGTTAACTACAGTCAGTGTTGCGCCCCACTTTATCCTCCACCAGCTCTTCCCTGCAGCACCTCCTGGCTAGGCCTAGCCCAGACAGGCTCTGTTGTGCTCCAATTACATGTTAATGATGCCTGAATAGACCCACTATCCAACATTAGTTAAGGGTTAAGGGTGAAAAGAGCCCTCAGGCCAATGGGATAATAGAGGTGGGAAGAACTCAAACATTATTGGATCATTCAGACATCAATCATCCAGTCAGTTGGTGTGGGTGGGATGTCATTGTCAGTAGATATAGTTTATTTAGGGTCAGAATGAGGTTTTGGTAGCCTCAGGTGGTTGTGTTTCAGATTTTCTTATTGGTTCCCTAATGAGATGCCTCACTTAACCACGTTTGTTGATTCCCCAAGAGCGTGTAACTGTACATCATTCCTGTTACTGCTTGGGAGAGTATAATTGGCGTCATATGGGCGGTGGAGGGGACGGGAGATGAAGATTTAAAAAACGGAGGGGACACGGCTCCAGCATCTTTTGGGAACGGCGCCATGCAGGCTCGTAGCGGGATGGTGTTTTGTTTTTGACAGGGCTGGCAGACAAACTAACTTTCAGACACACTAATGATGGAACACTCAACAGGGAATTAGGGAGCCTTGAATGATTTAATATTATATACCGGGTCGTTCGATCCCTGGATGCTGATTTGGCTGAAAGCCATGGTAAATGAGACAATATACCATGAGTATGACACAAAACTAATTGTTTACTGTTCTAATTATGTTGGTAACCTGTTTATAGTAGAAATAAGGCACCTCGGGGGTTTGTGGTATATGGCCAATATACCATGGCTAAGGGCTGTATCCAGGCACTCCACGTTGTGTGGTACTTAACAACAGCCCTTAGCTGTGGTATATTGGCCATATACTACACCCCCATGGGCCTTATTGCTTAAAAATACCAGCCTACTCGTTGTTCGCCGTGTAGAGCTAGGAATTAAACTGCACAAAGCTGTGTAGAAGCGCTGAACTGTGTGTCTCCGTCAGGTGGTGCAGAACAAATCACACACTCTTGGTGAGATTAGAAACAATGTGGAGGCAGTAAGGTTTTGGACTACCGCAGTGTCTCTTTGAATTGCCAGGAAGAGATAATCACATTCACTGATGTGCACAGAGATGTAGGATCTTAATTTGAGCCAGTTTGCTACAGCAGGAAAAGAGTCCTGCAGCAACAGGGAATGTTAATTATTAT
Source organism: Coregonus lavaretus (assembly GCF_964263955.1). NCBI lineage: Eukaryota > Metazoa > Chordata > Actinopteri > Salmoniformes > Salmonidae > Coregonus > Coregonus lavaretus. The sequence continues at coordinate 12,926,959 of NC_140019.1, forward strand.
GTGGATTATAATTCATTAGAAAGCCAGTATGAGGGTAGAGGCTAGAATGAAAGGCGGCCGGTGTGTGGGAGAGAAACTATCTGTAGAGTTCAAAAAGTATGTGCACTCAAAACCATGAAAAGGAATAACCCAAGGAGGCCGAGATGCAAAAATAGTACAATTAATTTAAACCATGCTCAAAATAATACAAAAAGTGAAAGTGCAACAGAGCATACGTTTCGGAATCATACCATTCATTTATATTTTTGTACGGGTTGATTTCGTTAGGGAAAATCAAGTGGAAATTACAAACTACACTACAAGTAAAAATTGTCCTGCATTGCAGGAACTTTCTCCTGCAACAGGGTGATCAAATTAAGATCGTACATCTGTACCAGGAAGCAGGGCTTTAAAAAGCCCCCGAGTCCCTCAGAGAGAGAAGACATACAGGATTGGAGCGCTTCAACAATGAGATATGGCAGATCTGAGGCTTGCTCTGTATGGAAAAGCCCACTTGCACACACACAGGCAAGCACACACACAGCCCCCATGTGTGTTGAGAGAGGGTGCTAGTCTCAGCTTGTCTCTGTGTCAGTTTGACCAGCAATAGAGCCCTCACATCTACCTGCCAGACTGTGTTACCTTCAAGTGTCCCTCATTCCCAGAAGACCCTGCACAGCCTTTTCATCTATTGTCTACAATTTGTCCTTGAGATCCTCCACGTCTGTGTGTGCGTGCTCCATACGTGTGCACCTGAGCTACACTCAACGAGCATGTCATATAATAGCACATACTGTATATAATAGCATGTTTCAATGTGCATTTTTGCATAACCTACACGTGTGTGTGTGCATGTGCGCATGCGTGTGTGTGTGCACACATCAGTGTTTGTGCCAGTGTGTGTGGGTGTGTGCCAGTTTGTACTCAACAAGAGTGTGATTCACACAGAGAGCCAGTGAATGCAGGTTAATGAGGGAGGTGAGTCACTGGAGCACTATGAGGGAGAGAGAGGCTGTCTATATATCTTAAGACTTTGGGCTCCCCAGCCCAGCTCCCCATAGTCTCTAGTCCCTTAGTCTCTGTCTCTGTCTCTGTCTCTGTCTCTGTCTCTGTCTCTGTCTCTGTCTCTGTCTCTGTCTCTGTCTCTGTCTCTGTCTCTGTCTCTGTCTCTGTCTCTGTCTCTGTCTCTGTCTCTGTCTCTGCCCCAGTCTCTGCCCCAGTCTCTGCCTCTGCCTCTGCCCCAATCTCTGCCCCAGTCTCTGCCCCAGTCTCTGCCTCTGCCTCTGCCCAAATCTCTATGTCTCTGCCCCAATCTCTGTCTCTGTCTCTGCCCCAATCTCTCCCTCTCCCTCTCACTCTCCCTCCTTCCTAAAGAATATCTTATGCGTTAATGAATCACTGAACCACAAAGCAACCTCCTCACGATAATCCCCCAACCTGATTTATATTTATATTAGTCCTTTATGTCCTTTGGAGGTGACACTGAAGCAATGAAGAAATGTTACGTTTAGTGTCTGCCTCTGTAGCCCATGTTGCACAGGCAAGTCACTTTCTTTGGTCTCTTTTTGTGATCATTTGTTGTTTTTGATCCTGATGGATTGGCCTGGAGTGGGTTCTATTATCCTGTGTGGAGGAAACAAGCCTGCCTGTCTACCTCATGGCCAAGTAGCTACATATCCCATTAGGCCATTGTTATTGATTACCTTTAGCCCTGTCATGAAACCTGATGGCTCATATTGAGCCGATGGGCCGATACGCGCCCACAGGTACACACACACACACACTCTTGTGCACACGTGTAACTCCAATGCACTGTTTGATTGTGATGTCACCCGACTACTGTCACCGTGGCAACACCCACGCCACACTGACATCACCTCAGTAGGGGGTCACTGAGGGTCACATTTCCTCTCTCTCTTCCTCCCCCTCTACTTCTCTCCCTCCTTGGCATCTCCCATCTTAATGCAGTAGAAAGTGTCCATAATTAATCCTGGTGTGTTCAACGGGGATGAAATACCTCCAGGCCTCTATACTGGCAGCCCAGCTCAGCCTAGCCTGGGTCTAGCTGGTCTGTAGCTGTAGCAGGAAGCTCCTGGCGCGTGGCAATGATTCCATTGCAGCAGCACGGCTGTCTATTTTTCTCGCCTTCACTGTGTAATGGAAGTTGGGGATGTGATGTGATGGGTGTCTATGAGAGAAGAGGCCGGGCGCTGAGGCTTGATTTGTGGCCGTTTGAAGCTCCCCAGTAAAGCTACCTGGTGATGGACGACCTTACAAAGAGGTATTAGAGGGCTCTCTCTCTCTGATGTGAATCAGCCACGCTTCCATCCAAGCTGAGTGCTGTGTCTCAGTGTGTGGAAGTACTCAAAGTGTGTGTGTGTGTGTGTGTGCGAAGACAGTTAGTATGCACTTATGTGTGTGTGCATTTGTGTGTGTGAATAGAAACTCAGCGTGTGTGTTTCAGTGTGAGAGAGAGCTGTTTGTTCTACAGCTGTTTGTTCTACTGCTCAGTGAACACACACACACAGGTGTGTGCTACTGCCCTGTGCTGGCTGCGGGTCAGTGGTTATGTTCTGGCCAGAGGACAGAGGATCCCAAGGGGGTATAGGCCACATGTGTCCCTCTGAACCAATGGATCTGATCTGGAGCCTGTTCTGCTGGGGCCACACATGACACCATAACCTTCGCTCTGATTCAATTACCACTGAGATGGAGGTTAGGCAGAGGGGTTTGGGGACAGTACGCTCAAATACACACAGATTTGACTTGGGACATATGGTACTGTACACATACGCATACAGACACAGATTCTATCTGTCTCTTTCTTTCAAGCACACACACACGCACACACACGCACGCACGCTATCCCGCCCAATTAATCTACACACAATCACAAACTTCCTTCCTTGACGGCTTTTAAGTGACACTCCAACTCTCTTCTTTGTCAACTAATCAGTGTCTAGGAGATGTCACAGGAAATAAAAAGCCAGAGTGCCATTGTCTCCGCAGGAAACGACAAACCCAATATACAAGTACTGTGATTGCTTCAGACAGCTGGGTATTTGTCTCCTTTTATTTTGTACCTGTGTGTTCTGCTATAGCACTTACCTCTGGTACACTTGTTGACCTGGTCGACGTATTGGCAGTAACAGTGACAGTAGCATTCTATTAGTACCCATGGCTTGCTCCAGAGTGCTCACTACCACATCACCAAAAATAGTTCCAAGATGGCGTAGCAGTGCGGTCGCTTTTATTTTTCGTCCTGTGTAAATATCCCGTTTCTAGTTTTTTTGTCTATATTTCTCAATTTTTTACTTTCATTCTTTAACTAAATATACTTTCCTGCAACCCGCTGTCTTGTTTTGTACGCTTTGTACAAAATAATAAAATGCAGGACGACAGGATATTTATAAACGTAGCTCTTTATTAACTAGCTATAACGTGCATGTCCATGTGTCTCTGGCCATGATCATCTTAGAATGACCTCACCACCTGGGTGGTCTTAACCAATCATTGCACAGTATGATGCATCCAATTACAATTCAGTATGGTGACACATATGAATATTACATCCCCCTTCTTTTAAAAAAAAGAAAAAATATGTGGAACAATAAAGCGTTTCTTTTGAATATATGCTCTGTAGTTTGAACTCGAGGTAAGTAACCATTTAAACTGCACCAACTGCATCAACATAACAGACAAACAATGATTCAGCATATTGTTATTTTTAGAACAAATATTTCTCAGCAACTCAGCTTTTCACTGTAGCAATGACATCTCAACATATCAAACAAATACAATACCAAAGCATTTCAAGTTAACTTTCAATAACAAGTTTACAGTCTGGAAACTCTTTTAGGGCAGCGATCCGCCTACACCCTTTGACATTTCACAGGTCTAGGACAGCTCTAGGCTTGACCTCTCTTCCTGACCTTGTGTGATATGAAGCTGAGCATGCTTCTGTGTCAGTCAACAGTTCTTGTGGTGTTGCAGGTAAGTATGGTGTATGTTGTGTTGTGTCTGTGTTTAGTCCATCCCGTTCTCTTTCAGGGGAACAGTTCATCTCGTCAGTGTGTTGTTCTTTTGTGTTCAGTAGGTGACGACGATTGCGGCGGTACACCGCTCCTTCTGCGGTGCGAACGAGATATGAACGTTCAGTGTCAGCTGGTTGGATGACGACTGCTGGCTTCCAGTAGCCATGCTCCTGGATTCTAACTGACTCTCCGTCGTTCAGTGGTGGCAGTGGTCTGGCTGACCTGTCGTAGTATCGCTTTTGCTGTTGCTGTCTCTGTGCACGTTTTGCATGCACTTCCTTGTAGCTGACGACCTCAGGTTGCAGCTGCTGGTTGGTGCTGGGGAGGATTGAGCGAAGTCTGCGGCTCATCAACAGCTGGGCTGGTGATTTGAAGTTGTCAACTGGAGTGTTGCGGTATTCAAGGAGACTGAGGTAGGGGTCTCTCTTGTCTGCTTTTGCTTTGTCCATGAGTGATTTAGCGATCTGCACAGATTTTTCAGCAAGGCCATTACTTTGAGGGTAATGTGGGCTTGTGGTGACGTGTGTGAACTCCCATGCTTTTGTGAAGGATTCAAACTCATTTGATTTGTAACAGGGCCCATTGTCAGATATTAAAGTCTCTACAATGCCATGCCTGGCAAAGGCTGCTTTCAGCTTGTGTATCACAGCTGCAGATGTGGTGCTGTGAAGCTTGTCGAGTTCGAAGTATCTGCTGTAGTAGTCCACTGTTATAATGTAGTCCTCGTTGTTCCACGTGAACAGATCTGTTGCCACGACCTGCCAGGGTCGGTCTGGGATACGGTGAGGTAACATTGGCTCTTTGGTGTTCGAGGGGCGTCGTTCAAGACAGGTGGGGCATTTACCAACCATGTCCTCTATTTGTTTGCACATTCCGGGCCAAAACAAAATGTCCCGTGCTCTCTGTTTGCACTTTTCCATGCCCATGTGTCCAGCATGGATCTTTGTCAAAATCTCTTCTCTGAGACTGGTAGGAATGATGATTTTCTCTCCTTTGAAAATGATTCCGTTGATCTGTGATAGTTCGTCACGATGGTTCCAGAACTCTGAGACGCTCTGAGGGCATTTTCTCCTCTCCTCAGGCCATCCTGACTGTATGACTTTCCTCAGCTGTGTGAGTTGTGTGTCTTTTTCTGTTTCTGCTCGGATCTCCTTCAGTTTTGTGTCACTAACTGGTAAGTTGCTGTACACAGTGTGCACCTGCATGTCCATGCCTTCACTGAGGCTGCTGTCCTTGTAGGTAAGAAACTTCCTGGAGAGTGTGTCTGCGACAGGGATGTCTTTGCCTGGACGGTGAGTGATTGTGAAGTCGTATTTTTGTAGTTGAAGGATCATTCTCTGTAGCCTTGGCGGGGCTGCGGCTAACGGTTTCCTCATGATTGACTCGAGGGGCTTGTGGTCTGATTCCACAATGACTTGTCGTCCATAGACATACTGATGGAAACGCTTACATCCGAACAGAATGGCGTACAGCTCCTTTTCGATTTGAGCGTAGTTGATTTCACAGTCTGTGAGAGATTTGGAAGCGTAGCCGATGGGTTTTCCTTCTTGCAGTAGCACTGCCCCTAGTCCATACTTTGACGCGTCCACCTGGAGTCTGAGCTCTTTGTTGGGGTCGTAGTAGGCAAGGATTGGTCCTGGTTCTCTCGTGATCAAGTCTTTCACTTTCTGGAAAGCGATGTCGTGTTGGTTGTCCCAGAGGAACTCACTGGACTGCTTTAGCAGCTGACGCAGGGGTGCATTAGCATTGGAGAGGCTGGGTGCGAACTTGGCTAAGTAGTTGACCATGCCAAGCACTGTTTCCAGCTCTGCGCGGTTCTTTGGTGGCTCCATTTCCTTTATGGCTGAGATCTTCTGCGGATCTGGCTTGATTCCATTCGCTGTGAGAAGATGCCCGAAGTAGCTGACCTCTGTAGCGCCGACTGTGCTCTTCTCGGGGTTGAGCCGGACTCCTCTCTCGCGGGACCTTTGCAGCATCGCGCTGAGGTTTCTGTCGTGTTCCTCTTTGGTTCGACCATAGACAAGGATGTCGTCCACAATTGCCACGACTCCGTCGAGGCCTTCGTACACCTCGTCGATCTTTCGCTGAAACTCGTCTTGGGCTGAGATAATCCCAAAAGGCAGGCGACGGAACCTGTAGCGTCCAAACGGTGTGTTGAACGTTGTGAGCTTAGATGACTCTTCTGTGAGCTTGATAGCCCAGTAGCCTGATCTGGCGTCCATGACACTGAAGTAGCGTGCGCCCGCTAGCTTGTGTGTGATGCCATCTAGCGTCGGTAAGGGGTAATGGGGGCGTTTGATAGCCTTGTTCAAGTCTCTTGGGTCGAGACATACTCTGAGCTTGCCTGTGCGTGGTTTCTCCACCACCACTAACGCGTTGACCCAATCCGTCGGTTCTGTAACCTTGGTGACGATGTCAGATTGCTCCATGCTCTCCAACTCTTTCTTCAGACGGGCGCGGAGAGCAAGTGGAATCTTTCTCGGTGGGTAGATCACAGGGGTTGCGTCTGGGTTAAGGTGAATGGTACATTCTCCTGGGAATAGTCCTATTCCTGTAAAAACATCAGCAAACTCCTCCATGACATTCTCTATCTCTACTGGTGCTGTCACTGATAAAACTAGCTTGATAAGGTCCATGTCTAAACATGCTTTAAGACCTAGCACTGCAGGTGCTCGAGTGTCAACAACGTAAAAGTCCAACATCATGTCCCTTTCCTTGTATTTGCATTTGAGAGTGCATGTGCCTTTTACTGGGAGCTGTTCACCACCATAACCAGTCAGTCTGCGCGTGGTGGGCTGTAGCTCACACTCAGATGTCAAGCTTCTGTACTTACTCAGAGGAATAATGTTTACTTGTGCACCAGTGTCTAGTTTGAATTTTAGCTCTGTGCCTTGTCTTCCTATCTCAATGTCAGCAAAGGCTTGCTCTGTCTCTGATATCTGACTTTTCTGTGTCACTGAATCAATAAACAGTTCATCAGCATTTGACTCTTTGATTGACATTTCATCTTCACTCACTGTATGTACTGTTTTTCCACGGTAAACTCTGCACACTTTTGCAAAGTGATTCCATTTTCCACATTTAGTACACTGTTTGCCTTTAGCTGGGCAATTCCCCTGTTCGCCATGCACTTTGTATCCACAATATCCACATGTTTTGGGGCGTTTGGAGTCTGTGTCGCTCTGTTTTGGAGTTCTGTCTGTCTCCGTTCTGAAACATGCTCTCTGGGCACTGGAGGTGTGCTTTGATGTCTGCCTGACTGCGTACACTGCTTGTTCACGTGATGCGCTCGTGCTGCCGCCTGAAATGGTTTTCATCTGAACCTGTGCTAGCTCGTGAGATCTGGCTATGTCGATAGCTTTGTCCAGCGTTAACTCTGATCCAACATTCAAAAGTTTCTCTCTCACTCGCGGTGATTGTATTCCAAATACAATACGGTCCCTGACCATCTCATCCTTGTTTGCATAATCACAGTCTTTCACAAGCAGACGCAGCTCAGTGACAAACTGTTCAAACGATTCACTAGCGCCTTGTACTTTCTCATGGAATTTGTACCTAGCGAAAATTGTATTGGTCTTTGGCAAAACATATGCTTCAAAACGATCGTAGTATGTTTTCAGTACCTTTGATTCAGCCTCGGTAAGTGTCCATGTGTTGTAAATGTCTCTCCCTTTTTCACCGATCCAGAGGAGCAGGTAGCTGCACTTTCCCTCTTCTCCTCTTTCCTTCAGAGGACCCGTGAACATCAGCTCCACATGCTGTTTGAACTTACGCCATGCATCGGGTAGATTTGTAGACCCCCAATCCATTCGAGGTGAAGGAACTCCAGCAAAATCCATCTTTTAGTCCTTTTACTCTGACACCATGTCTTGTTTTGTACGCTTTGTACAAAATAATAAAATGCAGGACGACAGGATATTTATAAACGTAGCTCTTTATTAACTAGCTATAACGTGCATGTCCATGTGTCTCTGGCCATGATCATCTTAGAATGACCTCACCACCTGGGTGGTCTTAACCAATCATTGCACAGTATGATGCATCCAATTACAATTCAGTATGGTGACACATATGAATATTACACCCGCCTCACCCAACGTGGAAAGGATTCTATTATTTCTTTATAACTTTCATCAAGAACCGTAAGCTGAAAATAGTGGCTACCTGTTATTAGTCACCGTTAGCGTCTTCACCATTGTCCGTGGCCTACACTATCCACCAGCCAGCTCTAGCTCTAGCCTGGACAATTCGTTGGCCAGTCTGCACAGCGTGCTATCGACCCAGCGTGCTATCGACCCAGAGCTTATTGGACTTTCTGCCGGAATCACTGGACCCTAGCGCCGGATCATCACAACCAGCTAGCTAGCTGCAACCTGTTGTTGGCTGATTACCATTACCATTGCCCTATAGCAAGCACCAGTTAGCCTTGAGCTAGCCTCAGGCCCATCTCCCGGCTATCTACCTCTCTGTCAACCGGACGGGACCTCCTAGTGTTGACACTGAGCCCCGCCGATCCAACACGACTGGTTTGCCGACGAAATAGTCTGATGTGGTTTCAACAGGCTTCCCGTTGCGACGACCACGAAGATCCATCTGCCACCCCCGGCCCGCTAGCACACGCAAACTACAACTGTGCTCCCTGCTAGCTGTGCTGAAGCACCAATTTGAACTGCTCTCGGACTCACATATTGCTGTTCACTGGACCTTATGATCACTCAGCTGCACAGCTGATGCCTGCTGGACTGTTCCTTTACACGGTACCCTGTCCTGTTTATTCTGTTTAGTCTTAGCCCAAACGTTATCGCTATTTCCAGTTGTGTCTTAGCTCTCTCTAATAACACATGTGACTGCTTTATGCCTCTCTCCCATGTCAATTATGCCTTGCCTATTGCTGTTTGGGTTAGTTCTTATTATACAATTTCAATGTAGAACCCCTAGTCCCTCTCAAACTGCCTCATATAGTTCCTTTGTTCCCCCCCCCATACACGCCGAGACCGGCTCAATCGATGCCTCCAATGACGCTATCTCTTTCATTGTTACCCAACGCTTAGGGTTACCTGAACTGTACTCATATCCTTCCATATCCTTTTCTGTACATAATGCCCTGAATCTTTTCTACAACGCCCGGAGAACTGCCCCCTTTATTCTATGTACCCAACGCACTAGAAGACCAGTTCTTAAAGCCTTTAGCCGTATCCTTATTCTAGTCCTCCTCTGTTCCTCTGGTGATGTAGAGGCTAACCCAGGCCCTGCAGCCCCCAGTATCACTCCTACTCCCCAGGAGCTATCATTTGTTGACTTCTGTAACCGTAAAAGTATTGGTTTTCTGCACATAAATATCAGAAGCCTCCTTCCTAAGTTTGAGTTATTCACTGCGTTAGCACACTCCGCCAACCCTGATGTTCTAGCAGTGTCTGAATCCTGGCTTAGGAAGGCCACCAAAAATTCTGAAATTTCCATCCCCAACTATAACATTTTCCGTCTAGATAGAACTGCCAAAGGGGGTGGAGTTGCAATCTACTGTAGAGATAGCCTGCAGAGCTCCATCATACTATCCAGGTCTGTGCCCAAACAGTTTGAGCTTCTACTTCTAAAAATCCACCTTTCCAGAAATAAATCTCTCACTGTTGCCACTTGCTACAGACCCCCCTCAGCCCCCAGCTGTGCCCTGGACACCATATGTGAATTGATCGCCCCCCATCTATCCTCAGAGTTCGTACTGCTTGGTGACCTAAATTGGGATATGCTTAACACCCCGGCCATCCTACAATCTAAACTAGATGCCCTCAATCTCACACAAATTATCAACGAACCTACCAGGTACAACCCTAAATCCGTAAACATGGGTACCCTCATAGATATCATCCTGACTAACTTACCCTCTAAATACACCTCCGCTGTCTTCAACCAGGATCTCAGCGATCACTGCCTTATTGCCTGCGTCCGTAACGGGTCCGCGGTCAAACGACCACCCCTCATCACTGTCAAACGCTCCCAAAAACACTTCAGCGAGCAGGCCTTCCTAATTGACCTGGCCCAGGTATCCTGGATGGATATAGATCTCATTCCGTCAGTAGAAGATGCCTGGTTGTTCTTTAAAAGTAATTTCCTCTCAATCTTAAATAGACATGCCCCATTCAAAAAATACAGAACTAAGAACAGATATAGCCCCTGGTTCTCCTCAGACTTGACTGCCCTTGACCAGCACAAAAACATCCTGTGGCGTACTGCATTAGCATCAAATAGCCCCCGCGATATGCAACTTTTCAGGGAAGTTAGGAACCGATATACACAAGCAGTTAGGAAAGCAAAGGCTAACTTTTTCAAACAGAAATTTGCATCCTGTAGCACTAACTCCAAAAAGTTTTGGGACACTGTAAAGTCCATGGAAAATAAGAGCACTTCCTCCCAGCTGCCCACTGCACTGAGGCTAGGAAACACTATCACCACCGATAAATCTACAATAATCGAGAATTTCAACAAGCATTTTGCTACGGCTGGCCATGCTTTCCACCTGGCTACCACTACCCCGGCCACCAGCTCTGCACCCTCCGCTGCAACTTACCCATGCCCCCCCCGCTTCTCCTTCACACAAATCCAGACAGCTGATGTTCTAAAAGAGCTGCAAAATCTGGACCCCTACAAATCATCTGGGCTAGACAATCTGGACCCTTTCTTTCTAAAACTAGCCGCCGAAATTGTCGCAACCCCTATTACTAGCCTGTTCAACCTCTCTTTCGTAACGTCTGAGATCCCCAGAGATTGGAAAGCTGCCGCGGTCATCCCCCTCTTCAAAGGGGGTGACACTCTAGATCCAAACTGTTACAGACCCATATCCATCCTGCCCTGCCTTTCAAAAGTTTTTGAAAGTCAACAAACAGATCACCGACCATTTCGAATCCCACCGTACCTTCTCCGCTATGCAATCCGGTTTCCGAGCTGGTCATGGGTGCACTTCAGCCACGCTCAAGGTCCTAAACGATATTATAACCGCGATCGATAATAGACAGTACTGTGCAGCCGTTTTCATTGACCTGGCCAAGGCTTTCGACTCTGTCAACCACCGCATTCTTATTGGCAGACTAAATAGCCTTGGTTTCTCAAATGACTGCCTCGCCTGGTTCACCAACTACTTCTCAGATAGAGTTCAGTGTGTCAAATCGGAGGGCCTGTTGTCTGGACCTATGGCAGTCTCTATGGGGGTGCCACAGGGTTCAATTCTTGGGCCAACTCTTTTCTCTGTGTATATCAATGACGTCGCTCTTGCTGCTGGTGACTCTCAGATCCACCTCTACGCAGACGACACCATTTTGTATACATCTGGCCCTTCATTGGACACTGTGTTAACAAACTTCCAAACGAGCTTCAATTCCATACAACACTCCTTCAGTAGCCTCCAACTGCTCTTAAACACTAGTAAAACTAAATGCATGCTCTTCAACCGAACGCTGCTTGCACCCGCCCACCTGACTAGAATCACTACTCTAGACGGGTCTGACCTAGAGTATGTGGACAACTACAAATATCTAGGTGTCTGGTTAGACTGTAAACTCTCCTTCCAGACTCACATTAAGAATCTCCAATCCAAAGTTAAATCTAGAATCGGTTTCCTATTTCGCAACAAAGCCTCCTTCACTCATGCTGCCAAACATGCCCTCGTAAAACTGACTATCCTACCGATCCTTGACTTCGGCGATGTCATTTACAAAATAGCCTCCAACACTCTACTCAGCAAATTGGATGTTGTCTATCACAGTGCCATCCGTTTTGTCTCCAAAGCCCCATATAATACCCACCACTGTGACCTGTACGCTCTTGTTGGCTGGTCCTCACTACATATTCGTCGCCAAACCCACTGGCTCCAGGCCATCTATAAATCACTGCTAGGCAAATCCCCGCCTTATCTTAGCTCATTGGTCACCATAGCAACACCCACCCGTAGTCTGCGCTCCAGCGGGTATATCTCACTGGTCATCCCCAAAGCCAACACCTCCTTTGGCCGCAATTCCTTCCAGTTCTCTGCTGCCAATGACTGGAACAAATTGCAAAAATCTCTGAAGCTGGAGACACTTATCTCCCTCACTAACTTTAAGCATCAGTTGTCAGAGCACCTTACCGATCACTGCACCTGTACACAGCCCATCTGAAATTAGCCCGCCCAACTACCTCATCCCTATATTGTTATTTATTTTGCTCATTTGTACCCCAGTATCTCTATTTGCACATCATCTCTTGCACATCATTCCAGTGTTAATACTAAATTGTAATTATTTTGCACTATAGCCTATTTTATTGCCTTACCTCCATAACTTGCTAAATTTGCACACTGTATATTATATGTATTTCTGTTGTATTTTTGACTTTGTTTTGTTTTACCCCATATGTAACTCTGTGTTGTTGTTTTTTTATCGCACTGCTTTGCTTTATCTTGGCCAGGTCGCAGTTGTAAATGAGAACTTGTTCTCAACTGGTTTACCTGGTTAAATAAAGGTGAAAAAAAATAAAAATAAAAAAATAAACCTTGACTAGCATTTCTGCAATGTGCCTCCCTCCTCTCACATACCACCATCTTTGTTGCAGTCAGAGCTGTGGCGGCTGGCACACATTCTCCCTCCTCCCTCCCCCCTCTATCTCCCACTCTCCGTCCATGTTTTGACACTGGTGGGGAATGACATTCTGCAGAAATAATGATATTTTGAGTGGTAGCTGCAAGCTGGGGATCTAGTGTGTAATTGAAACACTGGGGCACTTTCACACTCTGCCTCCTCCCCATACCCAGCTGTGCTCCTGATGGAGCTCCCCTGATTCAGCCAGACAATCCCTCACACTTCTGGCAGGTGGCAAAGAGATACATTCTGGGCTCTATTTATTCCGAGTTTATTCCTCCCAACCCCCTCTGCAAGAGGTAGCTATTCGGGGTAATGTCTCACATTGTCTTGCGTGTATGGTAATATATGCCGGGTATGATTGATTTAATGTTTTAGCTTGCATATGTGTTGATGTATGCGGAATTTAGAAAAATTGTATGTAAACGCCGCAGCACCGGAAAGGATATTGAATTGCATCATATCGATTAATGTCAAAGAAACTCATCCAGCAACGACACATACTTTTTACTTATACTGATTGAATATCCCATACGTTCCTTCACCATCTTATACAGTTTGTCTGTTGTCATGTTTTTAAAGGTGCATCTGTTACATCAAGTGATACTCAGTTGATACTGGGGGTTGTGTGACGGCAGTTTACAAATGTCACCAAATGTCACAAATGTTGGTAGATGTATTGGGTATCATGAGCAGCCATCGCCTAACTGTGGTTATTATATGTCTGTGTCTGTCTGTCTGTCTGTGTGTCTGTCTGTCTGTGTGTCCGCAGGGTGCGGCTTGAGGCGTTCTCAGACAACAGTGGGAAGCTGCAGCTCTCCCTACAGGAGATCATAGAATGGCTGACAGCCAAGGACGAGGAACTGTCGGAACAGCTGCCCATAGGGGGCGACGTGGGGGCTGTCCAACACCAGAGGGAGTTCCACCAGGTACTGTGTTGGGCCCCTTTCAAAAGCTACATCACACAAACACTCAAACAAGCCAAACTGGTAGGTAATAATTAGGATGTTCTTGTAAAGCAGGGCTCTCCATCTCTGTTCCTGGAGAGCTACCCTCCTGTAGGCAACAAAACTGTATTTTATTCCAAGTTTTTTCTGTGGCACTAAGGAACATTCAACTATGGTCCTTTGGTTCCATTCTCAATGGCTTCTATAGAAAGTGGGATTGAATGAATTTACTATAGGCAGATACACAGTAATTACAGTGAACTATAGTTATAAATTGCTTGAGTGGAGCCCATCATTCATGCCGAGCTGCAGGAATGTGTGTTTGTGTTACCTTCCAGTTGACTTGTATTGATCAAACAAATCCAAAGGCACCTTCACAGCACAAACCAGGATCACTTTGTCTCTCCCTAGAAACTCCTTAGTTACCTGTTTGGAATGAATAGGGCCACTAGGTTATGTTTCAGTGCTTTGACACTAATCTTAGTTTAAGGTTAGCCCATTGGTAACATTAAGGATAGAGGGAAGAAAGCACTTTGAGAGTAGTACATACTTAATCCCTCCACAGGGATTTATCTACTTTCAATTAGTAACCACTTCGATTTGAGGCTCTCTTAATTTGGCCATCTATCAAAATAACGACTCTGGTTGTTATCTACAGGAGAGATCTGAGGCAACAAGATCGCCGTGGTGTGTGTTAAAACCACCCAGTGGAGAATCTATAAAGATACCCTGAACTGTCGTTGAGTAAGAGGAGTGGTTCAGCTGAAATATTTTTATTTGACATGTTAAAAAGCCCCGGCTGATCTGTGTTGATGAAGAGGGGAATTCAACTGGTTGAAAGCTGAGAGTAGTGGAGCCAAGCAAGCAGATGCCGGGTGTAGAATATAAGAGGGGGAGAGATAGAGTCTCTCAAATTCAGGGTCTTGTTCTGCACTCCTCCTTATTCTGTGGTAGAACATTGAGAAAATCCTTCCTTGCAATGGTTCCTGGGTTTTTTATAAATGTCCCAGTAAACACAACTCCATTTGGTATGATATGTTCCACAAACACAAACAGGCAGGCAGGAAGGCAGATACGCACACGCACATGCACACGGACCATAATTGGTCCTGTACTACAGCAGAATGCTCTTTCCACCTACGTTCCAATTTTCTGTGCTGTCAGTTTGTGCAGTGTGTCTCTGAGGGGAGAGAGCCGTATTGACAGTGAGAGTGGTCCGCACCTCCCCCTCCTCCCCCCTCCACCGCCACTGACTGCCGCTGTGAAATCAGCTTACCAAATAACAGGACAAAAACCATACAGTCACACACCATCTCTCTCTCTCTCTCTCTCTCTCTCTCTCTCTCTCTCTCTCTCTCTCTCTCTCTCTCTCTCTCTCTCTCTCTCTCCTGCTAAGAGATTATAGCCCACTGTGCTGTTTCCTCCCTCCCTCCCTCCCTCCCATACTACAGATTTTGTTACTTAGCATGTACCTGCTAAAATCACTATAGCTCCCCTCCCCTCCTCTACTCTCCACCCTCCTCCTTCCTCACCCCTTTCCTCCCACCATCCCTTTTATTTTCTCTATGTCCCCATTTTTAATGCAGTCTTCCTTTATAATCTATCTAAGGAGCTCCCACTCCCCAAGCGTGACGTTGCTCTAAAACTTTTCAGACAAAGTGGAGAGGGAAATCGTATGGAGTTTTCTGTGGAGAATTACAGGGTTTTAAGAAATGTGAGTTATTGATCTTACGTGGATTTATTCTGCAGTGGTTCAGTGCGTGGGGATGTGTCCCTTTCAGTTTGTGTGTGTGCGCGTGCATGTGTGTGTGTGCGTGCGTGGGCATCACTCTATAAGTATGTGTGTGTGTAGCGGTCTATACATATGAGTGTAGTGCAGAATCTATTCATCCAGAGAAAAGAGAGGAGGATGAAATAACTATAATTATTATAATATATGTCATTTAGCAGACGATTTTATCCAAAGCAACTTACAGTCATGCGTACATACATTTTACATATGGGTGGTCCCTGGAGTCAAACCCCCTACCCTGGCGTTACAAGCGCCATGCGTTTTGAGAAAGCTCAGTGTAATGGGGTCTCTGGGGGCCCCAGACATAAATGAGCGGCCGTCAACATGTTTGGAAGGAGCAATGAAACCATTTCCTTCTCTGACTCTTCCTCCTCCATCCTGCATAATGTAGCCTAATTGGAGCTGAAGTCTTTATATTTAATGTTCCTTTAGCCAAAGACGGAGCCCCTCAGTGTGAAATTTAGCTGGAATTAAAGTTTTAACGCAGCGGAGGCCTAAGGGAGGGATGCAAACCCGCAATCCCACTCCGGGTACCAACTGTTCCCTCAGAAAAAGAAACAAGTGGGTTAAAGTCTGAGTTTCTTAGTAACCTCACCAGGAAATCTTATCAGAAACCGCAGCTCCTGCACAGAACACATTTCTGCATGTTTGCTTAGCATCAGTGGTATATGCCAGTTCAGTGGGGCTCCATATTTAATTCAGACAGTGAGGAGGGAGGCTGGTGTTATCAGGGAGTGACTGGCTGTAGTCATGGGGTTTAATAGCCACTGAAAGACAGTTGCCACTGCGTCACTCACCACGGGGGAAACCCGGGCCCGGCTCCACGAGGGGGCAAAAGGGGGCTCAGTTGAAACTTGTGCCTCCTCGGTTTTAGTTTTATGTCCCTATATAAAAATAGCAAAAAAGTTCAAATGATTGAGTGACAGGTTGGCGCAAAATCTGTATCTTCTCTGCGCTGTGTCAGCACAATGGACAGTGCTCGCTGTGGTGTGTGTAGGGGAGCTATGGAAAGCCACTGAAGTGGTTAGGTATTACTAGGGCTCCCGAGTGGCGCAGTGGTCTAAGGCACTGCATCTCAGTGCTTGATGCGTCACTACAGACCCGCTGGTTCGATTCCAGGCTGTATCACAACCGGCCGTGATTGGGAGTCCCATAGGGTGGTGCGCACAATTGGCCCAGCGTCATCTGGGTTTGGCCAGCGTAGGCTGTCATTGTAAATAAGAATTTGTTCTTAACTTACTTGCCTAGTTAAATAAAAAATGGTGACCATATTACCACCACACCGGCAGTCACGGGTCATGACCACATTCAAATTCCATGTGACCGTTTAGTCACGGTAACTAGGCTTCTCCAAGATCTGATGCTGCTCATGGTCATTAGTAGCCTACCAAACTTGCTAACTGCCTGGTATTCATCACTCTGACATCAAAGATTTTTTTCTCCAAAATCAAACACTTCATGAGAGCCCATGAGCGCAACAGTTCAATAGGCTATGCAATTGCATGAGAAGTTTTGATGGCTTCTATTAAAAAGAGGAGGATCCCATCAGATTTCTATAGACTAGGCCTACTGTATTTATTTATCAGCTTTCCTAATATTAAGCAAATTGCTTCGCTTTACAACAGGATTATAGCCTACCTGGCTGGCATGAAAATGATCGACGTGAAAGGCGTCCTCCATTCGCTATTTAAGTGCAAAGATGACCTGTATTTTCTTCCAATGCCCTTGTTCTGAGACAGGTGCATGATAATGGTCCATTCTAAATCAAAAGTAATTTCACACATATTATTTAGTATATGTGTGATGAGGTGATTTTGAAGGAGTCAGGCACAGGAGGGTAAATCACAGAATAACAGGATTTATTCTGAACCACAGAGTTACGCAGTAATGCATAAAAACACTCTAGTGCGCAAATCAGGCGCACTGGAAAATACAAGGCACACAGGGAATATTCCCGGCGATACAAAATACACGGAGCTCCACCAAGCTTCTCTTTCCTCCACAATAAACAATCACACACAAAGACAAGGGGGGAGAGGGAACACTTAAACAGGTACTGATGAGGGGATATGAACCAGGTGTGTGTAATAAACAAGACAAAACAAATGGAATGAAGAGATGAGGAGCGGCAGTGGCTAGAAGGCCGGTGACGACGAACGCCGAAGCCTGCCCGAACAAGGAGAGGAGGCAGCCTCAGAGGAAGTTGTGACAGTACCCCCCCCCCCCTTGACGCACAGCTCCAGCAGCGCACCGACACCGGCCTCAGGGACGACCAGGAGGACGCGGAGCAGGGCGAGCCGGATGGCGACAGTGGAAATCCCGCAACAGGGAGGGATCGAGGATATCCCTCACCGGGACCCAGCACCACTCCTCCGGACCGTACCCCTCCCACTCCACGAGGTACTGAAGGCCCCCCGCTCGACACCTCAAATCCAGGATGGAACGGACAGGGTGTACACCGGGGCCCCCTCGATGTCCAGAGGGGGCGGAGGGACCTCCCGCACCTCAGACTCCTGGAGCGGACCAACCACCACCGGCCTGAGGACAGACACATGGAACGAGGGGCCTTGAACTTTGAACGGCCCCACAAACTGCAGGCTCAGCTTCCGGCAGGGCAGGCGGAGGGGCAGATTCCGGGCCAAGAGCCAGACCCGATCACCCGGTACAAAGACCGGATCCTCACTGCGGTGGCGGTCAGCGTTGGCCTTGTGGCGATGCACAGCACGTTGGAGGTGGACATGAGCATCGTTCCACGTCTCCTCCGTGCGCCGAAACCAGTCATCCACCGCAGGAGCCTCGGTCTGGCTCTGATGCCATGGTGCCAGAACCGGCTGATAACCTAAAACACATTGAAATGGCGTTAGGTTAGTGGAGGAGTGGCGGAGAAAGTTCTGGGCATATTCGGCCCATGGCAAGAACACCGACCACTCCCCTGGCCAGTCCTGGCAGTAGGACCGCAGGAACCTACCCACATCTTGATTCACCCGTTCCACCTGCCCATTAGACTTGGGGTGAAAACCAGAGGTCAGGCTGACCGAGACTCCCAGACGTTCCATGAACGCCTTCCAGACCCTAGATGTGAACTGGGGACCCCGGTCAGACACTATGTCCTCTGGCACCCCGTTGTGCTGGAAGACATGTGTAAACAGGGCCTCCGCAGTCTGCAGGGCCGTGGGAAGACCGGGCAGAGGAAGGAGGCGGCAGGCTTTGGAAAAGCAGACAAGAGAAGGCACCTACTGCAGCCCAGCTTGACACTGAGGTGGAGATGGCTCTGTGCGTAACGCCCACTCTATGTCCGCGTCCATCGCCCATACTACCGGCGCCACAATGCAGGAGGCCGGGAGTATGGGGGTGTTGTCTATGGGCCTCTCCTCTGTGTCATACAGACAGTGCGTCTGCCTTCACGTTCTTCGTACCCGGGATGTAAGATAGTGTAAAATCAAACTGGGTGAAGAATAGGGCCCACCTGGCCTGGCGAGGGTTCAGCCTCCTCACTGCCCAGATGTACTCCAGGTTACGGTGGTCTGTCCAGACGAGGAAAGGGTGTTTTGCCCCCTCGAGCCAGTGCCTCCACACGGTCAGGGCTCGGACAACAGCCAACAGTTCCCGATCACCAACGTCGTAGTTCTGCTCCGCCGGGCTGAGCTTCTTGGAGAAGAAGGCACAGGGGCGGAGCTTGGGTGGCGTGCCCGAGCGTTGAGATAGGACAGCGCCTATCCCTACCTCGGATGCATCCACCTCCACTACGAACGGTAGTGATGGATCAGGATGGGCCAGTACCGGGGCTGAGGTGAACAGAACCCTCAGGTTACTGAAGGCCGTGTCAGCCTCAGCAGACCAGCGGAGCTGGGACGGCCCACCCTTCAACAGAGATGCGATGGGAGCTGCGACCTTGCCAAAGCTCCGGATAAACCTCCGATAGTAGTTGGCAAAGCCAATAAAGCACTGCACCTCCTTAACTGTGGTTGGAGTCGGCCAATTACGCACGGCTGAAATGCGATCTCCCTCCATCTCCACACCTGAGGTGGTAATGCGGTATTCGAGGAAGGACACGGACTGCTGGAAAAACAGACACTTTTCTGCTTTGGCATAAAGGTCATGTTCCAACAGTTGGGCCAGCACTTTGCGAACCAGGGACACATGCTCGGCGCACGTAGCGGAATACACCAGAATGTCATCCATGTAGACCACTACACCGCGACCAAGCATGTCCTGAAACACCTCGTTCACAAAGGACTGGAAGACGGATGGAGCATTCATCAAACCGTAAGGCATCACCAGGTATGCATAATGCCCTGTGGTTGTGCTGAATGCTGTCTTCCACTCGTCCCCTCTCGGACACGCACCAGGTTGTACGCACTCCGGAGATCTAATTTTGTGAAGAAGCGCGCCCAATGCATTGACTCGATCACAGATGGAATGAGGGGTAGAGGATAACTATAACGTATTGGCCCCTTGTTCAGTGCTCGGTAATCAATGCAAGGGCGCAGACCTCAGTCTTTCTTCTTCACAAAAAAGAAACTTGAGGAGTTGGGCGAAGTGGAGGGACATATGAACCCCTGGCGCAGGGACCCGGAGACGTATGTCTCCATAGCCTCCGTTTCAGCTTGCGACAGGGGATACACATGACTCCTGGGAGGCACAGCGTTTAACCAGAGGTTTATCACGCAATCCCCCGCCCAATGAGGTGGTAATTTGGTCGCCTGCATTTTGGAAAACGCGTGCGCCAAATCGAGGTATTTGAGGGGAATGCGCACGGTGGAGGTAGTGTCTGGACTTTTCACCGTGGTTGCACCAACGGAAACACCTAGACACCTACCCTGACTTCTCACGACCACCCCGTGAGAACCCTTTGCGGCCATGAAATGGTGGGGTTGTGTGGTGCTAACCAGGGAAGACCTAACACAATAGGGAAATCAGGAGACTCAATAATAAAAAAAATGACTTGCTCTCGATGAGTCTCGTGTATAACCATAGTGACTGGTGCTGTAACTTCCCTAACGAAACCGGACCCTAATGGTCGACTGTCAAGTGCTCTGATGGGGAGTGGAATGGATAGGGGAACCAATGTAATGCCTAGACTATGTGCAAATGACCTGTCCATAAAGTTCCCAGCTGCGCCTGAATCGACCAGCACTTTACACTGGAGAACTACCTTGGCGAAGCCAATTTCTGATATCCATCATGGCAGTGGCAGATTAGCTGGTTCGAGCTAGCTAAATAGGCTAAGGTTAAATAACACTAACGCTTTTTACAGCTAGCTAAGAAGCTAACTAAACTAAGTAGTGGTGGTGCGTGCGGCAGAGTTGAGTGAAGCCGCTTCAACTGTAAACTTGACCCCGCCCTTATAAATCAAAATCAAATATTACAGGTGGAGGCACATCACGTTATTCACTTAGCCTAACACAGATGGGAAGCATTTTTCCTGCTTTTTATGGAAACCAAAAGGAGTCATAACTAGGGGTGGCGGTCATGAGATGTTGTCAGCTGGTGATTGTCAAGCAAATAACTGCGGTCTCACCATAATTGACCGTTTATTAACATAAACACGTTTAGCATCTCCTGGCTTCTAAGCATAGCCTACAAGTCACTGATGCAGACCTTTGGAACATTTACATTTTAAAAAGTCTAATAACATTTAATATAGCCTACCCCATCACAATAAATCCATTATTTATTTTAGACAGGTCTAAAGAAACATGAGATGAAGAAAATGTAGTCTATTTTAGAAGAACGTACTAATATATAGGCTAAAGTTTTTACCTAACGTAAATTGAGTAGTGAATGGAGATTAGCTATTGAGGACGAGAGAGGCTGGTTGACACTAGCGGTCCATAGTGCCCACAGGATTCTCTGTGAGGGTCCTAAATGGCACCCAGGCAGTTCAGTACAGAGACGGTATAGTACAGACAGACAGCTAGGCAGTCCTATGTGGCCCTGCCAGTGGCTCCTCACTGTGTGTGTTCATGTATGCAAATTAATGTGTGTGTGTGTGTGTGTATCATGTACAGTATGTGTTATAATGAGCCCATGCATGTTGTATGTATGTGATTGAACCATGCTTTTATCTCTCTGTGGGCTCCTGTCCTGTCTGTCTCCAGGTCTTCATGGAGGATGTCAAGTCTCGGGGGCCCTTCATCTACTCTGTGCTGGAGTCTGCTCAGGTCTTCTTGGCACAGCACCCATTCCAGGAGCCCGAGGAGACGCTGCCCGACGGAAAAGGTCTGCCCACCCACCCCAACCCTATGCCAAACGCCAACATACATATGTAGGATCTTAATTTGAGCCAGTTTGCTACACCAGGAAAATAATCC
The DNA here is from genome assembly GCF_964263955.1 of Coregonus lavaretus. Lineage (NCBI taxonomy): Eukaryota > Metazoa > Chordata > Actinopteri > Salmoniformes > Salmonidae > Coregonus > Coregonus lavaretus. The sequence continues at coordinate 12,948,631 of NC_140019.1, forward strand.
TGCAGCAACAGGAAATGTAAATTATTATGTGGATTATAATTAATGGAAATGTTTTGTAGGGATTGATAAAATGTTTGTTAGGGCAAATCAAGTCTGACATTTTAAAGTGGAAAGTACAAACTTTAGAAGCCTTTTTAAACCTGAATACACTACAAGTTTGCAACAAAAGAGTCACCAACAAAAGAGCGATCAAATTAAGATCCTACATCTGTAAATGCCAATCTGCTCCATACCACCCCACCCTGCTACACACACCAAAACCAGACCTGAGCATTGAGAACAGAGAGAGATAGGGAGTTCAGTAAGTTGATCTCCAGCAGGTGTGTATCCACCATTAGGTCTGATTTCCAGCTACCTGTCTTGCTGTATCAGAGTGGATCAGATAATGTATGTTTGGGGAGAGCAGTTGGGTCGGGACCAATTAGCCCAGTTCACACCATCTGGTCAAATCAATAATGCAGCATGCTAGGCTGTTTCTGCCCCCCTCTCTCCTTCCCTCCCCCACCCAGCATCCTCTTGCTCTCCACCACTGGTGGCACGCATGGGGAAAAGATGGGGGCGAACTCTCCCTGTTTCTCTGCTCCCAACAATATATTTCTCACAGTTTCCCCCATCCCACAGTTTCTTTCTACTGATGTTTGCACACATTGGGGTTAACAGTCTCTCTGCCTGCCTGACCAAACCCTCACCCTGTTCTCCTTCTCCCCCCTCTTCATTCCCTCCTCCCCCTCCAGAAGTGTCTCCGAGGAAGCGGATCCTGAACGTGAGTCGCTCAGTGTGGAAGCAGGCCAACGTGGCCAGTGACCTGTGGGAGAAGCTGACTGCCCGCTGCGTGGACCGACACAGGTCAGATATGCGGCACAGGCCCACTCCACAACACACCCATGATTCTGGGTTTTCGATTGGCTAGAGATGTTTTTACCCTGCCTGTACTCAAATTTCATTGGGTCTTTATTTTGTCAGCAACATGCACCACCTGTAAGTTCAAGGAAAATGCTATGGCCGAAATAAGGTCAGGGTTGGTGTATTGCTCAGGTATTAGGGTGATGTATTGGGTTAGTGGTAAAACTGGATATGACATTGTATAAAACAACTGTAGAAGTTAAAGTATAGTCTGTGTCCAAGGCACATGGAGCGGACCCTGGAGCGCCTGCTGCAGACCCAGGCAGCCATGGAGGAGCTGGCGGTGGCCCTAGAGCAGGCTGAGGGGGTCCGGGACGCATGGGAGCCTGTAGGGGACCTCTTCATTGACTCACTGCAGGACCACATCGATGCCACCAAGGTAAGTATGTATGTGTGTGTCTCAAATATTAAGCAAGCTGTCTGCTTCAAATACAAAGCTGTGTTTGTGTGTGTGTGTGTGTGTGTGTGGATATCAGATTTCATTTAGCCCCCAGAAATGATTTCAAATATAAAATACCTGTGGAATCGACACAGATTAAATAGTGCCTGAAACATGAATACATCCAGCTTTATTGATTAGATATGGAGACAATGCTGTGAAGTTATTGATAAGAAAACAGCCTAGAAGATTCCCTCTAGCTACACTCACCAATCTGTTAGCTGTGAAGAGGCTCCTCCACTCTGCTGGCTAGATGGCTGTTATTTCACAGTAATTATGGAAGATCTGTCTCTATCTCTCTGCTCTCTTAGCTTTGTTTCTGTTATTATTGACTCAGTGTGGTTTAAGTGTTTCTGGGCAACATGATTTGATTTTGCATGATTTTATTCTGATCTTATTAGTGTCTATGTCTTGCGTCTTCAGGATGTGTGTGCCACATGGGCTTATAAGACACTGTATTTTGCAGTAGCAAAATTAATTATAATATATATATAATGTTTTACTGTTTTGTTAAATGCACTTTAAATAAATTTGAAAGGGCATAGACCTGTGCAAAATATACTGTAAACCTCATTAGAATTTAGCAGTATGAAACTTAATTAGAAACTTTTCTTCCCAACGATGTGTGTTGTAAGGAGTTAACTGTGCATCGTTTAGTTTAATAAACTGTCGTTAAATATTAACCTCCTTATAACACATTTCACAAGAAAAGTTTCACATTGAATGACCTTGCCTGATTGTAATGAGGTTTATGGTAGCCTTTCCCACCCACAAATCTGTGCTCCTTTGCCAACATAAATGTCACACTCAGTGTGTTTCTGTGTATTTATGTGCACAATTCATTTGTTTCAGAGAAAGTGTTAGTTTCTATCCTTCTCCTACATTAATTATCCCAAACGGACAGCCAATTGAGCCAACAACAGCAACCAGTGCATTAAGTCAATAGCCAGTGACATGTTGATATGACAGAGTTCCCTCAGTTGATTGGCTGACGTTGAATCCCCAGCCAGTCATTTGTTTAGTTGTTTAGTCACTATGATCATGCCAATGTTTGCCTTGCTGTCAGTGCCAGCACATGTTCCTAATTTTTCTATGTCTCCAGGGCAGGCATTCCAGCAGGCTCTGTCTGTCTGTAGTGTACACACACATACACACACACGCTCTCTCTCGCGCTCTCGCTCTCTCGCTCTCTTATCTCATGTTTTTGTCATGAGGCTGCATCACAGACTCCATTAGCTAGATAAATCTGCAGCACTGTGCGCACACACACACCCCTTAGATCATTAGTGCTGTATGGGCTGGGTTGATCTGACTCTTAAGTTGCGTAAGCCATGAAGGGTCCCTGTTGTATCTCTCCCATGGTGATGGTGTTTGTGCGGGCAGCAGCTCCAGTACAGGTCCACAGTCCACACAGCCATACAACAGAGTGAGTCTAATGCCATTAAACTCAGTCAATGGAGGAAAGGGATTGGGCATGCATTGTTAATTTTTTATTATTTGATGAATGTTATGAACCAAGTTTCAATTGATTTCTATAATTGACTGAGTTGAAATGGAGTTGGCCTGAACCCTGCCACTACCATGTACCATGTGTGTGTCTGTCTATGTGCCTCTCCCTCTCTAATTCTCTCTCTATTTCCTCCCTTTCCCGCTTTCTTATTTGCTCTCTTTCTCCCTCATCTTCCTTTCTCTCATTTCCCCTTCCTTCTCTTTTCTCCTTCTACATCTCTCTCCTTCCCTCCCCCCTCCCTCTCTCCCTCGCTCTCTCCTCCAGTTGTTTAAGGAGGAGCTAACTCAGGTGAAGGAAGGCATGAAGCACATCAATGACCTGGCTCATGAGCTGGCCATTTCTGACGTCCATTTATCCATGGACAACGGCCGCTCCCTGGAGCACCTCAACAGCCGCTGGAAACTACTGCTGGTAACTGGACCTGAACCTCCCCACAACCTCTCCACAACCACCTCCCTCAACCTCCCCATAACCTTGCCACAAACTCCCCACAACCACCTCCCTCAACCTCCCCATAACCTTCCCACCACCACCTTCCGTCCATACAACACAACCGTCCATACAACCATCTTCCGTCGCTCGTAACGTGTTATATGATTGACTTCACTTCACATCTGTGGTCATTGCACAACCTCAACCTTCCCACAACATCTCTTCAACCTCCACACAACCACTCCTCCTTTAATAACCTGATCTTCCATGGCTCTCTTCATCTGTGGTCATCTCAAATGGGAACATGTGGGTCTGAGCAAGTGGGATGTCATTAATGTTTGTAGAAATTAATGTACGTAAATGTTAAGTTGTCTATTGTCTTTGTCTATGTATGCTTTTGTATTGGAAGAAAAATACAGTCTTACAAAAAAAGAAATGCTTACTAGCAAGCTCTCCTCAATAGTGCAGTACAAATATCAATATCAAAATCATCAAAAATCAAATACCATCTGACCGAGTTTCTGACCGAGTTTCTTCCAGTATGGCTCAGTAGTATAGTGAGAGGCTACAACAGTGTGTGGTTTAGGCTTAGCTGGAGCTTTGCCTTGGCCTCTCTTGTGAGTGCATCATTTTAGACAGGCTGCAACAAATGATGCCTTTTGTCTCCAGAGTGAAACCTATTGGATTGTTCTGAGGGGAAAGTGGTGAGGATGCCAGGAATCAGCAAATAAGGCAAGGGCTCTGATAAGAAAAGAAGGCTTTTCTCTCTCTCTCTCTCTCTCTCTCTCTCTCTCTCTCTCTCTCTCTCTCTCTCTCTCTCTCTCTCTCTCTCTCTCTCTCTCTCCATCTCTCTCTCTCTCTCTCTCTATCTCGCTCTCTCTCCATCTCTCTCTCTCTCTCTCTCCCCATCTCTCTCTCGCTCTCTATCTCTCTCTCTCTCTCTCTCTCTCTCTCTCTCTCTCTCTCTCTCTCTCTCTCTCTCTCTCTCTCTCTTTCTCTTTCTCCTTTCTCTTACTCTCTCTCTCAATTCAATAATTACATTCAGTGATTAGTCTGTCTTCCATTGCCAAAGTAAAAACACAGCAACACATTGAATGCTCCCCCTCGCTCTCTCTCCCTCTCTCTCTCCTCCTCCCCTCATTCTCCTGTTGACTAATGTGATGCTAAATGCTAAATCCCTGTCATTTGAATAACATTGTATGCTGCTGCTGCTCTCTCTACTGTGACACAGATGTTATGCATTTTTTTTAAGGCTGATTCTCTAATATTTTTGGTCTTGAATAATTTAGTAATTCTGCTGTGGGTGAGAGAACCTCCGTTAGTCTAGTAGTACGCTGCAGAGTTGGCACTGACATCTCTGTGCAGCATTCAAACTGCTCCAAATTAGTCTGAAGCGATCTGTGTAGGCTTGAGTGCATCCTGTATATTCATTTGGGCGAGTCAGTGTGCACAGCCGTGTGTACGTTGAGCAATGGTAATGTTTTCCTCTCCATAACGCTAACTTCTCATCTCAGCTCGTTGGGCTTGCTTGTCCTTGAAGTGCCTCGGGATAACTGTGCCTTGTTCTCTTACTCTCTCTCACTCTCTTTTTCAGTGTGATTGGCAGGGCCGGCTCCAGGCATAAGAGACATAAGCGGTTGCTTAGGGCCCCCAGCACTAAGGGGCCCCCGACCCCAAAAAACTATATATACAGTGGCTTGCGAAAGTATTCACCCCCCTTGGCACTTTTCCTATTTTGTTGCCTTACAACCTGGAATTAAAATAGATTTTTTGGGGGGTTGTATAATTTGATTTACACAACATGCCTACCACTTTGAAGATGCAAAATATGTTTTCATGTGAAACAAACAAGAAATAAGACAAAAAAACAGAAAACTTGAGCGTGCATAACTATTCACCCCCTCAAAGTCAATACTTTGTAGAGCCACCTTTTGCAGCAATTACAGCTGCAAGTCTCTTGGGGTATGTCTCTATAAGCTTGGCACATCTAGCCACTGGGATTTTTGCCCATTCTTCAAGGCAAAACTGCGCCAGCTCCTTCAAGTTGGATGGGTTCCGCTGGTGTACAGAAATCTTTAAGTCATACCACAGATTCTCAATTGGATTGAGGTCTGGGCTTTGACTAGGCCATTCCAAGACATTTAAATGTTTCCCCTTAAACCACTCGTGTGTTGCTTTAGCAGTATGCTTAGGGTCATTGTCCTGCTGGAAGGTGAACCTCCGTCCCAGTCTCAAATCTCTGGAAGACTGAAACAGGTTTCCCTCAAGAATTTCCCTATATTTAGCGCCATCCATCATTCCTTCAATTCTGACCAGTTTCCCAGTCCCTGCCGATTAAAAACATCCCCACAGCATGATGCTGCCACCACCATGCTTCACTGTGGAGATGGTGTTCTCGGGGTGATGAGAGGTGTTGGGTTTGCGCCAGACATAGCGTTTTCCTTGATGTCCAAAAAGCTAAATTTTAGTCTCATCTGACCAGAGTACCTTCTTCCATATGTTTGGGGAGTCTCCCACATGCCTTTTGGCGAACACTAAACGTGTCTAGATTATTTTGTTCTTTAAGCAATGGCTTTTTTCTGGCCACTCTTCCGTAAAGCCCAGCTCTGTGGAGTGTATGGCTTAAAGTGGTCCTATGGACAGATACTCCAATCTCCGCTGTGGAGCTTTGCAGCTCCTTCAGGGTTATCTGTGGTCCTCTGTAGCTCAATTGGTAGAGCATGGCGCTTGTAACGCCAGGGTAGTGGGTTCGATCCCCGGGACCACCCATATGTAAAATGTATGCGCACATGACTGTAAGTCGCTTTGGATAAAAGCGTCTGCTAAATGGCATTATATTATTATTATTTATCTTTGGTCTCTTTGTTGCCTCTCTGATTAATGCCCTCCTTGCCTGGTCCGTGAGTTTTGGTGGGCGGCCCTCTCTTGCCAGGTTTGTTGTGGTGCCATATTCTTTCCATTTTTTAATAATGGATTTAATGGTGCTCCGTGGGATGTTCAAAGTTTCTGATATTTTTTTTATAACCCAACCCTAATCTGTACTTCTCCACAACTTTGTCCCTGACCTGTTTGGAGAGCTCCTTGATCTTCATGGTGCCGCTTGCTTGGTGTTGCCCCTTGCTTAGTGGTGTTGCAGACTCTGGGGCCTTTCAGAACCGGTGTGTATATATACTGAGATCATGTGACACTTAGATTGCACACAGGTGGACTTTATTTAACTAATTATGTAAGGTAATTGGTTGCACCAGATATTATTTAGGGGCGTCATAGCAAAGGGGGTGAATGCATATGCACGCACCACTTTTCCGTTATTTATTATTTTGAATTTTTTGAAACAAGTTATTTTTTTCATTTCAATTCACCAATTTGGACTATTTTGTGTATGTCCATTACATGAAATCCAAATAAAAATCCATTTAAATTACAGGTTGTAATGCAACAAAATAGGAAAAACGCCAAGGGGGATGAATACTTTTGCAAGGCACTGTATGCAGTACCAGTCAAAAGTTGGGACACACCTACTAATTCAAGGGTTTTTCTTTATTTTTACTATTTTCTACATTGTAGAATAATAGTGAAGACATCAAAACTATGAAATAACACATATGGAATCATATAGTAACCAAAAATGTGTTAAACAAATCAAAATATATTTTAGATTCTTCAAAGTAGCCACCCTTTGCCTTGGTGACAGCTTTGCACACTCTTGGCATTCTCTGAACCAGATTCACCTGGAATGCTTTTCCAACAGTCTTGAAGGAGTTCCCACATATGCTGAGCACTTGTTGGCTGCTTTTCCTTCACTCATCCCAAACCATCTCAATTGGGTTGGGGTCAGGAGATTGTGGAGTCCAGGTCATCTGATGCAGCACTCCATCACTCTCCTTCTTGGTCAAATAGCTTACACAGCCTGGAGATGTGTTGGGTCATTGCCCTGTTGAAAAACAAATGATAGTCCCAACTAAGCGCAAACCAGATGGGATGGCGTATCGCTGCAGAATGCTGTGGTAGCCATGCTGGTTAAGTGTGCCTTGAATTCTAAATAAATCACCAACAGTGTCACCAGCAAAGCACCATCACACCACCACCTCCTCCTCCATGCTTCACGGTGGGAACCATACATGTGGAGATCATCCGTTCACCTACTCTGCATCTCACAAAGACATGGCGGTTGGAACCAAAAATCTCACATTTGGACTCATCAGACCAAAGGACAGATTTCCACCGGTCTAATGTCCATTGCTCGTGTTTCTTGGCCCAAGCAAGTCTCTTCTTCTTATTGGTGTCCTTTAGTAGTGGTTTCTTTGCAGCAATTCGACCATGAAGGCCTGATTCACTCAGTCTTCTATGAACAGTTGATGTTGAGATGTGAAGCATTTATTTGGGCTGCAATCTGAGGTGCAGTTAACTCTAATGAACGTATCCTCTGCAGCAGAGGTAATTCTGGGTCTTCCTTTCCTGTGGCGGTCCTCATGAAAGCCAGTTTCATCATAGCGCTCGATGGTTTTTGCGACTGCACTTGAAGAAACTTTCAAAGTTCTTGATTTCAGGAGTACGCTACCTGCCCGAATGCATAGTGCCAACTGTAAAGTTTGGTGGAGGAGGAATAGTGGTCTGGGGTTGTTTTTTATGGTTCGGGCTAGGCCCCTTAGTTCCAGTGAAGGGAAATATTTACGCTACAGCATACAATGACATTCTAGACTATTCTGTGCTTCCAACTTTGTAGCAACAATTTGGGGAAGGCCCTTTGCTGTTTCGGCATGACAATGCCCCCATGCACAAAGCGAGGTCCATACAGAAATGTTTTGTCGAGATCAGTGTGGAAGAACTTGACTGGCCTGCACAGAGCCCTGACCTCAACCCCATCAATCACCTTTGGGATGAGTTGCAACGGCGACTGCAATTCATCCCCGCAGCAATGTTCCAACATATGTGGTCCTCTGTAGCTCAGCTGGTAGAGCACGGCGCTTGTAACGCCAAGGTAGTGGGTTCGATCCCCGGGACCACCCATACATAAAAAAAAATATATATGTATGCACGCATGACTGTAAGTCGCTTTGGATAAAAGCGTCTGCTAAATTGCATATTATTTATATATTATCTAGTGGAAAGCATACCGAGAAGAGTGGAGGCTGTTATAGCAGCAAAGGGGGGACCAACTCCATATTAATGCCCATGATTTTGGAATGAGATGTTCGACAAGCAGGTGTCCACATACTTTTGGTCATGTAGTGTATAAATACACTGAGTGTACAAAACCTTAGGAACACCTGCTCTTTCCATGACATAGACTGACCAGGTGAATCCAGGTGAAAGCTATGATCCCTTATTGAAGAGACTGGTTAAAGAAGGATTTTTAAGCCTTGAGACAATTTAGACATGGATTGTGTATGTGTGCCATTCAGAGGGTGAATGGGCAAGACAAAAGATTAAAGTGCCTTTGAATGGGGTATGGTAGTAGGTGCCAGGCTCACCGGTTTGAGTGTGTCAAGAAATACAATGCTGCTGGGTTTTTCACGCTCAACAGTTTCCCATGTGTATCAAAATGTCCACCACCCAAAGGACATCCAGCCATCTTGACACAACATGGGCCAGCATCCCTGTGGAACGCTTTCGACACGTTGTAGAGTCCACCCCCCGACGAATTGAGGCTGTTCTGATGGCAAAAGGGGATGCAATTCATTATTAGGAAGGTGATCCTAATGTTTTGTACATTCCGTGTGTATAAAACATTTTTTAGGAACTCAGTCGGGGTCTCAACTTACTGTTGAGAGTTAGAATAGTAGAATAAACAAGGTGCAATTTTTTAATTTGACGGTGCATCAGCAGTTTTTCTCTTGTTATGTCAGTCACAGATAGTCACTCAGTTAGCATGTCAGCTAACAATTTTTAGATTGGTAAGTTAGTCTAGCCAGCTATCAAAATTTGTCACGCAGGGCAGGTGTCCAGGGGGCCCCCATTGATTTTGTTAGTCACTCTCACTCAGATACAGATTAACATGACACGTCTTGGCAAAATGTGTAGAATTGTAGCTTTAAAATGTTCATTTTTCTCTCCGCCGTCAAGAGGGGGATCACTAAAATGTTTTGCCCGCGAGGTAGGGGAGCCCCCCCAACCAAATCTCGCTTAGGGCCCCCAAAAGGCCTGGGCTGGCCCTAGTGAGTGGATTTAGCACCCTTTGTTTGTGGCGCTGTTTCGACATCCTCTGACAATGATTTACACGGTGAATCGAACACCTTGTAAATAAACCAGGATTAGTCCTCAACAAATCCGTTTTGGGACAGCCACATCGAGAAAAACACACCGTACAGAGACAATAAATGGCACAACTTATTTTCATGAACTCAAATCCCTCTCGCTTGTTGACACACACTTCCACCCCCAAACCTCTATTCCGATACACATAGCTTACTGTGAAATGACTGTCCTCATTTGAAAAGAGCCGAACAGAGCAGAGTAGATTCAGTGTCTTCTTTCCCTACTCAACGCTCTTCAAAGGGCTATGGCAAGGTGGCAGGGGAGGTGCGTCAATGTAAAAAAAAAAAATCCATAGCACTATCTAATTGCCAAATGAAGGATGAGGAGAAGAGGAGGGAGGGAGGTGTTTGTGTGTGTTCGTAGCAGGAATGAGATGAGATAAAGACAGTTCCGTGATTCTTTTGATCAAATCAAATTTCGCCCGTGCTGTGTTTGTGTGTGTGTATAATGTAATGTAAATGTAAATGTGTGTGCGTTTGTGTGTATAATTCAATGTCATGTAAATGTGTGTATGTGTGTGTGTAATGTAATGTAAATGTATGTGTGTCTCCTCGCAGGGCTCCATTGAAGAGCGTCTGAAGCAGCTGCAGGATGCCCACAGAGACTTTGGCCCTGGATCCCAGCACTTCCTCTCCAGTAAGGGCTCCTCCACATTCATTAGAAGTTGGCGCCGAGTGCCGTAACGCTCTGTGCAATGCTGTGCCACGTTGTGCTATGCCTGTATAGGGGCTGGGGGGAGGAGGGGGTGGGATGTTGAAAATGTGGATGGGTGGCGGGGTGTTTTATATGGGGGAAGGGGATTAGAACATGGTTGGTCACAGTGTGAGGCTGTGTGTGTGACTGTGGTGTCTGGGTCGAGGGAAGAGGGAAGAGGGGGCAGGCTTTGTACCTTGATCCCCCACTGAGTCACAGCAGCAGTAGTGTGTGTCTGTGCTCATTCACGTGTGTGTGTTTGCTGCTCTGTGATGATGGTGGTAGTAAAAGGGAACCCCTACTGTCCTCAGTCCCCCCATCCAGCTCTGCTGTGTCAGCACTGTCATGCTTCTGGGGCTGATCTCTTTCTCCCCGCCAGGAATATGTGTGTGTGTGTGTGTGTGTGTGTGTGTCTGTGGTGTTTAGCTGTCTCACTGTGTTCATTGTGACAGAGTCCTTGTGTGCGTGTCTCCCTTCACCTCCCAGCCTTTCCAGTCTAGCCTATTCCAGTCCCAGGTAGCTTAGCCCCTGTAGCTTACTGCTAAAATGCTACGTTGAACGGGTCTTGTCAATATGCCTCCTCCATCACCCATATTCCATTAGCCTTTGCAAACAACCTAATCCTCTTTTAGACTGGACACAAAAGGCTGCTTTTCCCTTCATTCAGCTTTAGCACACCTATTATGTGATGCAGCTCCCCCTCTGTGGTGCCTGAATGTTCACAGATGGTCTGGATTGACGTGGTTCATGTCCTAAATGGCACCCTATTCCTTATTTAGTGCACTATACCCATAGGGCCCTGGTCAAAAGTAGTCCACTAAATGCACTAAATAGGGAATATGGTGCCATTCGGGATGTGACCATGGTCAGTGGTTATGTGCAAATGGCTTTTCATGCTTGATGTGCCTTAGCAATTGATTTTCCCCTCACTTACAGGTTCAGTGCAAATACCCTGGGAACGCGCCATCTCTCCAAACAAAGTACCCTACTACATCAAGTAAGTCCAACTGGGTGTGTGTGAGGGGGGAGAGGGTGTGTGTGTGTGTGTGTGTAGTACATAAAGTCCAACTGGGGGACATGAGTGCAGACAGTCTAAAAGTGTGTGAGGGAAAAAAGGTTGTTGAAAAAAGACATTCACTTTGCTTGAGATGGCAGTATTGAGTTACCTGGAGAGAACACATTCATACTAAGGTATCCCTAGGAGAACAGTATCGAGCTAAGCCCCTTCCCTAACCACTTATTTACTTCATCAATACTCCATCCTCCCTGGTTGGGCTGTGTTTAGCTTTCAGCTCTGAGGTGTGTGGGGTGTTGTCGGTGTGTGTGTGTGTGTACAGTGTGTGTGTGTGTGTGTCCTGTGCGTGTAAGTGTGTTTAATCAGCGTATCTCTTTTACAAATGGGTGAATGGGCCCTGTTTGGCCCCTCTGCTGCCCCCGTTTGCCCCCCCGTAGCTCCCCCTGCTGCCTGATAATTAGTTATGGGCTGTGTAACTGTGCCACTGGAGGGGAATATCTGACGGGCCCTCTGTCGGGCACCTAATCGATCCAACAGTCTCACACAGGTAATAACGAGCGTTGGAGTGAAGTGGCCCCGGGGTCCTGGCAAACTTTCTGCTCGGGGCTTGCTCATTTATTTAACTGTGCTCGTCATTTATTTATTGCCTATCTTTTTCCCCCTGATATATTTTCCTTTTCCTGCGCTGCCCCTTTTAGCAGTTGCTGGCAGGGATTGGGGTTGAGTGCTAGGATAGGTTGTCTGTTTAATGAAGTCTAGAGACAGTAGCAGCTCTCTGTGTGAAGCCACTTACACGGTTGCCGTAGCTCCGTCAGAGCAGTAGGGTGAAGCAGTAGCAGCTGGTACACAGTGAAGGGTGAGGAGTGATCGTAGTGGAACATTGGTCCTACTGCCTTGTTGTTGCTACGTGTCTGAGCTTTACAGGTTCATAAACTCATAGTTGGAAACAACTCTGTCTACTTTCTCCCTTGTTACACGGTCCTTCTCTGCTCTCTCCTCTATTTCTCTACCTGTCTCTCTATTCCTCCTCCTTTCTACACTCTCCTCTGCTCTTTCCCCCTCCCTCTCTCTTTTCTTCTTTCTCTTTGCTCTGTTTCTTTTTTCTCTTCTTTAACTACTTGACTCTTTCCTCCTGTAAATTTGTCCTCCTTTGCTCTCCCCTCTCCCCCTCTCCCCCTCTCCCTTCCTCCTCTCCCTCAGCCATCAGGGCCAGACGACGTGCTGGGATCATCCAAAAATGACAGAGCTGTACCAGGCACTGGGTAAGACAGAGACAATTAAAGAGTTCCCCCTCTGAGCTTTTTCCACTTAGGCCCTTACCGGCCACCTCCGCAGGGCCTTCGCCACCGTCACCCCGTACCTCATTGAGGCCCCATATTTCAGACACCCCCGAGATGGACGACACTGGTCTACTTAACCTGCGGGACCGATTGGCCGGCTCTGTGATTAGCTATTTCCTGCATTTAAATTAATTGTGATTTAAATGGCATCGGGTTCCTTTTATTAATGGGATCTGACAAGGGGATTGTCAACACACACACGTAGAGATACTATCAGGGATGGAGGGAGCGCCATTATGTAGCAACATGGCCCCTGCTAATGACTCACTGATGGGCTGATAAATGCAGGGAGAATGAGGGCAGACGAGGGTGGTCTGTCTCATCTGGAGGGAGAGAGGGAAAGAGAGTAGGAGAGGGAGAGAGAGGGAGAGAGAGGGAGAGAGAGGGGGAGAGAGGGGGAGAGTGAGAGGGAGAGTAAAAGGTAGTAGAGAGGGGGTTTGTTTTCTCTTTTGTCCTTGCCCTCTGATCATCTCTTTTTCATTTTTTTCTCTCTCTCCCTCCCTCCCTCATTAGCTGATCTGAACAACATTAAGTTCTCAGCGTACCGGACGGCCATGAAGCTGCGGCGGGTGCAGAAGGCTCTGAGATGTACGTATTGTGTTTTAAAACCTCATTCAACTCTTATATTCCGTAACTTGGGTGGGAAGCTGGAGCTCCAGAGCAGTGTGTGCAGGCTTTTGTTCCAGCCCAGCTATAACACACCTAATTCAACCAGAAAAGTTATTTCATTTTAGACCATGATTAGTGAAATCAGGAGTTGACCATTCCCTTCCTTAAGTCCTGGGGTATATCTGCCACCAAGGTCACCACTACCAATCAAAGTCATTGATTAGCCTAGCGCTAACTTGCTAGCTACAACTCCTCATCCAACCAGATCCCCTTCTCTCCTTCATTAGGTCTAAATCATTGCCATGCATGCTAATTAAACTCATTAATTGGCCCAGTTAAGGTAATTAGCCAAGGCCATGTGGATGAGTGAGGCATAAATGTGTGTGTGTACCCTCCAGGACCAAGCGTAGTGGCTTTATCTTCCACTTTCCAGACCTCCCCCCTCTCCTCCTCTCCTCCTCTCCTCCATCCCTCCCTCCCTCCTTCCCTGGCTCCACCTGACCCTGAGTCAGCCCTGAGGCCACGCTTCGCCATGGTCATCCGTTCACCCTCCTATTGCTCTCTCTTCCTCTCTCCCTCTCTCTCTCTCCTTCTCTCTATTTTCTCTCTCTAGCCTGCCTCATCGTGTGCTGGTCTGCTAGTCCGTGTCGTTAGGATAATGAATTGCCAGGCTACCATAGTAACTACTGAGTTTCTCCGTCTCTCTCTCTGTCTCTGTCTCTCTCTCCCTCCCTCACTCTCTCTCGGTATGGATGATTGAGGAAGGCTCTATAAAAGCACATCGAAAATGTATTCTAGTGTCTCCTCTCCTTTCCCAACCCTAACCGACTCCAGCCATGTCCTCTCCTCTCCCAACCCTAACCCACTCCAGCCATGTCCTCTCCTTTCCCAACCCTAACCCACTCCAGCCATGTCCTCTCCTTTCCCAACCCTAACCCACTCCAGCCATGTCCTCTCCTCTCCCAACCCTAACCCACTCCAGCCATGTCCTCTCCTTTCCCAACCCTAACCCACTCCAGCCATGTCCTCTCCTTTCCCAACCCTAACCCACTCCAGCCATGTCCTCTCCTTTCCCAACCCTAACCCACTCCAGCCATGTCCTCTCCTTTCCCAACCCTAACCCACTCCAGCCATGTCCTCTCCTCTCCCAACCCTAACCCACTCCAGCCATGTCCTCTCCTTTCCCAACCCTAACCCACTCCAGCCATGTCCTCTCCTTTCCCAACCCTAACCCACTCCAGCCATGTCCTCTCCTCTCCCAACCCTAACCCACTCCAGCCATGTCCTCTCCTTTCCCAACCCTAACCAACTCCAGCCATGTCCTCTCCTTTCCCAACCCTAACCCACTCCAGCCATGTCCTCTCCTTTCCCAACCCTAACCCACTCCAGCCATGTCCTCTCCTTTCCCAACCCTAACCCACTCCAGCCATGTCCTCTCCTCTGCCACCCCATTATCTCCAGTCCTCTGCCCAGCCTGGGATGGCCATTCAAATTAGTTTAGAGGAGCAAAATCACATTTGGTTTGACGCTCTCACAATCTGTCAGCGTTTAAGTGGGAGAAAAGGTGAATAAGTGTTCTCTCCTTCATGCTCCTGTCCCTGGTGGTCCGTCTGTGTGTGTGTGTGTGTGTGTGTGTGTGTGTGTGCACCCATCCAGTGGACCTGCTGACGCTGGTGAGTGTGGTGGACGTGTTCAGGGAGCAGGATCTGCAGCATGGGGAACATGTGATGGACGTGGTGGAGATGATCCATGCCCTGACCGGCCTGTACGAGAGACTGGAGGAGGAGAGGAGGGCCATCGTGGTCAACATCCCTCTCTGTGTGGACATGTGTCTCAACTGGCTGCTCAATGTCTACGACAGGTACTACTTACCACTGACCTTTAACCTTGACCCTTGACCCTGAACCTTACATGACATCAACCAGGCCAGGTCATGTGTTGTAACTGGCTGCTCAGTGCATCAATGTCTGACAGGTACTTGATACCACATTACTTCACTTGGTCTTATATTACCTTTAAGGGGTTGGAAATATAAAATAAACACTAATTAGCCAGTAAGATTAAGATTACGTCTGCATACAACACGTCTACTTTCACAAAGGTTATTTAGACAGTTTCAGTCAAGAACCTTTTTCATGACCTTGAGTTAAGCATTAATTTGTGTTCAGATATACAGTTTAATCTTCATCTAATTAGTGACTGTTCATTCCACTTGTGTTGTTAGCTACTTGTACGTGCCACTTTGAGCTATTATGTTCTAATTAACCAAATAACTCTGTGTTTGTCATCGGTTTCATATGCAGCACTGTTCTATGTGTGTCACTCGAAACCCCTGCAGTTAACATTACTGCCAATATAATCTCTCACATATCCTTGGCCAAATTCACCGTCTTCCCACGATCAAGGTCCATCACTCTCTGCTAGTCCAATGCTATGATTGGCCGAGAGCCCTCTCAGAGTGGCGTCTCATTGGTGAAGTAGGCTCTGTGCCTGGGAGGCTGTGTCGTGAGTAGGATCACAGAGAGGCTGTAGCTCAATCAAGCGGGCAGGTGTCCAATCAGGGCCACTGAGACCCAGCAGAAAGCCTTCACTGTTTGATTCTGATTGCCCCGACCCCGTCTCTCTCTGCCAACTGCCAAGCCCTCCGCAGACAATCTGAGAGGCACAATTCCCGGTGAACATTAAAAAAAGAGGGGGGAATAAACAGCCAATTTTTTTTCTAAACACTATACATTTGTTTTACGGCCCTTAACTACCTGCTGCTAATGAGTGGAAATCAGCATTTTACCCTTTACATGCATTCCCTGTAATTGCTTTTTTGTTTTCCGTTAAACGCCGGCTGTGAATGCGAATGAGCTGAGCATGCAGTGGGATCTGTGTGTGTGTGTGTGTGTGTGTGTGTGTGAAGTGTGAGCTGTGGGCTGTAATCATCATGAGGTCTCCCCACAGACTGTTAGGGAGTGTTGTGTTCTCAGTATTACTAAAGAGAAAAGCAGATTTTTTCCCTCTCTTTTCTCTGGTTATTTTTGGAGAGTGGGTCGGTTGGAGTGATTTTGAGTCAGGATAAATGTGTGGGTAGGTCTCCCCCTGCATCTCCCTTGGTCTGCCCCTGCCTCTCCCTAGGTCTCCCCTTGCCTCTCCCTAGGTCTCCCCCTGCCTCTCCCTAGGTCTCCCCTTGCCTCTCCCTAGGTCTGCCCCTGCTTCTCCCTAGGTCTCCCCCTGCTTCATTTACATTTTAGTCATTTAGCAGACGCTCTTATCCAGAGCGACTTACAGTTAGTGCATACAATTTTTCATACTGGCCCCCCGTGGGAATCGAACCCACAACCCTGGCGTTGCAAACGCCATGCTCTACCAACTGAGCTACATCCCTGCCGGCCATTCCCTCCCCTACCCTGAACGACGCTGGGCCAATTGTGCGCCACCCCAAGGGTCTCCCGGTCGCGGCCGGCTACGACAGAGCCTGGATTCGAACCAGGATCTCTAGTGGCACAGCTAGCACTGCGATGCAGTGCCTTAGACCACTTCTCCACTCGGTCTCCCCCTGCCTCCCCCTACGTCTCCCTCTGCCTCCTCCTAGGTCTCCCCCTGCCTCCCCCTTGGTCTCCTGGGTACACTGTAACAGTGACTATAATGACAGGGAATGGCAGTAATGTTCTCTGTGACTCTAATGTTCTCCTACTGACTCTGATCTGCTGCTAAGCTCCACATCCACTCTAATAGCAGTACTGCCCTCCCACTAACTATGCCTCTGTTCAGCCTCTGACTCTGTTCTCACACTGACTAATGTTCTCACACAGACTCTAATGTTCTCACACAGACTCTAATGTTCTCACACTGACTAATGTTCTCACACTGACTAATGTTCTCACACTGACTAATGTTCTCACACAGACTCTAATGTTCTCACACAGACTCTAATGTTCTCACACTGACTAATGTTCTCACACTGACTAATGTTCTCACACAGACTCTAATGTTCTCACACTGACTAATGTTCTCACACAGACTAATGTTCTCACACTGACTAATGTTCTCACACTGACTAATGTTCTCACACTGACTAATGTTCTCACACAGACTTTAATGTTCCCCCAGTGACTTTAACATCTCTTATATTCTCACATAGACTCGCACTGCCTCTAATGTACTCCCACTGCCTCTAATGTACTCCCACTACCTCTAATGTACTCCCACTGCCTCTAATGGACTATGCAGTCTCCTGACTCCTATTTTGTCACACATTAAAGGTAGTGCTTCTATGTAACTATCCAACTGTCATTGACTCCCACTGCCTCTAATGTTCTTTAAATGACTGTAATCCCCTCCTGACTCTGCTGTCAAGGCAGCAAAAGCAGCAAAGCTCCCAACTAAAGCCAGTAACAGCAGCCCTGTCCTTCCCCTCTCTCTGACTCTAGTGCCAGTGTCCCTGTGCCTCCCAGACACACATATATAATGTGACCCATTTAAGTCAGGACACAGCTCTCCCAGTCCCAACCCAACTCTGTGGCCTTGCCATTGGCCAGAGAACACTGTTTATGGATATGTTCCTGCCTCTAATCCCCTTGTTTTCGCAGTGTAAAGGCTTAGTTTATGTGTCTGTTTGCTTATGTAAATGTGTTTGTTCTGGCATATTCTACTTTTCATGTGCCCCTGAGTGTGTGCTTATATAGCTCTCTCTTTCTTTCTTTTTCTTTTTTCTTTCTTTCTTTCTTTCTTTCTTTCTTTCTTTCTTTCTTTCTTTCTTTCTTTCTTTCTTTCTTTCTTTCTTTCTTTCTTTCTTTCTTTCTTTCTTTCTTTCTTTCTTTCTTTCTTTCTTTCTTTCTTTCTTTCTTTCTTTCTTTCTTTCTTTCTTTCTTTCTTTCTTTCTTTCTTTCTTTCTTTCTTTCTTTCTTTCTTTCTTTCTTTCTTTCTTTCTTTCTTTCTTTCTTTCTTTCTTTCTTTCTTTCTTTCTTTCTCCTGCCCTGCTTTATCCCTAGTGGTCACAATGGGAAGATGCGTGTCCTCTCCTTCAAGACGGGACTGGTGAGCCTGTGCAATGCGGATGTTCAGGAGAAGTATAAATGTAAGTATGAGACCCTCTCATATAGACACCACAGCCCTGCAGCCCCCTAACAAAGGGCCAAAACAAAACCATCCTGATTGCAAGCATTACATAAAGACAACCACTTAGCCTAATGGAGAGAATTACTCTGCTGCACAATCATGGAGAAAGGCTCTCTCTCTCTTTATTTCTACAAAGTACATCGGGCTTTTAGGCAGAGATGAATACACTATGGTAGAGAGAACACACACACACCACTCAGCTCTCTCTCTCTCTGGGCTCTGGCCCCTCTGGCTTCCCTTTTCGATGTTCAATTATGCGCTAATATTTCACTGGTGCCCAGCTCAGGGAAAGTAAAACCATTTTACAGCATCTTAACCGGATTTTACGACACAGCCTTGTAAATATGTAGAGAAGGGGGAGAGGAGAGAGAATGAGCTCATCGGTATGAGATTTTAGACAGCCCCAGCGGGTCAGGGCAGGCCCACTGTCAGTTGGCACACCATCTGTGACAGCTTGTAAAAATTGAATGGCAACAGATTTTGAGTCTTTTTTTATGGCAGACGAAGCACAGAAGGCCTGATCCTGGAGGATTGTGTGGTGGTAGTTGTGGTGGGGGTTGGGGGCAGTGATGCCAGCCATGCCAATTTGTCCCAGTGATTGATCACACATTTTTTCTCCTCAGCTCAGGGGAGAGATGACCCCTGATTATGCTAGTAAACAAGGGGGCGCATCTGGTGGCAGTGAGTGAGTGAACGTGGTGGTGTGGCAGACAGTGTGTGTGTGTGTGTGTGTGATTTTGTGTCTTCTGCTCCCCCCAGAGTCTGAGCCATGTGCAGGGGACAGGCAGGCAGGCTGGCTGTCAGGGTTCTGGCTGGGGCTGGTGCTATTTATACTGGCATTGTGCAGCACCTTCAAACACCTGTCAGTATCCATCTCCACAGTGACAGGCGGAATCATGACTCACAGATGAAGGCCACTTTCAGAGCCTGACGAGGTAGCAAGCGCTAATGCAGCCCTTTTGTCTGCAATTAGATCAGCACGGCTGCCCTTCCTCTCTCTCTCTCTCTCTCTCTCTCTCTCTCTCTCTCTCTCTCTCTCTCTCTCTCTCTCTCTCTCTCTCTCTCTCTCTCTCTCTCTCTCTCTCTCTCTCTCTCTCTCTCTCTCTCTCTCTCTCTCTTTTTCCATTTTTGAATTTTAAATTAAAATCACTTCCTAAATTGACTGCCTTCAAAATCGAATTGACCCCAGCTCTGGTAAACATAATCTGGAACACATCTTCACATATAGAAGTGAATAGATTCGCATACACACTTATAGAAGTGAATAGATTCACATCCACACATATAGAAGTGAATAGATTCACATTCACACAGGTATACAGATACACTGCATAAACAATCTTGTGTACGAACTCACAAACACACACACGTTTTATTAACCCTCTATGTTTTATCAGACCTGTTCAGGCAGGTGTCTGGTCCAGGGGGTCTGACAGACCAGCGTCACCTCAGTATGCTGCTCTATGAAGCCATCCAGATCCCGCGACAGCTGGGAGAGGTGGCCGCCTTCGGAGGGAGCAATGTGGAGCCCAGTGTACGCAGCTGCTTCCGCATGGTGAGACCACACACACAGACTGACACACGCGCGCAAATACAAACACGCAGGCACGCATGCACACACACACTCCTTATAACCTCACCATACACTGGTTAAGGATACTATGGTAACACAGGCTATGAATTACCTCAATTCCATTTAGTTCAATTCCATACATTTTAATTAATTCCTTCAGGGGAAAGAGCACAATTAGATACATTACATGACCAAAAGTATGTGGACATGTGCTGAACATCTCATTCCAAAATCATGGGCATTAATATGGAGTTGGTCCCCCCTTTGCTGCTATAACAGCCTCCACTCTTCTGGGAAGGCTTTCCACCAGATGTTGGAACATTGCTGTGGGGACTTGCTTCCATTCAGCCACAAGCATTAGTGAGGTCGGGCACTGATGTTGGGCGATTAGGCCTGGCTTGCAGACGGCGTTCCAATTCATCCCAAATGTGTTCGATGGGGTTGAGGTCAGGGCTCTGTGCAGGCCAGTCAAGTTCTTCCACACCTATTTCGACAAACCATTTCTGTATGGACCTCGCTTTGTGCATGGGGGCATTGTCATGCTGAAACAGGAAAGGGCCTTCCACAAACTGTTGCCTACAATGATGAATAAGATACTAATGATATAGGCCTATATAAGAAATATAACAATTGAGATGTACAAACTATGGCATAAGGGAACGATGAGCGGATAAGAGGCAAGCCGTAATTTCGATTAAGACATAAATGACAAAGTAGTCGATATAACTATTTGTTCAGTACTTTTGAAATGTACAGTGACAGAATTCAGAACATGGGCCGTTCTTACAGTATTCTCCCAGTACACCAAGTCAGAACCGTAGGATAAATAAAGGGGACATATAAACAGACAATGAAAGCTTACGATATTCAATGATGACATTTCTCTAAAACAGGCCATAGGCCTCCCGAGTGGCGCAGTGGTCTAAGGCACTGCATCGCAGTGCTAGCTGTGCCATCCTGGTTCAAATCCAGGCTCTGCTGTAGCCGGCCGCAACCGGGAGACCAATGGGGCGGCGCACAATTGGCCCAGGGTAGGGGAGGGAATGGCAGGCAGGGAGGTAGCTCAGTTGATAGAGCATGGCGTTTGCAACGCCAGGGTTGTGGGTTCGATTCCCACGGGGGGCCAGTATGAAAATAATAATGTATGCACTAACTGTAAGTCGCTCTGGATAAGAGCGTCTGCTAAATGACGAAAATGTAATGTGCCCCACCAAGTCAGAACAGTAGGTTAAGTTCTGAGGGGGAGAGAGACCAAATTCTTAAGGTAAGACACATGGGCTACTAACAGCATACTACACCACATACACTTAGTATTACTTTCTTAGCTACTGAATACATATCTCCCTGGCAGAAATATTGCATCATTTATGCAGCAGTATACAAGACATACAGTATTTTTGGACCGTTGTTGTGCTGTGTTCACTTGAACATCGCGCGGCGGTCCTTCTTGTGGGCAAACTTTGTCATCAAAGTCTGGCATTCTCTGGATTTATGGTGCTTTCAATACAACTGGGAACTCTGAAAAAAACAAGGTTGAATCATGACATCAGTGCTCTTCAGGTCGGAGCTCTAGAAAGAGTTCCCAGTTGTCTTGAACGTACTGAAGTCTGCGATTTCCCAGTTCCGAGTTTCCAGTTGTTTTGAACGCGGCAGAAATCATGCTGGATTTACAGCATGGCCAATGTATTCAACCTTTTCTGCCCCATGGTGTTGCGTGTAAATGTTTATCCTTTTAAGCTTGGAAAAGAGACCCTTTCAGACAGATGTTTTAAATCCTTAAACCCAGACTTGGACCACACACCGTCTCCACCGAATAGCAGGCAGAGGAAGCAGTGATTGCTTTGTGACGCTGCAGTTATCCTTTGATTCCTTCCAAACCACTCATTGTTGAATTTGCGATTTCCGACTTGTTGTGTAATGTTTATGGCCAATGGCCAATGAGCACAGATATGTTTTATCTATAATTTATCTTCATATGACAAGGATTGAAAAGGATTTGCCAGTAGATTGTCAACGTGATTCATGATTCGTAGGGCGGCAGGTAGTTTAGTGGTTAAGAGCGTTGGGCCAGTAACCGAAAGGTCGCTGGTTCTAATCCCCGACTAGGTGAAAAATCTGTCGATGTGCCCTTGAGCAAGGCACTTAACCCTAATTGCTCCTGTAAGTCGCTCTGGATAAGAGCGTCTGCTAAATGACTCAAATGTAATGATGATGACTGCTTGTAAGATTTTGAAAGTATGATGTTGACATTATCAGTCCAATCAAAGCTACGGTATGTATAATGTGATTTGACGTCATTTTATCTGTGGCCAATGACCTTGAGCCTTCTTGGATGGGCACTTCTAATGTACTGTACATCTATGGCAGCACCCAAGGAGGCTTATACTGCCTCCATGTAGATTCGGCGGTGACGTAGTGTCTCCATGAGTGACAGAACACTGAGCCAATCACAGCACAACTAGAGAAGATTACCAACACCTACACTCTGTATTTTCGCTGACTGCCCTTCCACCACAGAAAGCACTGAGCTAGGCTGAAACACCTGCATTTTGGAGCTGCCTTACTCAAGAAAGAGACCATGTTGGTATGCGGCTTTATTAACTCAAGAATATATATTTTTTTATGTTGTTAATGTTGCGAACTGATATGTGACATATTTTTGCTAAACAGTTTCGGCCCCGCCTGCACTGAATGACGGGTCGCCACTGGCCCTAAGCCCTTTATGGAGTGGCCACTTGCTGATGTGTTTGATAGTGTCAATCACTTGAATCCACCACTTTTTGGGGCAAAATGACAATTGAGACGATCAGAGCGCACTTGTATCCCAACTGCAACTTGTCAATATTCCAAAAACCTTTCCTGAGCATCTTGTGTTCCCCTGCGATTCCCTATGAAACACTGCCAGACAGACCCCTACTCTTGTAATAGATAATGAGAAAGTTGTAAAAAACTAAACAGCACCGAAGCACACACGTCGCCACTCACCAGTCACTTGATAAGCTGATTGAGGCCTGGCTGCTCAATGTGCCTGCTAGCTACTACTTGCTAGATTCATTGACAAACACAGTTGGAACTTAGCTAGCTAGCAGTGTGTAGCTTGTGCATTATTTACGATAGTTTGACAGCTTGCAGATGATGAAGTTGTAGACATGTTATTGTTCTCAGAAATCAGTCCTGAGCGATGCACTATCTAGTTTTTATGCACATTTTTTTACTTGAAAAATACTGCACCAAACACCTTAGCTACAGTAGATGTAGAATTGTGCGACTAAGACTTCCTCGGCAAAAACGTGTCTAAATTAACCTCTTAAGGATCAGACCCTTTTTTTCAATTTTCGCCTAAAATGGCATACCCAAATCTAACTGCCTGTAGCTCAAGGCCTGAAGCAAGGTTATGCATATTCTTGATACCATTTGAAAGGAAACACTTTGAAGCTTGTGGTAATGTGAAATTGATGTAGGAGAATATAACACATTAGACCTGGTAAAAGATAATACAAACAAAAAAATGTGTTTTCTATAAAACATTTTGTTCCATCTTTGAAATGCAAGAGAAAGGCCACAATATAATATTGCAGTTTAGGCACAATTTAGAATTTAGCCACTAGATGGCATCAGTTTGTGTGCAAAGTTTCAGATTGATCCAGTGAAGCATTGCAATACTGGACTATTTTGTATCAAGTCTGCCCAAATGTGCCGAATTGGTAAATTGATACATTTTCAAGTACATAACTATAGAGACCATACAAAAATGATATGGTAATACAAAATGTAAGTTTACACACTCCCAGGAATGTCATACATGATGGATCATTAGCTTATACACTAACTTTCACACATCTAGATGGCCGGGCGGGGTGGGTGTGGAGCCAGAGACAGCAGGGGTTCAAACTGTAGAACCCAGTTCCTACATTTGAATATAAAAATTGATTTTATCAAACAAACTATGCTACATTTTATCTCTGGGACCCTTAGGATGACAAATCAGAGCAAGATTACTGAATGTAAGTACATTATTTACCTTCAGAGGTGAATGTATCAAACCAGTTGCCGTGATACGTTTTTTGTTGCTGTGCACTCTCCTCAAACAATAGCATGGTATTTTTTCACTGTAATAGCTACTGTACATTGGACAGTGCAGTTAGATTAACAAGAATTTAAGCTTTCTGTCCATATAAGACATGGCTGTGTCCTGGAAAGTTTGCTGTTACTTACAATAGTCATGCTAATCACATTAGCGCACGTTAGCTCAACCATCCCATATACGGGACACTGATCCCGTAGAGGTTAACCCCCTAGAGTCGATGTCCGCGCCCCCGCGGAAATCTAATTAGCATAATATAAAAATCCTCATATAATATGACTCCCCCCCTTCCCCTGGCTCAGACATGGCTTAGACTCTTATGGGTTAGTTACAGATTTCTTAATTTATCTTAATTAATTCTGACTATTTTAAGGAAGTGACAATTATGAGGAAGTGGCTATGTTGTTGCTACGGTGACTCAGGAGGGACAAACAACAGTGCCTGCCAGGGTACGATATGTGAACATATCCACATCAAACCACACCCCAAGACAACTCGTTTGGCTTCAGTCTTGGCCGCTAGCATTTCTTAGTGCAGTCGCCCTTTAAGAATTTTAGAGAAATGTATCTGGTTCAAAATACTTGTGTAGGTGGAACTTGGTTCAAAAGACTTGTGTAGGTGGAACCATATGGAATCTATGGGGTGTAACACATTTTTTAGTTTTGCTGTTGCAAGATGGAGACATGCAAGAACTGTAAACAACTCTTTCTTCCCATTCCACTGCTGCTGCTGAGGGCATTGTCATTTCCACTCTCATACATGGGGGGTTCAGCTTTTTGGAATCCCGCCTCGTGGCATTTAGCTCAGGAGAGAAACGAATTATAGATTTGGGATGAGCGGGGACCAGGTTTTTGGGAGGTGGCCTTTTTAAAACCATCCTAAAACCCTTAATTCTTCCCTTTTTTTTACAGCCAATCCTTAAATAAATCTCACTCTATTCCCATCCATACTTCTGATATCAACTAGGGGTGATTTAAACCCCTTCATATCACTATTTGCTCTATGCCAATGCTTTTATGAGCAGCCTGAATGATCAGTGTAGTGCCCAAATAGACAATTTATCACATTGGCATGGTAATGAAGTCAAAGTGAGGGGATGACGCGCTGGCACCTCCTGTGGGCGGAGGGCGGAGAGGTGTATTGGAGTCATTGATGACAGCGGGGCAGATTGGTTTGGCTCTACATGGAGGATGGGAGGATCAGAGAGAGGGAGGGAGTTTCACTACTGTAGGCATGCTGTGCTTTGGCGCTCGGTGGTCTGTGTGTATAGAGAGACCAGCCTGTTGTGCTCTGTGAGGTGATGCAGTGTGTGAGTTGTGTGTTTTCTGTGTGTTGTTGCTTTGTGT
Source organism: Coregonus lavaretus (assembly GCF_964263955.1). NCBI lineage: Eukaryota > Metazoa > Chordata > Actinopteri > Salmoniformes > Salmonidae > Coregonus > Coregonus lavaretus. The sequence continues at coordinate 12,973,939 of NC_140019.1, forward strand.
AGTCAGTGTGTTAGCTAAGTTTTGATGTGGCCAGAATAATCTATATATGCTTTGATTTGATTATTATTTTAATCAATGTATACTTTGCAGTGTTCAGTGTACTCAGTGGGCTCAATATGCTGAAATATTCATCCTCCCACAATCAGAGCTGGCTACTGAAACATAGAGCAGAGAGGAGAGGAGAGTCGAGGAGAGGTGAGCAGGGCAGAGAAAAGAGCAGTGAGGAGAGGAGCCTCATTCCCCTGGAGAACTCTCACTCTAGCACTCCTCCTCGGCCATGACACACAGACACACACACACACACATTCACACATTAATTACGCTGCTTTGGTTGAGTTGGGACGAGACTCCAGGGAAATCAATATTTTAATGCATTCTGATGCACACTTAATGAGAATTTTACACGTTACGGATTTTCTGCGCTTGGCAAGTCTCTCCTTTATTAGCCTGACTCCCTTTCATCCTATTTTTCTGCTCGTCTCTGGAATGCCGGAATGGCTTTGGAACGTTAGAACCGCAACAGGTCCTCTGACAAAGTCACCACGCTCACTGGCCGCTATCAACTTCCTCTTTCTCTGTTTGTGCTTTCTGCAGCAGTTTATATACGAGTTCTTCCAGGGTAACTTTAAGTCAATATGCCATTACCTTGTAATAAGTAGCCTACAGTAAATACAGGCAATTTGATGAAGTGGTAAGTAAATTGTACTGCATACCTGTACTAGATAATAGCATTTTACAGACAAACAAACAGGAGAAAAAACTAACATAAGTTACTCTGGTATAATGTTTCCCATGTTCTTCCTCCCGTAGGCCCCAGGGAAGCTAGCCATCGAGGTATCGCACTTCCTGGAGTGGATGAGTCTGGAGCCCCAGTCTGTAGTGTGGCTGGCTGTTCTGCAGCGTGTGGCTGTGTCCGAGTCAGCCAAGCACCAGGCCAAGTGTTACATCTGTAAACAGTGCCCCATCAAGGGATTCAGGTTGGTCTATTGTACCTCTATCAAATATGAAAAAAGGTGGATGTATGCACACGCACGCACACAAAAACAACATCTGGGTTGAGAATAGAGCTATTACTAGGGCCTCTCTAATGTACTGACTGTGACATGATCATCCGTTCTGCTGATCTATCCTGACAGGTACCGCAGTCTTAAACAATTCAATGTGGACATCTGCCAGACGTGCTTCCTCACAGGACGCACCACCAAGGGAAAGAAGCTCCACTACCCCATCATGGAGTACTATACCCCAGTAAGAAGGAGTGCTACACCCAGGCTGCCTCACGAATGGCACCCTATTAAAATAAAAAAGTAGTGCACTATGTAGGGAATAGGGTGCCCATAGTACTACATAGTAGTGCACTATACAGGGAATAGGGTGCCATTTCAGACACAGCCCACACTACGCTCTACACTACCATCTTAAAGGGGCGATCTGCAGTTCAAACAATAACAAAGCGACACCCCTCCACTGTTTTGGTAAAAAGCTGAGTCCATAATAAGTATATAGGTTGTATGTTGGGAGCTTTTGGGAAAGAGCACAGTTAGAAAGATATGGCATATAGAAGCAAACCGGATGGACATCATGAAAATGACCGGAGAGGTTGAGAGTAGAAGTTCAGGAGCAAAAAAAATTAAATAAAAAAATTTGAATTATTGTAAAATTGACTGTGTCCATAAGGTGTAGATAGTAAGTATAGGCTGGAAGTAGAGGCCTGGGCATTGTTGTTCACTAATGTACCCCAAGTAGGGAAAGGATGGCGGGGTTGAAAAGTAATAAAGGGGAGTATATATATAAAAAACATGGGGGATTGGAAGTGATGCAGACAATTACATTGATAGAAGTTACAATCTATCTGCAATATTAAGCTGATCTACCCCCATAAAAAAAAAAAAAAAAAAAAAAGCTGAGGGATGGGGTTGGGGAAATGTAACCACTCTCAAATCCATAGACAGAGCTATTGGTGCAAGGACTGACCATCCATGATATAAAAATTATAGTTTTAACCATGGTTTGAGGCTATAGGGGAGAGTGGGGTATGTTGAGCCAAGGGGTTAGTTGAGCCACCCCTTGTTTCTAGGAAACCACACACACAAAATGTATCATGTGACCAAATATTTAGGAAGAGGTTAGCCAGGGCTGACGGTGGCCAACAGCACACCACCGATGTTCTCACTACCAGAACATTCACACCAATCAATAGATCAGGGTTTGGCTACTTAGCTACATGTACTGTATACGGTTTTCCAAGAACTCATTTCAGAGTGCACCAGTATAGGCCTGCCTGCTTGCTCCATAGCTCTGCTGTAAGGGTGTTGGACAGAGGGAGTGTGCTGGGATGCCAAGAAGCAGGGTCTCAAACAAACTCATAATTGTACTGACTGGAATGGTTTTACATAATAGATTGGTTGATGTGTGTGTGTGTGTGTGTGTGTGTGTTATAGGGACTGAGGAATTTCATCCAAATGGACTCAGTCCCTTCTTTTATATCTCTTACTTCCTAATAGCAGCAAAAACTAAGCAGAAACCTGAAGGTAACCTTTTCTGTGTATGTGTCAGTTTCATATTCAAGCGTTTTATTCAGTTTATCAGGTCACATTCAAAACAAGGATATGACTAATTAATTTAATCTAATAATTTTCTTCTTTTTAATATTCTGACAAAAAAATGTTCTGGTAATGAATGATTTCAAAAAGCTTAAAGAAGCTTTTATGGAGTCTGAAGGAAGAAACCACATGGAAAAAGTGGTAAGCAAGTTAGGAAAAATGTAAAAAGAATTTCACAAAGTCAAATTAATTTATTGTGTTATAGGTTTCATGAGGCTTGTATCTAAACCAAAGTAGATCGTTTTAAGATTGTTTTATACATTAGCTGGGGTCTCTTAAGCTACAATATGAGGTCTTAAACCTAGCATGAAAGTGCATCCTTGTAGCTGTGTGGGCTAATATAGTCAAAAGTTTTGCCTTGGGGTAAGGTGAGCCAATGGCCACTATGCATAATATGAATAGTATTTGTGTCATGCATATGAACTCAAGATAGTGAATTTGTATTGTTACAGAGCAGATATCATCATGCCCTGTGTATACAAATGTAAAACAAGCAGGGGTCTAGCCCCCCTTGAGGTTCTTGAGAGAGCAGCCAATGAAGTGAGAGAAGGGAAGAAGTCAGCAGCAAGGGATGGAAATAATATTTTGAATGACACTGAAGAGGTACATTGACAATAAAGAAAATGAACATGTACCTGTGCGAGAGGCTATTATAGAGTAGCAGAGGCACACAAGGTCTTATCTGATGACATGGAGTCTGAGCTATCAAGAATCTTGTGGACCAGTTTCATGGGCTTAGTAGCCTCAAATGCAGAGAACTTGCCTAAGAATTGGCACATCGAAACAACATCCCTGTCCCAGAGAACTGGTCAAGAAATGGAAGGGTAAGTGATATTGAACAGAGAGCTCTATATCTGAATATAGGCATACATTAAAGATATACAATATACCACACCCCCATTCCATGAATTCAACTTTGACCTACCAGCACCATCACCCACTGTCACAGGACACATGTTTACATGAATTCTGATTATTTCCAGGGATACACAACATCCTGAAATATATGTAGATATCTTTGATAGAAAGAATCCTATATTTCTCTTGATGTAGTAATGATGAATGTAAAAAAGGGCTCAACACACCCCACTCTCCCCTACAGTGTTTGTTAAGTATTACATTGTTTACAAACAATGGAGTAAAACAAGCTTATATTTCGTGTTCTGATGGGGTACGACAGTTAAACTAAGCCCACAAGGCATTTTTAAGTTAGATTCCTCAAGAATCAATGGGTATATTTCATGAATTTAAAAATCCAAATATGGATTTAGCAATCACAGATGGCCCCTTTAAGAGAGTGCACAAAGTGGACATCACACTAGCTCACTACTTCAGCTCCAATCACTGCAGGGCTGTGGGATATGGCAGGGAGCTATGTGCCAAATGATTTCTCCCAGGGCAGTATTTCAAACAGGGGAAGGTTTAAGTGGAGCTAGGCTGGAGTTTTTTACCTATGGTGCTGGGTTCTATGATGGAGTCGAGGTGGGTAGCAGACTGTGAGACTGTAGTCCAGTGAGGTCAGAGGGAGATAGAGGGGAAAGACAACTGGACTAGCAGCAGTTTGCTTCAAGACAAGTCTCTCTCTCGCTCTCTCTCTCTTTCTCTTTGTGCATGTGTGTGTGTGTGTGTGTGTGTGTGTGCATGTGTAGTATAGAGAATTCTAAAGTTGTGCACTTTGTCTTCTTGTCCTCCCACTACCATTCCCTTCTCCTCTCCTCTCCCCCCCCCATCCCCCTGTCCTCTCCTCCATTCCGGTCCCCTCATCTAAATCATGTGGCAGACCACCTCAGGAGAGAAGATGCGGGACTTTGCCAAGACGCTGAAGAACAAGTTCCGGTCGAAGCAATACTTCAGCAAGCACCCTCAGCGGGGCTACCTGCCTGTCCAGTCGGTGCTGGAGGCCGAGAGCTCTGAGACGTGAGTCATAACCCTGTAGAGACAGACTGGCACAGAGAAGACGGGAAATGATTTGACAGAGAGAGGGAGACTGCTTATATATGACAGCCATTCAGTAATACATTTTCCAATAATATTACGATGTAAGCTTTGTTTGCAATATTCTATGATGTTGAGGGGAAAAGGGCACTTCTGTTTTGGTGCGGTTGGTTGTAGATGAGGGGGATTCAATACGTGTTTAAGAAGTAGACACACACACACACACACCAGAAAGTACCAGTACTAGAGGTATTGATGATGGTTTTCTGTGTTTTACCAGGCCGTGCTCCTCTCCCAAGCTACCCCATGCAGACACACACAGCAGAATTGAGCACTTCGCTAGCAGGTAGGGTGTTATACACACATACACACACACACACACACCGCAGTCCAAAATAAATACTCACGTCCTACCCTACCCCATTGCTTAACTCCTCTGCTCACTCCAGTACAGAACCATCTGTCTCCTTCCCTCCTTCCATTCTCCTCACCGTCCCCAGTTCTCTCTCCACAATCTGATGAAAATATCGATCTGGCTGCATCTTGGTCTGAGCTTTGACTTGAGTGGAGACTGTTGTGCCCAACGGGTATCCTTTCTCTCTCTCTCTTTTTCTCTTTCTCTCACACACACACACACACACACACACACACACACACACACACACACACACACACACACACACACACACACACACACACACACACACACACACATACACACACACACACACACACACACACACACACACACACACACACACACACACACATACACACACACACACACACACACACATACACACACACACACACACACACACACACACACACACACACACACACACACACACACACTGAGAAGGGTGCAGTATGTTTGGTCTGGGGTGAGCAGGGGTCACCTGGCTGTGGATGCCTGGTGGCATGGTATAACAATGTGACAGGGCACTGGGTCCATTGGGCACCTGGTGGATGCCAGGGCAGATCAGCGTCTGTCTGACAGGGTTACAGAGAGGGCACAGCCAGGGCATGGCAGAGCAGTCCCTCACCCAGGGCAGTCATGCCGATAGCAGAGCGGAGCAGGGCATAGATCACTGCACTCTGTGTGTACAGTACAGTACAGTGCCTTGCAAAAGAATTCATCCCCCTTGGTGTTTTTCCTATTCTGTTGCATTACAACCTGTAATTTAAATGGATTTATATTTGGATTTCATGTAATGGACATACACAAAATAGTCCAAATTGGTGAAGTGAAATGAAAAAAATAACTTGTTTCAAAAAATTCTAAAAAAATAAATAATGGAAAAGTGGTGTGTGCATATGTATTCACCCCCTTTGCTATGAGGCCCCTAAATAATATCTGGTGCAACCAATTACCTTCAGAAGTCACATAATTAGTTAAATAAAGTCCACCTGTGTGCAATCTAAGTGTCACATGATCTGTCACATGATCTCAGTATATATACAGCCACCAATTGTGCAAGTTCTCCCACTTAAAAAGATGAGAGAGGCCTGTAATTTTCATCATAGGTACACGTCAACTATGACAGACAAATTGAGAAAAAATCACATTGTAGGATTTTTAATTAATTAATTTGCAAATTATGGTGGAAAATAAGTATTTGGTCACCTACAAACAAGCAATATTTCTGGCTCTCACAGACCTGTAACTTCTTCTTTAAGAGGCTCCTCTGTCCTCCACTCGTTACCTGTATTAATGGCACCTGTTTGAACTTGTTATCAGTATAAAAGACACCTGTCCACAACCTCAAACAGTCACACTCCAAACTCCACTATGGCCAAGACCAAAGAGCTGTCAAAGGACACCAGAAACAAAATTGTAGACCTGCACCAGGCTGGGAAGACTGAATCTGCAATAGGTAAGCAGCTTGGTTTGAAGAAATCAACTGTGGGAGCAATTATTAGGAAATGGAAGACATACAAGACCACTGATAATCTCCCTCGATCTGGGGCTCCATGCAAGATCTCACCCCATGGGGTCAAAATGATCACAAGAATGGTGAGCAAAAATCCCAGAACCACACGGGGGGACCTAGTGAATGACCTGCAGAGAGCTGGGACCAAAGTAACAAAGCCTACCATCAGTAACACACTACGCCGCCAGGGACTCAAATCCTGCAGTGCCAGACGTGTCCCCCTGCTTAAGCCAGTACATGTCCAGGCCCGTCTGAAGTTAGCTAGAGTGCATTTGGATGATCCAGAAGAGGATTGGGAGAATGTCATATGGTCAGATGAAACCAAAATATAACTTTTTGGTAAAAACTCAACTCGTCGTGTTTGGAGGACAAAGAATGATGAGTTGCATCCAAAGAACACCATACCTACTGTGAAGCATGGGGGTGGAAACATCATGCTTTGGGGCTGTTTTTCTGCAAAGGGACCAGGACGACTGATCCGTGTAAAGGAAAGAATGAATGGGGCCATGTATCGTGAGATTTTGAGTGAAAACCTCCTTCCATCAGCAAGGGCATTGAAGATGAAACGTGGCTGGGTCTTTCAGCATGACAATGATCCCAAACACACCGCCCGGGCAACGAAGGAGTGGCTTCGTAAGAACCATTTCAAGGTCCTGGAGTGGCCTAGCCAGTCTCCAGATCTCAACCCCATAGAAAATCTTTGGAGGGAGTTGAAAGTCCGTGTTGCCCAGCGACAGCCCCAAAATATCACTGCTCTAGAGGAGATCTGCATGGAGGAATGGGCCAAAATACCAGCAACAGTGTGTGAAAACCTTGTGAAGACTTACAGAAAACGTTTGACCTGTGTCATTGCCAACAAAGGGTATATAACAAAGTATTGAGAAACTTTTGTTATTGACCAAATACTTATTTTCCACCATAATTTGCAAATAAATTCATAAAAAATCCTACAATGTGATTTTCTGGATTTTCTTTTCTCATTTTGTCTGTCATAGTTGACGTGTACCTATGATGAAAATTACAGGCCTCTCTCATCTTTTTAAGTGGGAGAACTTGCACAATTGGTGGCTGACTAAATACTTTTTTTCCCCACTGTACACCTGTTCTGAAAGGCCCCAGAGTCTGCAACACTACTAAGCAAGGGGCACCACCAAGCAAGCGGCACCATGAAGACCAAGGAGCTCTCCAAACAGGTCAGGGACAAAGTTGTGGAGAAGTACAGATCAGGGTTGGGTTATAAAAAAATATCAACAAATGTGAACATCCCACGGACCACCATTAAATCCATTATTTAAAAATTGAAAGAATATGGCACCACAACAAACCTGCCAAGAGAGGGCCGCCCACCAAAACTCACGGACCAGGCAAGGAGGGCATTAATCAGAGAGGCAACAAAGAGACCAAAGAAAACCCTGAAGGAGCAGCAAAGCTCCACAGTGGCGATTGGAGTATCTGTCCATAGGACCACTTTAAGCTGTACACTCCACAGAGCTGGGCTTTACGGAAGAGTGGCCAGAAAAAAGCCATTGCTTAAAGAACAAAATAAGCAAACACGTTTGGTGTTTGCCAAAAGCCATGTGGGAGACTCCCCAAACATATGGAAGAAGGTACTCTGGTCAGATGAGACTAAAATTGAGCTTTTTGGCCATCAAGGAAAATGCTATGTCTGGCGCAAACCCAACACCTCTCATCACCCCGAGAACACCATCCCCACAGTGAAGCATGGTGGTGGCAGCATCATGCTGTTGGGATGTTTTTCATCGGCAGGGACTGGGAAATGATGGATGGTGCTAAATACAGGGAAATTCTTGAGGGAAACCTGTTTCAGTCTTCCAGAGATTTGAGACTGGGACGGAGGTTCACCTTCCAGCAGGACAATGACCCTAAGCATACTGCTAAAGCAACACTTGAGTGGTTTAAGGGGAAACATTTAAATGTCTTGGAATGGCCTAGTCAAAGCCCAGACCTCAATTCAATAGAGAATCTATGGTATGACTTAAAGATTGCTGTACACCAGCGGAACCCAACCAACTTGAAGGAGCTTGGTGGGGTGAATAGTTTTGCACGCTCAAGTTTTCTGTTTTTCTGTCTTATTTCTTGTTTGTTTCACACACAAAAAAATTGTGCATCTTCAAAGTGGTAGGCATGTTGTGTAAATGAAATGATACAAACCCACCAAAAATCTATTTTAATTCCAGGTTGTAAGGCAACAAAATAGGAAAAATGTCAAGGGGGGTGAATACTTTCAAAAGCCACTGTATATGTTTGTGTGTGTGTGTGTTTAGTCATTGTATTCACTCTCTTTCTTATCTCCCAGTCAATCATATCCATTATTTCCATTGACTGAAATGATATGCTTCTGTTCCACAGTCCTCTCACATTTACAGTTCATTCAGAAAGTATTCAGACCCCTTGATTTTTTCCACATTTCGTTACGTTACAGCCTTATTCTACAATGTATTCAGTAAAAAGAATCCTCATCAATCTACACACAATAGCCCATAATGACAAACCGAAAACAGGTTTTTAGAAATTGTACCAAATTTATTTAAAGAAAATAACGGAAATATCACATTCAGAGACTTGTCCCAAAGCTACTACTGCATTGTAGCAGAAATACCTTATTTACATACACTACCGGTCAAAAGTTTTAGAACACCTACTCATTCAAGGGTTTTTCTTTATTTTTTACCATTTTCTACATTGTAGAATAATAGTGAAGACATCAAAACTATGAAATAACACATATGGATTCATGTAGTAACCAAAAATGTGTTAAACAAATCAAAATATATTTTATATTTGAGATTCTTCAAATAGCCACCTTTTGCTTTGATAAGTATTCAGACCCTTTGCTATGGGATTCGAAATGGAGCTCAGGTGCATCCTGTTTCCATTGATCATCCTTGAGATGTTTCTACAACTTGTTTGGAGTCCACCTGTGGTAAATTCAATTGGACATGATTTGGAAAGGCACACACCTGTCTATATAAGGTCCCACAGTTAACAGTGCAAAAACCAAGCAATGAGGTCGAAGGAATTGTCCGTAGAGCTCCGAGACAGGATTGTGTCGAGGCACAGATCTGGGTAAGGGTACCAGGAGCTTCGGGACAAGTCTCTGAATGTCCTTGAGTGGCCCAGCCAGAGCCCGGACTTGAACCCAATCGAATATCTCTGGAGAGATCTGAAGATAGCTGTGCAGCGACGTTCCCCATCCAATCTGACAGAGCTTGAGAGGATCTGCAGTGAAGAATGGGAGAAACTCCCCAAATACAGGTGTGCCAAGCTTGTAGCGTCATACCCAAGAAGACTCGAGGCTGTAATCGCTGCCAAAGGTGCTTCAACAAAGTGCTGAGCAAAGTGTCTGAATACTTATGTAAATGTGATATTTCCGGGGGGTTTTTTGTAATACATTTGCTAAAATCTCTAAAAACCTTTTTTTGCTTTGTCATTATGGGCTATTGATGAGGGGGAAAAAACTATTTAATCAATTTTAGAATAAGGCTGTAACGTAACAAAATGTGGAAAAAGTCAAGGGGTCTGAATACTTTCCGAATGCACTGTATTAGTCTTCTGCCAATTAGACTCATTAATGTTCTCTCTCTCTTTCTCTCTCTCTCTCTCTTTTGCGTTCGCTCTCTCTCTCGCACTCTCTCTCTCTCTTCCGCTCTCTCTCTCGTATTCTTTCTAGCCCTCTCTCCCCTCACTCTTCAAAAATACATCAAATGAGGGACTATATATATATATATATATATATATATATATATATATATATATATATATATATATATATATATATATATATTTATTCACCCCCCTCCCCTCTATTATTGTCCCGTCACAAAGTAATGAAAAATCTCATTAATATCAAAACCTGGATGTCAGAACTGCCATACAGCTTTATTAAAGGTCCCTGAGGCTGTCCTCACAGAATAGTGTTTGTCTCTCCATTCAGTCAAATGAGGGGGTGTTCATGTTAATCCAGGGTAAAAATATGGTGTCCCAGAGGAGGACTGTGGGTATTTGATGTTTTGGTTGTCTCTTAAGGGCCAGATTTGCTGGCGCATCACACACGTGCACCGAGGTGCCAGTGGAGTGCTCTCCTTTCATCATCAGTACAGACTCCAGTTCTGAGAGAGGGATGGAGAGAGGGAGGGATTGAGGGAGAGATGGACGGGGCAAGGGAGGGAGGGACTCACTCACAAATTCCCTCATCTTCAGGACTGTCCTGAGGACAAGGGCCAAGTCTACAGCTCTCACACAGAATACACACATGTATACATATAGACACACAGCCTCATTCTCACAGTTTCACTCTCACAACTCACATACAGATTCACACACACACACCCTTCCACACACACTCACACATTTACAACCATGTGACCCCACCATGCCCCCCTTTCACCCTCCAGTCCCCTTGGGGGTTAGTGAGCGTCTCCATCCCCCCTGCCGTAGTCCCTAACTGGGGTGCGGGTCACTCTCCTCTCTACCCTGCCTTCTGGTCCTATAACAACCCTCGAATTAATGACCTGACTGATTGAATAAAGGGCTGTCAGCCATAGAGGCCAGGTCTGGCCACAGTGAGTGTGGATGCCCTGTACGCTCTCTTTCTTGGTGGGAGGGGCATAAGGATGTAATATAGATCCCTCTGACAAGCTCTTCATCACTCCATTCTCATCCCTCCATTCTCATCCCTCCATTCTCATCCCTCCATTCTCATCCCTCCATTCGTCCATTAGTAGATGAGTTTTGGTGGTGGTGGTGGTTTGTTTGTGTGTGTGTGTGTGTGTGTGTGTGTTTGGGGAGCTGGAGTAGCATGAGGCACTTAGCACATTTCATTAGTATCTCTGGCGGAGTCTGTATGTGTCTGATGGTTCCAACACAGCCCTCCTGGCAGCGCCCTCAGAAGGCCATTCCCACTGCTGAGAGAGTGAAGTGTCGCTAAAAGCAAACTTCTCCCTATTCAATTGCCTGGTAAAACGGGAGGAGGGGGATAACAGTTTGTAGCAGTGTCGTAGCTGTCCATGGTGCTGAAAAATGTACAGTCCCTATCAAAGGTGCTGCACTGCCAATCGTCAACCACATTGTAACAGGGTTGAAGGAGAAGAGCAGTGTGGTAGCTGTCCATGGTGCTGAAATACTGCGCTACTGTACTGAATAGCTCTTCTTGGAAGGAAAACCTCTCCTCTTTCTAAGATAAGATCAATCTGTTGTTTTTGCTCTTGACGTCTTTTACTACAGAGCACCTACCTTTCATCTCTCTCTCTCTCTCTCTCTCTCTCTCTCGCTCTGTGCGTGTGTGTGTGTGTGTGTGTTTTCTTGTGGTCCAGGTTGGCGGAGATGGAGAACCAGAATTGTTCCTTCTTCACGGATAGTCTGTCGCCTGATGAGAGTCTGTGAGTACACTGCTACCTCCCCCACACACTGAACCCTTTCATTACAGCCAAGGCCCTGCTCTGAAATATGTAATGTGTGTGTGTGTTTATGAATGAGTGTGTGTGTGTGAGAGAGGGAGTGTATCAGCATGTGTGTACCTGTGTGTATGCCCCTGAGTGTGTGCACACGCATTCAGGGGAGGCTGGGCAATCACATAAAGAAATCAGCAAGTTAATGAAAATGACCCATGGCAATGCATACTCCCCCTTCATCATATAAAAGTCTTTGTGATTAAAGACTGTGGCAGTGGGAGTAAATAGAAAGGGCTGCTGCACAGGAGACCAGAGGAAGGGAAGAATGGTGGGAGGGAGGAGGAGGAGGAGGGAGGGAGTGAGGGAGGCCCATTGAAATACCACAGAACATGATAAGAGCCAGAGGCTGGCTGAAACAAAAACTGGAGGGTGGGGGGAGAAGGGGGCGAGAGAGGTAATCAGGTGAACCCCTCACTAAGGAATGCTATAAACCAACTCAATTCATGAAAGGGCCTGGTCGCAGAGGTGTTGGCCCTGATCAAAGGCTTTGGCTGAGAGAGAAACAGTGTTTTGGGGGTGAGGCATGTGTGTGTGTGTGTGTGTTTTCATGATGAGCACTCACTTACTGCTATAAAAAAATGAAAATTCCCACAAAGGTAGTGGCCTTGATCAAAGGGTTTACTGTGTGTGTTTTTCATGTCTAGAGAAAGAGAGAGAGTGTTTGTATTTACGTGTGTGTGTGTGTTCATCTGTGTTTCTTTGTTCAAGTCAGTGTGTGTGTATTCATTTCTGTGTATATGTGTGGGTGTGTTCATGTCCGCGTGTGTATGTCTGTATGTGCACGTGTGTATTTGCTAAATAGAGAGGGTCATGTCATGGTGTGTGAGGCTGCTAGTTTAATGTGACTGTTTGTATAGTTGTTCAGTGTGCTGCTGCCTGCGAGCTCTTAGCTCTGTGTGTCTCTGTGCTGTTGGAAGACTATTTTGGGTGCTTTGTTCTTATCAGTAGGGCTACTATTCTGTCTCTACTGCTGAGTCCCCTCTTTCTTATGTCACTCTGTTAGCTTGCTGCCCAGTACTGCTGTATGTCTGGCAGTGCTCTGGCTTCATTATTGTCCTTTATTGCTGCATACCTTTGTCTATGCCACTACTTTTTTGTAGAATTTCTTAAGACTGTCTTGAATTTCTTAAGACTGCCAGTGTGCTTGTGCTGATGTGCGTCTATTCTGTCCGTGTGTCTGTTGCTGCCTGTGTGTCTTTTGCTGTCAGTGTGTCAGTACTGCTCCTCAATACCAATGTGTCTTTGGCGCTTTGCTACTGATTTGCTGTCTGTCCTGCTCTGTGGCTGTGCTGTCTGTCTGCTCTGTACCAGTGTGTCAATGGCTCGGTGCTGCTCTGTGCTGTCCTGTCCTGTGCTGTCTTGCTGCGGCTCAGTGTGCTGAGTGTCTCCTGTGATGTGTTATGTGGGGGACTCAGGGATGAAGATCAGTACCTCCTGCGTCACTCCAGCCCCGGCGCCCTGGACCAGGACTCCCCCAGTGGACAGCAGATGCTGCTGGCCCACCTGGACTGCCAGGACAAGGACGAGCTGCAGAGAACGCTGGCCCGCCTGGAGAATGAGAACCGGTGAGAAAATAGAACCTTTAGGTTTTAGAACCCTTGGTCTTATAATCTTTAGAATTGGAACCTTTCGGCCTTACAACCTTTTGGCCTCATTTCGGTCGTAGAAACGTTTGGTCTTAGAACCTTTAGGGCTTATTAGCACCTTTAGGACCTATAACCTTTAGGACCTATAACGTTTAGGACTTAGAACCTTTAGGACTTAGAGCTGTTAGGTCTTACAACCTTACAGGGCCACTACCATGGCCATCATAATCAATCATCTTATGCTTCTGGCACCAAATTTGAGAACTACACATTGGTAGTGGATGAGGTGAGTGCCGCCAGACAACATTAAGATACCTAGTTAAAACCACTATGTTATTATGATCATAGGTTACAATGCCTTCCCAAGTCATAAACACACCACACACAGACTACAAAGTGCACCTGTTAAAGCAGTGGCCCATAAAAGACCCGGCTCTTTCATGTCCTCAAAGCATCCACATAATCACAACACAAACAGAACACTGCTGGGAGTCAAATGAAATAAACAAATGAAATAAACAAATCAAAGGTGTCAGATAAAAACAAGATCTATTGACCCTATGATAGGGTGACTAGTGAATAGAGTATACTATTGTATGATACATTAGTGTGATGGGAAATAAAGGGCTTTGGAACACATTACATTTGATTGTTGTATATTGTGTGTCACTAAGTAAACCCTTAAGTCCTTAAATAAAAGTTCAAATGTAGGGGAGAGGTGTCATGGCGGACTGAACACAGCGGTGCAGAATGCCTCAAGATAAAATGTAATATTTAATATCTGTAAGTTTTACTAAATATTAGCACTTCACTCCACATACTCTCTGGAAATAACCTTCAATCTGGATAACAACACAAAACAAATTATAAGACTAGAGAAATGTATCGACCAATATCACCAATACAATCAACACCCAAACATGTCGGAGAGTAAGCTTGGAGAACCAATCCCCAAAAGAAAACGAGACTCCTCGACAGACACAGACGATTTATGCTTTTCACCACCGGGAATGGTAAGTGTAGAAATGGACTTGCTAAAGTCGATAAATGATAAACTGGGCAGACTTGAACTAGTCAGTAAAGACATAAAGGAGTTGAAGGCCAGCCTCGAGATGAGTGATGAAAAAACTGTGACAATGTAGAAAGAAACAATCAAGCTAAAAGGTACAGTCAATACGATTAAATAAAATGGACGTGAAAGAACTTAAAAAGGAGAACATGTTTCTGAGAGAATCCTTACTTGAAATACAGACTAGGTCTATGAGAGAAAATCTGGTACTTACTGGTATCAAAGAAAAAGAGGGTGAAGATCCCGAAAGTGTGGGGAATTAATGATTTGTTACAGTGCTACAGATCCCAGGCGATACTGTCTTCAAAATCAAACTCGAACGTGTACACCGTTTCGGACAGAGATATGAGCGCCCAATCGTTGCAAAATGTGCATTCTTTAAGATAAAATAATAGTTAAAAGCCTGGGTAAAAGACTCGCTGGCATGAATGACCAGTTCCCGAAGGAAATTGCAGAATGGCACAAAGTTCTGTACCCACTCATCAAGGTTAATAGATTAAAAAGGAAACGTGTAGCTCTCATAGTCAATAAACTGTACATTGATAACCAATTGTTCCAAGACTATTCCATGGCTATTCTAAATATTACAAAGTTCCCATAGAGAAAACAATAAAATACAACAATTGATAAAGAAATAAACTACAAATACACTATACCATTCAAGATAGGAAATGTTGTAAAATAATTAGTATTTGACTTTCTATTTATAGTATTTATAAATAGATAAAATACAGCATTAGAAGAAAGGATAAATATTGAATTAATACATCTTCAAATACAAGGAACTGGAACACAAAAGTACTCAAAATCCTGAAAGGTAGGAATCAACATGGTAGGGATAAAAACAATGTTGTGCAGATATGGGATATACATTTGAAAATAAATAATAAAAATAGTATATTTATTTATTGTCCGAACGGTCCCCTAGACACCCACCTGAGCGACCCATACAGAAGAAATCATTATCTGTTTTATAGGCCTAGTGCAAGTAGCCTTCACATAATACCTCATGTTTTTTTTTACATTTAAGCAAATAATAATCATAATAATAATATGACATTTAGCAGACGGACAATGTATTAAAAAAAAAAAAAAAAAAAAAACTAATTTACATATTTATTCAGACCCTTTGCTATGAGACTCGAAATTGAGCTCAGGTGCATCCTGCTTCCATTGTTCATCCTTGAAATGTTTCTACAACTTGATTGGAGTCCACCTGTGGTAAATTCAATTGATTGGACATGATTTGGAAAGGCACACAACTGTCTATATGAGGTCCCACAGTTGAAAGTGCATGTCAGAGCAAAAACCAAGCCATGAGGTCGATGGAATTATCAGTAGAGCTCTGAGACAGGATTGTGTCAAGGCACAGATCTGGGAAAGGGTACCAAAACATTTCTGCAGCATTGAAGGTCCCCAAGAACACAGTGGCCTCCATCATTCTTAAATGGAAGAAGTTTGGAACCAGCAAGACTCTTCCTAGAGCTGGCCACCCGGCCAAACTGAGCAATCGGGGGAGAAAGGCCTTTGTCAGGGAGGTGACCAAGAACCCGATGGTCAGTCTGACAGAGCTCTAGACTTCCTCTGTGGAGATGGGAGAACCTTCCAGAAGGACAACCATCTCTGCAGCACTCCACCAATCAGGCCTTTATGGTTGAGTGGCAAGACGGAAGCCACTCCTCAGTAAAAGGCACATGACAGCCCGCTTGGAGTTTGCCAAAAGGCACCTAAAGATTCTCAGACCATGAGAAACAAGATTCTCTAGTCTGATGAAACCAAGATTGAACTCTTTGGCCTGAATGCCAAGCGTCACGTCTGGAGGAAACCTGGCACCATCCCTACGGTGAAGCATGGTGGTGGCAGCATCATGCTGTGGGGATGTTTTTCAGCGGCAGTGACTGGGAGACTAGTCAGGATCGAGGGAAAGATGAACGGAGCAAAGTAAAGAGAGATCCTTGATGAAAACCTGCTCCAGAATGCTCAGGACCTCAGACTGGGGTGAAGGTTCACTTTCCAACAGGACAACGACCTTAAGCACACAGCCAAGCCAATGCAGGAGTTGCTTCGGGACAAGTCTCTGAATGTCCTTGAGTGGCCTAGCCAGAGCCCGGACTTGAACCCGATCGAACATCTCTGGAGAGACCTGAAAATAGCTGTGCAGCAACGCTCCCCATCCAACCTGATAGAGCTTGAGGAGATCAGTTTTGTATTTGTAACAAATTAGCGAAAATTTATAAAATCCTGTTTTTGCTTTGTCATTATGGGGTATTGTGTGTAGATTGATGAGTGGAAAAATAAATGTAATACATTTTAAAATAAAGCTGTAACCTAACAAAATGTGGAAAAAGTCATGGTGGAGGCTCAATCAAGCTAGTCGTCTTGACTACTTTCTTATGTCATTCTCGCTGGCACCAAAAGTTTTAAAAGTGTTGATAGGGGACAGAATGCGGTCGGACCGTCAAAGAATTGGCATGTACATTACTCATACAGAATTTCCACGTGGGCGAGTATATTGCAAATTTAATCAAAGCCTATTGGATGATAACTTTTTTTTAACTAGGACAGAAGAATTTATAACTGACTTTTTCTGACATAACATAGGTACAACAGATCCCCTTATTGTATGGGATACTTTTAAATGTGCCTTTAGAGGCCATGCAATTAAATACTCATCTCTAAAACAAAAGCAATTCAGGTCAAAAGAGTCCATATTAACAAAGGAAATAGAAGGACTAACAGTACAGATAGATAGCAATAAAAACTGTACCATAGAGGCAAAGAATACGTTAGAGGAAAAACAAAAAGAAATGGAGGAACTTATTCAAGAAAGAGCAAGTGTAATATATTATAAAAATAAAGTGAACTGGATGGAATATGAGGAAAAAAGCACCAAATTATTTTTTAATCTTCAACATAGAAATGCTACCTAAAATGATTTACTTAAACTTGTTACAAATGATGGAGTCACCCATGATTCACCCCAAAACATTTTTAAAGAGGAAGCAAAGTACTTTAAGCATATGTTTTCGTTTCAGTCTCCTCCATCTCCACTAACCGAAGTTAATTGTATGGATTTGTTTTCTATGAATAATGTATAATTAACAGCTGTACAGAAAGACTCATGTGAAGGCCAAATTACAGAGGAGAAACTTCTTGATGCAATTAAAGCCTTTAAGTCCAGGAAAACTCCAGGGCTTGATGGCATACCAGTTGAGGTATACCAAAACTTTTTTGATGTACTCAGAGGACCGGTATTAGCATGTTTTAACCACTCCTATACAAATGGTTGATTATCAGAAGGTTGATTATCAGAAGGTCTGATTTCATTATTACTGAAACAGGACCCAAGTGGTAAATATAAAGATTCAGTCCATTTAAAAATTTGGAAGCCCCTTACACTTCAGTGTTGTAAAAAGGTATTGTCGGATATTATTATTATCAGACAGGTTTTTTTTTTACATGGATGATACATTGGAGATAATGTAAGACAATTACTGGAAACAATAGAACACCGAAAAATCTGGGAAACCAGGCCTGGTATTCATATCTGACTTTGAAAAGCCTTTTGACAAAGTATGACTGGAATTTATATATAAATGCCTGGAATATTTCATTTATGGAGAATCTCTTATACAATGGGTTAAAGTTATGTATAGTAACCATAGGTCTAAAATAGTAAACAATGGTTACTTCTCAGAAAGTATTAAACTATCAAGAGGAGTAAAACAAGGTTTTCCACTATTGGCATATCTATTTTTTATGGCCATCGAAATGTTAGCTATTAAAATCAGATCCAACAATAATATCAAGGGGCTAGAAATCCAGGGCTTAAAAACAAAGGTGTAATTGTACGCTGATGATTCATGTTTTCTTTTAAATCCAAAATGTGGATCCCTCCACAGCCTCATAGAGGATCTAGATATGTTTTCTAACCTCTCTGGATTACAACCAAATTATGATAAGTGTATTATATTACGTATTATGTAAACAGAGTCAAAATTAGATCGAATATGGCCTTTTCCCATTCACTGAATTTGATACCAGAGGCAACCTTCATAGGTATGATTCATCTGAATTATTATATTTTGTCTTTTCTGCATGTCCCTGACCTTTGGGCCAACACACACACGCACACACACACAAGCGCACACACACATACAGTGGGGAAAAAAAGTATTTAGTCAGCCACCAATTGTGCAAGTTCTCCCACTTAAAAATATGAGAGAGGCCTGTAATTTTCATCATAGGTACACGTCAACTATGACAGACAAATTGAGAAAAGAAAATCCAGAAAATCACATTGTAATTTATTTGCAAATTATGGTGGAAAATAAGTATTTGGTCACCTACAAATAAGCAAGATTTCTGGCTCTCACAGACCTGTAACTTCTTCTTTAAGAGGCTCCTTTGTCCTCCACTCGTTACCTGTATTAATGGCACCTGTTTGAACTTGTTATCAGTATAAAAGACACCTGTCCACAACCTCAAACAGTCACACTCCAAACTCCACTATGGCCAAGACCAAAGAGCTGTCAAAGAAACCAGAAACAAAATTGTAGACCTGCACCAGGCTGGGAAGACTGAATCTGCAATAGGTAAGCAGCTTGGTTTGAAGAAATCAACTGTGGGAGCAATTATTAGGAAATGGAAGACATACAAGACCACTGATAATCTCCCTCGATCTGGGGCTCCACGCAAGATCTCACCCCGTGGGGTCAAAATGATCACAAGAACGGTGAGCAAAAATCCCAGAACCACACGGGGGGACCTAGTGAATGACCTGCAGAGAGCTGGGACCAAAGTAACAAAGCCTACCATCAGTAACACACTACGCCGCCAGGGACTCAAATCCTGCAGTGCAAGACGTGTCCCCCTGCTTAAGCCAGTACATGTCCAGGCCCGTCTGAATTTTGCTAGAGTGCATTTGGATGATCCAGAAGAGGATTGGGAGAATGTCATATAGTCAGATGAAACCAAAATATAACTTTTTGGTAAAAACTCAACTCGTCGTGTTTGGAGGACAAAGAATGCTGAGTTGCATCCAAAGAACACCATACCTACTGTGAAGCATGGGGGTGGAAACATCATGCTTTGGGGCTGTTTTTCTGCAAAGGGACCAGGACGACTGATCCTGGTAAAGGAAAGAATGAATGGGGCCATGTATCGTGAGATTTTGAGTGAAAACCTCCTTCCATCAGCAAGGGCATTGAAGATGAAACGTGGCTGGGTCTTTCAGCATGACAATGATCCCAAACACACCGCCCGGGCAACGAAGGAGTGGCTTCGTAAGAAGCATTTCAAGGTCCTGGAGTGGCCTAGCCAGTCTACAGATCTCAACCCCATAGAAAATCTTTGGAGGGAGTTGAAAGTCCGTGTTGCCCAGCGACAGCCCCAAAACATCACTGCTCTAGAGGAGATCTGCATGGAGGAATGGGCCAAAATACCAGCAACAGTGTGTGAAAACCTTGTGAAGACTTACAGAAAACGTTTGACCTGTGTCATTGCCAACAAAGGGTATATAACAAAGTATTGAGAAACTTTTGTTATTGACCAAATACTTATTTCCCACCATAATTTGCAAATAAATTCATAAAAAATCCTACAATGTGATTTTCTGGAGAAGAAAATTATCATTTTGTCTATCATAGTTGACGTGTACCTATGATGAAAATTACAGGCCTCTCTCTTTCTTTTTAAGTGGGAGAACATGCACAATTGGTGGCTGACTAAATACTTTTTTCCCCCACTGTATGGACTATGGCGCTTTAGCAGACATCTCACAGCATTTACTATCAAAGCTTATTGTGGCCAGTGTGTGTGTCAGTGAAACTCTCAGCTCTTTAAAATGCTGTCTGCTGATGTCTCTGTCCTCTCTCCTATTCCCAGGGTGCTGCAGGGGGAGTGGCGGCGGCTGAAGTGGAGGCATGAGGAGGCAGCGGCGGCGCCCCAACTGACAGAGGGGGGCGAGGAGGGTCTGGGATCGCCCACGGGGGGCCAGCAGGACGAGGAACTCCTGGCCGAGGCGAGGGCCCTCCGGCAGCACAAGACTCGCCTAGAGACACGAATGCAGATCCTGGAGGACCACAACAAACAGCTGGAGTCCCAGTTGCAGAGGCTACGAGAGTTACTGCTGCAGGTAGGGAGGGAGGAAGGAGAAACAAATGGAAAGTGGTAAGAAAGAGGAGGGAAAGAAAGAAACAGATGGGTTGGAAAAGAGGGGAGGGAGGGACAACTTTAGTAAATAGAAAAAGACTAATGACTTAAACTGCAGGTACAGAGACAGGAAGGGAGGGGGATAGATACCATGAGAGACAGAGGGAAATACCTATGGTAAAGAGAGAAAGCGAGAGGGGGATAGACTCAAGAGGGATTAAGAAGCAGAATGATACGGGACTGAAGCTAAAAGGAAGAGAGAAAGGGGAATAACAAAGATAATGGATGGATTGAGAGAAAATATGACACTGCTGTAGAAGTATATGAATGTGCGAATGGGGAAGAGAGAGGGGGAGAGGAAGGACTGAAAGCTAATTTGTACTGCTTCACTAGGGTAGAGAGAGAAAGAGAGAGTGACAGAAAGACATTTCCTCATGTGAAAAGACTTGGAAATTGGTAATAGAGAGCGGAGATTGAAAGAGAGACTGATTTAGTGGGAATAGGGGAATAGGAACAGAGGGACAGAATACCAAACATTCTAAAGTTGTAGATTTTAACTTTCTGTCCACTTCTATGAACCTCCCGACCATATAATGCCAGTCTTTCAATCTCTTCTTAAGAAATAATCATGCACATAAGCTCTTTATATGAGTCAGTTTATAGTTCCAATATGAAGTGATGGAAGTGGTGGAGTGGGGGTGGGTAGTCAACTCTCAGTGTCAACCTCTGTCTTCCTTTGTTCATCGTAGAACTAGGTCTGAATCCCCAGCCAACGCAGCCTTCAGTTTCACTGGAACACTTTGACTTATTTAGTGCATCTACAGCACGTTTACTGTATCCTTCAACCCCAACACATTCCAAGAAACGGTTGTGGTTTTCTGAAGTAGCTGTCAAAATGGGAATTCTGTTGGGATTGATGACACTATTTATTTTCCACCAGCCCAAAGATGACTCGGAGGCCAACGGATCGGAACCTTCGTCCCTGTCGTCTCCGGTGTCAGGGGGAGGCCGTCATGGGGACGGACCCAGTAGAGAGACCACAGACACAGATGCAACGGGTGAGCTACTAAGACAAATATTCCCAAATAGTAGGTCAGGTCCCACTGGTGGGGTGCAAGTTCCAAGAAATTCCTACTGGATTATTGACTGAAAAAACATTGTTTTGTTCATTCTGTGGGCCACAACAACATTAGTTCAGACAGAATGGAATGATTGAGTGTTCCGTTGTCACTCATCTCTGGGGCGGCAGGTAGCTTAGTGGTTAAGAGCGTTGTGCCAGTAACCGAAAGGTCGCTGGTTCTAATCCCCGAGCCGACTAGGTGAAAAATCTGTCGATGTGCCCTTGAGCTAGGCACTTAACCCTAATTGCTCATGTAAGTCGCTCTGGATAAGAGCGTCTGCTAAAGGACTAAAATGTAAAATCTCTCTCTGTATGTGACAGGAGATGGAGATGAGGATCATGAACAGGACACAGTGCAGCAGCTGCAGGAGGTCATAGAGCAGCTGAGAAATGTCTTCCCTTCAGAACCTGGTGAGCCTCTGACCAAACAGAAACATTAACCTGATGAAAACACTGAGTGGGGGGGTTATTTTGGTGTAAAAGGAGACAAATCAGACGGCGGACATCAAGGTCAGAAAATGTTTTTAATGTCCTAACAGGCTCCTCATACTATTGCTAAGATGTCTAGAATAATGGCTCAAAGGAAAATTATTCCTCTGAGTCTCAGGGTTATATAGTCATTCTGAATGATGTACTGTATACATGCCTCAGTTGGTAGAGCATGGCGCTTGCAACGCCAGGGTTGTGGGTTTGGTTCAGTACGCAAAAAGTATGAAAATGTATGAATTCACTACTGTAAGTCGCTCTGGATAAGAGCGTCTGCCGAAATGTTTAAAATAATTATAATATGAGACTGATACAACTTTTAATTTAACTATGAAGACAGTGATACAAAATGACCTTGAACAGAGGCGGAAACAAGATAAGGAATGTCTGAGGAGTGTCTAGAAAGATAAGCTACACAAGTTCTTATCTCAGTGGGGAAATACAATATACAGTGGGGAAATAAAGTATTTAGTCAGCCACCAATTGTGCAAGTTCTCCCACTTAAAAAGATGAGAGAGGCCTGTAATTTTCATCATAGGTACACGTCAACTATGACAGACAAATTGAGAATTTTCTTTCCAGAAAATCACATTGTAGGATTTTTAATGAATTTATTTGCAAATTATGGTGGAAAATAAGTATTTGGTCACCTACAAACAAGCAAGAATTCTGGCTCTCACAGACCTGTAACTTCTTCTTTAAGAGGCTCCTCTGTCCTCCACTCGTTACCTGTATTAATGGCACCTGTTTGAACTTGTTATCAGTATAAAAGACACCTGTCCACAACCTCAAACAGTCACACTCCAAACTCCACTATGGCCAAGACCAAAGAGCTGTCAAAGGACACCAGAAACAAAATTGTAGACCTGCACCAGGCTGGGAAGACTGAATCTGCAATAGGTAAGCAGCTTGGTTTGAAGAAATCAACTGTGGGAGCAATTATTAGGAAATAGAAGACACACAAGACCACTGATAATCTTCCTCGATCTGGGGCTCCATGCAAGATCTCACCCCGTGGGGTCAAAATTATCACAAGAACGGTGAGCAAAAATCCCAGAACCACACGGGGGGACCTAGTGAATGACCTGCAGAGAGCTGGGACCAAAGTAACAAAGCCTACCATCAGTAGTTTGCTAGAGTGCATTTGGATGATCCAGAAGAGGATTGGGAGAATGTCATATGGTCAGATGAAACCAAAATAGAACTTTTTGGTAAAAACTCAACTCGTCGTGTTTGGAGGACAAAGAATGCTGACTTGCATCCAAAGAACACCATACCTACTGTGAAGCATGGGTGTGGAAACATCATGCTTTGGGGCTGTTTTTCTGCAAAGGGACCAGGACGACTGATCTGTGTAAAGGAAAGAATGAATGGGGCCATGTATCGTGAGATTTTGAGTGAAAACCTCCTTCCATCAGCAAGGGCATTGAAGATGAAACGTGGCTGGGTCTTTCAGCATGACAATGATCCCAAACACACCGCCCGGGCAACGAAGGAGTGGCTTCGTAAGAAGCATTTCAAGGTCCTGGAGTGGCCTAGCCAGTCTCCAGATCTCAACCCCATAGAAAATCTTTGGAGGGAGTTGAAAGTCTGTGTTGCCCAGCGACAGCCCCAAAACATCACTGCTCTAGAGGAGATCTGCATGGAGGAATGGGCCAAAATACCAGCAACAGTGTGTGAAAACCTTGTGAAGACTTACAGAAAACGTTTGACCTGTGTCATTGCCAAGAAAGGGTATATAACAAAGTATTGAGAAACTTTTGTTATTGACCAAATACTTATTTTCCACCATAATTTGCAAATAAATTCATTAAAAATCCTACAATGTGATTTTCTGGAGAAAAAAAATCTCATTTTGTCTGTCATAGTTGACGTATACCTATGATGAAAATTACAGGCCTCTCTCATCTTTTTAAGTGGGAGAACTTGCACAATTGGTGGCTGACTAAATACTTTTTTTCCCCACTGTAGGTGCCTGATTCATTGCCTTTAATACATATTGGGCCTCAAGGCAACCAGAGTAAAGGTCAATCCAGTGTGTCCACAGCCAAGCCCTCATCTGTTAGTACAGATTTGGCTATTCTGCATGTGTTCTAAAACACATGATATTCACCCTTAATGGATACTTTTTTTTCCCTCTCTCCTCTTCCAGGAGCCACATCACTCATCTAACCCAGGGCGGGGCCTGGAGTGCAGAGTGATGCCTAATGGGATTCCTGATGGCCCGTGCCCCATATAGCTGCCGTCAGAGGGACAGAGAGTGCACCAGGCCCTTGACCCAAACAGCAGCTCACAGAGAGCTGACCCCTCTCCATCACCCCTGTGGGAGCCAAAGGCTAATGGCTAATGCCAATGTCCAGGCCCAGCCACGCACTATGCTAACAAGCTAAGGCTAATGGATAATGTTAGCGGTGCAGCCAGACACTGTGTTAACCAGCTAAGGAAGCTAACAGCTAATGTTAGCAGCCCAGCCAGGCAGAAACTGTGTTTGCTATGGCTAACGCTAGCAGCCCAGCCAAGACACTGTGCTAACCAGCGTCTTTGTAGTCGCCCGAAGGTGTGAAGCTTTATATCTGTACAGCACAAGGACGTTCCACGAAAATGACTTTTACACAATGCAAAAGGAATTTTCCACATGTTTTGTCCCGTCCGAGTGCCAGTAACTGTTTGCGTATCTCGGTATTTATGTTTGTTTTCCTTTTTTCCCCAATGCGTTTCAAACTTCTATTTTTTTACGGGGTGTTCATGCGCACCAGCGTTGACTCGATTTGGGCCAGGCTGGCTGCATTTCATGCAGCAGTGCTCGGGGGGCTGTGGCAGGCGTACCCAGAGCAGAACAGCGCAGATTGCCGGGGAGCCAGCGGGACCCACAGCAAGCTTATTGACACTGTGGAACTGACACATCATCAGTAAAAAACCCAGGATTTATTTAAGACAGCCAAAGTGCCCGCCAGGCCAGGCAGCGCTGCTTCTGTGCACAGTGAGTTTCACTGCTTCCATCACACGCAGCACGCAGACACATGTACACATTGTTTCAGATGAACGCTCATTCTGTACTAACACACATACACACATTCATATCACACAGGCATACAAAAAACAGATACACCCACATCCACAAACAGTGGAGAGAGAGAGGCCGTGATTTTGCCTCGTAGTGTTCAGGAAGAGGGTCTCGAGTCGAGGACAATTTGTATCGCGGCTCAGTGTGTTTAGCTGAGAAAGCGTCTAGCGTTAAACGCCGGGCCCTCCACTGTGGACTCTGGCTCCTCACTCCCCCTGTGTGCACAGAAGGGGAGGCAGGGTGCCCCAGGCTCTAGAGCTGCTAGACTGCCCCCCCCCCCCCCTCCCAGGACACTAGGGGGGCTAGGGAGGGGCACCACCACCTCCACACAGCGGCCCAATTCCAAATCAAATCTTAGCCCCTTCCACATGGCACTTCATCTGAAATGATCAGATAAGCAATATGCTAATAACTTCACTTTTCCCTCTGCTGGGTGGAAAGTTCACCATATTGCTTATATAAACATTTCAGGGGTACACAAATGCCTAGGATAGTAGGATATAGTCTGATGTGGGGTTGGGCTACCATCACACCAGGATCATGTGACACTCCAGACAGAGCACAGTCTATTTGCCTTAAACCCAAACAGAGCCCGTCACGGACGAATAAGTGTGTTTTCATGCTGCTGCCTGAAACATTATTGAATGGAGTTGGCCCTGGCTCCCGCTTTCCCGCTCTTCTTTTCTCTTTTTATGCTTGTGGCCAGATGTGAAAGGACTGGCTCAGTGTGTTCACTCAGCGTTTTCACAATCGGAGGACAAGATTGCATCAGTGGGTGGATGTGGATGTCATACAAAGGTGAGATTCTGTTTCGGGGTCTGGGTTCTGTGGCATTTTGCATTGTATTGGTGGATTTAGAGAGGCTTTATGAGTAAGGAAAGGGAAGACAGTGGGAATTCACAGCGCTAGAGTGGCCTAGCACCTGAGAGACTAGTTAGAAAAGGCTGGGGTCAAATAGGGTTTTGGCGGCATGGAGGGAGGATGGATGGAAGGTGGAAGAGAGGTGGAAGGGAAGCTCGGAGGGGGTGGAGATCTGAGAGACGAGGAAAGACGAAGAAAATAGTTCATTTAGCACTCCTGGGCTGAGCGGAAAGGAGCGATCCACTTTGATGTGCTTGCCACAGCAAATCTCCAGAAAGAGACAGACAGGATGCGAGCGATTTCCTGGAAAAGAGGAAAGATGCTCTGGGTTTTTTATGTAGCATACCACTTCCATAACCATCAAGTTATTACACCCACACTCGCAGGGAGGCATGATGCGAATAGTTTAGATTAATTCAGAGAATGTTCTGACCTTATTGCCAAGAACAAGATTTGTTTGAATCCCATCCCGGTATTCGTTAGACTTTATCTCCTCCAGGCGCCAGTGTTCACATTTGACATCGTTGAGCGCTGCTGCGCCTGTCTGTTTGTTTTGATGCCGTTGCTAGGGAACTGTCCCCAAGGACACGGCGCTGCAGATTGTGAGTCGGCAAGGTGGGGCGCCGTTCATAATGGAAATGCTAATAACCATATTGGGAAGAGAGAGCGCCTCATTTCCATACCCCCCCTCCCTTAACCACCCCCGCTGAATGAGGCCTGCCACTGTTTAGTGTTTAGCTGGCATACAGTAGATAGTCATTATCATTGACATCTGTTCTACCTTTGCCAAGCGCTGACATGCACCGGCATCCTTTCTTAACATGTCAGGATCCAGGAACTAAGAAGTGCTCGAGTGAAGAAAAACACCCAACGCGAAGAATGTTAACTCTTTGGAAACTCTTTAATGTTAAACACACATCTCATTACACATTGATGATCCCCCTGAACATAGAGTACTTGAGGCTCTGAATATATGCAGCATCTCTCTCTCTGAAATAATGCATCTATTGAACTATAACTGGGGGAAGAGATTAGGCCTAGAAACCAAAAGGTACTACCCATAACTCCTGTAGACCTATATAAATGTGTTGTGTGTTTCAGACAATAGTGAGGTAGGAGAGGCTAGGTGGAATTAATGATTATACCACTGTAGCCGGCAGTTTGTCAGACAGACAGAAGCATATATATTCCTATGGTCTGTTTGTAATGCAGCAGAACTGTAGCTTTTCACTGTACCCCTCTTACTCAAACTCCCAGAAGCCAATACTGTCTTTGTAGTGGCCCTCTGTTGTAGCCCTTTGAAGACCAACCCATCAAAAGGCTTTTCTCTGAGGGAGTGTTAACACTAAATTAGATTGCCCACACCACGTCTCTCTGTAGTCATGTGATTATCCCTTTCTGAGGCATCTAATGTTCTAAGATAGAACTACTGTGGAGCTCTACCAGAAGGGCGACCGCATGCGGGAAACCAGTCCCACCATCTTCGGTGGGATTGAAGAGAAGCGCTCATCTCCAGAGACAGAGCGAGGCAGAGACAGTTTCGAGAACATGGCCAACGAGGGGTGCCCCCTGCTATATATAGTGGGGTCAACCCGTTAACGAGCACGCTCATTGTTCCCAACATGTAAGCGGCGAGACCTTCCATGTTTGAGTTCCGTGCACTCTGGCATCGTTACGAGACACAGTGAGGGTTGTTAGCGTTCTGTAACACGGCAGGGCCATGAATCATCTGAACTCTTATGGGAATCAGAGCTATGACAACATACACTAGCCTATGCTAACACACAGGTAGATGCCCCCGCCACCGCAAAACACAGACTCATCATTTCTATTTGAATGTCGATCTGAAGTCTATTTTTGTTTATGACTTTGTTTATGTGTCATTTATTTAATTGTTTATTTGTTTATGTACTGTACTAACATTCCTCCCTATTGCTGTCCTCCCGGCCGGTTTTTAATCTGTATAAAACCTTTGTGAAAGAAATGCTTTTAAATAACGAGTGGGTTACTGGCTGCTTTCTACTCTTTGTGTACAAAGGATAAATAAAATTTGTATTTGTTATACACAACGTCGGCTTGTGTTGTGTGTATGCCTCAAGCGATGATCCTGAATTGAATTATGAGAATCATCACATGATACTTAATGCTCATATCAATGCCAGTGTATCCTGTATCCTTTATTTCTTTTTCTTGTGTTTACGCTTGGACTTGGACTTGAAAGACTGATTGATATTTCCAGTCGAGACCCCAGATTTGGTGTGGATCGCCCCCTCCGATGGACACGGCTGTTCGTCAGAACGCTTTCCCTCTGTTTTACTCCCTTCATCATTTTTGCTTTCCTCTGCCTCTCCTTTGTTAGGTCTATCCATCTGTGTGTCTAACCTGACTATCTCCTCAGCTACCTCCGAAAGTACCTCAGTGGCCTGTAGGTTAGGGAGGTCTGCAGTGGCTAATGGACTCCTATTGGTTGATTGGGATTGAATGGCTCTGCTTCTTGTACTCTCATTGGTGCCTTTGTTCCCTGTGCTTCCCTTGGTTACTTCCTGGGCGGCAGTTGAGTGACATTTGCCCCTTTCCACAGCCGTATCCTTCCCTGATCTCTCTGTAGCTACATTATCTCTTCCTGCATTGGTCTGTGCCATATCGGTCTCTTTATCTCCTGCTCTGTTAACTACCCCCGCCTGTCCATCTCTCTCTACCTCTACACTCTCTCTTCTATTCCCACTAGCCTTCTCCACTCCCCTACTACCTCCCTCTTTCTCAGCAATGGCTGCTTTCTTCGCACTCCCCTCCTCTCCTTTTCCCTCTGGCTTCTTCTCCTCTCTCACTCCATCACTACCTCCCTCTTTTACAGTCTCCCCTTCTTTCTGAACGCTCCCCTCCTCTCCTTTTTTCTCCTCTTGAAACTTCACTGTTTTCTTTACTTTCCTGGCCTTGGTCTTGGTGCCATTGAGGCCCCACTTTTCCTCTGTAGCTTCCCAGTAGTTCTTCTTGTCGCTGATGTGTTTGTTCCGGAGGTTCTCGCCTAGCCTCTTCATCTCCTGATTGACGATGGGCTTGAACCTGGGCTCCAGACGCTCCACCTTCTGGAAGTCATTCCTGGCCTCCTCCTCGTTGCAGAGAGCCGAGTGCGCCCTGGCCCGCTGGTACACCGCCTTGAAGTTATCTACACAGAGAGGGAGGTATAGGAGGGAGAGAAAGTGGGTACAGTAGAGGAAGATATTTGTAGCGGGAAAGAGATGGAAGAGAGAGACATTACAAAGAAGTAAGGACGGACATTGAGAGAGGAGAAGAAGCAGGGAGAAGGAAGAGAGAAATGAGTTAAGAGAGAATTAGAGATAGAGGGAGATTAGAAGAGACAGGGAGAGGGAGACAGAGACAGTAAAATATGTGCAGTTAGACAGTGAGCGAGAGAAGAGGAGACAGACCAAGAAAGTGGGTAAGCGAGAAATGGAGAGAACAAAAAAAATACAAAGGAAGTGAGAGAAAAGAGAGAGAATTTGACGACTCATTGTTAAGTAAAAGACTACGATCAGTAAACCCATGCATATCACATCTACTCCGCTGTCGTGACGTGACTTTACTTTAATGTATGACTGTTATTTATCGAATCACCTAACTATGTTTAATTGTCACTCGATTAAATGAATCATGTAACAATTAACTCATTAGGAATTTGGGGCAGCACGGAAGAAGTTGTTTAACGAGTTACCATCTTCCGAATTAAACTCTTAGAAGATATATTAAATATATCGATAAGTCAGTTATTAAATAATTACCTCTCATCAGTCTCATTCTGAACGTCGCATAATCCTTGAACCTGCAAGAACCCTAACCTTATTGATAAATCAGCAATACACAAATTTACATTTACATAATTTAGCAGACGCTCTTATCCAGAGAGACTTACAAATTGTTGCATTCACCTTGTGATCGCCAGTGGGACAACCATTTTAAAAAAATGTTATGGGGGGTGGGGGAAGAAGGATTACTTTTATACTATTCCAGGTATTCCTTAAAGAGGTAGGGTTTCAAGTGTCTCCGGAAGGTGGTCAGTGACTCCGCTGTCCTGGCGTTGTGGGGGAGCTTGTTCCACCATTGGAGTGCCAGAGCAGCGAATAGCTTTGACTGGGCTGAGCGGGAACTGTGCTTCCGTAGAGGTAGGGGAGCTAGCAGGCCAGAGGTGGATGAACGTAGTGCCCTTGTTTGGGTGTAGGGTCTGATCAGAGCCTGATGGTAAGGAGGTGCAATTCCCCTCACAGCTCCGTAGGCAAGCACCATGGTCTTGTAGTAGATGCGAGCCTCAACTGGAAGCCAGTGGAGTGTGCGGAGGAGCGGGGTGACATGAGAGAACTTGGGAAGGTTGAACACCAGACGGGCTGCAGCGTTCTGGATAAATTGTAGGGGTTTAATGGCACAGGCAGGGAGCCCAGCCAACAGCGAGTTGCAGTAATCCAGACGGGAGATGACAAGTCCTGGATTAGGACCTGTGCCGCTTTTTGTGTAAGGTAGGGTCGTACTCTGTGAATGTTGTAGAGCATGAACCTGCAGGATCGGGTCACCGCTTTGTTGTTAGCGGAGAACGACAGGGTGTTGTCCAGGGTCACGCCAAGGTTCTTTGCACTCTGGGAGGAGGACACAATGGAGTTGTCAACCGTGATGGCGAGATCATGGAACGGGCAGTCCTTCCTGATATGTCTGCCAGACATGCGATTCACCACCTGGTTATCAGAAGGGGGAAAGGAGAAAATGAATTGTGTGTCGTCTCTGTAGCAATGATAGGAGGGACCATGTGAGGATATGACAGAGCCAAGTGACTTGGTGTATAGAGAGAATAGGAGAGGGCCTAGAACTGAGCCCTGGGGGACACCAGTGGTGAGAGCACGTGGTGCGGAGACAGATTCTCGCCATGCCACCTGGTAGGAGCGACCTGTCAGGTAGGACGCAATCCAAGAGTGAGCAGCGCCGAAGATGCCCAACTCGGAGAGGGTGGAGAGGAGGATCTGATGGTTCACAGTATCAAAGGCAGCGGCAGGGGTGGTGTGTTCAATAGGGCGATATGGGCGACGCACTGCCAAACGGGAAAAGGAAGGGATTTTTTTTCTAATCAATTATATCACGGCAACAGTAGTTATCAGTGTTGTAATCTAGACGTCTGATCTGCCACAGTGCCACTAAATGTCCAATCAGGCTAAAGTCGTGCTTCAAATGGCCCCCCCCCCTTTTGGGGCGATTTCAGTCAGGTTGAAAATCGCCCAGAAGTCTGTCATAGACTCCCATGTAAAATCTATTTTTTTCAAATATCAGAGCTTTCAATACAATCTCTATGGGTTTCTGAGGGCTTGCACTTACGCGCTTTCGTCATACGTAACATATAACCATGAACGTAACTAAGAAAAGAGCGGGTAGCAGCGTCAATCAATTCACTACTTCTATCAAAATGGCTAGGCTTCAGTGCAACTCGATTGTGTCTTTGAAAGAAGTTCCTTTTTGTCGGCGAACAAATGAAGATAAATTGGCAACGAAACAATTAGGACCTCCCAGACCAAATTTAATAATTCAACAGGTTTCTACTAAAGGGGGGAAGTCCTACACCCGAGGATTTTCCAAAAATTGGTACGAACGAAAAACCTGGCTAGCAGGCTGCGATGTAGCTAATGCAGTCTTCTGCTACCCCCTGCTTACTCTTTCACCCTGAAGGCGGCACGGCAGACAGCACCGCTTGGACAGCGACTGGTGTGTAACGGACATGCACCATCTTTCAGGAAAGATTAAGAAACATGAGCTGTCAAAGACCCACATGGATAGCTGTTTGAGATTGTCTGCTTTGGGGAGAGTGAACATTCCCACTCAACTGGATGAGGGATACAGGCTAGCTGTCCGCCGCCACAACGATGAGGTTAGTGTTGATAATCACAAGTTTACTGGAGAACTGAAACTGACAAGGCTGACAAGATAGGACCCTTTTGTCCATTGTTATTGGATAGGAACAGAACTTATAACCAGCTCCTGACCTAAATAGATCTTAGCACAACATTTTACTCAACATATCATATTCCATATTCACTATAACAAATATATTTCCTACGACATTAGCAAGAACCGCCACATCCTCAGCCGGCTAATCCAGTGTGTGAAGTTTTGCGGAGTGTTTGAGTTAGCTTTGCGAGGCAAAGATGAAACTGAGGGCTCCACCAACCCTGGTAAGCCAACACTTTTGAGATCAGTCAATAAATGCTTCTGGTATTGACTTATATGCTGCCCCTGTCTTCATGTTGTTGCTGGACATATCTTTTTTAAAATGTGTGTAGGTCACCTAAATCATCAGAAAAATTGCCCCCCCTGAGAATTTTTTCAGGAGCCGCCACTGGGCAGCGGATATGTCTAGAAGGATAAGAGCAGAGGAGAGAGAGTTAGCTTTAGCAGTGCGGAGAGCCTCCATGACACAGAGAAGAGCAGTCTCAGTTGAATGACCAGTCTTGAAACCTGACTGGTTTGGATCAAGAAGGTCATTCTGAGAGAGATAGCAGGAGAGTTGGCTAGAGACGGCACGCTCAAGAGTTTTGGAGAGAAAAGAAAGAAGGGATACTGGTCTGTAGTTGTTGACATCGGAGGGATCGAGTGTAGGTTTTTTGAGGAGGGGTGCAACTCTCGCTCTCTTGAAGACAGAAGGGACATGGCCAGCGGTCAAGGATGAGTTGATGAGCAAGGTGAGGTAAGGGAGAAGGTCTCCGGAAATGGTCTGGAGAAGAGAGGAGGGGATAGGGTCAAGCGGGAAGGTTGTTGGGCAGCCGGCCGTCACAAGTCGCAACATTTCATCTGGAGAGAGAGGGGAGAAAGAAGTCAAAGCATAGGGTAGGGCAGTGTGAGCAGGACCAGCAGTGTCATTTGACTTAATAAATTAGGATCGGATGTCGTCAACCTTCTTTTCAAAATGGTTGACGAAGTCATCCACAGAGAGGGAGGAGGAGGAGGATTCAGCAGGGAGGAGAAGGTGGCAAAGAGCTTCCTAGGGTTAGAGGCAGAGGCTTGAAATGTAGAGTGGTAGAAAGTGGCTTTAGCAGCGGAAACAGAGGAAGAGAATGTAGAGAGGAGGGAGTGAAAAGATGACAGGTCCGCAGGGAGTCTAGTTTTCCTCCATTTCCGCTCGGCTGCCCGGAGCCCTCTTCTGTGAGCTCGCAATGAGTCGTCAAGCCACGGAGCAGGAGGGGAGGACTGAGCCGGCCGGGAGGATAGGGGACATAGAGAGTCTAAAATGCAGAAAGGGAGGAGAGGAAGGTTGAGGAGGCAGAATCAGGAGATCGGAGGGAGAAGGATTTAGCAGAGGGAAGAGATGATAGGATGGAAAAGGAGAGAGTAGCGGGAGAGAGAGAGCGAAGGTTGCGACGGCACATTACCATCTGAGTAGGGGCAGAGTGAGTAGTGTTGGAGGAGAGCGAGAGAGAAAAGGATACAAAGTAGTGGTCGGAGACTTGGAGGGGAGTTGCAGTGAGATTAGTAGAAGAACAGCATCTAGTAAAGATGAGGTCAAGCGTATTGCCTGCCTTGTGAGTAGGGGGGGACAGTGAGAGGGTGAGGTCAAAAGAGGAAAGGAGTGGAAAGAAGGAGGCAGAGAGAAATGAGTCAAAGGCAGACGTAGGGAGGTTAAAGTCACCCAGAACTGTGAGGGGTGAGCCATCCTCAGGAAAGGAACTTATCAAGGCGTCAAGCTCATTGATGAACTGTGAGGGCGATAAATGACAAGGATGTTAAGCTTGAATGGGCTAGTTTTTTTATTTTATTTTTATTTCACCTTTATTTAACCAGGTAAGCCAGTTGAGAACAGGTTCTCATTTACAACTGCGACCTGGCCAAGATAAAGCAAAGTAGTGCAATAAAAACAACAGAGTTACATATGGGGTAAAAAAAAACAAAGTCAGAAATACAACAGAAAATATATATACAGTGTGTGCAAATGTAGCAAGTTATGGAGGTAAGGCAATAAATAGGCTATAGTGCAGAATAATTACAATAGTATTAACACTGGAATGCTAGATGTGCAAGAGATTATGTGCAAATAGAGATACTGGGGTGCAAAAGAGCAAAATAAATAACAATATAGGGATGAGGTAGTTGGGTGGGCTAATTTCGGATGGGCTGTGTACAGGTGCAGTGATCGGTAAGGTGCTCTGACAACTGATGCTTAAAGTTATTGAGGGAGATAAGAGTCTCCAGCTTCAGAGATTTTTGCAATTCGTTCCAGTCATTGGCAGCAGAGAACTGGAAGGAATGGCGGCCAAAGGAGGTGTTGGCTTTGGGAATGACCAGTGAGATATACCTGCTGGAGCGCAGACTACGGGTGGGTGCTGCTATGGTGACCAATGAGCTAAGATAAGGCGGGGATTTACCTAGCAGTGATTTATAGATGGCCTGGAGCCAGTGGGTTTGACGACGAACATGTAGTGAGGACCAGCCAACAAGAGCGTACAGGTCACAGTGGTGGGTAGTGTATGGGGCTTTGGAGACAAAACGGATGGCACTGTGATAGACTACATCCAATTTGCTGAGTAGAGTGTTGGAGGCTATTTTGTAAATTACATCGCCGAAGTCAAGGATCGGTAGGATAGTCAGTTTTACGAGGGCATGTTTGGCAGCATGAGTGAAGGAGGCTTTATTGCGAAATAGGAAGCCGATTCTAGATTTAACTTTGGATTGGAGATTCTTTATGTGAGTCTGGAAGTTGAGTTTACAGTCTAACCAGACACCTAGGTATTTGTAGTTGTCCACATACTCTAGGTCAGACCCGTCGAGAGTGGTGATTCTAGTCGGGTGGGCGGGTGCCAGCAGCGTTCGATTGAAAAGCATGCATTTAGTTTTACTAGTGTTTAAGAGCAGTTGGAGGCTACTGAAGGATTGTTGTATGGCATTGAAGCTCGTTTGGAGGTTTGTTAACACAGTGTCCAATGAAGGGCCAGATGTATACAAAATGGTGTCGTCTGCATAGAGGTGGATCTGAGAGTCACCAGCAGCAAGAGCGACATCATTGATATACACGGAGAAAAGTGTCGGCCCAAGAATTGAACCCTGTGGCACCCCCATAGAGACTGCCATAGGTCCAGACAACAGGCCCTCCGATTTGACACACTGAACTCTATCTGAGAAGTAGTTGGTGAACCAGGAGAGGCAGTCATTTGAGAAACCAAGGCTATTTAGTCTGCCAATAAGAATGCGGTGGTTGACAGAGTCGAAAGCCTTGGCCAGGTCGATGAAGACGGCTGCACAGTACTGTCTATTATCAATCGCGGTTATAATATCGTTTAGGACCTTGAGCGTGGCTGAAGTGCACCCGTGACCAGCTCGGAAACCGGATTGCATAGCGGAGAAGGTACGGTGGTATTCGAAATGGTCGATGATCTGTTTGTTAACTTGGCTTTCGAATACTTTCGAAAGGCAGGGCAGGATGGATATAGGTCTGTAGCAGTTTGGATCTAGAGTGTCACCCCCTTTGAAGAGGGGGATGACCGCGGCAGCTTTCCAATCTCTGGGGATCTCAGACGTTATGAAAGAGAGGTTAAACAGACTAGTAATAGGGGTAGCGACAATTTCAGCGGCTAGTTTTAGAAAGAAAGGGTCCAGATTGTCTAGCCCAGCTGATTTGTAGGGGTCCAGATTTTGCAGCGCTTTCAAAACATCAGCTGTCTGAATTTGTGTGAAGGAGAAGCGGGGGGGGCATGGGCAAGTTGCAGCAGAGGGTGCAGAGTTGGTGGCCGGGTTAGTGGTAGCCAGATGGAAAGCATGGCCAGCTGTAGCAAAATGCTTGTTGAAATTCTCGATTATTGTAGATTTATCGGTGGTGATAGTGTTTCCTAGCCTCAGTGCAGTGGGCAGCTGGGAGGAAGTGCTCTTATTCTCCATGGACTTTACAGTGTCCCAAAACTTTTTGGAGTTAGTGCTACAGGATGCAAATTTCTGTTTGAAAAAGTTAGCCTTTGCTTTCCTGACTGCTTGTGTATATTGGTTCCTAACTTCCCTGAAAAGTTGCATATCGCGGGGGCTATTTGATGTGACAGCATGGAATTCAAATGAGGAGATAGACAGATGGGTCAGGGGAAAAAGAGAGAATGTCCACTTGGGAGAGATGAGGATTTCTGTGCCACCGCCGCGCTGACCAGATGCCCTCGGGGTATGTGAGAACACATGGTCAGACGAGGAAAGAGCAGTAGGAGTAGCAGTGTTTTCTGTGGTAATCCATGTTTCCGTCAGCGCCAAGAAGTCGAGGGACTGGAGGGTAACATAGGCTGAGATTAACTCTGCCTTGTTGGCCACAGAACGGCAGTTCCAGAGGCTGCCGGAGACCTGGAACTCCACGTGGGTCGTGCGCGCAGGGACCACCAGATTAGAGTGGCAGCAGCCACGCGGTGGGAAGCATTTGTATGGCCTGTGCAGAGAGGAGAGAACAGGGATAGACAGACACATAGTTGACAGGCTACAGAAAAAGGCTACAATAATGCAAAGGAGATCGGAATGAAATGAACTAAACATCTGGGAAAGCGAGAGAGTGGGGCCTCCCTCACTTACGTTTCACTGAAACACTTAAATATAACTCTCCCAACTTCCACTTTAGAAATTATAATTGTTGTAAACTACAGCGGTTCAATGTTTTCTAGGAATAGACTCTAACTTAGTTTATTCAGCTAGCTAACTTGGTACAGTATTCTTCCGTGAAAACCGCCCAGGGCACCGAATCCTATGAAGCCATAGCCAACTAGCATGCCAGCCTCCAATAACACGGTTTAGCACCAATACTCGGTTACAACAAACCAACAGTGTGTTAACACGCCAAACAGATCAGTCGTGTCCGTGTCTAACGTTGTGTAAAGTTTTGGGTTAGTTTTGACAGTTTGAGTGAGTATGTCGTCAACTTATTCATCCAGTTAGTTAGCTAGAATAGTTAGCATACTAGCTAGCCATTGCTCTCTGCCAATGAACCAACCCCTCCTCCCATGGCACGAAACACACAGAGAGAGCCAAGCTAACCTTAACTAGTCACCCATGTCCCAAATTCCCTAGGAACGACTCTGGTTACCAGTATGTAAAAACTAAATTAAAATAAATGTCGGTTATAACTTACCCTTAGTAGCTACTGTTAGCCAGTTAAGTGCAAAGCTAGCCACTGAATCGATTCAGCCAGTTCGCGTCTGTCCCAACGGAGAGAAAGCGTCTCCAAACATTACAGCAAGATCGTTCCAGCTATTGTTTAGTTAGCTATCCAGGTAGCAACAAGCTAGCTACATTTCGAGTACAGTAGCTACTAACTACCTAACGTTAACGCTTCAGATAATGAGGTTAGAAAAACAGCTGAATGGTAGGTAGCTAGCTGGCATAATTACAGGTACTCTTAAGCGTGAAATAACATTGGAAACAACTATCCACAGTTGCTAATAGTTACCAGTAGCTACCCGCTAGCTAGCTAGCTTTATTGATCCAGGTAGTGGGTTAGCTAGCCTCGTGCTTCACCGGGCTCAGCCGAATACAATACTTACCTACAAGAATTACCTACAATAACTACCTAGATAAACTACCTACAATACCTAACTACAATACCTACCTACAATCTAAATACATGGCTTAATTATTTATTTACTAACTAACTAAATAAATAAATAATAACACAATACAATACAAACACACACATAGGTTATTGATTACTAACGTAATACAATGAAAACAGGTCCCTAGTGGACTGGACTAACATTAGCATAAATGCTTGGGTAGAAGGAGAGTCAGAGTGGAAGGGAGAGACAGAGATTCAAACTATTGTGGTTACTTTGGAGACTATGCTCACAGTAATCATAATACTTATGCACCCTAATAACGCTCATTCGGATTAGAAATGTAACATGTATTTATGTGTTGCTGTCCTCGATAGTTGAGTTGATGATGTAGGACTCTGGTTTGCCCACCAGAGATCTCAATGTCCTTGGTAGAGTTTCTGGTTGTAGTGGTGGTTAGAATGGATACTTCAGATGTACCAGCGGTTGTCGGAGAGGGATTGTCCTTTCCAACTCGTGTCTTTAGTGAAAGTTCTCTAGATGACTATACATGCCAGCTGCAGACTGAGATGATAAGGTCTAGTGCATTGTCTTCTTCTTCACCTCGTGTAGAGGTTGAGAGTTTCAGAGTTTCTCCATTTCAAACGTGTGGACTAACGTCTCACATTTTCTGGTCTTTCTAGTCTAACCATTTTGTAACGTGTAGCTTCAGCTTCACGCTTCTTGGTCTTGTAGAGTGTCAAACATTTTAAGCCGTGGGGCTTACTGGTCTGGTAGAAATTCAACCATTTGCAATGTTTAGCTCACGCTTCACGTCTGCTGGTCTGAGGTGAATTTCGTCACAAGGCTTTTTATGCACTTGGGGTAAAAGGGGCGTTCCATCATGTTTACATGATCTCTGATGTCACTCGGGGCGTGGCTAGTCACTGTGCATAGTTTATATGAAAAGCTATTATCTCATTAGAAGACTAAAATCACATTCCTATCTTCACCAAAATACGCTAATATTTAATCAAATATTTTATACAACATTTAGATGTAAACTTGACAGATAGAATATGTACACTTTCCGAGTTACAGTTATTACTTGATACCATCCTTAATGACATCACAAAATAATAAACAATATGACATGATTATTCTTTAGATCCCCACTGACCATTTCCCACATTCTTTTAAGTAGGAATATTGTTTCATTATCCATTTTTGGATGTTGGAGTCTTGGCAGGAAGACTTCCTTTGTCTCACAGGGACATTCTTTCTTCCCATACTAGAGACCAAAAGGAGTCCTCTTCTGCAAACTATTTATGACCGGCTGTTAAGTCATAAAACTGGCCCCCAGGAAAGGGGGAGTTCAAACCTTGGCTAGCAGGAATGTTTGATCCTCAACCCATGAGGGCAAGTCATGAAAACAGAAAACAATTAATTTCACTCCTGACTGTTGTGTTAAGAGTACAGTACCAAGGAAGAAACACAATAATGCAAGTGGGTTTGGCAACTTCCAGAAAAAAGGGAGAGAGAAAGATTGAAAAATCAAGTCGGGGAGCAACACAATGGCAAGGTCTGCTCAAGTCCAAGCATTTTTACTACAGATGTAGAGCGTTAAAGTCCAAACAGAGCCCAGCTAGCACATAACGTTCTGAGAACCATATATTTCTTAGAGTTCTCCAACTGAGAGCGTGGTTATCCTATGGTTATTTTGCATACAACCTTCCCACAACTTTCTGGGAATGGTGCAGGATAGTTATTTTCTTGGTATTTCATTACTTTAACAGAACATTTCCTAAAAGTTAAAACTTGGTTACGTTTAATTTCAATTTTGATAATGTTCTA
Organism: Coregonus lavaretus; assembly: GCF_964263955.1. Classification (NCBI taxonomy): domain Eukaryota; kingdom Metazoa; phylum Chordata; class Actinopteri; order Salmoniformes; family Salmonidae; genus Coregonus; species Coregonus lavaretus. Next base: position 13,013,585 of record NC_140019.1, read on the forward strand.
GAAACGTTCTCCAACTGGTTTGACATTGTGAATGTTCTCAAATAGTTCAGAGAACGTTAAGAAACAACGTTCTTCTGTGGGAATTTCAGTACTTCAGCATAACGTTTCCTCATGGTTCTATTTATAGTCATGTTCTCAAATTGTTCCAGAATGTTAAGAAACAACGTTCTTCTGTGAGAATTTCAGCATAACATTTCCTACAGGTTTCCTCATGGTTCTATTTAAAGTATTGTTTTCATTGTTCCGAGAACGTTAAGAAAACGTTCCATAAAAACCAAAATAAAATTGTTGTAACGTTCAGAGAATATTCTAAGAATGTTATTTAAAAACATATACATTCCATTCTCAGCATCAACAAAACTCTCTCCATCCTCTATCTTGTTAAGTATGTTCAGGTGTGCCCACTAATTGGCCACACCTGATCTTAATGAGTGCTTGATTCCTTTAAAATGGGGTTTTAATAGACTAAAATGAACAGTTTTGTATGCATAAAAAAAAAACATGGCATGCTTATTGAAACATTCAGTGAAAGTTAAGGAAGTTATTCAAAAACCTCCAAATAACCTATCATTTCTGTTCTCAGAGCGTTAATAAAACCTCCCTGGAAAACTTTCAAGGAACCAGAGAAAACATTCTCAGAACCTCCCTGCAAACTAAAAGTAAACGTTCCCAGAACAGGCGAAATGGTCACTTCTGTTCTCAGAACGTTTAGAAAACGGTCAGTTTTACAGGTCAGGAAACGTATGGCTTCGTTCCCACAACCAATGTGAAACCAAAAACATATGTTCCCACAACTTCCAATGAATCAGATGTGCTAGCTGGGGTAAGTGTATCTTTTTTATTTGAAAGATTCTTTCTCACTGATATGAAAGATAAGTTCCATATGTTTCGAAAATCGTATCGCAAGCAATGATTATTGACGTTTCTAAACTTAAAACAGAGCGTCTGGATTGCATTACATGGTCCCACCTGTAAGCGGTGCTCTGAGAACCCTTGGGATAAGGCAGAATGCCTTGTTAATGCCTTGGGTTCTCGAGGGCAATGGCAGCTGCTTCTCAGCCATGAGAATAAGAGAAGTAGGGAAGAGAGAGAAAGAGGGAGATAGAGAGTGGGATAAAAATGTATAAAAGGGGTGAGGGGGAAGTGAATGAGAGAAAAAAAGACAACAAGGAGACAGAGGTACGGGGGAAGAGAGAGGGAGACCGAGACAGAGGTAGGGAGAGGTAAGAAACAAAGAGACAGAGACAAAGGAAGAGAAAGGCAGACCGAGAGAAAGAAAGGTAGTGTGTGTGTGAGAAAGTACCTCTGTGTTTCTTGAGCAGCTTGGTGTTGAGCGCCACCACTTCCTGGTAGTCCCTGAGCTCGAGCAGACACTGGCTGAGGTTGAGCGTGATCGGCACACGCACCTTCTCCAGAGAGTCCCAGTCCTCCCTCCTCTCTTTATAGCACACCATCTGCACAGGGAGATGGAGGGAGAAGGAGAGAGAAAGAGAGGGGGGATAGCAAGAGGGAGTGGAGAAAGGGACAGTAAGGGAGATAGAGAGAGAGAAGGGGAAAGAGGAAGTGAGAGATAGGGGAAGGGAGGGGGAGACAGAGAGAGGGAGAAAGAGACGAAGGGGGAGAGATAGAGGGCGGTAGAGGGAGGGGAGAGAGAGGAATAGGAAGAGACAAAGAGAGATACACAGAGGAAAGTGAGATGGAGGGGAACGACAGAGTTAGAGAAAGAGATGCTTGGGTGAGCGCTGTCACTCAAAAAATCTCCAAGGGTCTCTCTGTTATTTTTAGCTCTCCTCTTCCTGTTCCTGTTCTGTTCTGCCAGTGTACCTTCAATCCTATAGCCTTGCTCTTCTCACTTCAGTGGAGTGGCAGCAATGTAAAATGAATTGAGCCTGTGAGATGCCAAGAACCAATGGCTCTTATGTAACATGTATCATTGAGGAGTCTTCTTGAGGCGCTTGCACACTGTTCAAACAATGACCAACATTCCAAAGTTGGCAGTTGTATGTTCAAAAGATTATCCAAAACACAAACATTACCCAACAAATGTCCTATTGCCTTAATGCATTGTCGTCATCATTCTTAACTATTTCATAACAACATTTTATTTTATTTTTCAGCCTGTCATTCTAATAACTAATTATTTTATCTCTGTATTATAAGTTCTCTGATGTTCAACAGCAGTGACTGCTAGATGAATTGGTTGTTTCACACTGAATGAAGACCTAACACCGAATGAACACACCAATGACCGTAAGGCGCTACAGAGGGTAGTGCGTACAGCCCAGTACATCACTTGGGCCAAGCTTCCTGCCATCCAGGACCTATATTTAGGCGGTGTCAGAGGAAGGCCCAAAAAATTGTCAGACTCCAGTCACCCAAGTCATAGACTGTTCTCTCTGCTACCGCACGGCAAGCGGTACTGGAGCACCAAGTCTAGGTCCAAAAGGCTTCTTAACAGCTTCTACCCCCAAGCCATAAGACTGCTGAACAATTAATCAAATGGCCACCCGGACTATTTACATTAACCCCCCCTCCTTGTTTTTACACTGCTGCTACTCGCTGTTTATTATCTATGCATAGTCACTTTACCCCTACCTACATGTACATATTACCTCAACTAACCTGTACCCCCGCACATTGACTTGGTACCTGTACCCCCTGTATATAGCCACGTTATTGTTATTTTATTGTGTTACTTTTTAGTTTATTTTTTACTTTAGTTTATTTAGTAAATATTTTCTTAACTATATTTCTTGAACTGCATTGTTGGTTAAGGGCTTGTAAGTAAGCATTTAACGGTAAGGTCTACACCTGTTGTATTCGGCGCATGTGACAAATAAAACTTGATTTGATTTGAATGAATGAACATTCCACTATTGAAAGAACACATCACTGAATGAACACACCATTGAATGAACTGACCACTGAACAAAATAACACACCATTGAATGAAGCTGCAAATTAATGGACACAAACCTTGTTCTGAATGAAGTCCACATACTCCAGAGCCTCCTTGAACTTTCTTGTGGCCTCGCTGTATTTCTGCTCTGTAAGCAGGAAGTTACCCTCCTTTTCCAGGAACATGATGTGTCGTAACTTCTGCTGCCAATCCATCCCCTCTATCACGGACAGAGCACTCTGATTAGTCTCTGGCTGGGTTTCCGGGGTGCTCTCTGTCCTCCTACTGGCTGTTTCATCCTTCATTGTAGCCTGATTGGCGGTTCTATCCTTCACTTTAGCCTTATCCTTCACTGTAGCAGTAATGGTTGTTCCATCCTTCTCTATAGCCTTTTTCCATCCTGTCTCATCCTGCTTGTCATGTTTCACTTCCTCTTTGGAAGAGGCCGAGTTATCTTTGCTTTCCTCCTCATCTTTCACCTTGGTCTCTGTGCTCTCACCATCCTCTTTCTCTTCCTTCTTCCCTTTCTTTCCCTCTTCCCCCTCATCATCTTCCTCCTCCTCATCTTCCTCTTTCTTCCCCTGTTTCTCCTCTTGCTCCAGGCAGTTCCAGTATTTCTCCTTCTCCTCCCAGTATTTCTCCTTCAGTCTATCAGCGAGGAACTTCAGCTCTTTGTGCACCAGAGGGGCCAGAGTGATGTCCAGATTGGCCACCATGTTGAAGTCTCTCTTGGCCTCCTTCTCGTTCCACACTGCAGCATGGGCCTTGGCCCTCTTGTAGTAGGCCTTTACACAGTCTGTAGGAGAGCGGGAGGGAGGGAGATGGAAAGGGTGGCGAGACAGAGAGAGAGAGAGAGATATTCATCAATATTCACTACTATCTTCGAAAGTAAGGCTTCATTAGAATGGATGCGCTAGTGTAGTGTCACTAACCAATATGCAGTAGCTAAGATAGCCATTTTTACTCATCTAGGGCTGTGCATGCTTGAATATGACATCGCCAATTACTGTATTTCTTATCAGCGGAGAACACGTCAGAGAGAGAAAAGATACCCACTTAGGGTGTGAGTGAGAGAGAGAGACAGAGGGAGTCTAAGAGAAAGAATAATAGATACATAAAAAAGAGAGGTCCCCTGTCTCAGGCCCCCTGTCTCAGAACACACACACCACCTAATCCTGTCTCTCTGAGGAGTGGAGAGGAGTGGGCTGGAGGGCCTGGTTTAGATCCCCATTGATGGCTTTCCTCTCCTCTCCTCTCTATTTCATCCCCACTCCCCTCTAAATCTTTCATTCTGCCAACATTTAAATAGATTTTTTCATAGCCTCTAGCAATAACAGAGCCAGTGCGCCACGGAGAGCCTTCACCGACTCAGAGTGCCCCTCAGAAAGAAGATGTCTCCCAGATGGAGGGATGGAGGGGACGCTCATGAAAGGTTGAATGGCAGATTGGAAGTGATAAAGACGACAAGGTAACAATGACATGACTCCCCTGTAGCTCAGTTGGTAGAGCATGGCGCTTGCAACGCCAGGGTTGTGGGTTCGTTTCCCACGGGGGGCCAGTATGAAAATGTATGCACTCACTAACTGTAAGTCGCTCTGGATAAGAGCGTCTGCTAAATGACTAAAATGTAAATGTAAAATGAAAGAGGCTGGGGAGAGAGTGAGAGATGGGGAAGGACAGAAAGGAGAGGAGATGAGAGGAAGGCACTTGGCAGTCTCTCTCTCTCTCTCGCTCTCTCATATATAAGGCAGAGTCACACGTGTGTGTCTGTGTATCTGTATGTGTTACCTTTGTGTTTGTGTATCAGGTCACTGGTATGCTCCAGAACCTCATAGTACTCCTCCAGCTCCAACATGCACTGGCAGTAGTTCAACACTAGGGGGGTGATGAGCCTGTCCACGGCTATGTAGTCCTCATCACCTGGCATCTCCTACAGGTTGGGAAAGGGTTAAATTAGTGTCTGTAACCTGTTTCTTTATCATGTTGATATTATCCCTCCCTCCCTCCTCATGTTGTATGTCATGGATGCTCTGCCTCCTTTTCCGCTCCATCTCTTTTTATTTCCTTCCCATCATATCCTCCTTCGCTCCCTACATTTATCTTTTCCAATCCAATCCCTCCCCTCCCTCCATACCCCTTTCTTTCACTCTTCATGTCATAACCTCTCCTGTTATTTTCTATCCCTCCCTCCCCTCCCTCCTCTCACCTTGGACAGTACGATCCGGAGTAGCACCACAGCTTCCTGGTACTTCTTAGCAGCCTCTCTGAAGCATCCCTGTCTGACCAGCGCATTGCCCTGCAGGTGGAGCGAGGGCACTTCCTTCATCTTCTCATCCTTGTCCATTATCCACGACTCCCGCTTGTACGAGAAGGGGTCTCCCACCTGGGGAGATCAGGGGCGACAGGCAGAACAATTGGAAAAAGTAATTCAGGGTCTGGTTCATTCAGGCACATGGTAACAAAATCTTTTGCAATGGAAATTGGACAAGACCTGTTAGTCCCTCCCCGTTGTCTTCTGTTTGGTACCTACTGAACACAACCCGGCTCCACTTGGCTGAGGATTGAATGTGTTGCCTTTAACTCCGCTAGCCCCCCTGGTGGTTAGTGGCTGGTTACATAAGCCGTTTTGTTTGTGAACTGAGTGGTTGAGGTAGGATGAGCTGTTGTTTGTTGGAGACAGAGAGAGAAGGCTGTGTTTGGAGTCGGCTTGTAATGTAACGGGTGGAAATTATTGTCTGGAGGTTTGTTTGTGGGCGCCGAGATGTGTTTCTTTGGACAGATGTGTGTGAGTGGCAGAGGTGTGTTGCTGTTCACATTGAGAGATGTTTTCATAAACTGAGGGGTGTGTACTTCTAATGGAGTAGGTGTATAACCACTGGCGCTTGGTATTCCATCTGTGCTAACTTAATGTGTGTTGTGTGTAACGCATTTAACCCCTCTCCTCTTCCTGCAACTCCTCCCCAGGTCTTTAATGTAAATGTCACTGTCAATTCACCAAGTAAATGAAGGGTTAATAACAAAAGTAATGATGATAATGTAATAGCTTGTTACCTGAATGAGCTCCATGATGAAGATCAGTGCCTGAGGTGTCCTCATCAGTTCATCCAGCTCAGGCCAGCCAGTAGTGTTGTAGTGGAACATGTTCCCCATTCCACACGTGTGCCTCTGGCCCTCCAGGGGGTCCTTGCCCTGGGCAATCAGCCTCATCCCTTTGGACACGATGGGGTACAAGCCTGTGTGCTGAGATGAGAAAAGACACCACTGTAACTCAAATAGTGTCAGAAACACAAACCAACGTGGTCTCAGAGCATTTCGTATTATTCTGTACGTAAATCCGAGACACTCCATTTAGTATGATATGTTACGTTTCGTATGGTATGTGTTAATTTGTGGATGTCCATCATCCATTTCGTATGGCATGTTACGAATTGCAATTAGGACAATATGTTACGAATTGCAATTTGTTTTGGCTAACGTTAGCTAGGTCGCTAACCCTGTTCCTGGAGAGTTACCCTCCTGTAGGTTTTCGCTCCAACCCCAGTTGTAACTAACCTGATTCAGTTTATCAACCAGCTAATTATTAGAATCAGGTGTGCTAGATTAGGGTTGGAGCGAAACCTACAGGAGGGCAGCTCTCCAGAAACAGTGTTGGAGAGCCCTGTTCTAGGGGTTAAGGTTACGGTTAGGAGTTAGGTTAAAGGGTTAAGGTTAGGGGAAGGGTTAGCTAAAAGGGTTAAGGTTAGTGTTAGGAGAAGGGTTAGCTAAAAGGGTTAAGGTTAGGGGAAGGGTTAGCGAACATGCAAAGTAGCTAAAAAGTAGTAAGTAGTTGCAAAGTTGCTAATTAGCTAAAATGCTAAAGTTGTCCGTGATGAGATTCATACACTCAACCTTTGGGTTGCTAGACGTTCGTGTTAAACGCCCACCCCGACCAACCACCCTTCTTCGTTTTTGCTTTAAGTAACCTTCTATCTTATATAACCATACCAAACGTAACATACAGTATCATACTAATTTGAGTGTCCCGGATTTACATTTACTATGTTATGTCTAGTCTATGAGACTAGGCTGCACACACACACACACACACACACACACACACACACAAACAACAACTCTGTTGTGACACAGAGTCAATTTGAGAAACAAACACGCACAACATCAATGTGACTAAAATAGACTCTGGAGGTACTTTTTCACCTCCGCCCTGCTGGTTGCTGAACCAGCGGCCCTAAACTAACGAATCACAACCCCCATTTGACTTGCAAATGTTTCCTACTCTTTGCTTTTCCCAGAAGGAGAGAGAAATAGAGAAATTGTTGCGGCCAAAAAGATGTATCTGTTTTAGTTTTTAATAGTGTATGTAGGAGGCCACAGAGGTTGGTTCATCTGCATAAGTATGAGGAGAGCAAAGCTTCCTCCGCCATCCCAGTGAACACTAATTACCAGACAATTTGGGGTCCCTGGATCTCCTGACTGTGGCCTCTGTTTCGCATAGGGAGGTGAAGGCGTCTGTGTGTGTTTATTTGTGTGTATTTAAATGGTCCCTGGACTCACAACGGCATCGCACCAGAACTCGGCCACCTCTCCTATCCTCATGGAGGTCAGCAGCGTCTCCCACACCTCCATCTTGAACATCTTCCCCACAAAGATCTCCATTGGCACCTTGGCTTTGGCTTTACGACTGTCATCAATCACTGTGCGCTCAAAGTTGTCCAACAGCGTCTGGAAGTGGAACACCAGCTTGGATGGAGAGGAGGAGAGAGGGGAGGGATAACTGTGGTCATATGTTCCAGAGCTTTCCATCGTCAACACACACACATATGTACGCACTTGCACCTACACATACATAGTGTCATTTGGACTGTGTTTGTGTGTGTCTGGATTCTGGCTGACCCTCTGCTCAACTCTGTGTGTTTTGAATGCTATGGCCCCAACCTTCCTTTGCTCTCTTTAACGGGAGTCATTTGTTTGAACTGTGTGACAGCGAGTAGGAGGCTCCCGACAGAATGGGAACAACACAGAACACAGCTGGCGAACGGGACAGATATTCAGGTTTTCATTGTCCAGGAAAATGTTAGTCATCATTGGACTCCAGGCCTGGGGCCATATGGCTGGACATGATGAGATGGTGTGTGTGTGTGTGTGTGTGTGTGTGTGTGTGTGTAGTTAGGGGACGTCATCAGCCATAGATCAGTACCACAAAGCCTGTGCACGAACACACTGATCCGTGACTGTTTAAACCCCACAGATGCCAATACGCCTTGTAGCAATTGTGTTGACCAAATGTTCACATTGTGTGTTACACCCAGATACAGAATATTTTACCCCCTCGCATGAATTATTCTAATCGAGGTGGGCAGCGAAATACAACTCTCTAAAAATATACATAATTCTGTGAAGTATTCATTACTACACAATGCTAATTATACATTACATAATTTCCTCCACACATTAAACCCTAGGCATATCTAGAGTTCAGCAGTTTCTGAAATGGCAACCTTTTCCCTATATAGGACACTACTTTTGACCACAGCCCTACGCAGGCCCTGGTCAAAAGTATTGCCCTATAGAAGGAATAGGATGCCATCACAGACGCACACTGTCATGTCTGAGGGTGTTATGTCTTACCTTGGTCCCCGGTGGAAAGTGGGGCATTGGGCCATTCCCTCCAGACAGAATCTTCTTCTTGACCCCTGGGTAGTTCAGCAGGTACATCTCCTCCATTTTGGGGACCAAACTTCCTTTTCTCTAAACTGTGGGTAGGTAAAGGTGTGTTTTAAACCCTGGGGCAACACTGCAGGCTTTGGGGAAGAAGCAGCAGTGTGGTTCTTTCTCCTCTCTCCTGCTCTCCCTAATTAGCCTAGGGAGGAGGGAGTGTGTTGGCGTTCTGAGGCAGCCCGGTGCAGTCCTCCTGCTCTCTGACAGATGGCTGGATTACCAGGGTTTGAAGATGGCCACTTTAATCTGGGCATGCTAATCCATCCCCTGCCCCCCAAATCCTCAGAATAATCCCCTGTAAATTGAAGAGGCGGGTGACCAGGGGAACATGTGAGGGCGAGGCAGAGCGGGATCACTGTGGAAGAAAATCTTTCTAGAAGGTAGGAGGGTAATCCTAGAGAATGTGGGAGACCATTGTCTAGTCAACAGGGGTTGATGACAAACTACTCTGCCTCTGTAATTGGTATAGTCAGACTCAGTGGTTTCCATTGCTAGGTCAAATAATAATAATATAATATGCCATTTAGCAGACGCTTTTATCCAAAGCGACTTACAGTCATGCGTGCATACATTTTTGTGTATGGGTGGTCCCGGGGATCGAACCCACTACCTTGGCGTTACAAGCACCGTGCTCTACCAGCTGAGCTACAGAGGACCACAAATGAGGTGAGATAGTGTTGATCTGTCACTAGGAAATGTCAAACACAGACACACGATTCAATGGTTTAACAAAGGGTTTAATTCATAGAGATCTACCAACCTTCATCATTCTATAAACCTATTAACACTTTAAGATAGCAGAAATAAAATAACAATAATACAAAAACAGAAAACACTGAATCCTCCAACAAGTCCATGATGTCTGGAGGCGAAAGGGAAAATATATAATGGAAGGACACTGTATGTCAAGGAGAAGAGCTCTTTCAATGGTGGCAGTTGATTCTTCTCTCTTCCCCAGTCGGTCTCACAGTACCCATTTGACACTTGGCTGCCCCCTGGTGGTCACTTGGGTCACATCTCGATCAGTGAGTCCAGCTGCTCCTGAAGCAAGAAGGCCAGCTGTTGGAGCAGAGATTGGGAGGGTTGATTGATGCCTAATGCCCGGGTGTAATTAGTAGGCTAAGTGGATGATGATTAGCACATCTTCCAACATTATTCCTATACCATTCATTTGTCAATCCAAACAGCAAAACAAGCTGATGTGAAGACAGAGACAAGACTTGAATACAGATACTTGGATTGGTGTTAAGAGCTCTTGACAATTCTAATTAAGATCGATTGAGTCAAAGAATTGACTTGGATGTTGGAAATAAAGAAAACCCTCGTCATTGGATCTGTAAGGATGTTCAGTTGCTAGATGAAGTCAATGGTAGTTCAATAAAGTGCTTCGTATAAAAAACGTTTTGGTGTGCTTGTTTGTCTATTCAATTCAAACGTCTTAGTTGCACTGTAATGTAGCAACAGTATACTTTCCCCTTTACATTCCTTTATAGAAAATACTGCTTAATACCAAATAAAAACATTATCAATCATAACCAACAAGAGCATAAAACTGATGTGGTTTTAAATGCACCTTCCCGTCTTGCTCAGCCAACCTTACCTGCTCCATCTCGCTCTCCTCCTGATGAATGATTTCACTGAGCAGAGCCTGAAAGCGGTTCTGCTAAATAAGAGCGGAGTTTAGTCTGACTCAGCATTAGACAGTTCGCTTAGCTTGTTTTGATGTTTGAAATTGGAGCCTGCCGTCGTGCCATTGCTCGTAGTGAGCGTATCTTTCACCTGACAGAAAGGCCATTTGGAATGCCAGTCAGATGCCCGTGACCTTTTCCTGTGGCTGGGATAATAATGGTGGAAGATAGAGAACTCAGCCAGCCGAGCAGAGAGCTGAAACGACATGGTAAAACAAGCCTCGAGTCTGCCCGTGTCTCACACGTTCTAAATCTGCCCCGAAGAGCAGTTGGCGGAATTAAATGTATGAATTTTGATACCTTTTTTTTCCCACGAGGAACGCACAAACGGCTGATGGCAGAAATGTAATATTTATGCCTTCTAAAAAAATTACATCTTCGAGTTGCCCTGCGGTCTGAAGTTTTACACGCAGTAGTTTAGAATGGTTATATTCCACATAAATACTTCTCCCTCCGAGGTTGCCTCAGTGTGTTTGTATGTGTGTGCGTGTGTGAGAGTGTGTGTCAGTGTGTGTGTTTGAGTGAAAGAGTCTTCTACTAAGACTTATTTTTGAAGGCCTATATGAATCAGTCTGTGGTCGTCTCACTCTGCTAAATGACACAAATGGCATGTAAAAGTTGTGTCTATAGCTCACCTTCAGTGCCTGGTTCTCCACCTTCATGATGAGGTCCTCCTGTTGTTTCTCGCGGGCGCGCGTCTTCTTCAGCTTGGCCTTCACACAGTCTACCTGCACCTGGTACTCCATCACTACGGGAGGAGAGACACAGAGGAACCATTTACTGCTTAGGTTTCCTCACGAACACACAGGCTACTCAATATCTCAATGGAATCGAGTGTATTCCTCGTCTCCACTCTTAAAATCTACATTGAGTGAAAGCAATAAGCTGGATCCTCTTTTGATCCTCTTTAAGATGTGTATGAAGCAGGGAAAGGAAACATTAAAAGGAGGCAACTTGTATGGAGATTCAACCCACTGACTCTTCCACACAAAGCAGCACCAAGACACGGCCATTTGCTACATGCCAACTGAAATTGAATTAACCAACAAGGGCCTCTGATTTGCACTAATCAGAACACACAAAGGACACACTTCCTTCTTCCATCAAAACCTGCGGCAATCAGGTAGTTTGCCTCCAGGAATCAGCAGTAGAAACAATAACAAAGTGTTCTCCGTTTCGGTGAAAAGCTGAGGGATGGGGCTGGAGAAATGTAACCACTCTCTAATTCATAGAGCTATGGATGCAAAGACTGACCATCCATGATATTAAAATGTTAGTTTTAACCATGTTTTAGTGTTAGTTTACATTTACTTTGTTTACAAACGTTGGAGTAAAACAAGCTTATATTTTGGGTTCCAGTGGGGTACGACAGTTGAACTAAGTGATATTCTAATAAGTGATATTCTTAAAGAATCAATTGGTATATATATATATATATAGTGCCTTCGGAAAGTATTCAGACCCCTTGACTTCTTTCACATTTTGTTATGTTACAGCCTTATACTAAAATTGATTAATTTGTTTGTTTCCCTCATCAATCTACACACAATACCCCATAATGACAAAGCAAAAACAGGTTTTTGGAAATTGTTGCTAATTTATTTACGGAAATATCACATTTACATAGGTATTCATGGTCCTCTGTAGCTCAGCTAGTAGAGCACGGCATTTGTAATGCCAAGGTAGTGGGTTCGATCCCCGGGACCACCCATACACAAAAAAAAAAAATGTATGCACGCATGACTAAGTTGCTTTGGATAAAAGCGTCTGCTAAATGGCATATTATATTATTATATTATTCAGACCCTTTACTCAGTACTTTGTTGAAGCACCTTTGGCAGCAATTATAGCATTGAGTCTTCTTGGGTATGACGCTACAAGCTTGGCACATCTGCATTTGGTGAGTTTCTCCCATTCTTCTCTGCAGATCCTTTCAAGTTCTGTCAGGTTGGATGGGGAGCGTTGCTGCACAGCTATTTTCAGGTCTCTCAAGATATGTTTGATCGGGTTCAAGTCCGGGCTCTGGCTGAGCGACTCAAGGACATACAGAGACTTGTCCCGAAGCCACTCCTGCGTTGTCTTGCCTGTGTGCTTAGGGTCGTTGTCCTGTTTGAAGGTGAATCTTTGCCCCAGTCTGAGGTCCTGAGCACTATGGAGCAGGTTTTCATCAAGGATCTCACTGTACTTTGCTCCGTTCATCTTTGCCTCGATCCTGACTAGTCTCCCAGTCCCTGCCGCTGAAAAACATCCCCACAGCATGATGCTGCCACCACCATGCTTCACCGTAGTGATGGTGCCAGGTTTCCTCCAGATGTGGCGCTTGGCATTCAGGCCAAAGAGTTCAATCTTGGTTTCATCAGACCAGAGAATCTTGTTTCCCATGGTCTTTGAGTCTTTAGGTGCCTTTTGGCAAACTCCAAGTGGGCTGTCATGTGCCTTTTACTGAGAAGTGGCTTCCGTCTGGACAGTCTACCATAAAGGCCTGATTTGTGGAATGCTGCAGAGATGGTTTTCCTTCTGGAAGGTTCTCCCATCTCCACAGAGGAACTCTGGAGCTCTGTCAGAGTGACCATCGGGTTCTTGGTCACTTCCCTGACAAAGGCCCTTCTCCCCCGATTGCTCAGTTTTGCCGGGCGGCCAGCTCTAGGAAGAGTCTTGATGGTTCCAAACTTTCATTTAAGAATGATGGAGGCCACTGTATTCTTGAGGACCTTCAATACATTTTTGGTACCCTTCCTCAGATCTGTGCCTTGACACAATCCTGTCTCGGAGCTCTACGGACAATTCCTTCGACCTCATGGCTTGGTTTTTGCTCTGACATGCACTGTCAACTGTGGGACCTTATATAGACAGTTGTGTGCCTTTCCAAATCATGTCCAATCAATTGAATTTACCACAGGTGGACTCCAATCAAGTTGTAGAAACATTTCAAGGATGAACAATGGAAACAGGATGCACCTGAGCTCAATTTCGAGTCTCATAGCAAAGGGTCTGAATACTTATGTAAATTAGGTATTTTTGTTTTTCATTTTTAATACATTTGCAAAAATTCTAAAAACCTGTTTTCGCTTTGTCATTATGGGGTATTGTGTGTAGATTGGTGAGGATTTTTATTTATTTAATCCATTTTAGAATAAGGCTGTAATGTAACAAAATGTGGAAAAGGTCAAGGGGTCTGAATACTTTCCGAAGGCACTGTATATCCTTAATTTAAAAGTCCAAAAAGGAATGTATCAATCGCAGATGGCCCCTTTAAGGCAGCAATAGGCCAATTGAAAGTGAATCCAACACCAGGACCAGGCTGAGTGACTGAGGCCCACATGGGCTCTCATTAGTAGGGAGATGGCCTGAAAACACGTTATGTGGAATCCATTGAATTCAATCAAAACCACATACAGTGGGGGAAAAAAGTATTTAGTCAGCCACCAATTGTGCAAGTTCTCCCACTTAAAAAGATGAGAGAGGCCTGTAATTTTCATCATAGGTACACGTCAACTATGACAGACAAAATTATAAATATTTTTCCAGAAAATCACATTGTAGGATTTTTAATGAATTTATTTGCAAATTATGGTGGAAAATAAGTATTTGGTCAATAACAAAAGTTTCTCAATACGTTGTTATATACCCTTTGTTGGCAATGACACAGGTCAAACGTTTTCTGTAGGTCTTCACAAGGTTCACACACTGTTGCTGGTATTTTGGCCCATTCCTCCATGCAGATCTCCTCTAGAGCAGTTATGTTTTGGGGCTGTCGCTGGGCAACACGGACTTTCAACTCCCTCCAAAGATTTTCTATGGGGTTGAGATCTGGAGACTGGCTAGGCCACTCCAGGACCTTGAAATGCTTCTTACGAAGCCACTCCTTCGTTGCCCGGGCGGTGTGTTTGGGATCATTGTCATGCTGAAAGACCCAGCCACGTTTCATCTTCAATGCCCTTGCTGATGGAAGGAGGTTTTCACTCAAAATCTCACGATACATGGCCCCATTCATTCTTTCCTTTACACGGATCAGTCGTCCTGGTCCCTTTGCAGAAAAACAGCCCCAAAGCATGATGTTTCCACCCCCATGCTTCACAGTAGGTATGGTGTTCTTTGGATGCAACTCAGCATTCTTTGTCCTCCAAACACGACGAGTTGAGTTTTTACCAAAAAGTTCTATTTTGGTTTCATCTGACCATATGACATTCTCCCAATCCTCTTCTGGATCATCCAAATGCACTCTAGCAAACTTCAGACGGGCCTGGACATGTACTGGCTTAAGCAGGGGGACACGTCTGGCACTGCAGGATTTGAGTCCCTGGCAGCGTAGTGTGTTACTGATGGTAGGCTTTGTTACTTTGGTCCCAGCTCTCTGCAGGTCATTCACTAGGTCCCCCCGTGTGGTTCTGGGATTTTTGCTCACCGTTCTTGTGATCATTTTGACCCCACGGGGTGAGATCTTGCGTGGAGCCCCAGATCGAGGGAGATTATCAGTGGTCTTGTATGTCTTCCATTTCCTAATAATTGCTCCCACAGTTGATTTCTTCAAACCAAGCTGCTTACCTATTGCAGATTCAGTCTTCCCAGCCTGGTGCAGGTCTACAATTCTGTTTCTGGTTTCTTTGACAGCTCTTTGGTCTTGGCCATAGTGGAGTTTGGAGTGTGACTGTTTGAGGTTGTGGACAGGTGTCTTTTATACTGATAACAAGTTCAAACAGGTGCCATTAATACAGGTAACGAGTGGAGGACAGAGGAGCCTCTTAAAGAAGAAGTTACAGGTCTGTGAGAGCCAGAAATCTTGCTTGTTTGTAGGTGACCAAATACTTATTTTCCACCATAATTTGCAAATAAATTCATTAAAAATCCTACAATGTGATTTTCTGGATAAAAAAAATTCTCAATTTGTCTGTCATAGTTGACGTGTACCTATGATGAAAATTACAGGCCTCTCTCATCTTTTTAAGTGGGAGAACTTGCACAATTGGTGGCTGACTAAATACTTTTTTCCCCCACTGTACACATTAAAAGCCACAGTCTTAGTTGCCGTTCATTAAACACCGTCAGACACGAGCCGTGAGAGTATTGATTTAAAAAAACGTAGTACAGATTTCATGGGCTCCTCATTAAAGGCACTAGGTTCACAGGCATGTGTGTGGACAGTCACAGCCAGACTTTGGCCCATTAAAAGAGGCAGCCTAACAACAGATTAACGGAAAGCTGCAGGACTGGGATGCAGCATTAGCTGTGTGACGGATAGCTCCATGTGAGCCAGTGAATGTGCACCGAGCTGTCAGAGCGAGAGAGCTAGCCCAGCTGTGACCGAACCAGGCTGCAGGAAGAGAGAGAGCACCTGTCAGTCTTCTGAGTGGGGAGATAACTGGAGATGAAGGGATAGAGACGTCTGTCTGTCCCAGAAAACTCAGCTTTATTCTAACTTAAGCTCATTTGTGTAGGGTTGGGTATTGCCGTCCTCCGTTTTGACAAGGGGACATAAAGAGTGGTTAATGTGATTTGATGTCCGATCTTGTCTGTCCGTCCTTAGGCGGTGCTTCTGTTCTGATATTACACCCACATATCAGCCCCCCCCCCATCCTCTTCTCACATTGGCTGCTATTCCAATAACGTAGACAGATCATTCTGATAGGCGCCACGTTGATACCAATTACAAGACAATCACTCTCCAGTTAGAATAGATTGAAAATGTTATTGCCAAGGAATATTTAGTTGCCAACATGGAGACAGTATGCCAACCTCTGAATATGTATGACTGCAATCTACCCCCTCCCCTCCCCTCCATACACTCCACTCTCTCCCCATCCCCTCTCCCTCTTTCATTTCACCTATCAGGTTGTTCCGGTCTGCCTCGTCACGGCCTCCGTCTGATGACTCATTGAGTTTGTCTTGGAGCTGTCTAACCAAGTCTTCCTCCATGTCCATGATGTTCAGGTCCTCATCCTCACGGCGAAGGCCCCCCTCGTCCTCGTCACTGCTGCTGCTGATGTCGTTGAAGATCTCCCTCAGCTCGTCACGTTTGGCTGGAAGGAACCAAACATACATTGTCAAATAAATACAAATATCTGGTTAAGAAAATATATTTTTCTGTTTTCAGTGTTCTTACTGTTACTACTCTCCACCAACACACAGTCTTCCCTGTAGGACAGTTATGGACCCACTATGGCCTACTGTACTGCGCTGGGAGTGGGGCAGTGTAAGGTTATGTGACATACTGTTTGTTCCAACTTCTGTATGGGTGTTGTTGGGGCAAAATGGTTCTGTTACAGTCTAATGCTATGTAAATGCTTGAGTACTATACTTACTGTATGTACTAGAGTGGAAAAACACTGTTGTTTACCTTAGTCGCGTAGGCCATGAGAACTGATTAGAACCTGTTCTTGTTTGTACAATGCTTTAAAGAAGTGGAGCCATGTCCCGCTATCTCTCGTGTAACCTTGCCTCCCCTTAGGAGAGGCAAGCAGCTCTTTGTGTAGAAGTATATAATGACTGTGAATCTGTAACCTTTGAGTTCCTCTCTGGATGATCCTGAGTGTGATCTCCCTTGCAATTGCTTGAATAAACTCGTATTAACTGGATAATGAGCCACTCTGTATGGAACCAAAGCATCTGCTATATGACCATATTAAAGTATTATTATGTGAGAGGAGCTTGTTTTGCCCACTTCCATGGTGATTACCAGAGAAGCCATGCCCCATCTGATGTCCCAGGTGATGAGTCCAGGTTGACCAGAGAGCCTTTGTTTTCTGCCTCCTTGGTCTCATCCTCGGCTATCACCTCCCAGCCTGAACACCAGGTTAGGGAAACGTTGTACACCAAACACTACCTCACTGCTTTCATTAAGTTATGTCATGTTACAAACATACTGGCTTCACTATGGGCCTACAATGATATATTAAAGTACCAGTGTCCACTTAAATCAACACTCAGGGAGCTGCACTCTGATGTTGATGCTGTACCCCAGGGGTAGGCAACCCTGGTCCTGGAGTGCCGCAGGCATTTCATGTTTTTGATGTAACCAACCTGGAAGACTAGGTGTCTTGAATTTAGATGACCACTGAACTGATCAATTAGCTCAGTTGTTCAGGTGTGGTGCCTAGTTGGAACCAAATCCTGCGGCATTCCAGGAACAAAGATTGCCTACCCCTTCTGTACCCTGTTCTGTGCTCTTATTCTGTCCTGCTGCTTTATCGTTTCATTACAGTGCTAATAGGAGAAGGTGTTGGTGCAGGTGACATTAAGACATTAGCAGGAGTCAGTTCAGGTGAGGCCCAGCCGAGCAGAAAGTAGGCTCCCGCCGGTCTCTCAACAGCTACAGGCTATGTTGTGTTTAATTTACAATGTATGTCTTAGGCACGTGTCAAAGTCATTCTGTGTGTTTGCCCCAGTGCGTGAGCTAAAAGGATACGGACACTAACGGCCTCTGCGTCGGTACGTAGCAATCTCTTTACCTTCTCCACGCCGAGAGACTCTATGTACTGCAGAGGAAATCAGGTTACACTTACTTCTGGCCTCCATACTACTACACACCGCCTCGGCACACAAAACTACTGCACACACACACTGCACTCAGAGCGAACGGCTGGCCACGTGCCAGCAAACACATTTCGAATAGAATAGCGTGCCAAATCGATATGGCCCTGCACCTTAAAGATTTATTCAAAAGACAAAGTAGGAATCCTTTCTCTCACTCGCTCTCTGTCACTTCGATCAAAGCGGAGTTAGATTGCTTTCATGCATATCTTTGGGACAAATGAAGACAGGCCTTTATTTACACTGAACAAAAAGGTCCTCAGATCCTCAAAAAGTTATACAGCTGCACCATCGAGAGCATGCTGACTGGTTGCGTCACTGCCTGGTATGGCAACTGCTTGGCCTCCGAACGCAAGGCACTACAGAGGGTAGTGCAAACGGCCCAGTACATCACTGGGGCCAAGCCTACCACAAGCCACCTCCAACGTCTTTTTAGAGTATTTGGCAGTAGGTCCAACCGGCCTCACAACCGCAGACCACATGTATGGCGTCATGTGGGAAGGCAGGTTGCTGATGTCAACGTTGTGAACAGAATGCCCCATGGTGGCAGTGGGGTTATGTATGCACTCACTAACTGTAAGTCGCTCTGGATAAGAGCGTCTGCTAAATGACTAAAATGTAAATGTAAAATAAGCTATGGATAAACACAATTGCATTTTATCGATCGCTATTTGAATGCACAGAGATACCGTGACGAGACCTTAAAGGCCCCTTGTCGTGCCATTCATCCGCTGCCATCACCTCACGTTTCAGCATGATAATGCACAGACCCATGTCGTAAGGATCTGTACACAATTCCTGGAAGCTGAAAATGTCCCAGTTCTTCCATGGTCTTCATACTCACCAGACATGTCACCCATTAAGCATGTTTGGGATGCTCTGGATCAACAGCGTGTTCCAGTTCCCACCAATATCCATCAACTTCGCACAGCCATTGAAGAGGAGTGGGACAACATTCCACAGGCCACAAACAACAGCCTGATCAACTCTACGCGAAGGAGACGTGTAGCGCTGCATGAGGCAAATGGTGGTCACACCAGATACTGACTGGTTTTCCGATCCACGTCCCTACTTTTTTTTTAAAGGTATCTGTGACCAACAGATGCATATCTGTATTCCCAGTCATGTGAAATCCATCGATTAGGCCTAATGTTTTATTTCATTTGACTGATTTGCTTATATGAACTGTAACTCAGTAAAATCTTTGAAATTGTTGCATGTTGTGTTTATATTTTTGTTCAGTGTATATGTAAATCGTAGTTTTTACTTCCGCTGCTGTTGCTTTTTTTATGTTGTTTGAATAAAGGGCCTGGGACGAGATCCAGGCATCATCATAAGAAAATATTCACGAGATGAAGGGAGAGAGCGCTTAAGGGGAAACAAATGTCAGTACCATCTTCTTCAATCTTCTCTTCCTTGTGTTCTTTAGAGGGCAGGTGACTGGAGACCAAAACATTATGATTTAAAGTTAACAGCTCAATCAAAAAGTAAACTTCCAGACCTGCTGAGGCTTGACGTTAAGTCTCGGCAGCCGGGCTACAAAGTGCTACACTCAGCAAATTTCAATACAGAGGCGATATAGGCCTACTTACTGCCGTGGTTCCACACAAACTTCTTGTCCTTGTCTTTGACCTTCTTCTTCTTGGGGTCTACAGTACCGGTGGGCTCCTCCAGGGGAGGGTAGAGGTCTCCATCCAAAGTGCACACCAGCATCTGCCGCACACAGAACAGGGTCAATGAATATCAATTCATTATAAACCAAAGAGCAATGAAAAATCTACCTTTTAGAATGCTTGAAAAGTCTACAAAAAACGATACTATGCGAGGTCATTAACAATACATAGTAGAACAGGGCAGTCTGAATCCTAGAGCAGACACTGCAGAAGTTGACAACTGGTCTGGGACACCTTATACACCATCCTACTCTTATATGGTGCTTGTATGAGAGCCTCCTTCCTGTCCTACCTGACAGACGTCAGCAGTCTTCTAGAAGGACTGTTTTCAGAGACTCCAGGATGCAGGGCAGATCCACCAGAAGTACAGATCCACTATTATACTATAGATGCATATGCTCTATGTCCTACATGCCTGGTAAGGAATGGACATTCTCTGATGTGATGCTGGGAGATTTAATTGAATAACTTCATATGGACCAAAATGATTAAATAAGCTTTAGGGTTAAACAAGGTTCTTCCTACTTTCGTTTCAAATGGCTTCATCAGCATGATTAATGAGGCCACTTTATATTATCCTTGTTTGAATTATGCAAATTACAAAGCCTAACTTTCTACATTAAAGTGTGGTAATAGTGTGAGTGAACAGTTAGGACAACAAGGTACACTTGAACTACCAACACATGAAGGCTCAATACATATTAGACCATAAATGAGTTGAATAGAGCTTGACCTACCGTGCAGTTCTATGGGGAGTCTGTCTTTGAGGTTCATGCTGCTAGACTGGGCAATCCGTCTCACCATTGAGGCATATTCCTTTGACAGAGATAATGCAAATAAGAAAGACATACATGTCAAGGGTTAGGTTAGCTAAATGGGTTAGGTTAGCTAAATGGGTTAGGTTAGGAAAAGGGTTAGGTTAGCTAAACGGGTTAGGTTAGCTAAAAGGGTTAGGTTAGCTAAAAGGGTTAGGTTAGCTAAAAGGGTTAGGTTAGCTAAAACGTTAATTTGACAAAAGCTGGATCCCGCCTAGCGGCATTCCACCTTTACAGTTCTCAGCCATTAGCTTCGCCCACGACTGCCTCATGTCAACTACAATCCCGACGCTGCGTTTTGACATTTAGAAACTTCAATAATCATCGCTTGCGCTATGGCTTTCGAAACATATGGCCCTTATCTTTCTTCAGCATTAAAGATTCCTTCAAATAAAAAAGATACACTACATGACCAAAAGTATGTGGACACATCTCATTCCAAAGTCATGGGCATTAATATGGAGTTGGTCCCCCCTTTGCTGCTATAACAGCATCCACTTTTATGGGAAGGCTTTCCACTAGATGTTGGAACATTGTTGCGGGGACTTGCCACCATTCAGCCACAATAGCATTAGTGAGGTCGGGCACTGATGTTGGGCGATTAGGCCTGGCTCACAGTCACTTATTGTAGCAGTTTTGCACACATCCATACAGCTATGGTGCCTCCATCCAACGAAACTACACTTCCGCTACACTTCCAGAGTTACCCTTACACACAGGTGTTCGGAGCAAGCTAGATAGCTAATTACCACAGGTGGTCGCCTCTTGTCTTCAGTCTGTTTCCATAAACAGGAGCTGTAACATGGAGATATGGCCCAGTGGGAACACCAACTCTATCAAATGATTTATTGTTGATATGAAAGATATGGTCCGTACCACAAGCGATGCATGTTAATGTTCAGACTGAGCGTCAGGGATCTTAACAACCACCCCCCCTACAGAAGACGCCTTCGTCCAATGACTTATGCATAATGGAATGAAACAGAGTCATGATCAAGGGCTAGATCCCTTCTAGCCATTACCCAGGTTAGGATAATTAAATGTAGCAGGTTAGGAGCATTAGGTTAAGGTTAGGAAAAGGGTTAGCTAAAATGCTCTCCTAACCGCTTACGAAAAGTCACTCCTATCCTGTAGTACCCCCAACAGCACACATTTTTGTTGTAACCCAGGACAAACATACCTGATTCAACTCATTGAGGGCCTGATGATTAGTTGACAAATTGAATCAGGTGTGCTTGTCCGGGGCTACAAGAAAAATGTGTACTGTTGGGGGTACTTGAGGACCAGAGTTGGGAACCACTGCTGTACTCCATCTATTCACAACCATTCCATCCTTTTCCTTACCGTGGGCAGCTGCAGGACAAATTGACTCTCCAGCTCATGTGGTGCGTCATCTTTGTTTTTTCCCCCCGAACTGACCTTTCCCACTGCAAATCAGTGCATAATAAGAATAATAATATTCAACTTTAATGGTAGGTTAGCTACCTATACTGAACAAAAATATAAACGCAACATGTAAAGTGTTGGTCCCATGTTTCATGGGCTGAAATAAAACATCCCAATGTTTACATTTTTACATTTTAGTCATTTAGCAGACACTCTTATCCAGAGTGACTTACAGTTAGTGAGTGCATACATTTTTCATACTGTTTACATCCCTGTTAGTGAGCATTTATCCTTTGCCAAGATAATCCATCCTCCTGACAGGTGTGGCATAAAAAGTGTCCAACAACACAATGTCACAGATGTCTCACATTTTGAGGGAGTGTGCAATTGGCATGCTGACTCCAGGAATGTCTCCCAGAGCTGTTGCCAGAGAATGTAATGTTCATTTCTCTACCATAAACCGCCTCAACGTCGTTTTAGAAAATTTGGCTGGGCCTGGCTCCCCAGTGGGTTGGCCTGGCTCCACCCATGGCTGCGCCCCTGCCCAGTTGTGAAATCCATTGATTAGGGCCTAACGAATTTATTTCAATTGACTAATTTCCTTATTATGAACTGTAACTCAGTAAAATCTTTGAGTTTATATATTTTTTCAGTATTGTTAGCTGGCTAGTTTCTGTAACGTTAGCTGTCTGAGAATTTCTAGTAACAATACGTAGCTTCACCGAAGATGAACGTACTAATATTCCATGTCAACAAAACTTTTTGTTCTGCATGGTGACTACTTTGACATGAAAAATAAATAGCCTTGTCGATGCACACAGCTAAAAACAACACAGCAAACCGGAAAACTCTTCTTTAATTAGGTCTTACCTAAAATTCAAACGTCGCATTCCGCCACCTACTGGACGGCATGGGAGCAGGACGGTAGCATTCCAAACCGACCCCTAGCCCCTTTCATACGTACTTTAGCGAATCAGAAATATATAAGTGGTAGAATCTTTACAAAATTATATGATAAAAGCAATAACCAGCACCTAACTTGTGGAAACCTATGTAAACTCTAAAATGTAATGTATTTATTTTTTGCAAAGGAAGGAAAAGATAGGTGCAGCTAATTGTGCTGGAATGAAGCTTCATGGTGCTTTCAATATTAGAATTTGCGTAGAGCATCCTATTGGTTGATTCGGTACTTTCCAAGTGGGAAAGTCCGAGCTGAATGCCGCGTTCACGTCATGTCGGTAACTGTGACATTCGAATTAAAATGAACGTAATTTATTAGCGTATTTCTGATACAAGTGGGAAACTCGGGTATCATATTTCTATAACAAGTATAAGTTGAATGCACCAATTTGTAAGTCGCTCTGGATAAGAGCGTCTGCTAAATGATGTAAACAAGTAAGCAAGTCGGAAATTTCCGAATGTCCGTCAAGACGTGAACGCTGCACATCTTTCTACAAGGAGTTTCCAAATCGGAAATGTCCGAGTTCTGAGTTGTCTTGTTCCATGTTAACGTTAGATTTGGTTTTAGTCGTTTTAAAGTATATTGAGTTCGTTCCCAAATCTATATATAGTTTGCCACATTAGTCACCAATACGGTTATATGGGCACATACAATAAGCAGCATTATCATCATAAATTTTTTTCATACCAAAATCCTAAAGGACTTTTACTTTGAAATAAAAACAAACGCTTTTCCTTCCGGAATCATCCATCTACTGTTGCTGTCTCCGTTTAGCTAGCTTGCATGAAATATCTTTCTAGAAACCACGAATAACGACGACGTACTTTCTTGAAGATTGAATTGTCAACATGGGTTACAATAGATTCAGGGTCAACGCTACTCGGAAGATGTCGAAGACGTTAGCCCTGACCGTTCTAGCCTGTTTGTCGTTCTGCATCTGTGTTTGCAGGGCAGAGGATAGTGCCATGGAGAACATGGTAACAGAGAGGAAGGTTGAGGATAACCACAGACAAGACAGTGCCGACCTGCTGATTTTCATCATGCTCCTAACCCTCACGATTTTAACCATATGGTTATTCAAGCACCGTCGTTTCAGGTTTTTGCATGAAACGGGACTGGCCATGATCTATGGTGAGTATGGGTGAGAGGGCCCCCATGTCAGGAGACTGCATGATGTCGTCATTACTCATCGTCATACTTAGCTTCGATGCAACCAAGAGACTACAGCAATAATGTTGGACTCCCGAAAGTGTCTGACTAGTCCAACACAATGTCAAAAGTATCTTGGTTGCATAGAGGCTACGTCATACTGTTTATGTAGCTACAGGTCACGCACTGTATGTGTATTAACATTTACTGGAAATCTGGTAACATTGTTGTCATTCGTATAGGGATGCTGTAGAGACAACATAAGGCTCAGGCATATATGAGGCCTACAATTACCATATCTCTAAGTAAGATCTCTGTTGTTGGTGTTGGGAAATAATATTCATGCCTTATCAGTTATGCTACTGTGTGCAGGCACTAAACCCATACCGTTCAGTGTCACATACACAGGAAGGTCCAACTTGCTTCACAGTATTTTACTTTAGTTGCTCTGAACACTTCATGCACTTCATGAAGCACCATAGCGGTCACCTTGCATTGTTCAGTGGAATGTTACCTGGTTATTTATTTACAATGCACATGGTGCTGTTCCGGCATGAAGGGCAGAGAGTACAACTGATAGATGCAATTTGGTATTTGTTAACCCTAGTTCCCTCTTTCTCCCTCCAGGTGTGCTAGTTGGGGTGGTCCTGCGCTATGGTATCCACGTACCCCGTGACATTAGTAACGTCACCCTCAGTTGCCATGTCAATGCCAGCCCGCCTACACTGCTCGTCAACGTCAGCGGCAAGTTCTACGAGTACACGCTGAAGGGCGAGATCAGCGCCTCTGAGATCAGTGATGTACAAGACAACGAGATGCTTCGCAAGGTAGAGTCCCAAACACGTGGTCATTATTAACGTGAAACGTGAAATTATGGCTTGACTGACCATAAGTTGATGCTTCCACATATGTCATGGTTATTGTCTGAACATGGTCTTTCAAATCTAAACTGCTGTTTGGGAGTGTTTGTACAGCTCAGACATATTGGTTGTCTTTCTTTACAGATTTCCTTTCTATCCTTCCCTAGGTATTTTCCACACATAATCACTGTCTAATACACAGACACATATGCACACTGTCTAACTCGGTGCATAACATAGGTAATCAGTCGTGTCCTGAGGTAGCCTACAGAGCACTATTATTCAGCTCAATGCAACTACTACAGTGGGGAAAAAAGTATTTAGTCAGCCACCAATTGTGCAAGTTCTCCCACTTAAAAAGATGAGAGAGGCCTGTAATTTTCATCATAGGTACACGTCAACTATGACAGACAAAATGAGAAAAAAATATCCAGAAAATCACATTGTAGGATTTTTAATGAATTTATTTGCAAATTATGGTGGAAAATAAGTATTTGGTCACCTACAAAAGTTTCTCAATACGTTGTTATATACCCTTTGTTGGCAATGACACAGGTCAAACGTTTTCTGTAAGTCTTCACAAGGTTTTCACACACTGTTGCTGGTATTTTGGCCCATTCCTCCATGCAGATCTCCTCTAGAGCAGTGATGTTTTGGGGCTGTCGCTGGGCAACACAGACTTTCAACTCCCTCCAAAGATTTTCTATGGGGTTGAGATCTGGAGACTGGCTAGGCCACTCCAGGACCTTGAAATGCTTCTTACGAAGCCACTCCTTCGTTGCCCGGGTGGTGTGTTTGGGATCATTGTCATGCTGAAAGACCCAGCCACGTTTCATCTTCAATGCCCTTGCTGATGGAAGGAGGTTTTCACTCAAAATCTCACGATACATGGCCCCATTCATTCTTTCCTTTACACGGATCAGTCGTCCTGGTCCCTTTGCAGAAAAACAGCCCCAAAGCATGATGTTTCCACCCCCATGCTTCACAGTAGGTATGGTGTTCTTTGGATGCAACTCAGCATTCTTTGTCCTCCAAACACGACGAGTTGAGTTTTTACCAAAAAGTTATATTTTGGTTTCATCTGACCATATGACATTCTCCCAATCCTCTTCTGGATCATCCAAATGCACTCTAGCAAACTTCAGACGGGCCTGGACATGTACTGGCTTAAGCAGGGGGACACGTCTGGCACTGCAGGATTTGAGTCCCTGGCAGCGTAGTGTGTTACTGATGGTAGGCTTTGTTACTTTGGTCCCAGCTCTCTGCAGGTCATTCACTAGGTCCCCCCGTGTGGTTCTGGGATTTTTGCTCACCGTTCTTGTGATCATTTTGACCCCACGGGGTGAGATCTTGCGTGGAGCCCCACATCGAGGGAGATTATCAGTGGTCTTGTATGTCTTCCATTTCCTAATAATTGCTCCCACAGTTGTTTTCTTCAAACCAAGCTGCTTACCTATTGCAGATTCAGTCTTCCCAGCCTGGTGCAGGTCTACCATTTTGTTTCTGGTGTCCTTTGACAGCTCTTTGGTCTTGGCCATAGTGGAGTTTGGAGTGTGACTGTTTGAGGTTGTGGACAGGTGTCTTTTATACTGATAACAAGTTCAAACAGGTGCCATTAATACAGGTAACGAGTGGAGGACAGAGGAGCCTCTTAAAGAAGAAGTTACAGGTCTGTGAGAGCCAGAAATCTTGCTTGTTTGTAGGTGACCAAATACTTATTTTCCACCATAATTTGCAAATAAATTCATAAAAAATCCTACAATGTGATTTTCTGGATTATTTTTTTCTCAATTTGTCTGTCATAGTTGACGTGTACCTATGATGAAAATTACAGGCCTCTCTCATCTTTTTAAGTGGGAGAACTTGCACAATTGGTGGCTGACTAAATACTTTTTTTCCCCACTGTATATGTTCAATGCAACTACTTTTGTGAATACATTTTTTTATATATGTAGAATAATAGTGAAGACATCAAAACTATGAAATAACACATGGAATCATGTAGTAACCAAAAAAGTGTTAAACAAATCAAAATATATTTGAGATTCTTCAAATAGCCACCCTTTGCCTTGATGACAGCTTTGCACACTCTTGGCATTCTCTCAACCAACTTCACTTGGAATGCCTTTCCAACAGTCTTGAATGAGTTCCCACATGCTGAGCACTTGTTGGCTGCTTTTCCTTCACTCTACCATCCGACTCATCCCAAACCATCTCAATTGGGTTGAGGTTGGGGGATTGTGGAGGGCAGGTCATCTGATGCAGCACTCCATCACTCTCCTTTTTGGTAAAATAAATCTTACCCAGCCTGGAGGTGTGTTGGGTCATTGTTCTGTTGAAAAACAAATGATAGTCCCACTAAGCCCAAACCAGATGGGATGGCGTATCGCTGCAGAATGCTGTGGTAGCAATGCTGGTTAAGTGTGCCTTGAATTCTAAATAAATCAATAGACCGTGTCACCAGCAAAGCAACCCCACACATAACACCTCCTCCTCCATGCTTCACGGTGGGAACTACACATGCGGAGATCATCCGTTAACCCACACCGCGTCTCACAAAGACAAGGTGGTTGGAACCAACAATCTCCAATTTGGACTCCAGACCAAAGGACACATTTCCACCGGTCTAATGTCCATTGCTCGTGTTTCTTGGCCCAAGCAGGTCTCTTCTTCTTATTGGTGTCCTTAAGTAGTGGTGTCTTTGCAGCAATTCAACCATGAAGGCCTGATTCTCACAGTCCCCTTGTTATGTGAATTATTTAACAAACTATTTTAGTGTCTCTGTGCGTCTCCCAAAAGGTTGTAAGTCTTTTGGGATTTAAGTAATTGCCAGAGTCCCAGTCTGCATAGTCAGAGATATTTATTCATTGAGAATTCTGCCATTACAATTTCAGAGTCCATCTTTTATACTCATACGTCATACAAAAATAAATCCCTTCCCTCTGTAGGCGGGCTGTAGTTTTCCACTCTAAAACTGCTCTACTGACCTTCAGTTCACACACATATACACACATGCATACACACATACATACACACACACACACACACATATCCTACTCCCTGCTTTACTCAGTTATTGCCGTTCTCACAATATTCTGCACCATGTTTTCATAACAGTTTCTCCCCTCCCTAAATTGGGAGCCCTCTTTATCTTAGTTTCTCAGTTGTCTTTGTTGTCTAGCCTAACTCTTACTCACATTGCTAAATAGTGGCTCAATGCCATAGCCTTTACTGGTCCTACACTCACACATTTCTAACACATTATACACAGTTTCAGGGTGTAATAATTAGTCATTAATAATTAATCTATCAATTCCACCCTTTGACTAAATATTACACACATACAAAATATATGTTGTTATAGAAATGAATCACACTCATTGAAGTATATAAGTTGGTTTGCATATAAAAACATTACAGGTTCATCAGGGTTACCCCATGATTAAAAGCATAACGTTACTTTTTAGCAATGGTAACTAGTACATCATACTTAAAATGAGACTTTAATACACAAAAGATCATTACAATAACTTTTAAACTAGAGATTTATAGTTCTAGGAAAACATCCAGTCTCAAATTATCTGGATCGTCGTCGTCCTCCACCAAGCCTGGTAGGTCATATCCTTAATTCCTTAGGTCGGAGTCCGGGATTGGGCCGTATCTCACCATCTGTTGGGAAACCACCTTCTCCATCTCCTTTTCTCACCAACCCTCAGACACAGGAAACAAGACAACATCCACAAAGAACAAGTATACCCATAGAAGCTATAACTTCACCCAGAATAGTTACAACAATAGTTTTCCATTTACC